>NC_051086.1:51953938-52553938 GCF_004664715.2 Peromyscus leucopus
GGTCTCCGCGGACGGGGAAGGAGAGGTTCCTCTGGACATTTATACCCACCATCGATTTGGCCAAGAAGGAAGGCGGGGGAGGGGGGCAGGAGGGGAGGAAAAAAAAAAAAAAAAAAAAAGCAACCAACTGCGTTGGCCGGGAATCGAACCCGGGTCAACTGCTTGGAAGGCAGCTATGCTCACCACTATACCACCAACGCAGATACTAACAATTCTTGCTGCGATCCAATTTATATTCATCTCCACGCGTACTTTTGACGTCATGTCAGATTTGTGGTTATAACGAAAGAACGAGTAAGAAAAACAGGATAACGAGATTTTTTTTTTCTGTCATTAACACATCTGGGATTAATGTGGAACTCTGTTTAGGAGTCAGTGACACCATAATGACATCTTCTCTAGGAAAAAAAAAAAAAGAAGACCGTCGTTCCAAACGCTGAGGTCGCTTTTCTGAATGAACTTAGTATGGCCCAAGGCTGAAGAATTTGCCTTTCCGCCAAAGACACACGAGCACGTTTAACCGTAGTTGATTTCCGTGTGAGCGCGAGCCTCCCTCGGTCTGAGAACCGTGAGAACAAAGCCCGAGATTCAAGCCGAGGAAAGATCCGCCGTGCTCGCTGCGGAGAAGGGTTCTGTTCACCGGGCCCGTCAACCCCAGGGCGCACAGAGGCCTCGTGGCGCAACGGTAGCGCGTCTGACTCCAGATCAGAAGGTTGCGTGTTCAAATCACGTCGGGGTCATCAGCTGTACTTATTTTCTGGTTATGTGTCCCTTTAAAGAACACGTTCCTTTCTGTTCTCTTACATTCACACTTTTTCTCTCCTCGACGCTGTGAATTCGGGTCAAATATTTTACGCCATTTCCCGGTTTCTGTCAAAATAGCCATGCCCTTTACTTTAATAAATATTTAGATATCCTAACAGTAATTGTTAATGGCAGTCGCCCAACTCCTGTTCAGAAAATCTATTTAAGGCAATAAATGTTCTTTTTTCGGAAAACCTGTAGCAATAGTTAATCACTTTAAAAACAATAATAGTTATTGACATTATCCCAAACCTCTGTTTTCGCTTTAGACCTTTTCATTTATGTTTACGGGTGGGGCCCACAAGTTTGTCCCTTATTTTTACTCAACGTCTGTATGAAAAATATAATTATATATTCCTTATGACTGGAGCGACAACCTAACATTTTATGACACTTATGTAAAGTATTACGCAGTTCTTCTGAGGTTGGACATTTAGCTATCTGGTCTTCTGCACTTGTTTCTTACTATTTAAAATGCTGTCACCAGCGTCGCCTTTCTGCTTGTTCGTTTGGTATGTTGATTTGATTTGGGGGCGGTTGTTGGGGTTTTTGTTTTTTCGTGAGTTCTCCTGTAGCCCAGGCTGGCCCGAGAGCCCTAGGTAGCTGATCTTGCTGCCTGCAACTCCCAAGAACCGACTTGACAGGCGTTCGCTCCCAGGTCCTATCATTTCCTTTGCCTTTACTGAACAAGATCTGTGACGTGAATTCCTGGAGTCTCAGTTTCTGGTTAAAGGTTTTTCTTAGCTGTCCTAGTGATTTTAAGGGGCTGTGAACCTTTTTCAAGCCTAAGTGAACTTCCTCCCACCCCCACCCCCCAGTGTGGTTATATTTAAAATTAAAGTCTCGCTGCTATGTGTTTTGGGTGCAGTCGCCAGTGTGGACCGCCCGGCGCCATACCTCAGAAAACTGAGGAAATCAAGGGCTTTCTGCTCACAGCCCGGCATCCTTCTGTGTGGCACTGAAGGAACGGAATGAACCAGACTCAGAATTTGACTATTAAATAAAAAAACCTTGAAAAGTTAAAAATAAAATAAAATAAAATTCCATTTCGTTGTTTTATTTTGTAATCCTGGCTTGGGACTTACTATGCAAACCAAACGGGCTTGTACTTCAGCGATCCTCCTGCCTCTGCCTCCGAAGCGCTGGGATGACAGGCGTGAGCGAGTCACCGCGGGTGGGGACAAAGTCTAAACGTAATCTTCGTCATCCCTGATGAACTTTGGATAGAACGCAGAGTATCGCATATAAAGGATGCTCCTCTCCACGCTGCTCACTAGGAGCCATGGACGTTTTTGCTACCTTCAGTTTGTTTTCAAAGGGGGGAAAAAGCAGAACAAAAGCAAGAAGTGAAAGAGAAACCCAAGCTAGCCAACGCTTCTTGCCCAACCCACTTCCTCCCACATCACACACACACCACTTACACACACACACACACACACACACACCACACCATACACACACAACACACACAACACGTACACACACAACACACACATCACACACACACCACACACCACACACACATCACATACACACACCACACACACCACACACCACACACACCACACACACACACACACACCACACACCACATACACACACCACACCACACACACACACACACCACACACACACACACACACACCACACACACCACACACACACACACACACCACACACCACATACACACACCACACCACACACACACACACACACCACACACACCACACACACCACACACACACACACACACCACATACACACACCACACCACACACACACACACACACCACACACACCACACACACCACACACACACACACACACACACACACACACACAGGCCTGTCTTCCCATATAGACATGGCTTCACATCCTGGCACGTCTTTGCTCCACAAGCAACACCTTTGTCAGTGTGGCAGGGGTTCCTGGTGAGGACTCTGGGCTCAGAACACGACCGCACGACAGATGCCATGCCCTCCAAACAGTTCTGGTCCTCCCCGGGCATGTGAAATGCCAGCCCCCTCATGGCCACCTCAATGCCACTTGCCCAGAAGAGTCCACATTTACCATCACTCAAGAGATGGAATGAAAATCAGGAGTTTACTCAGTGGGAACTGCTCCTTTATAGAATTTGAAAACATATTTATTTACTTTTTTTTTAGTAAATGGCTCACAGTGTAGCCTGGAACTCCTGGCAATCCTCCTGCCTCAGGCTCCAGAGTGCTGGAATTACAAGCCTGATGTTAGAGTTAGAAACATTAAAGGATCTTTTAAGAACAAAATAGTAATCCCGCACAAACAAGACATCCACAGGAGAGTGGGTTTTGAGAGGGCCTAGCCAAAGAATGTAGGACGTGCTGGTTGTGGGGTCTGCGTTCACACACCACAGCTGTCTGGGAAGCAGGGCAGGAAGATCCACCACCAAAAGCTTTCTAGGAACTTGAAGGACGTTTAAAAAGAAAACAGTGATGGAATAAACGAGCTGCTAGTGTGAGCTTGTAATCCAAGTACTTGGGAAGCGGTGGTGACGGGGCCAGAAGTCCGAGGCCAGCCTGGGCTACAGAGTGACTTGGATGGAGGCCAACCTGATCTGAACAGAGAGACTTTGTCTCAAACAAAACCCAAACACAAAACAGACAAGGAGAATAGAGAGCCCAGAAACACAGATCCATATTCATGAATTCTGCAACCATGGATTCAACAAACTGCTTGTCTGTCTGTCTAACCTACGCATCCGCCCATCTCGTTTAATAGATTGCATCTGTATTGACTCCCGGCATCACGCTCCCTCACAGAGAGCTGACTGCTGTTTCCCAGCATTTCCATAGCATTAGGTGGTTAGGTGAGCTAGGGGTTAGCCAGAGCCGGAAAGAACTACAAACAACGCAAATACTGTGTCGTGTACAATATCGTGCCTGTTTATGTACGGGACCTGCCCGCTCTGGGTTTGGATCTCCTGGGTCAGTCTACAGACAATACACCAAGGATATTTAAAGAGGACATACAAAGATTATATTCAGGGCAGCATTTAAATTCTCCTGCGAGCCAGACAGTTTTTGTTTGGTTTGGTTTGGGTTTGGGTTTTTTATTCGAGACAGGGCTTCTCTGTGTGGGCCTGGTTGTCCTGGAACTCGCTTTCTGGAGCAGGCCGGTCTCGAACTCACAGAGATCTGCCTGCCTCTGCCTCCCGAGGTAAACCAGACAGTTTAACCAAAGGTGTTGGCATTAGTCTCTCTCCATCTGGCAGAAAATAAAGGTTTTACACACACACACACACACACACACACACACACACACACACACACACACACAGAGAGAGAGAGAGAGAGAGAGAGAGAGAGAGAGAGAGAGACAGAGAGAGACAGAGAGAGAGAGAGAACTCGGTTATATTATTATTATCATTATCATTATTGTTGTTGTGTTTTTGAGACAGCGTTCTACACCCGCTTTAAATCCTCCCCCACCCCTCCTCCAGACCGGGTTTTTGTCTGTGTAACCCTGACTGTCCAGGAACTCGCGCTCTAGACCAGGCTGGCCTCGAACTCTCGGATCCCCGTCTCTACCTCCTGAGTGCTGGGGATTATAGGCGTGTGCCACCACCGCTGCCCAGTTTAAATATTTAGGTTTTGTTTTTTTTTAATCAGCGAGAAAACAAAAGTGTGAGGATCTTGGGACACAGCCTCAACCTAGAGAAACGAGCATCTTTTTTAATATATGTAATATATATTTTAATTTTTTTAATTAAATTTTTAATTTTTTAATTTTAAATGCCTCTTAAGCCGCACCTTTTTTTTTTTTTTTTTTTTTTTGGCATCTCAACCAGTTACGTCACAGGAACCGTAGCCAATGAGAGTGGGTCTGGGTGCAGCTCAGCCAATGGGCTCGGAGCGGGAGATTTGAACGTGTCGGGGTCACGGAGGTGCGGGGCAGTTCCTCCGCCCAGCAGGCGCCGAGTGGGGATCGTGGGCTCCGGAGGGCGCAGGTGACCCACGGGGTCGGGCTCCGTTGGGCGGGCCACGTGCCTGCCGGGCCGCCTAAAGGGAGGGGTGCGGAGAGGGGTGCGGAGAGGGGCGCGGGGGTGCGCCCCGACCTCGGCCTGCGTGCCGATTCGCTTCCCTCCGCCCGCCCAGGCTCGCCCTCCCCGCAGATCGGCCTCTGCCCCTCCCGCCTCGCTGGCCGCGGTCTCCCTCGCCGCCCCGCGCTCCTGCGGCTCTTCCTCGTGAGAATGGCCCAGAAGGAGAACGCCTACCCGTGGCCCTACGGCTCGCAGACGGTAAGGTCCTGGCCGCACTCCTCGCCCCACCTCCCGGAAGGCCGGCCCTTGGAGTCCGGTGTCGGGCCCCGCGGATGTCCGTCCTCTGAGCGCTTCCGACGGGTTCCCCAGGAGTTGGCTGGCACAGCCCGGTCTGATCACTTGCAGCCTGTGGTTTGCGATGTGGCCGACCTGCAGAGCCTGGGGGCTTCTGCAGAGCTGAGCCTGCCTTTCACAGACCGATAATAACGGGGACTGAGCGAGCCGCAGCGCTGTGCTTTCAGACCATGAATCCCACCGTCTAGTGTGAAAAAATTAACGACACGGAAATTAGAATAGAATAGAAAGTTACCGTGTCAAAGGCCCAGGATGGTCTAAACGTTGGTGAGGCTGGATATCAAACCCAGAGCCTCGCGTTTTGAGGTACCATGGAGCTACACTCCAGCCTGGGATTTATCTTAATGAATGGTTGGAACTAAGGATCCAAATAGATTTGAAATGTGTGTGTGTGTGTGTGTGTGTGTGTGTGTATTAACACATGGGCCAATCTATGCTGGTATCATTGGGGGAGGTTTGTAGGCACACTGGGATCTTCTCTTGGCTGAAGAAATGAGCTAGTAAGCACGATGCTGCACACTTGTAATGAGCGTGGCAAAATTCCGGGACCCTGTGCCCTCCTCCACAGTCTGTTCCCTGTTGGTGGGACCTGGGCATCCTGGACAGTCCATCGGCTCCCTTGTCCCAGCTTCTTCCCGCGCGGAGCACTGGGTAAAACTGACAAGTGGAGTCTGAATGAGACACCACTGTTCCATGTACCTTGGTCACTACCAAAAAAAAACTGAGACAAGTTTGGAAATGAAGAAGTGGCCCAAGGTTGTCAGTATCCCTCTGGTCTGTTATTATAAAGGATTAAATTCTGGTGTTGCGGCTTCATGAGCTCAGGCTCTTATGCAAGCCTGGATGAATGTGGTGATGTGTGTGTAGAGCTATCCAGTTTGGACGGTGCCAGGCTTGAGAAGGTGGGCCAGGTGAATTGTTAACTGTCAGAGTGAATCTTTTCCTCTTGTCTTGGGTTGTCTTTTCATTCACTCATTTACTTTGCTGTTTTTTGTTTGTTTGTTTGTTTGTTTTTGTTTGTTTGTTTGTTTGTTTTGGTGGGGAGGGTGATGTTAAAACAAGGTCTTATTTAGCTCAGACTGGCCTTGAGCTGACTGTTGAGGATGGTCTTGAACTCCTGACCAGGAGCCTCCATCCCCTAAGTGCTGGGGTTTCCGATGTGGTCCAGCACACTGAGCTCTGAAGTTGTTTCTTAATAACCCGCTTCTTGTGGAGCACTGAGCAGCCCTTTGGGGCGAGGTAGCCAAACCACGGTGTGTTGCCGTCGTTCTTTGAATTGTGAGTGGAGGGGTCCTGTAACAGGTAGCTGACATGATGCTTGTAGCACATTCCGGCTAGGCCACAGGGACAGGGACACCCTCAGACCCACCCTTTGCTCCTCAGTCTCATTCGGGCCTGAACACCCTGCCCCAGAGAGTCCTGCGGAAGGAGCCTGCTGGGACCCCTGCACTCGCCCTCATGAACCGGTCCAATGTCCAGTCCACAGGTACCTGGGACGGTGGGCAGAGGATTGGCCAAGGGACCAGAACCTAAGGGAGGGTGCAAGGGGACCATGCCAAAGGAGGAACTCAACATGCCTGCTCTCTCTTCAGCTGCCCCTGGCCAGAAGTTGGCTGAAAATGTCAGTCGGGGCCCCCCTGCCTTGTAAGTACCCCAGAGCAGGTAGCGGGGCTTCAGCAGAGGTCAGGCCGAAATGGGGGCGCTAAGGGGGGTAGGAATAGAGAGAAATGCAGAGGGCTAAGGAAGAGAAACCCAACACCTTGAGAGTCTAAGGCAGCCAGCGCTGAGCTAGCTCCCTTCCCCCTCTTTTCTAATCAGGCGGTCCCTCACTATTGATGACTTTGAGATCGGACGTCCTCTGGGCAAAGGCAAATTTGGAAATGTGTACTTGGCTCGGGAGAAGAAAAGCCACTTCATCGTGGCTCTCAAGATCCTCTTCAAGTCTCAGATTGAGAAGGAGGGCGTGGAGCACCAGCTGCGCCGGGAGATCGAAATCCAGGCACATCTGCAGTATGCGGCCCCGCCCCGCCCCCGGCCCCTCTGCCCACCTGATCGCCTCACGTTCCTACTTCTGCAATCCCAGCCCCGTCTTAGTCCACCTGGACCACCCACCCTTACTGCTCCCACCCCATCCGGGTCTCTGCCATCTGTCCTGTCTCCTAGATGCGAGCCGAAGCTTCCCTTCTCTTTGCCCCAGACATCCCAACATTCTTCGGCTCTACAACTACTTCTACGACCGCCGGAGGATCTACTTGATCCTGGAATATGCCCCGAGGGGAGAGCTGTACAAGGAACTACAGAAGAACCGGACTTTCGATGAGCAGCGGACAGCCACGGTCAGGACCCGGTGTGGGGTTGGAGGCAGGGGCTGGAAGTGAAGGCCCGGTTTGACCTTGTGTTGTGGACCCTCGCAGATCATGGAGGAACTGTCGGACGCGCTGATGTACTGCCACAAGAAGAAGGTGATTCACAGAGACATAAAACCCGAGAACCTGCTGTTAGGTCTCCAGGGGGAGCTGAAGATTGCGGACTTCGGCTGGTCTGTGCACGCCCCTTCCCTGAGGTAAGGTGGGGCTGGGGGGCTGTCCCTGGTGTGAGGCTGTGGCATTCTGTATAAAACTCTCCTGTGTCTTGTTCCTCAGAATGGGGTTTATCTCCATGTAATATAGACATAGCGATATCTTTACAGAAATAGGTGACCCAGTAGTTTCTGCCCTGAATTTTCTGCTCGTTTTCTATTCAATACAGTGGGCCCGCTCTTACAGCATTGTGAAACCCCCCACAGTACTGATTGGTTGGTTGAGACAGGGTCCAATGTAGCACAGAATGGCTTCGAAGTCATTATATAGCCAAAGATAGCCGTAAATTTCCGATCATCTTTGCCTTTACCTCTAAACATAGTAGGATTACAAGTATGTATCACCATGTCAAGTTAACCCCCGCCAATCTCACTTTAAGGAGATACGGTCTCACTGTGTTGCCCAGTCTGTCCTTAAAGGCGCAGGCACAAATGCTTGTCTGGTATTGCCGGCCCACGCAGCCATGCCTGGTTACCCACGTCACATTTTATTTGGTTTTGTTTGGTTTTACAGTGTTGAGGATGGAACCCAGGGCATTGCCTGTGCCAGACACATGCGCTCTCCCTGAGACACATCCTTCAAAACCGCTTCCCAGTTTTTGAACTTGTTTTGTTTTTGGAGACAGGGTTTCTCTGTGTCACTCTGGCTGTCCTGGAACTCACTCTGTAGACCAGGCTGGCCTCAAACTCAGAGATCCACCTGCCTCTGCCTCCTGAGTGCTGGGGTTAAAGGCGTGCACCACCATTGCCTGGCCTCTTCCCTCCCAGTCTTTTTTTTTTTTCTCCTTTTATAAGCATTTTTAAATAATTTATTTATGTGCGTTGGTGTTTTGTCTGCATGTATATCTGTGTGAGGGTGTCAGATCTCGGAGTTATAGACAGTTGTGAGCTGCCATGTGGGTGCTGGGAATTGAACCCGGGTCCTGCAGTCAGTGCTCTTAACTGCGGAGCCATCTCTCCAGCAGCCCACCGCTTCCCAGTTTTTAGACAAGATTTTACTCTGTAGCCCAAGGTGACCTCAGCTGCCCAAATGCTGGGATTAAGCTAAGTATAGTGGTTCATGCCTTTCAATCCAGCCCTAGGGAGGCAATGGTAGGTGCATCTCTCTGAGGTCAAGGCTGGTCTGGCCTACCTAGTGAGTTCCAGGTCCGCCAAGATTATATTATCAAGAGACCCTGTCTCAAAAGAAACAAAACAAAACGCCTTACCAAGTACTGGGATTAGGGGTGTATATCACAGTATCCGGTGACCCCATCATTGTAGAGATTCACAGTATTGTACAGTAAACATATAATCTGACTTATTTAAGTAGTGTATGCTTAGTGGGTATCAGAGATTATTTCTGTTTTGTCTTTGAAATGAGCATATTCCTCATCTATGATTATTTTTTTATTTATTGAGATTAAGATAGCCGAGCAGTGGTGGCACATGCCTTTAATCCCAGTACTCAGGAGGCAGGCAGATCTCTGAGTTTGAGGCCAGCCTGATCTACAGAGTGAGTTCCAGGATAGCCAGGGCTACACAGAGAAATGCTGTCTCAAAAAGCAAAAAAAAAAAAAAAAAAAAAGATTAAGATATCCATTAGTGTGGCCATCTCTGACTCTTTGGCTTATATCATTACTACATCCTACTCCAGATGCTCAGTCTGACTTAGATGGACAACTCCCCCCCTCCCCAGTGCATCCTGGGGTCTCTGGGCTGCCTATTGTCAAGTAAAGAGAAAAGAGAAGCTGATTTTGGGGACCCTACCCACTTCCCTCATCCCAACAGGAGGAAGACCATGTGTGGCACCCTGGACTATCTGCCCCCAGAGATGATTGAGGGGCGCATGCATAACGAAATGGTAGATCTATGGTGCATCGGGGTGCTCTGCTATGAGCTGATGGTGGGGAACCCACCCTTCGAGAGCCCTAGCCACAGTGAGACATACCGTCGGATTGTCAAGGTAGGACACCTGCCTGGGCTCTGTGTACTGTGGAAGCCGGGTCTGGGGTGGGCAGAGTGGATTTATAGGGTTCTTCAAAGTCTCCCTGTTTTGTAAACACTTGATATTTATTCTCAGACAATTTCATACATATATACAATGTTTCTTGAGCAGATCTACCCCCACACACTCCTAACACCTGCCCCACCCACCTTCCTGTCCTCTTTCTTTTTATAGCCCCCTGAGACCAGCTACATGAGCCCTAGCAACTCCCTGTACCCACACCCCGAACGAAAATGACTTCCTTTCCCCAGCAGCCATCCATTGTCAATAATGCCTCCTCTGGGGGTTGCAAAAAATCTCTTGATCGAATGAGTAGTCAAGGAAGATCTAGTCAGGGTAACGCAGACGAAACCTTTCTCCCTTACCTGCAGGTGGACCTGAAGTTCCCCCCTTCTGTGCCTGAGGGCGCCCAGGACCTCATCTCCAAGCTGCTCAAGCATAACCCTTCAGACCGGCTGCCCCTGGCCCAGGTCGCTGCTCACCCCTGGGTCCGGGCCCACTCTCGGAGGGTCCTGACTCCCTCTGCTCTCTAGCCTGCTTCTTGGTTTTGGTCCCTGTCGTCGTCGTTGTCGTCCTTGGCTCGGTTTTGTTTGTGTTTCTGTATATGTGTTGGGGGAGGGGGAGGGGGGGTTCCCAACTGTCCCCAACTCCTGTTCTAGGGACTCTGACCCCTCTTCTGACCTCCACAGGCAAAACCAGGCATACATGTGGTGCACATACATGTAGGCGAAACATATAAAGTTAAAACAACAACCAAAACAGAGCTGGAGAGACGGCTCAGCAGTTAGGAGCACTGGCTGCTCTTCCAGAGGACCCGGGTTCAATTCCCAGCACCACATGGTGTTCACAATCATCTGTAACTCCAGTCCTGGGGAGTCTGGAGCTTTCTAGTCTCCACAGGCACTAGGCATGGATGTGGTACACATATATGCAGGCAAAACGATTAGAATCTGAAGAAACCGTGTAGCCTGATTTCCTTCAGTTTGCCAAATGTTGAATGTTGTTCTTAAATACCATAAGCCAAAAATGCATATAACACAGTTTATTTGTGAAACATGCTTTGCTTAGCCTATCTTAAATTCAGAAAAATTATGTAGCACAAAGTATATTTTATAATAAAGTCTTAAATATTTCATGTTTTTGAATGCTGTATTAGAGGTAAAAAATAGTTGTTAACTTTGGCAACATTGTGAAGCAAATAAAAAACCAAGTTCGCTTGGCATGTTGGTACATGCACTCAGGAGATCTCCAGCCCCTTTGCCTTTCATTTCCATTTATTAATTTGGTTTTGTTTTGTTTTGTTTTGTTTTTGGGACAGCATTTCTTTGTGTAGCCCAGGCTGGCCTTGAACTCACAGAGATTCACCCGCCTCTGCCTTTGGAGTGCTGGGATTAAAGGTGTGTGCCTCCACCACCCAGATTGCTTTTATTTTTATTTATTTATTTTAAATATGAACGCTTCACAAATTTGCGTGTCATCCTTGTGCAAGGGCCATGCTGATCTTCTCTGTATCGTTCCAATTTTAGTATATGTGCTGCTGAAGAGAGCACAATTCCTTTTATTTTTAAAGGAGAGAGAGTATAAAGTTGGGTGGGTAGGGAGGTCAGAAGGATCTGGGAGGAGTTCGGGAAGGAAAACACAATTAAAATATTGTTTAAAATATTTTTAATAAAAAATAAAATCTATTAGGGAAAGAGGGAGAGCGCGACAAATGTACACTAACTGTCACACCAAATGTCATCTTATTATTTGAATTTACAACCCATCTTGGTGGTGGCAAGACACACCCCTGGCATGTTTTACGATTCCTTGGATTATGTTCTTTAAAAAAAAAAAAGAACTCAAAAGCACGCTTTTAATCCTAGCACTGGGGAGGCAGAGGCAGGGGGATCTCTGAGTTCAAGGCCAGTCTGGTCTACAAAGCTCCTCCCAGGACAGCTAGGGCTGTTGTACAGAGAAACCCTGTATTAGAAATCGGTGGGGAGGGAGGGAGAGAGAAAGAAAGAAAATAGCAAGGAAGACAGGAAAGCACAAGGACAGTCAGGGTGGAGGGGACTGCAAAGGTCAATGTTGGTGCTGGCAAAAAGGGAAAGGAAAGATTCCGCAATGGTTATCAGCAGTGATTGTACAGACTTCACATAGGATTCCATTTCAAAAACAACAGCAATCCCACCTATTATAAGCCAAGGGAGGAATATATTAATAATTTGTTTTGTTAAACGTAAGGGACCCAGAGCTTTGGTTGTATTTTGCAGCTGGCAACTTCTCTACCAACAATTTGCCTTTGGAGAAAATCTCCACACGCTACAGAAACTACAATGCCCTGCGAGATGCGGCTCCTGCCTGAATCTTGGTCTGGATGCTGTAAATCCTCTTCCTTCTTGTTTATTTTAGCCCAGTGTCTTCTCTCTGTCTCTTCCCCAACCCCCGCGCCCCGACGCTTCTTGTTTGTATCAAACCTCTTTTCCTCTGAGGTTTAGGGAAGCCGCTCTTCCCTCTGCCTGCAAGATGGCTTTGATGTTCTGGATGGTTCTTTTGAGTCTTCTCATCAGAGGCCTTGCCCGACCTCATCCCACTAGTACTGCTTACTCTCCATCACAGCCCTTTATTTCCCGCAGAGTGCTTATAAAAATGTCTCATCTTTTCATCTGTTGAATATTTTCTTTTGTGACAAGATCACGTATTATCCTCTAATGAGAGAAGGCTCTACGCAGAGGGGACAAGAGGACATTGAAGTCCACAGGCCTTGCTGCAATTCTGTCCACGTCTCAAGGGTAGAACGTACCCTCATCCCAAGAACCCCCCCTGAAATCCCAAGAATGCTCCCCAGCGGGGTGCGATTCTGGACCGCACCGCTGCGGACCTGAAGCCTGGCTCCGCTCCCCGCGGGACTCTGGGGATCTGCCCCATCAACTTCCCGAAAGGGCGGGCCACAAGCACAGCGGTCCCCTAGCGGCTACCCGACTGGCTTTCCCATGAGCTCCGCCGCTCCATAACACCTCTTCGTCCGGAACTTCCTGAGGGCGGCAGCCAATCACAGAGTCCTTCCCGTCCGTCCCCGTCTCAGCCGGCTGCCAATCGGAGCTTCTCCGCCGACGCCCCTTAAAGGCGCCGCCGCCGCCGCGGAGCCCCGCGAGCCGCTGGAGGTTCCGGCCCCCACCCCGCAGTATGGAGGCCGGCCGGGGGCGGCCCGGGCCGGAACCGGAGCTCTCGGCGGCAGCCGGCCCTCCGGCCGCGGCTTTCAGCGACCAGCCGGTCCGAACGCCCTCGAAGCCGCCCTGCGTCTGGCGGGGGTCCGGGGAGGAAGAGGCTGAGAACGCTGGGGTCGCGAGCCGTCCCCCGCGAGCGTCCCCGAAGACGTCGAGCGGCAGCAACAGCGTCCAGCGGCCGGAGCCGGACGCTTGGGAGGTCCAGCCGGGCCTCCGGGCGACGCCGTCCGGGGCCGGGGGTCTCCGGGGGCCCGCAGGTCCCGAGCACGCCCCGCCCCCGTCCTCCTGCCACCGGCAGCCGGAGCCCAGCGAGAAGCAGCCTTCCGCCCCGAGCGTCCGCCGTCGGGGGAGCCCGGGCGGCGTCGAGATGAACGTGGAGCCGCCGCTGCAGGAGAGTGAAGAGCCCAACGAAGAGGAGGAGGAGGAGGAGGCGGCGGCGGGTCGGGCTGGCCGCTCGTTCCCCAGCCGCCTCCAGGACAGCCGCAGCCTGGACGGGCTGAGTGGGGCGTGCGGCGGAGGGGGCGCCTCCGCCAGTGGCGAGGCCGGCGCGGGCGGGGGACGTCGCGCCACCATCTCCAGCCCCTTAGAGCTCGAGGGCACGGTGAGCCGCCACGGCGACCTCACCCACTTTGTCGCCAACAACCTCCAACTCAAGATCCGATTGAGTGGCGCCCCACCGCCCCTTCCCCCGGCCTCTGTGCGGCCCTGCCTGACGCCCGCACCCACTCCCACCATCCCCCCCATCGACCCCGACGTGCTGCGGGATCTGGAGCGGCTGAGCCGCGACCTGGGCGGCCGGGTGGACCGTCTGCTTCGCGGGCTGGGGGGTGCGGTGCAGGAGCTGACAGCCTTGAGCGTGGGCTGTATCCAGACCTACCGCGACGCGGTGGATTCCTTAGGCGAAGCCGTGGACATGAGCATCAAGGGCATGTACACCTTGCTCGCGCGCTGCGAGGAGCTGGAACGGGCTCTGCAGCCGGTCCAGGGGCTGGCACGCCAAGTCCGAGATATCCGACGCACTCTGGAGGTGTTGGAGGCCCTGTGCAAGTGACCAGGAGCACAGAGGAGAGAGGCCATGCCTAACCTGGCCAGGCCAGGGTCCAGGAGGACCCTAAGGATTCTTCAAGGAGCCCTGGTGGAGACTGCCGGCTGTGGGGGAGGCCTGTGCGTTAGAGGTTCTTCCACAAGCATTTAGGTGGTGGCCTGTGCCGGTTCTAAGCATACGGAGTGTGAATGGGGAAGTTGTAAAGATTTTCCTGGTGGGAAGGGATGTAGCTCTGCTTCTATTCAGTTGGCCATCTGTAGCTACCCTGTACCTCCTGACTCTTCTCCCTAGCTAGACCGCCATCCTTGGGAAACACGGGCCCTTAGATCTCTGCCGGGGGATGGGGCAGACCCCCACGTGTAATGAGAAGAGAGAGGAAGTGGCCACAGCCCGCTGTGGCTGTCCTGATTCCAGTGATCAGATGTCAAGTTCCAGGGGCTGTCGGAGCTCGAGTGGTCCTTGGCCACACACCGTGCAGTCCTGGGCGCACTTCTGCAGATGGATGCATAACCTCCTGCTTCTTCCCTCTGGTCCCTAACATGCCACGGGGTGGAGCTAACAGGAGCACCTTTCTTGGTGGAGGGGGTGAGGTGGGAGGTGTCTGCCCGATGCCCTCGGTTCAGGTGGAATTGTTGCTGGGTTTGAAGCCCACCTGTTGGGGAGTATTCTAATCAGTTTTGGCTTTCTGAGTTTTGTGGAATTAAAGTGCCGCTGCTGCTAAGGCTGAGCCTGTTTTTGTGTCGGGTCGAAGAGGTTGACAAGTCAAAGGAATGGGAATGAAGGGCGGGGTGGGAACTGGGAGTGTGGGGGAGGAAGTCTCCGGCTAGAAGGAGAAGAATACGGGTCCTGAGTCAGATTGGAAGGACATAATTACACTGAGGGCCCAAAGAGCCACTAAAGGCAGAACCTTGCAGAAGCAAGGGTCTTCAGAGAAGGCTTTTCTGCTCCGGTGGACAGGCAGACGCTGAGCAGAGTGGTTATCTTGGTTATGGAGGAAATATAAACTCTTGACAGCTCTGTCCTGGCCATATCGGAGTCATGTCATTTGAGACAATTGTGTCCCAATCACAAAGGCTGTCGTCTCCTTACAATTTACACAGCACATTCAGGAACTACATGTTATGATCATAGGATCTCCAAGATCACAAAAGTGGTCTTCCCACAACACAAGACACTCCCACATTTTGGACATATTCCAGTACATTTGTTTAGTTCAAACTGTTTCAGGATTAGAAGTACTGCTTTATGTGTTCTTAGATGTCTCCTCAGAAAAATAATTACAACTAGTAAGGCCACCTTGCTAAAAAGAATAAAACTAAAATCATGAATAAAAACTAAACTGAGAGGAAATGTTCGTCTAATAATGCAGAGGGGAAATAGTATATATGAAACTTTAAGAAAAGGAACAGATCTGGCCCGTACGGGGATCGAACCCGCGACCTTGGCGTTATTAGCACCACGCTCTAACCAACTGAGCTAACCGGCCAGTTGTGAAAGAGGTGCTATTTTGAAGTCATGTAAATATATACACATTCCTATTCTACAAAAAAGTCAGTTTAAAGTCATTTTGAAAGATGAGAAAACAGAATATCCAAACTAGCCAAGGGAGGACCACCTAGAGTTAGCAATCGAGTTGCAATTCTGACAAGCCCGAATGATGCGGTTTGGGTACTTGTTTGCCGGTCAGGGAGTAAATATGATGCTCTAGCACCCACTCCCGAACACAAAATCACCAGAACGCCAGACACTGGCCAGTGAGTGCATTGACGGGACGTTGAGGTCTCAAGATGCGTTGGAACTTTTCTTGTTTCCGTAAAAGCGAAGAACAGAGGCACCGCTGGGATTCGAACCCAGGATCTCCTGTTTACTAGACAGGCGCTTTAACCAACTAAGCCACGGCGCCCACACGATGGTGCGACACCTTCACGACTTGGCCAGGTCAACTCCAGGGCAGATGAACGAGCAGGAAATAATTGTTCGTCGTGCTGGAAAATGTAGCAGAAGGGACCGCACACCAGGGTGGGTTGTGAAGACTCACTGACTGCGAAGTAACGACGGCGGTAGAAATCCTGTCTCTAAATTACAAAACTGAATGTAGACCTCAGAAGCTACACACGACGAGGATGGGATTCGAACCCACGCGTGCAGAGCACAATGGATTAGCAGTCCATCGCCTTAACCACTCGGCCACCTCGTCCACATGGACAGCGAATGGGTTGGCTTCTCTGAGACCTGAACTCTCCTTACTCCCGACAGGCAGCCCTTCTTGCACTTCCGGGAACGTGTCCGCAGCGGCAGAGCGTGCTCGCACAGCAGTTCTGTCTCTCGGCGGCCGGGCACCCTGAATGTTCCAACTACGGCTGGCTGCCCTGGAGAGTCCTGCTCTTTGCCCAGGACTACCTGGATTATCCGCAAAAACACTCCCTAGATCACTGAGCTATACTGACAGGGCGCCGTCAAGATCGGGCTCCTCAGCTTCTCGTTCTTGTTCTTCAAGAGATGTTTCGTCTTCGATCGTTGAGACAAATAAGGGAAACCAAAAACAGGAAAAAAGGGGAAGCTGACCCCGACGTGATTTGAACACGCAACCTTCTGATCTGGAGTCAGACGCGCTACCGTTGCGCCACGAGGCCGGCCGGCCGTGGTCGTGTACAGGTCACCTCATGGCTACTATAGGCAGGCTCTCCCCCTGCCCCTCCGTCACCCCCGCCCCCACGCTCACCTCCCTTTTTTTTTTAAATGTTCCTGGAAACCCGAAGAGTGGACGGACCTCTCCCCCGGGAGGAAGCCCACAATCTGAACTCAGAGCAAGCAGCTTCACACCTCTGGCTCCATGGCCTCCCCGAGACTGTCCCTGGAGTCCTGAGGAAGGTCACGTGAAAGCAGATCAATGGTGCTTCTCTCACCCCAAAGGCGAGCATTGCCTCCGCTATCACACTGCTCAGGCCTGCTTCTCGCTGGATCCAGGCCCACAGCCGCTCGTTGGCCCTCCCCGCGGTCCCCCATTGTCTGTCTTCGCCTTAAAAATGTTTTCATCGGCGGTCTGTCTTCTCTCGCTCCAGCAGCTCTCAGCTGCACACAGCCGGGGCTCCTGCATCTTGCTCACAGAGCCTGGCGTGGGCGCCTGTGGACACCTCCCCTCGCCTAGTCTTTTCTTCCTCCCGGGCCTTCTGCACGTGCCATGACAGGCCTCGTGGAGATGGGCGACTCTCGACACTTCCCTCTCCGTCACATGGGGTTTCCAGCCCCCGATCCCGTCCGTTCCTTTCCCTTAGGAATTCTGCCAGTGCCCATGCCCGCTCTCTCGGCCTCCCAGGCTGGCTTGCCATATCAAGCTCCTCTCTGATCTCCTGGGCTCCAGACGGTCCTCCATCACTCACTGCCTTAAAATCAAAGGCTCTTTGTCGTCCGGATCAAGTCTTACCTTCTTGGGTTTACAGAGTCAACAAGTTGTTAATGCTTGTGGGCTCTTCATATACAATTCATATATAGGCTGGCTACTTAGTACACTTACATAATCCTTTTTTGGTGAGTTTTTTTGTTTTTTGAGGCAGGGTTTCTCTGGGTAGCCTTGCTGTCCTGGAGCTCTCTGCGTAGACCAGGCTGGCCTCAAACTCACGTAGATTAGCCTGCCTCTGCTTCCTGAGGGCTGGGACCACTACTGCCGGCCGGGTTTTGTAATCTTATCTTTACTTTTTTTGGAGATTTATTTTTATTATTTTAATATGTGGGAAGGATATGTGCACATAAATGCAATTGTCCACAGAGTACAGAGGTGTGGGATCCCCTGGAGCTGGGGTTACAGGCAGTTGTAAGCCACCTGATGTGGGTCTTGGGGATTGAACTCTCAGATCCTCAGAAAGAGCGGTATTTGCTCTTAACCACTGAGCCATCTCATCAGCCTCTATTTTGTTTGTTTGTTTGTTTGTTTGTTTTAAAGACAGTGTCTCAGTTGCCTAAACTGGCCTTGAACTTGGATTCCTTTGGCTTCAGCCTTCCTAGTGCTAGAATTACAGGAATATGGGGCTAAAACTAACTTTAAAGTTCTGGTCATTTAAAAAAACAAAACAAAAAACCTTTAATCCCAGCACTCGGGAGGCAGAGGCAGGCAGATCTCTGTGAGTTTGAGGCCAGCCTGGTCTACAGCTCGAGATACAGGACAGGCTCCAAAACTACACAGAGAAACCCTAAAACAAAAGATGGTAACCTGGGCACATGCACTCGGCACAGATCACAGATCACATGCCAGTTTGCGGGCGGTTCCATGATGTGCCAGCAGCTCATGCCTGACCTCTGTTGGCACTCCCTCTTAAACTGCCAGCTCTGTCCCACCATGTGGGTGGTCCTCAGCATCTTGGGCTCATTAAGCCTGGAGGAAGTGGAGGAGTTACAGCAGTCACTACCATTGGTCACTGGTATTGGAGCAGTAGCCTAGGTTAAAACATCCACAAGCATTGTTCGGGAGGGTCTCGATCCTTGATTCAGGTAGTCTGGTCCTGAGAGATCCGGACGTTCACGGAAGGCAGACTCTCACATCCAGGGGAAAGCGTTCTTTTCTGATCATCAGCAGTGGTGCACCTCTCTGGAGATGTTTGCACAAGCCTCCACTGTGATGTCCACAGGCTGCCAAAGTGAGTCCATTCCTAGCAACCCATCTGGAGACCAACCCAGTAAGTCTAGGGTGACGCTGATGCCCAGCACATGTTGAATGGAATGCCAATGCCCAGACTCCAGAGCAGCTGCCTGAGAAGGAAGCATGTTTCCCAGACCCTGGCAATGCCCAAGTTCAGAGATGTATATATACTCTTTTGTCCCTTCCCAACAAGGGTGAACTATCAGATAACGTTCTGGGTCACTTTTCCTGATTGTTGTCATTACTGTCTCCCCGCCCCCGACTCGTGTGTGTGTGTGTGTGTGTGTGTGTGTGTGTGTGTGTGTGTGACAAACATTAGGAGAAATGAGTCACTCATAGTACTTCCTATGGCCACAGAGTGGCACTAAAACTCAGAAACAGCTTTTCTAGGGCAGGCTCCTGAGAACCAAGGTCGTGGAAAATGACAGGACAGACCTACAATGCTCAGTCTCGTTACCGTATAACATGAAGTGTGATTACCCTGGTTTCTACCATCTAGTGGCCCCCACAGGCTGGAACCACTATATGCAGAAAAGCCCCAAACTCCCAGATGCTAGAACCCCAGATCCCACAGCCAGACCCAGATCTTTTTCGTCTACATATTTCTCATGGAGGCATCATGGTTCATGCCGGTGATCCCAGAACTTGGGAGGCTTAGACAGGAAAACTGCTGTAAGTACAAGGCCAGCCTAGAGTACTCAGTGAACTTCAGGCTAGCCAGGACTACAAAGCGAGACCTGTCTTGAAAAATAAAAATAAAATAAAAAATTAGTACCTCTTGATCCCCTCCAATCCACCTGCTTGATTCCATCTGACCTGAGCCCTAATCTATCCCTTCTAGAAGTCTTTTCATCTTCCCCATTCACCTTCTACTTAAAATCTATTTTCCATGTTGCAGCCAGAGGCTAGAATAGAAATCTGACTATGTCTCTCGCCATGGCTGCAGAAGCTGAGGGAATTTAGCTCTTGTTTACCACTCCAACATCGGTCTGATCTTCTCTCCCTCTTCTGTAGGCCCCAGAATCCCTGGCTTCCTTTCTGTCTGGCAAACACAGCCCTGGCTCCTCCCTCCGTCTGGAATGCTGTTTCCCCAGATCTCCACAGGGCTGGCTGACTCCTGCCCTCGGATCTTGGGAAATCTTCAAAAGCATGCCCTAGCTTTTTCTCACTCTTCATCCTATGATACAGCGTCTTCCGCCTGGGAATAGTCAAACTTGCTACACCATCACCAACCTCAACCTCACGAGTCGCAGGCAGGGGAGAGACACGAATCTTACATTCTTTCATCTGTGCCCTAAGTGCTTGCATGTTTTACTGCACCCTTAGCTTCTGTGATTGAAAATACAAAAAACTCATCTCTCGTTATTTATCGGGGACTATGGGGGTTCAGCCCCTCGATAGTCCCCTCCCAGGGTCCGGGAAGAATCTACAACGAGCTGATAATTAATCTTTGATGAAAAGAAATGAATCAATGTACACGAAACTCCTTAGTCCCTATACTTTATTATTCTGTGACAGCTATAAGCTTATATTCTGCTCTCATATTTAGGTCATCTTTAACCTGATTTCTCTCTACACTTGTCTACGATCCCCTCTAGGTTCTATCTTAATTCCTTCATCTAGTTCTGCCCCTTCTAGGTTCTCATCCACTTTGTTCCTTCCCATATCATCTCCTCTCCCATCTCCTCTTCTTGTTCTACTTCATCTTGTTCTTCCCCATCTGGCTCTTTCTCATCTTCCATCTCCTTCCTCTAGTACTCTCCTGTAGCCCTTCAATCTACTTCTTCCCCATCTCAGTTTGTTCCTCTCAAGTTCTTACCCATCTAGTTCTTCCATTCTCTTCTCTCTTCTCTCCCCGTGCCCTGGAAGTCTCGGTATATAAAGGGAGGGTCCAAGCTAAATTGTGTAAAGTTATTACTTAACGTCCACCTCTCCTAGGCGGTGTCTCCTTGTGGAATTTACCATAAATCAGGAGACTTGTGCATGTGGGCTTTTATCATTGTTAGTCCACCTGGGACTAACAATGGGCGCCCACCTGGGTGGTGTTTCCTGTAGTCCTTGAAAGTGGCCAAGGGAGATAATCTGATTCCAGAGAAAGCCTTTCCTGAGGCTGTTCTCCAAATACCTGGAATATGTATGTCCAGAGAGTGATCAGTCTACACTGTTAGCCCTTCTTAGGGAAAAGTCAACTGGGAAAGCTATGAAGGCACACATGATTTTCATAACAGAATACAGCTGATATATAACAAGCCAAGTAACACCAAAAACTCCTTGGGATTTGGCTTCCTCTGGAGGAATTCCCTGATCCCTCCAGGTAGTGACTTTGCCATAACCAGCTGAATTCTTATGATATATTCCTGCGGCCCGCAGCAGTTATTAAAAATAATAAACAAATAATAAACGTAGGTGGTGAATGAACACCTTTGACCCCAGCACAAGGAGGGGCAGAGACAGAGGATCTCTGAGTTTGAGGCTAGCCTGATCTATATAGTGAGTTCCAGGAAAATCAGAGCTACCTGTCTCAAACAAAACAAACAAAATGTCTGTTAGCCCTGGCTGTCTTGGAACCCATAATGCTCTTGCCTCTGCCTCCAAAATGCTGGGATTACAGAAGTGTACCACCACGTGGAGCTAAGAGGTGATTTGATTAAATTAATTAACTAGTTAACCTACTTTTTAATAATTTATTTTTATTTTATGTACATTGATATTTTGCCTGCACATATGTTTGTGTAAGGATGTCAGATCAGCAGCCATGCGGGTGCTGGAAATTCAACCTGGGTCCTCTGGAAGAGCAGCCAGTGCTTGTAAACGCTGAGCCATCTCACCAGCCCTAAACTTATTTTTAAAGACCATAACCACCTCCTCCACCTCCTAGATACGGTTTCTCTTTTTAAAGACTCCACACCTCTGCCCTGAGATAAGGTTTCTCTGTGTAGCTTTGGCTGTTCTGGAACTCAATCTCTAAAACAGGCTGGCCTCGAACTCACAGAGATCCACCTGGCTCTGTCTTCCTGAGTGCTGGAACTAAAGGCATGCTCTACCCCCGCCCGGCTCTGGCGATTTATTTTAAGTGTGTGTGTGTGTGTGTGTGTGTCTGTCTGTCTGTCTGTCTGCCAGAAGAGAGCACTGAATCCCCTGGAACTGGAGCTACAGGAGGTTGTGAGCTGCACAATATGGGTGTTAAGGAACTGAATTTAGCTGAGCATTATGTGCTGCTGTTTGTTTGTTTTCCAGACAGTGTTTTTTTGTGTTAACAGCCCTGGCTGTCCCAGAAGTTGCTCTGCAGACCAGGCTGGCTTTGAACTCTCAAAGATCTGCCTGCCTCTGCCTCCTGAGTGCTGGGAATAAAGGCGTGTGCCATGTGCTCTTAACTGCTGAGCCGTCTCTCTAATTTTTGTTCTTGTTGTTTTGTTTTGTTGAGATTTTATTGAGACAGGATCTTACATAGGCCAGCCTCACCTAGAACTCACTACATAACTGAGCATGACCTTGAATTTCTGACCCTTTCCTCCACCTCCAAAATTCTGGGATTATAGGTGTTTGCTCCCTCCCCAGCTAAAGGTTCAGTTTTATATGAAGCAGTTATTATATAGTTTCACTCTATAGGATCTTGAGTGGAGGAACTCAGTAGTAAAGTACTTGCTTAGCATGGTCCAGACCCTGAGTTTGATTCTCAGCGCACCACACACAGAGAAGTCTTAAACATGTGAGGAGTTGAATAAATAGGGGCCTTTAATGCTAGAAATGATTCCTTAGGTTTTAGAATGCTGTTCCATGCATTAGTGATAATACTATAAGGCTCAGAAAGGAGGTTGGGAGTATACCTCAGTGGAGAGTGCTTACCTATATGAAAGAGGTCTGGAATTTATCTCCAACACTGAGAAAAATCAGGAAATTACACCTTTACAACGCTATTATCTAAGTTACAAACCCTGTACAAATTTTGCTCAGCATTCCACCACGGTCTTTTATAATAAAAGTGTGTGAGAGGGTTCTTTTACCTGGTTTGGGATCTTGTGTGTGTGTGTGTGTGTCCTTTTACCTGGTTTGGGATCTCATGGGGGGGGGGGTTCTTTTACCTGGCTTGGGATCTCATGTATGTGTGGGGGTGGTCCTTTTTAACTGGTTTGGGATCTCCTGTGTGTGTGTGTCCTTTTACCTGGTTTGGGATGTCGTGTGTGTGTGTGTGTGTGTGTGTGTGTGTGTGTGTGTGTGTGTTCCTTTTACCTGGTTTAGGATGTCCTGTGTGTGGGGGTCCTTTTATCTCGTTTGGGATCTCATGTATGTGTGGGGGTCCTTTTACCTGGTTTGGGATCTCCTGTGTGTGTGGGGGTTCTTTTACCTGGTTTTGGATGTCATGTGTGTGGGGGTTCTTTTACCTGGTTTGGGATCTCATGTGTTTGTGGGGGTCCTTTTACCTGGTTTGGGATCTCATGTGTGTGTGTGTGTGTGGGGTTCTTTTACCTGGTTTTGGATGTCATGTGTGTGGGGGGGTCCTTTTACCTGGTTTTGGATGTCATGTGTGTGGGGGTTCTTTTACCTGGTTTGGGATCTCATGTGTGTGTGTGGGGGGGTTCTTTTAACTGGTTTAGGATGTCATGTATGTGTGGGGGTCCTTTTACCTGGTTTGGGATCTCCTGTGTGTGTGGGGGGTCCTTTTACCTGGTTTTGGATCTCCTGTGTGTGTGTGGGGGGGTCCTTTTACCTGGTTTTGGATGTCATGTGTGTGGGGGGTTCTTTTACCTGGTTTGGAATCTCATGTGTGTGGGGGTCCTTTTACCTGGTTTGGGATCTCATGTGTGTGTGTGGAGGGTCCTTTTACCTGGTTTGAGATGTCATGTCATGACAGATTTGCCCCCTTCATTCAGAACTCCTCAGTCCATCTTTCATGACCTTTAACTGAAGTATTTTGACTCTGAGTTCTGAATTTTTTCACTACTTGGCTTTGGAAAAGGAAACCCATTTATTGCTCTAGGAAGACAAACACATTTCTTCTCGGTTTTGGCCAGCTCCTTAAAACAAAAATCTAGGAGTTATCTGTTTCCAAAGCTCTCCTTTGATATTAGTTGTGTTATCCTTTTTATTTATAGCACCCATTACTTTGCAGGGCTTTTTTTTTTTTTTCCTTCTTCTTTTTAAATGTTTGTTACCGATCTCCCTCCCTAGATTATAAAACCGGAGGGAGAGACTTTAGTTTGTATATCCACGTACTCTCAGAGTCAAGCACAGTGCCTGGCATTTGGGAGCCGTCAATAAAGATTTGTGGAATGAATTAAATCAGAAATACCTCTAAGACTTGTCATTTAGACGGGCTTAAAGGTAAAGGAGAGGAACTGAGAGGAGTCCCGTGGACAGTGGACTCCACTGTGGACCGGGAAGGTGGTGAGAACTTTCCAATCAGCAGGGGTTTTTATTCACAGCCCCAGATCTGTCCGGTCGCCCTAGTAACAGGGTCTTGGTCTCTAACTGAACAATGTCCGGGGCCTGACATCTCAAAGCGAGACTGAAACGGATGCTGCAGGGTCAGCATCCCAGCCTGGGCTACCCCTCCCGGGGAGACCCAGCCTGGGCTGACCCTCCCGGGGACTCAAAGCTGTTCCCTGTCCATCGCTCCACCCCTCACTCCTGGTCCCCTCGGTTCCCGAAGCCCTCACCTCACCCACATCCTAGTCTAACCCCTCCCAAGGCAGCGGCGCGGTTCTGCCCTCGCCAAATCTCTCATTCACCGGAGACAAAGCTGGAGTCATTCCCGGGGAGAGTTTCGGTCTGGGGAAGGGAGGCCACCGACAACCCGGGGCTCGGCGACAGGACGCACACCCTCCTCTCCGTTCGTGCCCTCGGCTCCTCGTGCCCGAGGCGCGGGGCGCGGAGGAGACGGGAGGATCTGGCGGTTCCGGGGGCGCCCCGGGCGGGTCCACCCCACCACCTCGCAGGCACCAGGAGGTCGAGCATCGCTTTAGGATGCCCCGGACCTACAAGACCCCGGGCGAGGGGCGCGGCGCTATCGCGAGACTTCCGGAGACGGGCCTCGCTGGCGGACGCAGTTACCATGGCAACCGGGAGGCGCCCGGCCGGGCGCGCGGGAAGGAGGCCGGAGGAGCGGCCCGCTGGGTCCCCGAGGCCATGGGCCGGATCACCGGGCTCGTGCCCTCGCGGTTCCTGACGCTCTTGGCTCATCTGGTGGTTGTCATGACGCTCTTCTGGTCCCGGGTGAGACGCGGGCGCGCGGGCAGGGCAGGGCAGGGCAGGGCGCGCGCCCTCCGCTTCTCCGCCTGGAGAGGACCCCGCTCAGCTCGGGCCCCCTCCTCCCCGGGGTCCCGTGTCCCCCCCGGGCCCTCCCCGACCTGTCCCCGCGGCCCAGTCCCTCCTTTTGACTTTTTTTTCCTTTCTTTTTTTCTGCCCGGCTCTCCAGGAAAGCAACATCCAGGCTTGCCTGCCTCTCCAGTTCACCCCCGAGGAATACGAGAAGCAGGACGTCCAGTGAGCTCCCGGGGGGCGGGGTGGGCGTGCCGGGGTCTGCGGAGTCCTTCGGGAGACGAGGCCTGATCCGGCCTGATCCTGTCCTCTCCGCAGGCTGGTGACCGCGCTCTGCCTCACCCTGGGCCTCTTCGCGGTGGAGCTGGCCGGCTTCCTCTCCGGAGTTTCCATGTTCAACAGCACCCAGAGCCTCCTCTGTATCCTTTCGGCCTGCCCAGCGTCCGCACAGGCCTCATCTCCAAGTCACCGTTCTTTGCACAAGTCTCTGCCCAGGGGGCAAAGCCAATCTCTCTAGGTGAGCGGCCTTAGCACGGAGTGAAGTCTTCAGACAGTGGTTAAGCCCTGTTATGAACCAGGTTCTGGCGACCCCCCGGGTGGGAGTCAAGCCTTTTTCTCTCCCTTGAGGGGGCGGGAGATACACATCTGTAAATCAGTGTGATAAACACTATGCTGTTGAGTATGTAAAATACAAAGCGATACGAGAACGCAGAAGGAGCCGAGAAAACGCGGCACAAAAGAAGGTTCTTGATGGCCGGAGGTGGTGCCACAGGCCTTTAATCCTAACACTCCTAGGGAGGCAGGAGCAGGTGGATCTCTGAGTTCGAGGCCACCCTGGTCTACAGAGTGAGTTCCCGGGCAGCCAGGGCTGTTGCACAGCTGTCTCCAAAAAAGAAAAGAAAACGGAAGAAGGCAGCTCTTGACTCCTGATCTGTGGACAAGGAGGACCAGGCACTGGAGAGACCCAGTGGTGTATCAGGCCTGTAGGTATTCTTGTGTGGCTTAGGGTGTCTGTGGCATTAACCGCCCCAGAAGTGTGCGGGGTTGCCCTAGTTATGTAGAAGGGGTTCCATCTTTTTGTTGTTGTTGTTGTTGTTGTTTTTGTGTTTTGTCTTTTGAGACAGGGTTTCTTTACATAGCCCTGGCTGTCCTAGAACTACCTTGTAAGCCAGGCTGGCCTTGAACTCACAGAGATCCTCCTGCCTCGGCATCCCAAGTACTGGGGATCAAAGGTGTGCGCCACCACCTCCCGGCTGAGCTCTGGCCTCTCAAGCGTGGCTGCCAACGCTGGCAGTTGCTTTATGGGAAGGGAACGAGAGATGAACCCAGGTCCAGACGCCCAAGGGGCCCTGCACCCCCTGTTGTTTTCCTTGACTGCTGTCCTAAGCCATTGCAGCCCACTGTAGCGCGTCCGTGGCCCTCTCCTTCTTCATATTCGAGCGATGGGAATGTACCACATACTGGTACATCTTTGCCGTCTGCAGGTGCCGTTTTTTAGCACCCAGGATTTCAGAACGGGGTGGGGGTGGAAAGTCTATTCCAGACCTGAAGCTTTCCCCTGCCCAGACCTTTTCCCGCACCTGTGAAATTAATAGTGTCCTGAAGTTTCATATCCATCCCCAAACCCAGTCCCAGGTAGGGTTTGGAGGTTTGGGTATTTGTGTTGGGAGGGGCCCTGAACCCGCCCCCTCTTTCCACAGCGCCTTCCCAGCTCTCACAGAAACAGCATTATTCATCGCTGTCTTTGGGCTGAAAAAGAAACCTTTCTGAGCACGACCCGGACGTAGGAACCAAGGCTGGAAAAGTGATGCGCTTCCTCCGGTTGGGGGAGAAGCAAGGCATAGGCTTCAGGTTTCTCTCTCTCTACCCTTTGCCCCTCCCAACTGCTTCTAAGCAGAGAATGGCAGTGTTGGGATGAGATCTCTCAAACCTTGGGTTATAATTTTATTTTTAGAGCCTTGTAATAAAATAAATTTTATAATACTAGTCTGATGCTATTTTTCAGAAGACAAATGAGTGGGCCAAGAAGCTGGTGTAAATAAAGGCTTTTTTCCCTCTAAGGCACGAGCCAGTAGGTGGTCCTTCTATTTGGATTTTTACGGTACAAGATAGACGGAAGTGGGCGGAGATATGTAAATAACCACAGCGCATAGGGCTTCTAATTTGCCGTATGTGAGCAAAGTATTCTGGGAGGTTTTATTTCTCCCGTTTTGGCGCCGAATGGAAAATAATTTATATTAAGCGACTTCCACATAGATATTACTCTATGATTGTGAGAATACTGAAGCATTGGGTTTGTGCTAAAGAAATGTCACATTCTCACCCTCGCTTTAACCGGAAATGTCTTTTCCTAATTAGGAACGGGCCCCTGCGCTCCTTATCGTCAGGAGGTTAATCCTTACCTGTTCCTCCTCTGGAGGGCAGTAGAAAATGATGATTGGAGCTTGCATGATCTGCTGATTAGCATTTCCGTGTGGCCAGGACCTGACAACATCCTGGTTGCTCCTATCTGATTCTCTGACGATCACACATTTTTTTAACGTGTTAATTGACAGAACTTTTCAGCCACATTTTAGGTCTAATTTTTCACTTCACCACCGACCGCAACTCAGTTAGGTTACTTGTGTCTGTGCCTTTGTGTGTCAACTGCTCAGTTAGGTTACTTGTGTCTGTGTCTGTGCCTGTGCTTGTGTCTGTGCCTGTGTCAACCTCTCAGTTAGGTTACTTGTGTCTGTGCCTGTGTGTGTCAACCTCTCAGTTAGGTTACTTGTGTCTGTGCCTGTGTGTGTCAACCTCTCAGTGTCTGGTGTAAAAGCTCTTTAGTTGGTGAATATCCTGGCAGAGCACCCTACCCACTCACCGTGCTTCCCAGGAGAAGCTTTCTGATGACACCCAGACACAGCCTTACCCATGACCTTGAGCTGCCCTTCATCTAGCATTCATTCTGTGACCTCGCCATAGGCAAAGCACCGTTAATAGGGAGAAGAAATGAAGTGTGACCCACACTCTCAGCTTTGGCCATACAGAGGTAAGAAAGAAAGACTTCTAGTCCTCCCGTTATTTAATTGTGTAAATTGTTGTATATGCTACAAAAAAAAAAAATGATTAGAGTGTCTTAGCGACACTTTAAGTTGTGAGAGCCACCAAAATATTATTTGTCTCAGCTATTGTTGAGAAACTTGAGAATGACTCTGAGAAGTCCACACCCTTTCATGTGTCTTACTGAGCATGGAAAAATTTGCTTTTCAGAAGCTTTACTAACAGGTTGCCAAATATAACTATTATTTAAAATTAAACAGTGTGAACTTGCGATTAAGTAGGTTATATTTACGCTGGAGGTACAGCTCACTGCTAAGTGCATACTTGTTATGCTTGAGGCCGTGGGTGAAATCCTCAGCCAGGATGGTGATGCATGCCCACAGTACCAGCACTCAGCACACAGAGGAGGCAGTGCCACAAGTTCAAGGTCAGCCTGGTCTACACAGTGCGTTTCCAGTCAGCCAGGGCTACATAGTGAGACCCTGTCTCAAACAAAACAAGAGCACGTTGCTACCCCTCCTAGGGATGGAGGAGTTAGCCCAGCTCTGGAGGTTCCATGCTGGGTTCCCCCAGCATCAACACCATGATGAGATTGGTGTTTCTGTAGCTCAGGATGGAGGCTGAGTTCAACCTGAGAAGGTTCCCCAGGCAGCTGCAGGCTTGATAACAGTTCTGTCTTCCGAATGCTCAGTATTATTCTCTGCTGACTGGATTGTCAAGTACAGATCCTTTGAACCCTCAGAAAGCCTGCTCCTTTTTGTAGTCAAATCTTTCAAAGGTTTCTCAAAGCACTTTTATGCAGCAGTGGATTTAAGAAAACTAAATGAGAAGTCTGTACAAGGCTTCCTTGTAACACATATGCTAGGAAACAGTCTCCTGCTGGCCAGTCCACCACATCTACCTCTCTGGATTTTGATGGATTTGTTTCACAAGGTTCTAACTAATTTATATACAGTGGATGTAGTGTTTTTATAAGTGCTTGCTTCCACAGCATGTATACTAACCCGGGAAGGATACAGAGATTAGCATGGCCCCGTGCAAGGACGACACACACATTCCTGAAGCAGTCCATCGTTTTGGTGATGTTTTCCTGTAATTTTAAGAGACTACATATGGGGTGGGAGGTGTTAAAAACTTGTACAACTTAAAAATAGCGCGATTAAGCTGGTTTCCCCCAAAATTAAAAAAATTTTTTTAAAGTAATAGAACTCTGGCATGGTGTTGTACATCTTGATCCCCGCTTCTTCCTTTTCTCAAAAAGAAAAACAAAAGGCAGAGTCAGAGGTAACATTAGTGCAGATTAATCCTAAGAGTGTTAGAGTTGTTACATTGTCTCCAGCCCATTAAATAAATGTAGGTGAGCACTGTCTCTTTGCTGACAACTGCTACTTCCTTCTCCTCCTCCTCCTCCTCCTTTGTGTGGGGCTGAGGATTCAACTTAGGATTTCAAAGTATTTCCAGTCCCACAACCAACTGGCACTACTACTACTTCTTAATTACATTTTATTGATTAATTTGATATGCTTGTCAAATGTGTGTGCGTGCGTGTGTGTGTGTGTGTGTGTGTGTGTTTGTGTGTGTGTGTGTGTGTGTGTGTGTGGTCAGAAGACAACTTACCAGAGTTGCACTCTCCATCCACCAGATGGTAGGCTTGGGAGTCGGTGTTTTTATCCTCTGCCCTTAACTCCACCACCCCCTTTTATTTATTTATTTTTAAGACAAGGTCCCAGTGTCCTACATCATCTGGAGCTTGCTATGTAGCCGAGGATGACCTTGAATGTCTGTCTGATCCTCCTATCTCAGGAAGGATTGCTCAACCATGCTCAGTTTTTGTGGCCTTGGAGATGAAACAAGGTCATGTGCATCCTAGGCAAGCATTCTCCCAACTGAGGTATAACCTTAGCCCCACCCTGGTCTCCTCTCTAGTCCTTAAATACCAACTAGATGCTTCTGGTTTTTCTATACCTGTGGAGCAGCGGCTCTGAACCCAGATGTTGCCCCACCCCCAAAGCCATCACCCTCCCTCTGCCTCAGTTCCCTCATCTGTACTCATAAGGCAACATCAGAGGTCTTAACAGCAAGCATCAGAAACAGATTTTCATTTTGCTGTGATGTTAGTGGCTTCCTAGATCTGAGGATTATTTGTTTATTTATGGTTCTTTTGAAACAGGATCTCTCTGTTAGAGGCCATGGCTGTCCTGGAACTTGCTATGTAGACTGGACTGGCCTTGAACTCACAGATCTGCCTGCCTCTGCCTCCTGATTGCTAGGATTAAAGATATGTGCCAGCGTGCTGGGGTGTAGATCTCAGGACCGTTTTAGAGACCCTCTTCACAGTTGGGAAATGAAGTCTGGAGCCTGAGTGCTCAATTGGCTCTGAGACTTGGGTTCTGAAGGTTCTCTCTCCCGCCTGCTGCTGCAGCCTAGATCTGTAGTTCTCTGACCTGGAGCCTGTTCAGTCTGCTCTGGGGTGTTTCCTGCAAGGCTGGGGGTGGGCACCATGCAGCTTGAGGAGCAGCTGTCTGGCTGTTGTTGAACTTGCCTGATATGTCTCAGTAGTGAATACTTTTATGGGGTGTGGAGGAGCATGCTACAGCCACCTCTGAAAGGGACCAAATTGGTTCCATCAGTTCACAGACTATCTGGTGGGGCTGTAAGGAAGACTGAGCTAATCCTGGTGTGGATACGGTAGCCAGGCAGGAGTGTGTCAGATCTAGGACTTTAGGACCTTTTTCATGAGTTTACTGGATCATGAGGGACATCCGTTTTCACCTGTTCAGTGTCTGTTCCTTTCCTAATAATGGCACCCCGTTTGCCTCTTGGAACTCCCCATTCTTAGTCTTTATGTCCAGTGAGAGGCTGACAGCCACTTCGTCCTAATCCTTCTTTTTGCTTCAGGGGTGACCAGGTGGCCAATAACAGCATCCCGTCTTCCCTGATCCAGTGATGGAGTCTACTGTAAACCTTAACAAGCCGGGGCTCAAAAGTGCTGAACATCTGGGAAAGAGAAGATTAGTCTCTGATAAATAAAGTTTGCTGCAAAATAAACTCATTCAGACAGTGGGCAGGGGGTGCCCTGGAGGGGTGGCTCAGTGGTTAAATGCTGGTACTGCTCTTGCTGAGGACCCAGGTTCTGGTTTCTAGCACCCACATCATGCAGCTCACAACAACCTATAACTCCAGCTCCAGGGGGATATGAGGCCCCTCCATGGGCACCTGCACTCATGGCCATATATCCACATACATACACATACTTTAAAAAAATGGCCAGGAAGCCAGGCAGATCTCTGTGAGTTTGAGGCCAGCCTGGTCTACAGAGCGAGATCCAGGACAGGCACAAAGCTACACAGAGAAACCCTGTCTCGGAAAAAAAAAAAAAAAAAGGCCAGGAATGATGGTGTATGCCTTTTTAGTGCCAGTACTTGGGAGGCAGTACACAGGAGGATCACTGTGAGTTAGAAGTCATCCTGATCTACACAGCAAGCTTCAGGATAGCAGGACTGCATAAGAAACCCTGTCTCAATAAATAAATAAATAAATTTTAAAAAATGATTTTTTTAGAGACAAAACAAAAAGACAGGAAGGGCCTGGTGAGGTGGCTCAGTGGGTAAGGGCGCCTTCAGCCAACCCTGATGGCCTGAGTTTGGTTACTGCAACCCACATAAAGGAAGGCGCAAATGGAGTCTGACCTCTGACCTCTACACTTGTGCCGTTGGGAGTGTGCATCCACGCACATAAATACGTGAATAAAATGTAATAAATCTACTAAAACTAATAGAAAACAAAACCAAAATAACTCACGCAGAGTGCAATTTCATGATTAGATGGGCTAATCGAACACACACCAAAATCTATAAAAAGAACTAAGTAAGTAGAACTTACTAGATACTAAGGATGTCATTTTAAAAATAAGTTGGGGCCAGGTATAGTGTATTCCAACACTGGGCAGGCAGATCTCTGTGAACTCAAGACCAGCCTGGTCTACAAATTGAGTTCCAGCACAGCCAGGGCTACATAGAGAAAACCTGTGCTGAAAAACAAAACAAAGAAAAAAACACCAAGTTGGGGAACACACACACACACACACACACACACACACACACACACACACGTCTAATTTTATTTACATGCATAAGTGTATGTCGAACCTCCCCCAAGTCAGGCAAGAACTGTACCTCTGAGCTATACCTCTGTGTGTGTAGTGTGTGTGCATGCGTGTGTGTATTTCCAAAAGAACTGAACACAGATGTATACACCCACAGTCATAGCAGCATCATTCATGAGAGCTGAAGGAGAAACATCCCAAGTGTTCTGTCACAGACGATGGGTCAACAGAACGTGGTGCTTATGCACAGTGGAGTATTATTCAACTTACAAAGGAGCGTCTGTGAGGGAGCTGGAGATGGACAATGAACACAGGACTAACAGGACGAGAACGTCAGTGTTCAGAGCACAGGAGAACTATGGTGGTCATGGTTTTTTGTTTGCTGTTTAGTTTTGTTTTCTTCATTCTAAATTGAGGCTGGAGAGATGGCTCAGGGGTTAAAAGCACTAACTGCTTTTACAGCGGACCTGGGTTTGGTTTCTAGCACCCATATGGTGGTTCACAACCATCCATAACTCCAGTTCCAAGGGATCCGTTGCTCTCTCCTAGCCTCCACAGGAATGCACATTGTGGTATACATGCAGATAAGACCTTCATACATATAAAATAAGCAAATCTAAAATTTTTTTGTTTGTTTTTCAAGGCAGTCTCACTGTTTGGCCCTGGCTGTTCTGAAACTCACTCTAGACTAGGCTGGCCTCGAATTCAGAGATCCTCCTGCCTCTGCCTCCTGAGTGCTGGAATTAAAGGTGTGTGTTACTACCGCCCAGTTCTAAATTTTTTAATTAATTAATTAGTTAATTAACTAATTTGAGACGGGGTTCTCACTATGTAACTCTGGATGGACTGGAACTTGTTCCGTGGACCTCGCTGGCCTCATCCTCACAGAGGTCCAGCTGCCTCTGTCCCTTTTGTACTGGCGGTAAAGGAGCCCAGTACCACACCCGGCGATTTTATTTTTTATTAGCTTATTTGTACAAAGTAATGAATTTCATTGTGACATTTGTATGCATGTATGTACCATACTTTAATCATGTTCCTGCTCTTTATTACCCTTCTATCCCCTCGTGCCCCGGTCCTTAGCCTCTCTCATGTCTTATTCACTCATTCATTTATTTACTTTTGAGACAAGGTCTTACTATGCAGCCCCAGCCAGACTAGAACTTGCTATATAGATCATCTTTTCAATAATTCCAACTCTTGAAATTATTTTAAGATAATTTTTGGTGACTCATTATCAGGAACTGTTTGATTAGTATATCTATTTTATATACATATACACCAGGCCCTATCTCTTTAAACTTTTTCTAGAGAAACTTTAAGAATCCCTGCTTTATGGTCGGGCAGTGGTGGCGCACGCCTTTAATCCCAGCACTCAGGAGGCAGAGGCAGGCGGATCTCTGTGAGTTAGAGGCCAGCCTGGTCTACAGAGTGAGTCCCAGGACAGTCAGGGCTACACAGAGAAACCCTGTCTCAAAATATAACAAGAAAGGAAGAAACAAACAAGTAGAAAAGAAGAGAAGAAGGCCTGCTTTAATACATGGCCTCTGAGACATCTGAGAGAGCTCTACTTTATGAGGCTGCTGTGGTGGCTCAAACCTCAAATCTCAGTGCTCAGGAGTCTGAGGCAGGAGGATTACTTGAGTTCAAGACCAGCCTACATCAAACCTCAAACACACATACATGCAAACCCACCTGCAAGAAAATAATAACTTTAAATATTTATTCATTTTAATTATGTATATGGGTCTGCATAAGTGTGCTTGAGTGAAGATGCCTCAGAGGTCAGAGGCACTGGATCCACACATCAAGAGTCACAGCAGGTAGGAGCCACCCAGTGTGGGTGCTGGGAATCCAGTTTGGTTCATCTGAAAGAACAGCAAGTGCTTTTAACTACCGAGTCATCTCTCTAGCCCTGAATAATATTTTTTCAGTTAAAACAAAGGAGGCTGAACTCACATATCCACCATGAAAACAAAAAACTAAAACAAAACAAAAACCCAAAATCCCATAGCAGAATTGAAATGAGAAAACAATTTCACCTCCTATTGTCCTGGTCCTAAATTTTAGACAATTCTTTTTATTTCCCCATCCCAAAAGAATTGACTTTCACTGTTGCTCTTTAAAGACATAACCCAGCTATGTAGCCAACCCGGCACTGAACTTCCAATTCTCCTGCCTCAGGACTGGTGATATGGTTTAGTTGGTTGTTGTGGGATATTTGTACACTCTGAAGATGTGTCACTCATGGTGATTGGTTTAATAAAGAGCTGAATGGCCAACAGCTAGGCAGGAAGAAGTTAGGCAGGACTTCTGTGGACAGAGAGGACTCTGGGAAAAAGAAAGGCAGAGTCACCAGCCAGACATGGAGAGGAAACAGGAGGTGCAAGATGGAAGAGAGGTAACACCATGTGGCAGAACATAGATTAATTTAGATGTGTTAATTTAAGTTATAAGAGCTAGTTGAGACAAGCCTAAGCTAAAGGCTGAGCTTTCATAATTACTAAGAAGTGTCTGTGTTGTTATTTGGGAGCTGGTGGCCCAGAGAAAGACCAGCTACAGTGGGTAGATGCCCTTTCCTGTGACCTGGGACCCACACTGTGGAAGGAGAACCAGCTTTCCCTCCAACTTCGACCTGGATGCTCTGCTAGCTGACAGACAGTTGGCCAGCTTTACTAATCTGACCTTACAGGTGTCGCAAATGCTGTTCATTACACTATGCTGTCTTTGTTCTTGCTTGTAGCTTTACCACAGCAGAGAGTTAGCCCTATCCCAGTCACCAGGGTGTGGCTGCAGTCTTTCTCAGTTACCTCATACTTAGCTCCTTGTGTTTTGTAAGGCGGGTGGCCTGAGGTGGTCACCTAGGTGAAAGCTTCTTCTCAGAAGCCATCTTTATGGTTTAACCTGTTAAAATTAGCTGCATTAAGCCTGGCAGTGGTAGCGCACACCTTTAATCCCAGCACTCGGGAGGCAGGGGCAAGCGGATCTCTGTGAGCTCGAGGGCAGCCAGGGCTACATAGAGACACCCTGTCTCAAAAACCAAACCAAACCAAATAACTGCATTAGACGCAAGGGTATAGGGAAGGACAGTAGTGTCCCCCATAGGTTCCTCAAGCACTTTGTGGTGGGGAGGGACAGCCCTGCTGTCGTTGGTCGGAGCCTTGTCCTCGCCCAGCCAGCTGCAAACCTTTACCCATCTTCCTCAGTGCTCCTAATGCTGCCACTTTAAGCCCGACCTTCATGGTAACTCCAGCTTCTGTCCCCACTGCTGTATACCTGAGCAGCTTGCCCCTGTCACTGAGGACCCTCCTCCCTCACTACCTACACAGAGCCAGCTCCTTTCTCACTAGAACTTGGGAGGCAGACACAAGAGGATGCCAAGTTCAAGACCAGTCTGAGCTTCATAGGGAAACCCTACCTCAAAACAAGTAAATAGTCAAAGGTGCTTTGAATGGTTTTTTTTTTTTTCCTTTGCTTGTTGAGACAGGGTCTTGCTATATATCTTTAGCTGGCCTCGAAATCACTCTGTAGACCGGGCTGGCCTTGAACTCACAAAGATCCACCTGTCTCTGCCTCTGAAATGCTGGTATTAAAGGCTCAGACTTAGTTTTTTTTTTTTTTTTCATATTTATTTTTAATTATTTGCATATGTCTGTGTATGGATATGTGCATCTGAGCGCAGGTGCTCACTGAGGCCAAAGGCATTGGCTCTCCTGAAGCTGGAGTCCCAGGGGGTTGTGAACTGCCAGCTGTGGGTGCTGGAAACTGAACTCGGGTCCCCCGAACTCAGGTCCTCTGAACTCAGTTCTTAACTGCTGAGCCATCTCTCTAGGTCCTGGGATTGACTTTGTTTCTTTGAAGCAGGATTTGCTCTGTAGCCTGTGCCGTGGCCCTGTGACAGCTTCCCTGTAGCCTGTGCCGTGGCCCCGTGACAGCTTCCCTGTAGCCTGTGCCGTGGCCCCGTGGCAGCTTCCCTGTAGCCTGTGCCGTGGCCCCGTGACAGCTTCCCTGTAGCCTGTGCCGTGACCCCGTGACAGCTGCCCTGTAGCCTGTGCTGTGGCCCCGTGACAGCTTCCCTGTAGCCTGTGCTGTGGCCCTTGTCACAGTCAGCTTCAGTTGTCACTTAGACATAAACTGGAGTCACCGGGAAGAGGGACCCTCACTGAAGAACTGCCTCCATCATATTACCAGTGGGCCTTTGGGCATGTTTGGGCAGCAGCTTCTTAATTGCTAATTGACACGGGAGGACCTAGCCCACGGTGGGCAGGGCCACCCACGGGCAAATGAGTGTAGGCTGTGTAACAGCATTGGCTGAGATGAGGGAAGCGAGCCAGTAGGCCGTGGTTCTCTGGTCCTCATGGTTTCTGCTTCATTTCCTACCGCCAGGTCCCGACCTCCAATTCCTATCCTGAAGACCGTAAACTATAATAAACTCTTTCCTCCACAAGCTGGGTTTTTGTTTTTGTTTTTGTTTTGTCTGTTTGTTTTGTTTTGTTTGTTTTTTGAGACAGGATCTCTCTATGAAACAGTCCTGGCATTTACCCTATAGACCAGGCTGGCCTTGAACTCACGGAGATCTACCTTCCTCTGCCTCCTGAGTGCTGGCATTAAAGGTGTGTGCCACCACTGCCTGACCACAAGCTGGTTTTGATCAGTATTTATCAAAGCAGCAGAAAGCAAACTAGAACGATCCTCTCGCCTCCTGATAGCTAAGATTACAGCTGTCTGCAGCCACACTCAACTCTTGGGAATCTTTAAAAATAAATTTTGAGTAGATTATATATTTGTATATAAATAGAAGCTACAAAGGAATACTGGCACATTTAACTGTACAAGAATGTTGGGATGGGGTATAGCTTGGTGGTAGACGGCATGTTTAAGATGCACTAAATTAGCCGGGTGGTGGTGGTGCACGCCTTTAATCCCAGCACTTGGGAGGCAGAGGCAGGCAGAGCTCTGTGAGTTCAAGGCCAGTTTGGTCTACAAAGAATTCCAGGAAAGGCACAAAGCTACACAGAGAAACCGTGTCACGAAAAACAAAACAAACAAACAAACAAAAAAAGACGCACTAAATTCTGAGCTTAATCCTTAGTTCAAAACATTAAAACTCTGCCTAGTAGCCCTAGTAGCTAGGGATGGTGGTGCATGTTGGTAACTCAGCAGAGTGAGGCAGGAGAATTACAAGTTTGAAGCCAGCCTCAGCAACTTGGGTGATACTTTGTTAATAAAAAACAAGCAAACACATAGCAACAAAACTTATGCATAGTAAAAAAAAATAGGCAAAAATTGAAAGCCAGATGATACTGTTGAGAAAATATTTGTAAATCATTTTGTAGAGAAAAGTTAATGTTAACACAAAAATCTATGGGTCTGTAAGAAAAGGATGAACAACTTACAATCATACAATAAGTATAGGCACTTCACAGATAAGTAGAGTTAAAGAACTATTAAACATGTGTAGCAGGCTTTCTTAGACCACCAGCCCCCAAATCATGACATGGAGACTTACTATTAATTAATTGTTTAGCCTTCGCTTAGACTTGTTTCTAGCTAGCGTTCCCCCCCTTTAACTTAATCTGTTCATTTCTATTAATCTGTGTGCCACCCCAAGGCTCATTTACTTCATCTACCTACTGTCCATCCTGCTTTCCTGCTTCCTCTATGTCTGGCTGGCTGGGCCCTGGCTGGCTCCCTTTTTCTCTCTGCCCACCAGCCCCGCCAACCCCTCCTTTGCCTAGCTATTGGCTGTTCTGCTTTTTATTAGACCAATTAGGTGCATTAGGCAGGCAAGGCGAAACAGCAACACATCTTTACATACTTAACAAATGCAGTATAAACAAAAGCAGCACACCCTACATAATAAACAGATGCAACATCTTTATATAGTTAAACAAATATTCTACCCCACAACAGACATGTGAAGAAGCCTCATATCATGCACCATACAAGAAATGAAAATTGTGTTTAGTTAATATGTTTATTCATTTTTAAGGTTTATTTTTATTTATGCGTGTCTGTGTCTGGGTGTGTATGACCTGTGTCAGATGCATGAGGAAGCCAGGCGAGGGTACTGAATCTTCTGGAGCTGGAAGTGGTGAGCTGCTGCACAGGGACTGGGAACCAAGCCTGGGTCCTCTCTGAGAGCAGCAGGCACACTCCACCACTGAGCCAGCTCTCTAGCCCCGACATATTAACAGTGCCTAAAAGGTTTCAAAGCATGCAGGAGAAGTGGGTAAACAGGCCTTACCTGTTGGCTGGGTGGGAAGAAAGCTTGGTAGCACACCCCTGGATAGCAGCTTGGCAGTATCATTAAAATCAAAGGCACCTTTGGGTTTAGGATTTGTTGTTCAGTACTGGTGTTGAATCTAGATCCCTCGGTGCTAGGCAGACGCTCTACTAACGAATTATATCACCAGCCTTTCAATTTGTTTGTTCAGTTTGCTGTATTGGGTCTCCTTGGGTTTCTCAGGCTGACCTTTAATTTACTCTGTAGTCTAGACAGGCCTGACACTTGTGACTCTCCTGCCTTATCCTCCTGAGTGCCTGGATTATAGGTCTCCCACGAGGCCCAGCTCCAGCTATGGTTTGATTTTCTCTTTCTTTTTTCTTTCTTTCTTTCTTTCTTTCTTTCTTTCTTTCTTTCTTTCTTTCTTTCTTTCTTTCTTTCTTTCTTTCTTTCTTTCCTTCCTTCCTTCCTTCCTTCCTTCCTTCTTTCTTTCTTTCTTTTTTTTTTTTTTTTTTTGTTTTTCCAGACAGGGTTTCACTGTGTAGCTCTGGCTGTTCTAGAACTCCCTCTGTAGACTGGGCTGGCCTCAAACTCAAAGAGATATGCCTGCTTCTGTCACTGGAGTGCTCTACTGTGCCCGGCTTTGACCTAAGATTTTCATATTTAGAAATTTACCCTATATATTTGCATATAGGTAAAATCAGAATGTGTAAAATATTCTTTATAGCTTTGCTTAGGTTGGCAAAATGTTAGTAATGACCTAAAATGACTGTCTTAAGTGGATTGATTAAATCATGATATAGCCATACAGCAGGATACTACACAATCATAAAAATGTAAGTTTTGTACCATACATATAATGGAACAATCTCCAAATTATGTTAAATGGAGAATCAAAATGCAGAACAGAACAGTCTATACAGATTGCTTGCATTAGGACGCAGAGACTAAAGAGTATGTCTGGAAGGAGGCGCAGGCACCAGGGGGTCAGTTGGGAATAGGGGGCACCTGGGATGTAAGGAGAGAGGCTGTCTTGAACTAGATGCTCTTCTGAAGTTATGGAACTGAGTAGAAATGTATATATTAATTTGTTTTGGGGACTAGGGCTATAGTGTAGCCTGGCTGGCGTCAAACTCATGGCAATCTTTCTTTCTGAGACTCTTGAGTGTTAGGATTACAGGCATGTGCCACTATGCCCAGCGAAAAAATTGTTGAGGTAATGGAGGCTTAAGCTCTTGAGCATACTAGTCAAATACTCTAGTCAAATACTCTAGTCAAGTACTCCACCACTCAGCTACATTCCAGCCCTAAATAACTTTTTATTTTATGTTATTTTGAGACAGGATCTCACTGTGTAGCTCTGACTGTCCTGGGAGGAACTCACAGAGATCCAACTATCTCTGCCTCTCCAGTGCTGGGATAAAAGGCCTGCACCACCACGCCAGGTCGTAAGTAACTTTAAAAAATAAAAAGCACAGGACTGGTGAGCTGGTTCAGCTTGTAAACTGTTTGCTGCCAAACCTGACAGCTATGTTTGATCCCCGGTACCACCGCGGTAGAAGGAGAAGACCAGTTTCCAACATGCTGTCTTCTGACCCCACCATACACAAATATAATAAATAAATTGTAGTAAGAAATAAAATAAATGACATTTGAGTGTCCAGATCACTAATTCATGTCCATCCTCAGGAGTGCCTTTTTTTTTCCTTAATAAACTCTATTTCTTTTTATTTATTTATTTTTTATTTTTTATTTTATTTTACAATACCATTCAGTTCTACATATCAGCCACGGGTTCCCCTATTCTCCCCCCTCCCACCCCCCCCCCTTACTCCCAGCCCACCCCCCATTCCCTCCTCCTCCAGGGCAAAGCCTCCCCCGAGGACTGCGATCAACCTGGTAGACTCAGTCCAGGCAGGTCCAGTCCCCTCTTCCCAGACTGAGCCAAGTGTCCCTGCATAAGCTCCAGGTTTCAAACAGCTAACTCATGCAATGAGCACAGGACTAGGTCCCACTGCCTAGTTGCCTCCCAAACTGATCAAGCCAATCAATCAACTGTCTCACCTATTCAGAGGGCCTGATCCAGTTGGGGGCCCCTCAGCCTTTGGTTCATAGTTCATGTGTTTCCATTCATTTGGCTATTTTTTTTTCAATAATTGAGTAAAACTGAAATTTATTATAAGCCACAGTCGTCCTAGGGACCTCCATGCTATATATATAGCCTCCATGGTTCTATGGGTTGTGGTCTGATTGTTCTTTATTTTATATCTAGAATCCACTTATGAGTGAGTACATACCATGACTGTCTTTCTGGGTTTGGGTTACCTCACTCAGGATGATTTTTTCTAGTTCCATCCATTTGCCTGCAAATTTCATGCTTTCATTGTTTTTCTCTGCTGAGTAGTACTCCATTGTGTATATGTACCACATTTTTTCCATCCATTCTTCCGTTGATGGGCATCTAGGTTGTTTCCAGAATAAACTCTATTTCTGTCACTGAAAACAAACAACAACAACAAAAAAACACCCACAACTTTTTTCTTTTTCTTTCTTTCTTTCTTTCTTTCTTTCTTTCTTTCTTTCTTTCTTCCTTTCTTTCTTTCTTTCTTTCTTTTTTTTTTTTTTTGTTTGTTTTTTGAGACAGGGTTTCTCTGTGTAGCTTTGTGCCTTTCCTGGAACTCGCTTTGGAGACCAGGCTAGCCTCGAACTCACAGAGATACGCCTGCCTTTGCCTCCCGAGTGCTGGGATTAAAGGCGTTCACCACCACTGCCCAGCTTTTTTTTTTTTTTTTTGAGACAGGGTTTCTTTGTGTACATCTGGCTGTCCTGAAACTCCCTCTGTAGACCAGGCTGGCCTCAAATTTACAGAGATCTACCAGCGTCCTGACAACTTTTTTTTTCCCTTAAAGACTATGTAGCCCTGGATGGCCTGGAACTCAATTGAGATCTGACTGCTTTTCCCTCTTGAGTGCTGGGGTTAAAGGTCACCACCACTCCCCATATTTATTTATTTATTTATTTTGAGTGTCACTTAGAATACTCTCCACTGAGGACTACTGTTCTGATCATTTTTATTCATTGTTTGCCATATTCCTGACATGGTGCTTTATATTTGGTTAGGGAAACTACACAGATGAATCAGATACCATTTAAAACAGCTGTGTGCCATGACATGGGCTTGCAATCCCAGAATTCAGTAGACCAGCCTGAACTATGCAGTGAGACCATGTCTCAACAAAGAAAGGGGTCTAGTGGCATGACTCATCAGGACCTGCTGCCAAGCTTGATGACCTGGATTCAGTCACCAAACACGGTGCAAGGAAAGATAAGCCTACAAGTTGTCCTTTGATGACCACACGTGGTTCCCCAATAAAGAATGCAATTTTAAAAACAAATAAAATAGCCAGGGCATTGTGGCGATCACCTTTAATCGCAGCACTCAGGAGGCAGAGGCAGGCGGATCTCTGTGAGTTTGAAGCCAGCCTGATCCACATAAGCGAGTTCCAGGACAGCCAAGACTATGACAAGGAGAAACAAAATAACACCCCTGCCCCAAAGTGTTACTTTTTCTTTCCCCAGAACTGAGGATGAACCCAGAGCTTTGTGCTTATTAGGCAAATGCTCTACCACTGAGTTAAACCCCCAACCCCACAAACTGCTACTTTTTATTGTTTATTTATGTGGCTGTGTGCTGGAAGAGGCTTCAGGTCCCCTGGAGCTGGAGCTGGAGCTGGAGGTGGTTGTGATCTTCCTACTGTGATTGCTGGGAACAGAAGTCTGGAAGAGCAGCAAGCTCCACTTCCCCAGCCACAAGGTGTGACTTTTATGTGCTTAGGTTCCCCTTCACTACAAAAAGACTTGGCAAAGAAATACCATGTTGCCCCATTCTACGGTAGAGCTTTTGCTTAAAATGCACAAGACCCCGATTTCAGTCCCCAACATTGCAAACACAAGCACAAAATCAAACCAAACCTTCCTGTATGTGAAAAAAAGAAAGTTAACAGATGGAACCAAAACAAATCAAAAAAGTCCATCAGGGCATTGCTCTGAGCTCAGCTCTGCCCAGATGTGTCAATAACATGTCAACATGTCAAATGTTGTCAACATTCATAAGGGTACAGTGCATAATACAGCAAGGAACTGGAAACATCTGAAAGTTGAAGAGAGCTGTGTTGAGGGGACAAACAAGGTCCCCCAAATTAATGACTGTTTCTCTGAGTTTGACTCTGAGGATCGAAGGAGTTCATGAGTCATCGTGGGATGATCCAGCCTCCCTTTCACCCCAACTTCTAAACCAGGAGTCCTGTGAAGAGGAAAAAACAAAGCAGGCTTTCTTTTATATTTTCCATTTTTGGTCTTATATTTGAGGGTTTTTTCAACTCTTTTTAAAAAGTATCTATTTTTATGTGTATGGGGTTTTGCCTGCATGTATACCTGTGCACAGTGGAGTCCAGAACCCTTGGAGTCCAGAGGGCCCAGAGGTGGTGGGATCCCCTAGGACTGGAGTTACAGATGCCTGTGAGCTGCCATGGGGGTGCTGGAAACTGGACCAGGGTTTTCTGGTACAGCAGTAAATATTCTTAGGCACTGAGCCATCCTCTCTCCAGGCCCCAGTCTTTGGCTTGTTTGAGACACTATCTCATTTGGCAGACTGGTCTTAAACTCCGGATTCTCCTCCCTTCACCTTCCAAGAGCGGGGATTATGAACATGAACCACTAAGTCTACAAAGAGCTTCAGGAACTGGGCCTACCAATTCAACCATCCCCGGAAGCAGGCAAATGTGGACAGCGTCTCGGTTCCCCAAATACTGTATGTGCTTTTCTTCAGCTCGTCTGTTCTGAGTCTCAGTTCTACCTGTTTGCAGAAAACATTCTCTACACATTTCCAGGTGAACCCGGTCAATCCACCGCAGCCTCCTCCCGCCCCCAAGCATTGATCTAAATTTAGAATTTCTTAGCACCGCAGCGAAGTGGCATGGCCTGGCTGTGCTGTGACTGGGACAGTCCTCTCTCTAAGATGAATCCTACTGGGTCTTTTCACTCTCATTTCACTCTGCTGCTGCGCTGTCCTCAGAGTCCCCCCGGGAAGAACAACTTTCCCAGCAATATGCCAAGGCCTAACCTCCCCAAATTTGTCTGTGACTCTGGTCCCTTCCATATCCTCTGCCCTCTGTGTTTGGCTAGGCAACATGGGTATCATACCTAAACCAAGGGCTAGATCTTTCTCTTAGTCAGCCGAGTGAGTGTTGGGCTGTGTGGGGGCCTCCGCCTCCAGTTACCCTTTCCCACTCTTGAGGACATTTCCTATCCAGACACCAAAGCACTGAACTTGAAATAATGGAATCTGGCATCTTTGTTCTCTGACTAGAAAGCCGAGTGGTTTCAGGGAGAGAAAACACGAGCTTCCCAGCTGCTCTGAGAACCCCCAAAGCTGTTCTTTTCCTGAGCTCAGCCTCACAAACACCAGGCTCCTAGCTTCTCCTGGGAGAGGGAGGCAGCCAAGAGTGAATCCTGCACCCAGCACGCACTCTCCGGCTCCTTCACCTCCCCCAGACAGCTGGGAAATAACACCTCTCACGACAGAACCGGTCCTGGGGCTTCTGCTGGGTGGGGGTGGGGCACTGCAGCACATGAGCGCTCACACCCTGGAGGCCCTGGGAAGCCTGGAGTGGGAGGAAGGAAGCCAGACCCTGCCTGTCTCTGAGATGAAGGCTCTCTTAGGGCTGTAAAGAGTACTCCCACCTCAGGGCCGCCAGTCCTCCCCTAAAATGCCTCCTTCACCCCGGAGGCTTGCTAAATAGACAGCTGGCTCCCTGGTCCTATCTCTAGATGCAGGATGGGAGTGTGTACAGCTGCTGTGTCTGTTTAGTGTACTTAAAATGGAGCAGTCAGGGATGGACCAGGTCTAAGATAATCTCTATTGTCTTATCTAGATCAAGCCGTTTAATAAATATTTATTGAGCGTCTACTTGGGCCCAGGGAGTGGCAGTTGGTTGTCAAGGTCATGTCTGCGCGGCTAATCTGCATGTAAAGCAGAGCCTACAACATAAAAGCACCACAGGTGCCACTCAGGCCCTGCTAGAGCCAAAGCAGAGGCTGGGCAGTTGACCCCAGTCGGGGACCAGCCTGCCATGTGACACCGCACCACCAGGCAGCCTTTGCCCTTCCTGGAGTCTCTGGCTTGTTTAATCTTCGTGGGGCCCAGCTTTGACTGCCCAGCACACCTGTCCGAACATCCAGCTTGCACAGCTCCTGGTGTGTGTGTGTGTGTGTGTGTGTGTGTGTCGGGGGGCTTCTGTTATTCCTTTTGCTCACACCCTGCTGGGAAATCAGAGGCCCCAGAGCTCCCTCGAGTCATTCAGTTGCAGGGTGACGGGTGAGGTCCGTCCTCTCAGTTCCCCTCCATCCAGCGTCAGGGTTCCAGTCATCATCAGCATCGCCCTGGCACCTGCCTTGGTGGTCGCTTCTCATCTCCCACCCTCCACCCTTGCCGGGCGCTGAGGGCGGGTCATCAGGGCTCGGGACCGGGTTGCAGGGTGAGACCTTAGGCTGTGTGCGGTTCAGGACCTGAGGACCCGCTTCGAGGAATGCGGCGGGATGGGGTCTAGGGGCGAGGTGTGGGACCCGGGGGGCGGGTGGCAGATGCCCTGGGGGCCGGCGGTGGGCGCGTGCGAGCCGGGCCCCCGGGCTCGGGCCGGCAGACAGAGCCCACCGGACGACCCCGGGTCCCGCAGCGCCCCGCCCCCGCGGCCCGCCGGCGACGTGTCGCCTGCCGCGCCCCGCCCCCGCCGCAGTGCCCGGATGCGGGTGACGTGCGGCCGCCATCTTCCAGTCCCGGGCAGCCAGCGCCAGTCGGAGCCAGCGCGAGCCGCCGCCGCCATCACTGCCTCTGCCAAGTCCTCTGCCCGCTGCCCCCGCCATGTAAGTCGGCCGCCCGCCCGCCGCCCGCCACTCGCCACCCGCGGCGTCCTGCCCCGCGCGGGCCGCCACCCCCGAGGAGGGGCCCGGGAGGAGACCCGGGAGGGGGTCCCGCCCGCGCCTCCCGTGCCGCCGACCCGGGCTGCTGCCCGTGACTGCGCTTGGACGCCCGGAACCGGTCCCGGGCGGTCTGGCGCGGGCGATGGCCCCCGGGGGAGGGGGAGAGAGGACCGGGCGTCCGCCCGCCCGCCCGCCCCGCCCCAGCCACCATGGCTGTCAGTCATCTCGGGTCGACCCCGGGCAGCGTCTCGGAGGTCGCTTTCATTTTAACAGGCGGGGAAATTGAGGCACGGGGAGGGTCTCTCAAGGTCACGCAGCGCAACCGCAGCGGGGCGTAGAGTGGCCGGGTTCCCCCATCGGGTGGCTTTCCTCGCGCAGGGGAGGACTGGAGGGGCGAAGGGTGGACAGGTGGATGGGTGGAGCCCCGGCCGCGGGGCCCGAGGCCTCGGGCCCTGCATCTTAATCCGTTTCTCCTCCTTAGGTCGGCTACCGCTGCCACCGTCCCGCCTGCCGCCCCGGCCGGCGAGGGTGGCCCCCCTGCACCCCCTCCTAATCTTACCAGTAACAGGAGACTGCAGCAGACCCAGGCCCAGGTGGATGAGGTGAGTGTGTGTGTGTGTGTGTGTGTGTGTGTGTGTGTGTGTGTGTGTGTGTCAAAGGTGCAAGATGAGAGGTGTGGGAGCCCATCTTTTACGCTTGTGGGTTTTGGGTCCGAGCCCCGCCGAGCCCCATCTCTGGTTCCCTGTCAGCATGCACTTGGAAGGGCTCTGGGGTGGTGATCAGTTGTGCTAGCCTGGGGTGTGCCAGCTGGGGCAGGTGTGCTCTTGCCATAGGCTGATCCAGTGCCTATAGATAGGGTGTTGCTGTGGCATCTGAGGTGTATGGCTGCAGCATGCCCCTGATGTGTGCTCCTTGCATGTCCCCCAGGTGTGCTAGGCATGTTCTGTGTATGTCCTTGGCATGTTAGCCTGGAAACATCGGGGTGCATGTTCCATGTGTGGCACAATGGGCCCATGTTCAAGAAGTGCCCTCCTTGAGGCGTGCCTTGGCACACCCCCTGCCTCGTGGACCCCTCCCCCAGGTGGTGGACATCATGAGGGTGAATGTGGACAAGGTCCTGGAGCGGGACCAGAAGCTATCAGAGCTGGATGATCGTGCAGACGCCCTCCAGGCAGGGGCCTCCCAGTTTGAAACAAGTGCAGCCAAGCTCAAGCGTAAATACTGGTGGAAAAACCTCAAGGTAAGGGGAAGGAGATGGGGACAGGCAGGAGGGCTGGTGGGTGGCTGGGGGCCACCACTGGTCTCATTGACCCTCCCTCTCGCTCCTAGATGATGATAATCTTGGGAGTGATTTGCGCCATCATCCTCATCATCATCATCGGTGAGTGGGGCACGAGTGGCCAGGGCCCTTTCCCTGGAGAGGTAGAGGTTTTCCCTGTGGATTCTGGGTTTTGAAGGTCATTAACCTAGTTTTCTCTCTTCAACGAAAACACATTTTGCTGCTATTGGCAGTTCTGATTTCATGTAGAGCCAAGACACTTGGCTGTTGTATAGCCTGACTTTGCCTGGTTCTGGGTAATTTCTGTTAAGATTTTGAATACAGGACTACTGGGTGGGTCCCTGGCGCTCCACTAAAAACCCTTTGGGCCTAAGAGCCCAGTCTGGGGTCCTAGAACTGGGGGACAGTAAGGGTCGAGGGGCTTGGACGTGACCAGGAAACCAACTACCCCACTGGTTGAGGGTTTGTAGCCAAATGCCCAGTGGATGAAAGGTTTTGTGCCCCTTTGTCCTCTCGCGGAGTTTACGGGTCATAATACCCACTTGTCAAGTCCCTTTGTTCTCTAGATGAAGAAACTGAGGCTGAGAAGGGTTATCAGCCAGCTGGGGGTGGGGGGTTTGGAACAGGGCCGGGCCTGACATGCCGCTTTCTTTCTCTTTCTGCCCTCCCTCCGCCTCCTCTTACCCTCTCTCCACAGTTTACTTCAGCACTTAAGTCCCTGAGGAGTCTGCCCTGCCTAAGAAGGGCCTCTCTCCCACCCCCAGCCGTCCCTCCACCTCTCAGCCATATCTTTCAGCCCCCCCCCCCCTCGGATCCGTGTGTGTGTGTCCGTGTGTGTGCCCCCTGTAAATAGCCAGCTGTTCTTTATACATATATAATATTATATATATTTGGTCTGTTTGTAGTTTTATTACTAGAAGATTTTTTCCGGTTGTCCTTAACACCCCTCCTGAGGTTCCTCTCACCTCTCTCTCTCACCCTCTGCCCTTTTCCTCCTTCCCTGACAGCCCCAAGCCCCCCATTTGCATCTGCTATGCAATAGCCCTTTCCTCCTCCCTCGGATTGAACTGATCCGTCCCCTAGCTTCCCTGACAATTCCTGACCCTCCAAGCAAAAAGCAAACTCCGCAGAAACAAACCACAAACACTCCACCTGTCCAGGCCGTCCTAGGTTACATCTTTGTATCCCTTGGAAGGCTCTGAGACTGGTCCCACTTGGTCCTAAGAATCCCAAGGTTTTCTGGGAGCTTCCAACATTAATTAGCATATCATTTGCATACCAACGTGTTTTCCGTTTCCTTCCTTTTTGTTCCATCTCTTCACTCTTCTGTGTTTTCCTTTCTTTTCTGAAGAGTTAGTCTCCATTGGTCCTCTTATCACATTTCATTTGCACGACATTACCTGCAGGTGGTGGGGAGCCTGGGCTTTTGGGGAACCAGGCTGCTCTGGGCCCCAGAATTGCCCCCTCCCAGCCCTCTAGTCTAGTTTACCTCCCTTACCCCGTTTTCCAAACCTCCTGTCCCCTCCTCTCCCCCCCCAGCTGGTGTGTAAGTGTCTTGGAGTTCAGTGTGTTATGATGGACCAATAATTCTGCCACTCGGGGTCTCTCCCTACATTCCTGCTCCCCAGTTTTCATGTGGGGCACTCAACTGACATTCCCAGGGGGTCTCCCTCCCTCCCATCTGCCTGATCTGCCTCCTCCTCCCACCAGGAGGAGCGGGGGCTGACCACAATCTGACTCTTTGAGGAGGGTGGCTCCAGTGTGTGTGTGTGTCATCACTGCCTTGGGGAGAGTAGAACAAGATAGAATCCTCCCAATTCCTGCCTGAAACCTCTGGCCTCATCCTTGCTAGAGGTTGGACTGAAAACTTTCCTCCCCAATCTGGGGGGGGGTGTTGCCCCCCATCACTGCCCAGCTCCTCAGACTGCCCCCCTGTATTCAGGGTGGGGGTACTAGTCACTGCCAATATGTGTATGGGACTTGCTGGATGATGGGGATCCTCGCCTTTCTCCAGGGCTGTTGAGCCCAGAAAGAGAGGGGGAGAGAGAGAGAGAGAGACTGCAAGCTATTCCCTTTTTGGGTGAAATGATAGAAGAAGGATCTAACCTTTTTAAATGGCACAGTTTTAGGGGTCTGAGGGTACAGCCCCTTAGCCTGCCACTGGGGGGGGTGTCCCCAAACTCCCCCCACACACACCAGGTTTTCTGTGTGGAGGGGAACCAAGGAGATCTAAACTGTGGTGTGAAAGGGTAGGAGAGATGCTGGGGGTGGGGGTGCTTGTGTTCTAGACCCCCAATATTATCCCAGTGTCCCCTGCCTTCCTTCTTCCCCTACCCCATGCCCCCAATTCTGTGGCGCATCCAGATTGTGAAAATGTACAATAAACGTGTAATGAGTAACCAGGTGGTGTCTACAATCTTTTTCTTAACCAGTAGTAAGAGTATTGGATCTTCAGATATAATGAGTGGTTGAAAAGATTCATTGGGAGGAGCTGGCCTGTTGCTGGAGGCCCTGACCCCAGTTGGGCCCTTGCAAAGTGTAATTCCCAAAGTGGCCATGTGGGGCACCAGGAGATTAGAAAGAGCCAGTGAGTTCTACAGCCTGGGGTTCCCAGCTCCTCATCTCCCTGGCCTGGAGTATGATGCTACCTACCACTGGACTCCTTTATCTCGAAGTTTCACTTCTGGCTACCCCTTAGGCTCTTCCACAGCCGTCCACTCCTGGGCCGCTTCTGTGGGAGCATTTCTTCCCCTTTCCAGCACAGCGCCAGACAGCCAGATGGGCTAATGAATGACTGAAAGGATCAGCTTGATGAGACAAAGCCCACGGGCATAAAGCTGGCTGTGGATGGCATTCTGCCCTTGTACTCGGTTGTGGGGTTGCCACTTCCGCCCCTCTTGAACTCTCAAAGAGCTGTACGTAAACCCGTCACATGCACACACTTCAGGAGCATCACCGAGATGTAGCCGTGTAGGGAAGAGGCAGTGTGTCTGGTCGCCCTCTGTATTCAGAGTATGAGGGTCTAGACATGGCCAGTGTGTGTAGCACTTGCTGGGCGGTGGCGATCCTTGCCTCTCCAGGGCAGTTGAACCTAGAGAGAGAGGAGTGGCCAAGAACCACTAGAGGGCCAGGTGTGGTGCAGGCTTTTAATCAAGCATGCAGGAGGCAGAGGCAGACTGATTCCTGAGTTTGAGGCCAGCCTGGTCTACATAGTGAGACCCTGTCTAAAAAAAAAATAAAATATATATATATTTTTTTGAGACAAGGTCTCACTATGTAGCTCTGACTGTCCTAGAATTCATTATGTAGACCAGGCTGGCCTCAAAGTCACAGAGATCCGAGTGCCTCTCTGCCTCCCTGGTGCCAAGATTAAAGGTGTGTGCCATCACACCTAGCCAAGAAATAAGGGCTACTAGAGGTACTTTTAAAAATAGAATTTTCAGGCCCTTACATTGGAGATTATTTCAGAGGCTTTATGGTGCCCAGGTGTCTTGTATTTAGCCATACTCTGTTCTAACTTCTATCTTTATGGAGAGTTTAAATATGTCAGGCTTTTTACTTTAATCCTTGAAATTGCTTCTAGGTTTAAGGTTTCCATAGGCCCTAAGACACCGATATACCTTCACGGTGTCAGAGCTCTTTAATCAACATGTTAACATGGGAATTCTGACAGATTATGTAACCCTGGCTCTCAGTCTCTGTGAGGTTATGGGTAGTGAGCCGGCCTTCTTGGAGTCTGCAGGAAGCGTCTGGCACAGAAAACAGGAGGAGACAGTCATTTTCACTATCGTCGCCATGTAATCTAAAGACCTCTTTAACACTCAGACTTAAGCTTTGGGGATAATCAGCGACACAAAACTCGGGCGCCAGGAGCCTCTTGTCATGGCAGGGTCTCTTCACTAAGTATCCCCACTACGCCATAGCCTGTCACATCTACGCCTGCGTACAAGTCGCTTGGTACGCCTGCGCAGACTCCACAGTCTTGGGTAAGTGTCGTCAAGGAAAATCCCCAGCTTCTCGGTAAACAAGTTGCCGCGTGAGCCGGCCTGCACGTGTTCCCTACAGCTCCGCGACCTCAGCCTATGAGAAAGTTTTTAGGGCAGGGCTGGCATTTGCGTCACCGATTTAGGCAGGGCGGGGTTGTTGCCACAGCCAATAAAAGCTTTGTGAGTGGGCGAGGGGTGTGGCTTCCGGTTAGATGTCCAATCAACGCGCTGGGGCGCCCCCTCCCTCACGTGGCTCTATCACTACCGGTTGTCACGTTGTCCAATGGGAAAATGACTGCGCTCTGAAGTGCCAATGGTGGCTTTGCAGGGGCTTGTCGGCTGCACGCGGAGCGGGGCATGGGTTAGCGCCTCTAAGCCAATAAGCTTGGGAGGCGTGACAGAATGGGCAGTGGGAGGGCCTGGAAGAGCCTGTGGAGTAGCTACCCAACGTCCCCAGTAGTGAAGAAATTTGGATTCTGCGTGCGTTTGCAACCGTGAGTAGCCCCCTACTCCCGGGCGATCGAAATGTGTTTTTCCGGGGAGGTGTGCTCGGCCAAAAGGGGTGTCAATGGCGTGGTGTGGGATCATGCAAATGTGTGAGAACTGCAGTGGGAGTGCTTGGTGGTTGTGGACGGCAGACTCAGCTCTAGGGGATCATGGATCGGAGTTACCAGCTTCAGATCGCTCTCTTGAGCACCCACCGTGGCCCAGACGTTTTCCCTCGGGTGGAGCTGAAGCCCGAGAGCTGGTTAAGGTTTGGGTAGGCTCCCAAGGCACTTGGAAGAGGCAGAGAGTCTGAGCCTGGAGAAAGGCCCTGGGAGGGCAGGTAGGAACGTGACATGGTGATCTGAGAAAGGTTAGTGTGCTGATTTGTGGGACTCGGAGGCTGTCTCATCACGACTATGGATTACTTTTTCACGTGAAAAGGATAGCATTGTGGTCTCAGGGACATGCTTGTAAAGAGAAATGGGCTAGCAGTTTGTTGGATTCTGAAAGGGAGGATAGGGTAGAGGGTTGCAGGAGGGGAGGAGCCGCCAAAAGGCTGCTCTGATGTCTAGACAGTCAGGCCTGGGTGGAGGTGGGAGAGGGAGGAAGTAAGGTTCCTAGGAAAGCATTGTGGCTGGAGACTTCTCTGATGATCTCAAGAAGTTTTTGATCATAGAAAAAATGAACCATGGTGATGTGTGGAGTAAAAACGATGCCTTGAGATCAGGCTGAATCTTGAGATGCAGCTTGTGTTCTAGGCACCAAACTTAGAACCAGGGGAATATTTGAGAGGTCCTGGTTTGACGGTGCTGGAATGCAGAGTAGAGTTTGGTAACACTTTCAGGGTCCCTGAGCATGAGAAGCCAGAACAAGCCATCCCCAGAGTCCAAATCTTGGGCTTCATTATTAGGAAGCTGAGAACATGTTTATGAAGCAGACAATTAGGCAAGTTTAGTAACTACTTAAGTCTTAGGTGTCCCTCATGAAATGAGGGTGATATCTATCATCGGTTTTGGGGGCTTAAGCAAGAATAGTATATGTGAAATACTTAACACATGCTCGGGTCATTTAAAACACAAACTATAAGGTAACAAAATGTAGTGATGGAGTTAGGGGTTTCTGTGAATGTTGTGGCTCGGAACAACCTTCATCTTCTGTTTTTCTGCAAGTTTTGATGACTCCTCTTTTCCCTCTTCCTGATTTTTCTGGCCTGCAGGCACCAGCCCAAATTCCATCATTCCTCCCCTGTATTCCTCTCCCAAGATCTGGGCTCCAGACTGGGCCGACTTGTTCTGTCCCAGTTTCTCCCCGACCCCCCCCCCATCTATTCTGTGCTGTAATAGTAACTAGAAATTCCGCCTCTGAAGGGGGCCTCTGGGAAGGAGCAAAGCTGCGCGTTCCCTCTCCGAGCCTGGGCCTCCAGTTTACCCGCGGTGGCTCTTTGGTACCTGGCCAGCGGCTGTGTGCAGTTTGGTTAAAGGGAAAAGCCAATGCCAGGAGCTGTGAGAACCAGCTCGGGGCCCACAAACCCAAGTCCCGAAAGGAGAGCCAGCCATGGGGGCAGGGAAGGGGGACCCCTTCCTTCTAACCGTCTCTCCAGGAATCCTTGGCTTTTGTACAGGACGGCTGTCGGTGGGTTGGGGGAGGCGCCAAGTCTGAGTGCATGTCCTGGGCCACCAGCCAAGAGAACACGATGTTCCCTAGTGCGCTGGCCGCCGCCCTCTGGGGCTGGCTGCCTCCCAAACCGCTGCCTCTCCAGCCTCCCTGCCCCACATTCCCCAGCTGCCTCGCCCCGCCTCCTTCCTCCGCTTTGACGTCACCACTGTCTCCCGCCCCCTCTTCTCCATTGACGGCAGCAGAGCCTGGTTACTGTGGGGACCGTGAGGCCTGACAGTCGCCTGGGCCTTGGGATCAGGTGGGGGCTGTTGGAGTGCTGAAGTCACCCTTTGTCTGTGTAAATGGCAGGTGCGGAGGTGGGCGAGCAAAGGCTGTTTGGGTCAGAGGAATCACACCTGAATCCTCGAGAGCTGTGGAGGGAGAAAGGGGTCTGGAAAACAAAAAGGAGTGAACAGGGTCACACACAGTACGAGGGGGGCGGGCAGGAAAGCAGGATCGTTTTCAGGAAGAGGAAGCCGGGGATTCAGGCGCCCATGTCTTTTGTTTTCCGTTTTCCTGCTTCTGTTTTTCTGGGTTACTTTATAACACTTGTGTGTCCCAGCTTTTCTACAGATCCCTGCCCCTCCGCCTCCTCCAGGGCAAACACTATTGTTAAGGAAAGCTTTAGCCACGTGACAGCGAGGGGCGTGCACTTAGCCTGATTATGTCAGCACCTGCTCGGTGGCCTCCTCACCTGCCACCTACGTTTCCAGGGAACCCCGAGAAGAACTACTCAGCACAGGTCTGGATAGAGGGGTTCTGCCACTACCGCTCTCCTGAACCCAGACTGGCACGTCATCCCCCCCAAATCAAGCCCCTGTTCTCTTTTTATGAATCAGTGCTCTACTTTTCCTCTTTAAATTGTAATTTGTTGCGTCCTCTCCTCCCGGGGCTCCCTCTCCCTTACCTATCCTTGATAGACACAAAACCATCACGTTTCACCGTCAGTCTGCTGTGGGTCCAGTCCGGACAGAGACTGACTTCATGACTGCTGAGAGGACAGTAAATGAGACACTGCTGCTGCTCCAACTTTACCTTTCTTTTTCTAAGCAGCAGGAGTATAAAACCCTCGCCACCCCACGTTTTTCTAGCTAGGGCCTCAACTGCCCTCTCTGCTGCCCCCTTTGCAGTCCTGGTTTCCTGGCCCCCACTTTGGGGGCAGCCCTAAATGTGGGTGGCTGCATCCTCTGCAGAGAGGCAGAGCTAGTCACCAAGTGTGCTGCCTGGAGACCTTTTCCCTGATTGGCCATCGAAGCACCTGCTTTTGTTTCCTTTCATAGCACCATTGGCTCTCGCCGCCCTTTCCAGTATCTGTGTCCCCCCCATCCCCCACTCACCCCTTAATGACACGTGGACCCTCGGTTGCCCTCCTCCTGGGATCTGAAGTGTCAGAGGAAAGGATTAGTTTCTTTACGACAAGGTTGAGGAGAAGCCAGGGAATATCAGTCTAGGCTTTTCTCTCTCCCATGGCTATCTCCCCGACAGGTGTCTTGTTCTGCGAGGCTGCTCAGTTCAGGAAGGAGGGTTCTCTTGAGCACCCACCGTGGCCCAGACGTTTTCCCTGAAAAGGGGTGGCGTCCCCCCCCCCCGCTTCACTTCTCTTTCATCATGCACTGTGCGAGGCCCCCGGAGCCCATTGGTTGACTGAGCGGTGTCTGAGGCCCTTCAGCCCAGCACCAGCACCCAAGTCCACGTGCAAGGATGTGTGTGACACAGCCCTGACCTCAGTGGGAGCCAGTAGCCAATCAGGTGCCAGGGAGAGGTCCTTCACCAGCTGGGGGCGGGGCCCGCGGCTCTGCGGGCAGAAGGCCAATGAGGGGCAGGGCCTGGCATTATGCAACCCGCCTCCCAGCCTCCCGGAGCTTCTCGGTTGCGGGCTGGAACGGCAGGCGGCTGGAGGGCGCTCGAACGGCCAGGTAGGGATCTCTGCTGCAATCCGAGGGCTAGTCTTTCTCCCGGAGCTTGGTCACCACTACTTCCAGTGTGACGGGTCACTTTGAGCTCTGGTGCTTGGACAGCAAAACAGTAATCCGCCTTTTTTTTTTTTTTTTTCACTGTCCACCCCTTCCCCGCCCCTGGGGCCCTAGGTGTTCAATTCAACCCTTCACGGGGTGTCTGCATTTCTTAGTCGCTCACCTTACCTCCTGCCCCGCTTCTCCGGCGCAGCCATCCTAAGCCCAACACCAGACCTTTAGCGAACATGGCCTCTGCCCCTTTCCTGTCACTTCGGGGGTCCTCGGGTTTACCCTGGCACAAAGACCCCTTCAGGTTTTTGCAGTCTCTCTCTGCCTTCCTCTCTCCAATTCCTGGCCCCTTGCCGGTCGTGATGTCAGCCGCTTCATGCTGGAACATCCTGTTCCCAGCGCTAGTTCTTGCTGTTGGCGGCAGCCTTCCCTTTTCTCCGGGTGCTCGGAAAATACTTGGGATGGGGGTGTGGTTAGACAAGGAGTAGAGGAAGAACTGTGTGTTGGTTGTTGTGTGTCCCCGACCGAAGGCATTGATGCGGTGGTAGGGTTAACTAGGAAAGTAGGGGACTGGGAAAGATGCCTGGGTCCTTCTCTATGGCAAGTGGTAATCGCAGTCCTGATGTTTGGGAGCGGGCAGGGGTCCGAGAAAGAAAAGCAGTGTCTTGATCAGAAGGATGGAGCTAGGATGGGGGCGTTTCCACAGAGAGCAGAGGCCGTGTACTTCTCCCTGGGGAGGCTAGGACCTGTTTCTGGAGTCCCTATAGTTCATCTCTTCACATGGCTCCCTGGGCCCTGGGAATTTGTTAAGGTGGGTGATCCCCGGGCCTTGCTGGCCATTAGAGGGGTGGTTTGGCCAGTGTGGGAGTGGGTCCGTTTTCCACTTACACAGCAATAGGGGTTGGGGGAGGGGTCGTTCCTGCCCTCCTGTGGTCCCTCCAGCAACCGCTGAGCTCAGCGGCTGACGTCGGTTTCCCTGGCGACCGTAGCTGTGGCGGAAGCGCGTGGTGGGGCCAGGCACATCGACGCGCATGTGCAGCGGGGGTGGCACCACCCCCGGATAAAATTAGCCCGGAAGCCTAAATATAGGAGGCGATCCGCTCACCCCCTGCTCCGAGAGGCCTCAGAGTCCCAGACCAAGTCGGGACCTGATGAGAATTTGGGGATAGAAAACCTGCAAGCTTTATCCCACAGCCATAGTTGTAGTTAATTGTTCAGGCTGTGCCCACTCCACTCTGGCAGGGGGCGTAAGAGAAAGCCCAAGAGAGCTGCCTTCCTACCCGTGGTATCCTTAGGGGGAACGGAAGCAACTTAGTTTTCTATTGCAAGCCCCAGGCCTGAATCCCATCAGCGAGGGACTGGCAGGGGAAGGACTGAATGTGGCCAGTAGATGCTGTGGGGTTAACGGCTCAGCCTTGCTAAAACCTTCCTTCTTGGTTTCTTTTTCTAGGTGCTGTGATTAAATCAGCCAGCCCTCAGGGACAGGGCTCCCTCCCTTATCCAGGCCTCAGAAGCCCCGTTGTGCACCCGTGGTGGCCTCTTCACCTTCTCTGTTCTGTTCTCCACTGCATGGCCCAGACATGAGTGGCCCCCTAGAAGGGGCTGATGGGGGAGGAGACCCCAGGCCCGGAGAACCTTTTTGTCCTGGAGGAGTCCCATCCCCTGGGGCCCCACAGCACCGGCCTTGTCCGGGCCGCAGCCTGGCCGATGATACCGATGCCAACAGCAACGGTTCAAGCGGCAATGAATCCAATGGCCACGAGTCCAGGGGTGCATCTCAGCGGAGTTCCCACAGCTCCTCTTCTGGCAATGGCAAGGACTCAGCCCTGCTGGAGACCACCGAGAGCAGCAAGAGGTGTGTGTGCGCGTGCGCATGTGTGTGCGCGCGCGCCTGCGCAGAGTCTGGAGAGCTAGGTGATAGCATGGCACTGTTGATCACATGACCCTCACCTGGGCCTCTTGCTTCTTTTCTAGTACAAACTCTCAGAGCCCATCCCCACCCAGCAGTTCCATTGCCTATAGCCTCCTGAGTGCAAGCTCGGAGCAGGACAACCCATCTACCAGTGGCTGCAGGTACTACTGTGCGGCGTGAGGGCTGGGGGACCCGATGCCTGGGGACTGGGGCTGGACTCTGGGGCTAACGTCTTTACCCCTTTATTCCTTGTGGGCCTTGCAGCAGTGAACAGTCAGCTCGAGCCAGGACCCAGAAAGAACTCATGACTGCCCTGCGGGAGCTCAAACTTCGGCTGCCACCAGAACGTCGGGGCAAGGGCCGCTCTGGAACCCTGGCCACGCTGCAGTATGCCTTGGCCTGTGTCAAGCAGGTGCAGGGTGAGTGGTGCTTCCCGGCAGGGTGTGGCCAGGCCATGGACTGTTGGAGGTACCATTCTCCTTACTGAGTATGGCTCGAATACCCTTGTCCTACAGCTAACCAGGAGTATTATCAGCAGTGGAGTCTGGAGGAGGGTGAGCCTTGTGCCATGGACATGTCTACTTACACCCTGGAGGAACTGGAGCATATCACATCCGAATACACTCTTCGAAACCAGGTCAGTTGCGGCTTGGGTCCTCTGTTCTAACACACCCTCACCCCCATTCCTGCGGCTCCTAAATCTGCTCTTGATCTTGGTCTCATCCTAGGATACCTTCTCCGTGGCCGTGTCCTTCCTGACAGGCCGGATTGTTTATATTTCGGAGCAGGCGGGTGTCCTGCTGCGTTGCAAGCGGGATGTGTTTCGGGGTGCCCGCTTCTCAGAGCTACTAGCTCCCCAGGATGTGGGTGTCTTCTATGGCTCCACTACACCATCTCGACTGCCCACCTGGGGCACCGGGACCTCTGCAGGTAAAGTGCCCTCCCTTATGCTATGCAGAGGACTGGACAGTCCTAGGAAACTGCTGCTCTGAGCCGCCTGGACCCAGGCTCTCCTTTCCTGGGCTCTTCTCAGCCCGGGAAGGGATGGTGCTGTGCTGACTGTCTTCTCATCCGGTCTAGGTTCAGGCCTCAAGGACTTCACCCAGGAAAAGTCTGTCTTCTGCCGAATCAGGTAGGTAGGGGGAGAAGGAGCAGGCCTCTCTCTCCTCCTCATCCCTGCTGTCTCTGTTATATGGGCTGTGACTTTGACAAGGGGTGGGCAGCTTTCCGCTGGAAACCTCTAATGTTCATTTTTCCCTTGCCAGAGGAGGTCCTGACCGGGATCCAGGGCCTCGGTACCAGCCATTCCGCCTAACCCCATATGTGACCAAGATTCGGGTCTCAGATGGGGCCCCTGCACAGCCATGCTGCCTACTCATTGCAGAGCGCATCCACTCTGGTTATGAAGGTGGATCGGCTAGGGCCCTGGCCTGGGGGATAATGGGAGGAAGCTTTTCCCTCTAGGGTGGGGTGAAGGTCAAGATGAGAGACTGGGAGGCATGGGCTGGGTCCTTAGGATTTAGGACATATTATAAGGAAGAGGGGTCTTTATAAGGCCCTGCTTGGAGGCAGAGTAGGATGAGACAGATCCCTGAGGTGCGACAGGAGAAAGAGAAAATGTCAGTGATTCTCAGTGTCATCTCTGGTATGAGTCACCAGATGACTCAGACTCTTCGTGGGCCATAAAGTCAGGTCTGAGCCGAGAGGAGGCATGCCGGGCAGCCAGACCCTAGGCAGAGAGGAGGGCTGAGGAGTTAGACCATTGTGGATGAAACCTACGTGTTTTATGCTGCAGCTCCCCGGATCCCCCCTGACAAGAGGATCTTCACCACTCGGCACACACCCAGCTGCCTCTTCCAGGATGTAGATGAAAGGTAAGGTACAGACTGGGAGGAAGGTGGGTAACCAGGGCCAGGCCATGATCTGACACCTCCTCTCATTGCAGGGCGGCGCCCCTGCTGGGCTACCTGCCCCAGGATCTCCTGGGGGCTCCAGTACTCCTCTTTCTGCATCCTGAGGACCGACCTCTCATGCTGGCCATTCATAAGAAGAGTGAGTCCTCATCTTGCTCGCCTTGCTTGTCCCCAGGGTTTCTTAGCTGCCTTTGTGGTGATGACTCTCAATGCCTTGGTCTCTTGGATATCTCTGTGTGTCTCCCTCTCCACTTTATCAGCTCGCACACCCACTCGCACCTTTTTCTTTGCGGCGCCCACAGTTCTGCAGCTGGCAGGCCAGCCCTTCGACCACTCTCCTATTCGCTTCTGTGCTCGGAACGGGGAGTATGTCACCATGGACACCAGCTGGGCCGGCTTTGTACACCCCTGGAGTCGCAAGGTGGCTTTCGTGTTGGGCCGCCATAAAGTCCGCACGTAAGTGTGCCCTGTCTCTGCGCTGGCATTGTGGACGGGGCACTATGATAGGGCTGGGGAAGGACTGTAGTCACCCTTACCATCATCCTGCAGGGCACCCCTGAACGAGGACGTCTTCACTCCCCCAGCCCCCAGCCCGGCTCCGTCCCTGGACTCTGACATACAGGAGCTCTCAGAGCAGATCCACCGACTGCTGCTGCAGGTGAGGGTTGAGGAAGGTGGGGACGAAGTGGTCAGTCAGGAAGCGGGATGTAGACCTCTGACTGACCCCCTCCCTCCCCCCTGCAGCCCGTGCACAGCTCCAGCCCCACGGGGCTCTGTGGAGTCGGCCCTCTGATGTCCCCCGGTCCTCTGCATAGCCCTGGCTCCTCCAGTGACAGCAATGGGGGGGATGCCGAGGGGCCTGGGCCTCCTGCTCCAGTGAGTAACCTCCTCTGTCACCTCTCTCAGTCTCTGTGGGGAATTATTGCCAGTCCCCCATGCTACCCTGCCTAGGCCCCAGACCTTCTGATACTTGGGTCCTGGCACTGGCCACCCCCATGCTGCCCAGTGCTCTGCTCTCCCACAGGTGACTTTCCAGCAGATCTGTAAGGACGTCCATCTTGTCAAACACCAGGGCCAGCAGCTCTTCATCGAGTCCCGGGCCAAGCCGCCACCTCGGCCCCGCATCCTTGGTGAGCTGGTAACATCACAGAGCAGGGATGAGGAGGAAGAAGGCCTGAGGTTCCCCTGACCCTCGCTCCTAACCCATTTACCCTTTCTTTTCCTTGTCCCAGCCACAGGGACATTCAAGGCCAAAGTTGTTCCCTGCCAGTCCCCAAACCCTGAGCTGGAGGTGGTCCCTGCTTCTGACCAAGCCCCGCTAGCACTGGCCACTGAGGAGCCAGAGAGGAAAGAAGCCTCCGGCTGTTCTTCATACCAACAGATCAACTGCCTGGACAGCATCCTCAGGTAGGGCCTGCCCATCCCCTTCTCCCCTGCGCCCGCCTTGCCTGCCCCAGGCCCTGCCCCTAAACCCTTGGCTTCATCCATCCCCAGGTATTTGGAGAGCTGCAACATTCCCAGCACGACGAAGCGCAAATGTGCCTCCTCCTCTTCCTGCACCGCTTCCTCAGCCTCTGATGACGACAAGCAGCGGGCAGGCCCAGTTCCTGTCGGGCCCAAGAAAGGTAAAGACACAGCGCATGCCTGGTTCCCATTGCCCGTCCCATCCTGGTAGTCCCCGGCCTATACAATACACTTCTGCCTTGGGGGCTCCTACCTGCTGTTCCCGGCCCTCCTTTCCTGCCTCCTGATCTCCAGGTCCCTCCCTCTAGCCAATCCTCCCCCACTCCTCCCTGGGATCCCCTCTCCTGACCTTCCAAGGGGTAGGGTGGTAACCAGTGCCATCTCTCCGCACAGATCCGACGTCAGCAGTGCTGTCGGGGGAGGGGGCCACTCCTCGGAAGGAGCCAGTGGTGGGAGGCACCCTGAGCCCGCTCGCCCTGGCCAATAAGGCAGAGAGCGTGGTGTCCGTCACCAGTCAGTGTAGCTTCAGCTCCACCATCGTCCATGTGGGAGACAAGAAGCCCCCGGAGTCGGGTATGGGCGTGGAGTGAGGGGGGTAGCGACTGGGCCCCACTGGGTTCCCCCAGACAGAGCTCTTTCCTGCCTACCTTTCTCCCCCTCCCCCTAGCGGAGAGAAGGAGGCCACCTTCTTGGCTTGGGGCCCTACTGCTCCTGACTGTCCACCCTCCTAACCTCTGCTGCTTGTCCCTCCCCACCCCTCCCTGTGTTCCTACTGTCAGTTCAACCGTAAAAGTGGGGTGCAAGGGGAGGGGGCCCCACACTGAGATGCTGACCACAGAGGGTCTAAAGCAAGGAATAGGAAGACTCTTCAGGGTCTTTGGGCAGATCTTAAACGTGCGAAAAGCAAGAGGTGGGCTTCCTTTAGGAGATGCCACCTCAGGGATTCCTGGCAGGGTCTTGGCCGTGGGTGGAGACTGAGCATCCTCTTTTCTCCTGACACAGCTTTGCATGGGAAGAGGAGTCCATGTCTAGCTCTTGGCAGGGAGGTGGTCTTGAGTACCTGGGGTCCCAGGCCTTGGGCGGGGAGGTTGTAGGTGTGGTTGTGTTGACCTCTGAGGTGTTTCTCATCACCTTTTTCCCATCTCACCTTCCCCAGACATCATCATGATGGAGGACCTGCCTGGCCTAGCCCCTGGCCCAACCCCTAGTCCGGCCCCCAGCCCCACAGTAGCCCCTGACCCAGCCCCAGATGCTTATCGCCCAGTGGGGCTGACCAAGGCTGTGCTGTCCCTGCACACACAAAAAGAAGAGCAAGCCTTCCTCAGCCGCTTCCGAGACCTTGGCAGGCTGCGTGGACTTGACAACTCTTCTGGGGCCCCCTCAGCCCCTGGCGAGCGAGGTAGCCACCCGGGGCTTCCTTGAGCTACCTTTTACACAGCCAGCCCAGGGCCAGATGCTAGGGGTGGTTATGTGGCGGCGAGGGAGATGTTCCTGCTCCGGGACCCAGCCTGAGGCTGTCCTCACTGCCAGAACCCTGTTTAGTTAGACCCGAGATAGCTTCTCCAGGGTTCCAGGCTGCAGGCTGAGGGGCTGGCACTCAGACAAGCGGGTGAAGCGCTCGGTTCCAGGTAAGCTGCTCTAGCCCTAGCTTGGGAACAAGGGCAAAGATGGCCCCCGCGTGGGACGCAGCATCACTGACGGCGATCCGCAGACTCTGGGCCAGTTTTGGATGGGGTTGGACTCCTAGGGCAGATGGAAAGTAGCCCCTCTAGGTACCTGCAGGAGACCTTTGCAGACAGCTGCAGGACCTAGGACTGAGGTCTGGCCTCTTCTGCCCACCACATCATCCCATTGCGAATTAGGCAGAGCACAGCTTCAACTGGCTGGACCAGGACCCAGGCTGGCACAGCCTGAGGGATTTGGGCAGATGGACTGAAGTCACCTGCCTCTTCACCCATGGACCCACTCAGCCTCCTCTTTCTGCCAGCGTGCCTCTGTTTTGCGCACCCCAGCTTGACCTCATGTAACCTTGCCCTTCCCTGGCTCCTTTCTCAATAAACCCCTGTCCCTGGCTCCTGTGATTCTTCCCTGAAACTTCCCCTACTTTCTCTCTTCTGTTATTTTTTTGCGTGCCAGCTGAGCAGCCTCTTGGTCCTTTGCCCTGCTGTCCTCTTCTCCGTGTGTTAGGGCAGTGGAGGTGGCAGGCTCCTTGCTAACCCTGCTCTTTCCCCACAGGCTGCCACCATGGCCCCATGCCCCCTGGTCGCCGACACCACTGCAGATCTAAAGCAAAGCGTTCTCGCCACCACCAGACCCCCCAGCCTGAACCCCCCTGCTATGTCTCCCATCCGTCACCTGTGCCCTCCTCTGGACCCTGGCCACCCCCGCCAGCCACTACCCCCTTCCCAGCAGTGGTCCAGCCCTACCCGCTCCCAGTGTTCTCCCCTCGAGGAGGCCCCCAGCCTCTCCCCCCTGCCCCCACATCTGTGGCCCCTGCTACTTTCCCTTCTCCCCTGGTGACCCCAATGGTGGCCTTGGTGCTCCCTAACTATCTCTTCCCTACCCCAGCTAGCTATCCGTATGGGGTACCCCAGGCCCCTGCTGAGGGGCCACCTACCCCTGCTTCCCACTCACCTTCCCCCTCCCTGCCCCCACTGGCCCCCAGCCCCCCACACCGCCCAGACTCCCCACTGTTCAACTCAAGATGCAGTTCCCCACTCCAGCTCAATCTGCTGCAGCTTGAGGAATCCCCCCGCACCGAGGGGGGTGCTGCCGCGGGGGGCCCTGGAAGCAGTGCTGGGCCCCTGCCTCCCAGTGAGGAGGCTGCTGAGCCAGAGGCCAGACTGGTGAGCAACAACTCCCTCTCCCCTCCCCCCCCCAGTGCCCCAGCCCTTGCCCCTCTCCTGCCTGGATGCTGCTGCCTGGGCCAGTTCTCAGCTTCCCGGAGCTGGTACGGGTGGGAGGGGTCCAAGCGGAATTTCTGAATGACGCAGACATCCTCTGGGCAGGGACAGTTCTGCCTGACGGGTGTCAGGACATCCCAGTGTCCATCAGTGTCCATTTTGAGAGTGTGTCTGCCACATAGAGAGGGCCCAGTATTATGTTCCCCGCTCATAAACTGTCCTCTCCGCTTGGCCCTGTGCTGTGAAGCAAGGAGCAAAGAGCTGTGGGGTTGGGTGTGCCTCCTTTGGTTCCCCTCAACAGGAGAAGCAGTTGGAGAGGAGCCACCGTGGTGGTTCCTCACCGCCTTCCTGTCCCCTCCACTCCCCGCCTCCTCTAGGTGGAGGTAACTGAGTCCTCCAATCAGGATGCTCTTTCAGGCTCCAGCGACCTGCTGGAGCTATTGCTACAAGAAGATTCTCGCTCTGGCACAGGCTCTGCAGCCTCGGGCTCCCTGGGCTCTGGCTTGGGCTCTGGGTCTGGTTCAGGATCCCACGAAGGAGGCAGCACCTCGGCCAGCATTACTCGTGAGTGCTCACCCCCCAGTGCTCGCGCTCACCCCCCAGCACTTCCCAGAGTAGGACAGGGATGGGGAGGTGGGAAGCAAAGCCCCAGTCTGGCCTAGCCTGTTAAGGCCAGGGGGCTGGACACATGGCCTTAGAGGGTGGCCTGGTAAAGCCTCTCAGGGTAGATGCGTTAGCCAGCCTGGCTCCATTGGCCTTCTCCGCTCCTCCACAGGTAGCAGCCAAAGCAGCCACACGAGCAAGTACTTTGGAAGCATCGACTCTTCAGAGGCTGAGGCTGGCGCTGCTCAGGCCAGGACTGAGCCTGGGGACCAGGTCATTAAGTATGTGCTCCAGGATCCCATCTGGCTGCTCATGGCCAATGCTGACCAGCATGTCATGATGACTTACCAGGTACCCTCCAGGTGAGTTTCAGAGGCCTCATCTTTCAGAGCAGTACAGAGACTAGCCTGCCTGCACTGCCCAGATAATGTGGGGTGGATCTGCCCGGGAGGTGCCCGTTGTGGCATAAGCCCCTTGGGGTCCTACCAGTAGTTCTCAAGTTGAGAGTAGTTTCCTGGTGTTGAAGTCTTACTTGCCTCGAGGAAGGCACGGGAGACAATGGGTTAAGGAATTGTGGTGAAGATGAATGCCAGCCCCATGGGTCTTGGCCCTGGATCCTAGCTTTCACCGTCCTCACACAGGGACACAGCCTCTGTGCTGAAGCAAGACCGGGAGAGGCTCCGGGCCATGCAGAAGCAGCAGCCACGGTTCTCAGAGGACCAGCGGCGGGAACTGGGTGCCGTGCACTCCTGGGTCCGGAAGGGCCAGCTGCCTCGGGCCCTTGACGTGATGGTAAGAAAAGCCTGGGAAGCCAGGAAGGGACTCGGGTGGAAGATTCTGAGCTCAAGTATTCAAGGGGTAGAGGAGTAAAGTCTGATCTCAGTGTCTTTGGATCATTAATCCTGAAGGATGCTAATCCCATAAACTTGCTGCTGGATGATGTAATGTTAAACCACATTACCTCACGAGTTTTTACAGAACTTCTCTGGCCCATCATACCACCCCATAGTAGTGGGGTCTCAGTAGAGCACTTCCTTAAAAATTTTTTAAGGATTTATGTATATGAGTGGTTTTGTCTGCATATGTGTCTATATACCACATGTGTGCCTGGTGTCCCTGGAGGTCAGAAGAGGGTGATAGTAGAACTGGAGTTAAGGATGGGTACTGGTATCTGAAGCTGGGCTCTCCAGCCCCCTCAGTAGAGGATTTTCCAACCTTGTTAGACTATAGCCACATGTGTGGACTGGTTTCTTGGGAGATATTTTGGGACTCATAGTTAGGTTAAGGTTGGGATGCTGGGCTTGCAGATTCCCAGTGAGGATCCTGCCTAACTCATATCCTGCTTTTCCCTCCAAGGCTTGTGTGGACTGCGGTAGCAGCATTCAAGATCCTGGCCATTCTGATGACCCACTCTTCTCAGAACTGGACGGATTGGGGCTGGAGCCTATGGAAGAGGGTGGAGGCGAGGGTGGTGGTGGTGGTGGTGGTGGTGGTGGTGGTGGTGGTGGTGGTGGTGGTGAGTGTGACGGTGGTGAGGAGGCCCAGACCCAAATTGGGGCTAAGGGCCCAAGCTCTCAGGACTCTGCCATGGAGGAAGAAGAACAAGGTGGGAACTCATCCAGTCCAGCTTTACCTGCAGAAGAGAATGGCGCCAGCTAGACTCCATTGGGGGCCACATGCAGCAGTCTATGAGAGAGAGGCCCCTTTTCAACCGTGTTAGGGTTCTTAGAACTCAAGATATGGCTGGACCAACCGATAGGAAACTGCCCCAGCTTCTCCCAGCATAGGGGGCAGGACCCCCACTACCAGCCCAGGACCCAGGCAGGAGCTGCCTCTAAGCCTCTTAGCAGAGAGTGGAAGTTTGAGCCCGATTTGGAGGAGTGTCCGTTCCCACCCTGCTGAGGAGACAGACAGACCTTTCCTCATCCAGTGAAGGTGGCTGACGAGCTGCTGAAGCGGGCTCTCCAAATCTCAGCTGAGCCTGAGTCCCAGTCGGAGGCTTGGGGCTGCACTTATTTATTGGGGGAGACAGCTCACTCTCCTACCTCATCCCAAGATGGGAGGGGGGAGCCTGGGGTCCATGTAGGACCCAGGGGTTTTGAACCCCTAGCTGCTCCAGGGTGGGGGAGGTTGGTGGACCATGGAGTCCCTGGTGCTGCCCCTCAGGTGGGACCCAGGTGTTCGCAGCTCTACCCTCTACCAATGGCATTTGTGTTTTTGATATTGTGTCTGTTATTTTTTTAATACAAAACGAAAAACCAAAAACCCAAGACTTTGTGAAATGAAGTTGGGAGTTTGGGCGAGGGGAGGTGTGGCCCTGCCACCGGCAAGATTGTAGGTGGGCTGATGAGACTCTTCTTGTTCCCTCCACATTCCTGGCAGCAAAGGACTTGGCTAAGTCTGGCAAACTCTTCACCTAACAGAACTACACTCTCGACCAGTACCTTAGCTTGGCCGTCCGGCCGGAGAAGCAGAGAGGCAACATGTGGTTGGGGTCTTAACGAGCCCCGGTCATCGGTACCGCGGCAGAAGCAAGTGGGATCGAGGGAAGGGCCGGTGGTAGTTCAGCTGAGTTCTCCAGCTTCACGTCAACACCCCATCAGAACTAGCTCTTCAGCTGGTCACTTTAGTTCCCCAAGACACCAGTCCTTTAGCTCAGACTTGAAAGGGGACGGGAACCTGGGTGGGCTGAATCATCCGAGGTCCAGTCCAGATCGTCGTCGGTCAAGTTACAGATCCCACGCTTCCTCTCCCGTCGGTAACAGCTGATCTACTTTGAAGGAACCGGTACACTCGTTGGCGCCGTGGCTTAGCTGGTTAAAGCGCCTGTCTAGTAAACAGGAGATCCTGGGTTCAAATCCCAGCGGTGCCTGGTTTGCACAGGAAGTGGTATATTATTGCCAAATTATTGACATCTGTCCCGAAGAAATCTCTTCCTCTTACTCTCTTCCTCTTACCTAGTTACTTCTTAGGCCAACTTTCTTCCTAAGCACTTGTGTTTGGAGACACAGAAGCCGCTAATCCTCGAGACTCGGCTCCTCAACGCTTATTAGGACTGGAATAGGGTGGGAACTGGTTTTATTGGGTTTTTTTCCCTGTGGCTCCGCGAGAAGAGAGTCCTGGGAAGACGTTGCTGCTAAGAGAAGGCTTGCACCTGGCAGTCCAGCCGCAGCGCACGCGCACAGCTGCTTTGAAAAAAAATAAATAAATAATAAACGGCGAAATCCGCTGGGGCCGAGTGCCTTGATAGGCAGCTATAGCTCCGCAGGCCCGAGGCCGCACGCGGCTGTGATGGCCGAGTGGTTAAGGCGTTGGACTCGAAATCCAATGGGGTCTCCCCGCGCAGGTTCGAATCCTGCTCACAGCGTCAGTAATTTTGGTATTAGGTATTGCTGCCTTGGTGAGCGGAGAGTATGGTCGTTTTCCAGTTCTTTCTTCCTTTGAAGAATCTCCCACTGGTTCTTTCTTCCTTTGAAGAATCTCCCACTGGGATTTAGCCACCCGGGATCAGCTCGCTCGCGCCCCCGCGCGAAGCAAAGACCACCATGGACTCAATTTTAATTGCAAACTCCATCAAACCACGGAGTCCCACCTCCACTCCAAATCTACTCAGCCTTTTCCTCTACTTTCCGACTGGGTCACCCGAAACCACGAATTACCCATTCACCTTGCCTTCAACTCTATTTTTATATTCTTGAGACTGTAATTTGATTACATTTCTCACTTCCTCTTCCTTCAAAATCTCTCACCTTCTCCTCCCTGCTCTCCTTCAGATTCATGACCTTATTTTCTAATTGTTATTGCATGCATCTAAGTATATGCATATACATATATATTCTCAAATATGACCCGTTCCGTTTGTACAGTGCTCCCTGTATGTGTTTTCAGGGCTGACGGTCGGCACTGGACAACCAGTTGGTGTGCTCTTTCCCGGGGGGCCACCTCCCCCCCCCCAGCTTTCCTTAGTTGTCTGTAGTTCTTTGCGCAGGGCTGAGGCTCCGCTTCCTGTTTTGCTGGGAAGATAGTTTCCCATGGCCATCCACAACCGCATGCCCTTACCACCACCCTCTCCGTTCCCTGGTTACTGCAGGAGAGTGCTCACACTGAGCTGTGGCCAACCTCCACATCTAGATTTTTTCCATCCCTCTGACCCACGGTGCTGTTTTCCATGCCCTCAAAATTTCCCTTTCTTATTGCTCCCATCAGCTTTCAGACGAGGTGATTTCATTCAGAACAGCAAAAACAGCTGCTGTGTGTCCTTGAAAAGTCTGGTGTTGGCGACTTAATGCCCAGATGGGTAATTTGGTGGGAGGTAGGGCCTCGTGGACATTATTCTAACTGAAGGATGTCATATGAGTAGAGAGCCCCCGCAATGATCGCAGCTTTCTAAGAAGCGACTCCAACAAGCTTGCTTATTCTGTCCCACCATATGATCCCCTCCACCAAATTCTGATGCGACAAGAAAACTCTCACTAGATATGCGGACACCACAATCTCGGGCCTCTTAGCTTCCAGACTGTGGAGCTCAACAGGCCTCTATTCTTTCCTGGTTACTGAGACTATAGCGCTGTTGTGAGCCAACTGGAGAAAAGGCCAAAAAAAACAGCACGACACTGTCTGGACTCCGTGCTTTTCAGTTACCATGCCATCCCATGCTCCTCTGTGCAGCAATAAGTGATCTCACTGTCTCCGCCTTCTTACACTCCTTCAAACCCCTCCAACCGTGCACATACCCTTCTCACCCTTGTAGCTGCCTTTGCTAAGGTTACAAAATAACCATCACATTGCTTAATGAACAGTAGTCTGATGCCTGCCTTTAGAGAGAGCCAGCCTCTTGGCTAGCCTTCCCGCCTCCAACAGCCTTCTGATGGCCCTTCTGCCTCATTCAGACTTGCCTTCTGGACCTTTAGTGTTAGAGGCGTCACAAAGCTCCAGATTCCAACCAACGCTCTTCTCTGCCTGTGCTTTTTGCTGAGGCATCTCTAGTCTAGTACTTTTAAAAGCCAGATAATACGTCGTGTTGCTTCAATTTTCATCTCCAGATCAGGGACTGTTCCCCAAATGCTTATGTACAACTGGCCTCTTCCCCCATCTCCACTTGGCTATAGAGCAGGGATATACTTTCCCCCCTCAAAGCTGCTTCATCTGTAGTCTTCTCATTTTGGTCGATGAAAATTCTATTTCTCTAGATTATTACACTTAAAACCCTTAGGATCACCCTTGGGTCTTTTCCCCCCCTAACATTCCATGTTGATCAGCCTGCAATTTCTTTTTCTAATGTGCAAGGCTCAGCTAGGTGCCATTGACTATTCCATCCTAATCCAGGCTTGTCTCTCACCTGTCACCTGGATTATTGCAGTGTCTCCTAAATTACCTCCTGGGGTCCAGTCTTTTGGGACGCCAGGATTAAACCTAGGACTTCTTGCATGCTGGGGAGGCACTCTAACTAAGGTGTGCCCCTTTCCACTAACTGCCCTTCCTGTGACTACAGTTCTCTTCCAGTCTCCTCTTTTCCTGGGAGGTGGGGGTTGGGGAAGGGAGGGTTGAAACAAGGTCGCTCAGGATAGCCTCAAATTCACTAAATTCACTATGCTTACCATGTAGCCCAGGCTGGGCTTGAAAGTCACAATGGTCCTTCTAACTCGGCCTCCAAAGTGTTGGGATTACAGGCATGAGCTACTATCCCTCCCCATCATTTCCCCTCCCCAGCAAAGGTGATACTTCTAGTATATAAATCAAAGGGGAAGGCCTGGAGGGTGGCTCATACCAGTAGCGTTCCACTCTCGGGAGGTGGAGGCAGGGGGCTCTCCAGTTTGAGACAGGCTCGGGCTACACAGTGAGAGTCTTTCAAAATGCAACAAAATACTAACCAGCTAACCAACACCATGCAGGCTATAGCTCAGTAGAGTAGCACTTTGTGTGAAAATGGACCCAGGGTCCGATGCCCAGATCCCGAATAAATAAATAAATAAATAAATAAATAAATAAATAAATAAATCATGAATCAGATTCCATCATTCTTCCATCCTTTCAGAGTCTTTCAGTGGGTAGTGTCAATATAAACTCATGGTTTTACTGTATGTAGAAACAGAAATCAATGATCACATAGACAATTTTCTAGCTCTTTCTCCTATGGAGATTTTTCAGCTTTGTTCTTCGTGACGGAAAGAAGCAGTCAAGAGACACAGGCATCTTGAGCAAAGTTTATTCAGCAAAGTTAACCCTCCAGACACCATGGGGAGGGGCTGCCCTAAGGCAGAGAGCAGCCCCATGGGTTCTGTGTTGTGGATTGTAAAGAAAAGGTATGAATATTTATGAGGTGAGTGGCATATTCACAGGGAAGGTCACCCCTTTTCCCTTCAAATAATGATGAACCAATCTTCCATGAGCCTCACAAAAAGGTCAGATCCACAAGGCATAAGCTATTCTAAGGACATCAGCCTTTTGAGGATGCAGATCCTTCTTAACTGCATCTGTGGGGTGGGCGGAAGGCTCTGCTGCCTCGGTTTCTGATGTAGTAGGAAGCTAACTACACTTTCAGGGATGTCTAACCAGAGGGGCATCTGACTATCAGCAGAGGCAGGTTATCAAGATGAAGCTGCAGTTTCCTCGGTGACTTCCGGTCTCACTCCTTACCTCCCAAGCATCCTTTCCCTTGGGTGAGCTTAGAAGCAAAGACATAAAACAAACAAACAAAAACCTTCATCTCAGCAATAGATGCCATTTTCTGCTAACAGGAACCAAGACTCTTCTTGAGTAAAAGGATTATTCGCGGCTGGGGTTGAGGAGCTTTGGAACACTTTGTTAGGCCAGAAAGGAAGAAAGCATTCAAAGAAAAGCCAGTCTAACAGTTAAGAAGAAGACTGAGCTGGGCGGTGGTGGCGCAGGTCTTGAATCCCAGCACTCGGGAGGCAGAGCCAGAGCCAGGCGGATCTCTGTGAGTTCGAGGCCAACCTGGGCTACATAGTGAGTTCCAGGAAAGGTGCAAAGCTACACAGAGAAACCCTGTCTTGAAAAACCAAAGAAGAAGGAGAAGAAGAGGAAGAAAACAGAGCAAGTGAGGATGAAGTACACATGAAGCAGGTTTCCATCCCCAGCACCTCATTAAACTGGGTGAAGGTGCATGTGTTTAAATCCCACTGCTGGGGGGGGGGGGGTAGAGGCAAGAGGATCACAAGTTCAAAGTCATTAGAGCCTGCATGAGACCTTGACTCAAATAAATAAATGAATAAAATTAATTATCACTAAATATTTTGTTTGTCCTTTTTGAGTCTTGGGTCTTGCTGTCCTGGAACTTACTATGTAGATTAGGCTGGCCTTGAAGTCACAGAAATCCATCTACCTCTGCTTCCTGAGTGCTGGGGTTAAAGATGTGGGCCACTGTATCGGGTTGACAGAGTCTTTCTATTGTAGCTCTGACTGTCCTGGAATTCCCTTTTAGACTAGGCTGGCCCAAAAGTCACAGAGATCTGCCTGCCTCTGTCTCCTGAGTGCTGGGATGAAGGTATGTGCCACCACAATCAACTCTGAATGAATGATTGTAATGGAGTATATAGTTCAATATTTCACTGGATAAAAATAAGAGTCCAAAGTTTCTAGCCAACATAAATAGATGGGACTACAGAACAAAGCCTTTTTTCTTCCTCTTTCCTTTTCTTTTGGAGGTAGAGTCTCACGTAGCCCAGGCTGGCCTCAAGCCCTTTATGTAGTTGGGGAAGACCTTGAATTTCTGATTCGCCTGCTTCTCAAATGCTAGGAGTACAGGTACCACCCATCTTGCACCCCATTCTTCCAGGGTGAGACTTTGCAGAATTACAGTTCCTACCCTCTACGCCCTTGCTCTATTTTTTTTTTTTTCTTCAGTGTACTTACTGCCTGCCAAATAATATTTGGGGTAACCCACACGGACTGTTTCCCCGACAAGAGCAGAAGCCAGTACGGGCAGAGCTCATTGCCTGTTTTGTTTGGAGCTGTTGGTGTTGGGGCTCGAGGAGAGCAGGAAGGATAAACATGCTGAGGACTGGAGAAACAGCAGGCAGGGCTCACCTTTTGCAGCCGTGGTCTTTCAAGTTTATGATCTTCTTTCCTGTTGAGACTCTTCCTCGAAACAACCAACAAAAAGGAAAAGAAAGAAATTTAAAAGTGCTTTTTTCGACTTTATCTGAGTCTGTGATTCCCCTGTTTAGTTGTGAATCACAGAACAAGAGACCAGGAAGATGGACCACGCGAGCTTGCTTCAGGAGCCCAGAACTCCTCTGTGTTCCTGCTTCTGCTTGGAAGCTGAGTTTTCCCGGCTTCCAACCCTCAAGCCCGAGGGAAGCAGCCTTCTAGGAACTCCCCTATTCGGGACCCAGAGCATCCTAAGAAGTCAGCTTTCCCTTTGAAGAAAGAAAGGGGAATGACAAGAGGCTGGAAACCCCGGCCTGGGGAGGTGTCCCACTGGGAGAGCGGAAGTTAGGCACAGCACCAGCTGTACCAATCTTTCTTCCTCCGCCTGCATCCCTAGAGGCCTGAGGTGGCCGTGCACTGCCCTCCCGTGAACTTTAGTGTGGCTCACCACAGGGAGGGTGCCGTGAGACGTAGATGCCTGTGCATGTACTGTTAGGACACAACCCGGGCATGCATGGACAAAGGCTTTCTCTGAAACTGAGGCATGTGATCTTCGTAGAGACCCCTGACTCACACCCTCAAACAAAGGTATGCTAGGGACATCTTCACAGGCCACATCTTCACGGGCCACATCTTCACCAGAGCAAGGAGTTGGAGTCAAATTACTCAGTTCATTCAACTTGTCTCATAGGAGGGTAATCTTAGGTTTTAAGGGCCTGAAAAAGAACATACTTTTTGTTTTGTTTTGTTTTGTTTTGTTTTGGAGACAGGGTTTCTCTTTGTAGCCCTGGCTGTCCTGGAACTCACACTCTAGACCAGGCTGGCCTCTAACTCTCAGAGATCCGCCTGACTCTGCCTCCAGAGTGCTGGGATTAAAGGCAAGTGCCACCACCCGGTGTATATAATTTTTGAAAGGAAAAAAAATCAGGCATAATAAGTAATATTTAGAACAACGTAAGAACACAACAATTTACATATTTAAAAAGCTGACAAATAGAGGGTGAAACTGGGTTCAATCCTTAATATGAGGGGAAAAAAATCTGACAAACTGTTAGTGAAGTAAAATATGACAAGGAAAAGCAAGACCCTGTCTCAAAAATAGTTACAATGATGATTATAACCATAACTAATACTTAATAAGCAAAACATTGCCAAATACCAGAAAGGCACCCTGACGCCTGTCAAACCCTCACAATATTCTCCACAGACTGCCTTCCTAGTTTGCGTATTTCTTTTTCTTTGTGTGTATGGGCAATTTACAGAATGCTATTGCCCTATGAACACCTTGCTGGAACCTCCCCCAGATTCTGAGGGGGCTCCTCAATTTCATTAGCATCATGGTGAATCAGCTTATGCACTTGAAGTTCTCGAACAGGCCCTCAGCCACTGAGAAAGCTTATTTTCTTAAACCCATAGGTCTATTTTTCTACTTTTCAAAATGAGCGTTTCACACGTTTCTCATCAAATGGCCTATAGCACTTCTGATGCCATTGGGAATAACAGTGATCTGGGGGGGGGGATTGGAGATGGGTGGGTTGACGCCAGTGCGGGGTGGGGAATGAGCCACAGTGGCAGGCAAGACCCCTTTCCCATTGAGAGAGTATGGCATAGGTGTTCTCTGATTGCTACACTTCGTTAAAAGAACATTTTCTCAAACTAGGATGTCACCTCAAAAGTGGTCTTGTTGCCAGAGCTGGCCTCGAATTCTCCATTGCACTTAGACTAATCCTCAAGATCTTCTAAGGCTTCCAAAATCCTGTGAGATGAGTTATGCCTGACTTATATCCTCAGCCCCTCAATTCTCTGTTCTAGGTTCTTTCTTTTTTCTAATTAATTTTTTAATAAATATTTTTATTTTATAATTAATTTAATTTTACATATCAGCCACCGATTCCTCTGTCCTCCTCCCCCCCCCCCCCAGCCTTCCCCCCAATCCAAGCCCCATTCCCACCTCCTCCATGGCAAGGTCTCCCCTGGGGATTCAGCCCAGCCTGGTAGATTCAGTTGAGGTAGGTCCAGTCCCCTCCTCCCTGCACCAAAGCTGAGCAAAGTGTCTCAGCATAGGCCCTAGGTTCCAAAAAGCCAGCTCATGCACCAAGGACAGGTCCCGGTCCCACTGCCTGGGGACCCCCTAAACAGTTCAAGCTAGTCAACTGTCTCACTTATCCAGAGGGCCTGGTCCAGTTCCATGGGGGCTCCTCAGCTGTTGGTTCATAGTTCATGTGTTTCCATTAGTTTGGCTATTTGTCCCTGTGCTTTTTCCAATCATGGTCTCAGTATCTCTCGCTCATACAATCCCTCCTCTCTCTCGCTGGTTAGACTCCTGGAGCTCCACCTGGGGCCTGGCCGTGGATCTCTGCATCCACTTCCATCAGATACTGGATACTGGATGAGAGTTCTATCATGACAGTTAGGTTGTTCGGCCATCCAATCACCAGAGTAGGTCAGCTCAGGCACTCTCTCGACCATTGCCAGTAGTCTATTGTGGAGGTATCTTTGTGGATTTCTGGGGACCTCTCTAGCACTCTGCTTCTTCCTGTTCCCTTGCGGTCTTCATTTATCGTGGTGTCTCTTTCCTTGTTCTCCCACTCTGTTCCTGATCCAGCTGGGACCTCCCGCTCCCCCTAAGCTCTCTTTCCCCTGACCCTTGCCTTCTATTACCCCCCTCACCCCCAGTTTGCTCATGTAGATCTCATTCTAAGTTCTTTCTTTAGCTCCCATCCAAAAAAAAAAAAAAAAATCTCTTTTCAACAGGGCTTGGACTTATTCATTTTGCTTGGACTCATGAGTGACCGTGCTGAGATAGTATCACCACCGAGAGCTTGCCTCTGACCACTTTGACTAAACCAGCACTCCATTGCCACGCCATTGCAATTATCCTTACAACCACGTGAAATTATCCTATTCTATTTTCTGCCTTCTTGGTCATTTCCTGTCCCCACACCGCCAATAATGCGCATTTCAGGAGAGCTCAGGGCCATTGTAACCCCAATGCCTAACAGTAGGCACATGGCAAGCACACACAGATCTAGGACTGAGCGTGCAAATGCACCAGTTGGGCTCGTAGAGATGCCAAGATTGTTTACTTTTCTCCTAGGGCTATGGCCCCTGCTTGGCACTGAGAAGGGAGCGTTGTCACTGACACAAATCCAAGATGAGACCCACCAGGCTGAAAGGGACAGAGAGAGGAGAGGAAGGCTTAAACCGGAATTCAGACTGTGAGAACCTGAGAAGGCCGGGAGGAGGGGCGCGGAGGGCGGCGGAGCTCTCGGGAGGGGAGCGGAAAACCGGCGCGGGGCGTCAGGGCCCCCGGGTCGCTCACAAGTGGCCCCGGCAGGTGGCCGTGCCGGGTCCCGCCCTCCCCGGGCGCGGCGCGTGCGGGATCAAAGCTGCGGGGCCAGGGGCGGGCCAGGGAGCCGCGGGGAACCGGGGGTGCGAGCGTGGGAGCGCAGGGTTCCCGGAGGCGACAGGGACCAGGAAAGAAGACAAGACAGCCGGGAGAGGCGCAGAGAGGGAGCAGCAGAGGGACGCGAGAGTCAGCAGAGACCACCCTCGACCAGGAGAACCCTAGCAGAAGTCGCCTAGAGACCTGGGGGGAAAGAAAATCAGAGAGCTGGAGTCGCTGAGAAGCACTCAGAGACCCGAAAGACCGGAAGGCTGTCATGCCCAGGTCCTTGGACCTGGGGAAAAGGCGCAGCAGAAAGCAGAAAGGCGCTTCAGAACAGAAAATGAGAGGGAGCGAGAGGAAGAGGGAAAGAAAGACCCGGGAGACCTGGCCTCCCCCGCGGAGAGGACCCCTGGGCAGGGATCCCAGCTCCGTGTCCTTTCTCACGGTTGCGCCTCGGGAGGTGCGGACGTGGGTGGGTGTGTCCAGGCAGCCAGAACCTCCCAGGCTGGGTGGGGTGGGGTCGGGGGGGACAGATCTGCGGAGTCAGGGACTAGTTCCGGAGCTCCCAAGGCGACCACAAAACCAAAACGCTACATTTTCACTGTTGGTTGAAAAGTTTAAGCTAAAATAGATGCTTGTCATCAACCTTATCTTCTTAGTTCGAGGGAAAGAAAAATGTAAGTCGTGCATTGGCCGGGAATCGAACCCGGGCCTCCCGCGTGGCAGGCGAGAATTCTACCACTGAACCACCAATGCAGGCGAAAGGGATCCTGCAAATGAATGTATCTGAACTTATCAAAGGCGGAGCGAGCCTTGCTCAAGCTTCTAAGCGTGGAAAGGGTTTGTAAAGCATGGTTGAGGTGGGTGGAGCACCAGGCCATTCTTTCTCTCCCTTGGATCCGGCCACCGGGCCATAAAGTCATTCCATATGGCCAGGGGCGGCCCCACACCCGGGTGCCAACTGCCCCGGCCCTCGAGCCTCACGTGCAGGTGAGAAAAACTCTACCCCAATTCTGGTTCCCAAGGAGGGGGGCAGCGGGGCCTGCTGTGGCCACACATCTGTGCTCCCATTTGGCTGAAGCAGGGGAAGGTGGGATGTACGGGGAGGGGGCTAATCCCAAATGGGAGCCCCCTTCTCAAGTCTGGGCCCCTCCCGCTCTGCGTTTGGCAAGGGTGTGGAGGGCCTCTGGACGGAGGCTGCACTTTGACTCCGCAGCCACCCTCTGCCCGGTTCGTAGTCCTGTCTTGACTCTGTCCTTCCCCCGTGTCTTCTTGTCTCGTTAAATTTCGGTTTTACCTTCTCAGGCACTTCGTCCTGAAGTCTCCAAGTGTTGACACATCCTTCCGTAGAGGGCCATGCTCTTGGTTTGAGGTGGGTGAGGATCCCCCTTTGTAACCAATCCTTTCTTGTCCCGTTAGCAAATCTCCCATTTTCCTGCTCCGTTACCGTCACCCATCGCCTCCAGAGGCAAGTAACCCCGGTGCGCTTGTGTGAGGTTTTCCCTGTCAGCCATACTCCTGAATTTAGTTGTAAAGCAAACGCTTGTAAATGGAAAGGTTTCTTCACTCCTACTTATACTTCAAGGTCTCCATCCTTCCCCCCCACCCCCAGAAGTTTCCTTTGCCCCCACCCACAGCCTCCTGATGGCAGATCCTCCTAGGTCTGCAGGGATAAGCAGCGCAGTTATTGTGGGGCCTGAGAAGAAGGGACAGGTACAGCGGTGAGCCTCCCCCCAGCCAGCCAATAGAAGCCGGCAGACCCGCTCTGCACCCTTAGGGGGTGCTCCTTCTGCCCAAGGGATTGGGGGGATTGGGGGAAGAGACACAGCATTCAGACTGGAGGCTGCAGCGTGCTAACATTTATTTCAGTGTGGTTGAGGCCATAGTGAGCCTCCGAGAAATCTACTCCTCTAGGAGATCCCCAAATCTCATGTCCAAGCGAGTTGTGTCCCAGTTCACTTAAACTCCCTCCCCCGAATGGTCCCCTCCCTTCAGTGGGGTCCCGCCTTCTTATACAGCCTTAGGGTCCTTAAACCAGCCTGTGGCCCCTTCCTTTCCTCGCTTCCCACACTTGGGGCCAGTTCCTCTCCTTCCCCTCCCCCCTCAGTCCCCGCCTTTCCGGGAGCCTCGTGCCAGGGTCTTTGCCCTAAGCATCCAGGAGCTGGAGGGGGCGGGTCCGGGTCCCATCCCTCCTACCCTGCTGAGGCGGGGTATAAAGATCTAGGGAGCGCGCGCGGTGTCCACCGCAGGGTCCGGAGGCGCAATGGTCACCCGGGATCGAGCTGAGAATAGGGACGGCCCCAAGGTGAGAGGTGGGAAGGGAGGGAGCCGGGAGTCCCCTGTTCCGGCCAGAGGGCTTCCAGGTCCTCACACAGTGGGTTAGGGGTGAGGATGGAGACGCAGGACTGAAAAGGACAGAGGCGCTCGTGCGACCCAAAGAACCTGTAAAGTATGAAGAGGACAGGGTCAGAGCCCGACTCGCGTGGGCGGCGGCAGCCAAGGTCTAGGGGTTTAAATTACCGTGGGTTGCGGCTTGTGGCCTGGAGGGCGCCGGAGAGTGCCAGAATTTGGGCACGGTGGCCCACCCTAGCGCTCGGGTCGCCGAGGCAGGTGGATTACCGCGCGTTCGAGGCCACGGAGTGCGCGCTACAGACGCATAAATTAAGCTAGGGTACAGAGCCCGGGGAGGAAGGCGGGAACAAGAGGAGGAGAGGCTATGGACGCTGTCTGTCCGTCAGCAGCTGTGAACCACGTCTGACTCAAAAAGAAGACTTTTGAGTCGTTGGTTCCAGAGGTGCGAGCCCCGGTGATTTTAGGAGAGAGCCAGTGGCGACTTCTAGGCGCGTGCCTGCAAGGGCTTGAGCGAGGAGAGGCGGTGGTGTGGTCGTGCTGTGTGTCTCCCTTTCACCCTGGGCTACCAACTCCGATCCGTCCCGCGCGGGTTGGGGGGCAAAGAGTGTCCCCAAAGTTCTTCACTGATTCACAGAGAGGGAGACCACACAAGATAGAGATGTAGAGAGAGGAGAGTCACAGACGGGAGACAAGAGGAAGCGGAACACAGAAGGGGCAGGGGCAGGGAGCCGGGAGAAGTGGGGGCGAGCCTCTGAACCCGACGCTAGGGCGCTGGGAAGGAGGCAGGAAGAGTGGATGGATGCACGGAGCAGCCCTAGGCGACCAGGGACTCGGGGGGGGGGGGGGGAAAGGGACGCGTGGGCTTTCCCAGCGGCAGGATCGGACGCTCGCGTGGCGGCGCTGAGTCCCGGTCCGGTCGGCCCGCTCTCCCTTCCCCGCTGGTCACAGATGCTGAAGCCGCTGGTGGAGAAGCGGCGCCGGGACCGCATCAACCGCAGCCTGGAAGAGCTGAGGCTGCTACTGCTGGAGAGGACCAGGGACCAGGTCAGTTCCACCGCCGGCCCCAGGCTCTTACGCATCCTGGACGTGTGTCCCAGGGCTTTCCACCGGGGTGGGGACATAAGCTGGAGTGGTGACCCTGGTCCCAAGGCATCCTTGACCCAAGCCTGGCCTTTGAAATCCCACCCCACACCCTCCTCTCTCGCTCTCAGAATTCGATCTTCGCCACCTTGCGGGTCTGTGAGTTTCCTGTCTGGCTCTGTAAACTGAGCTTCCAGCGTGCCTCAGTTTCCCCCCTTTGGGGTTTCTCAATGTCCTCCTCTACCTCCTGCCCCGTCCCGCCCCCCACCCCACCCCACCCCTCGAATAAACCAGCTTCAGTTCTGCGGTGGTTTTCACCATCCGGGTTGCTGTTTTCCTACACACTCACTCCTCACGTGTTAGGAATCGGTTCCACTCCCTCAGGTTGGACAGTCTCAGGGTGGGACGGGGTGGGGTGAGGGGGGGGGCTTTCTTGGTCACCTCCACGTTCGGTCGCGAGTCCTGGGGGCGCCCGCAGCCCCCGTATCCGCCCCTCCCTTCTTCCCCCAGCCACTTTCCCCCTCTCTCCCCACCCCTTTCTGTCTCTGCGCCCCCCGCCTCCCTCCGTCTGTAGAACCTCCGGAACCCGAAGCTGGAGAAAGCGGAGATCCTGGAGTTCGCCGTGGGCTACTTGAGGGAGCGCAGCCGGGTGGAGCCCCCGGGTACAGCGCGGGGGGTGGGGCAGCGGAGGGAGGGTGCGGTGGTGGGGGTGGTGGGGGGTCCGGAAGCCTCGGGCCGGGGAAGGGGCGGGCTGTGCGCTGGACGGGGGGGCTGGGGAGCGGCCCGCGGGGCCCCGCGGCGAGGTTAATGACACCTGCGCGTGTCTGTCTCTGTGTCTCTCTCACCCCCGTCTCTACGCGTCCATCTGGTCTCCCGTCTCCGTCTGTGCGCCCGTCTGACCTGGGTACCTCCGCGCCCCGCCCCTTCCCTCACCCCCCACCCCGCCCCCGTTGGGCCCCCCGCCCTGCCCGCCTGTCCTCCCGCCGGCCGCACCAGGGGCTCCCGGTCCCCAGGCCAGGACGCCGAGGCGCTCGCCAGCTGCTACCTGTCGGGTTTCCGCGAGTGCCTGCTTCGCTTGGCGGCCTTTGCGCACGACGCCAGCCCGGCCGCCCGCTCCCAGCTCTTCTCCGCGCTGCACGGCTACCGGCGCCCCAAACCGCCCGGCCCGAGGCCGTCGAGCCCGGGCTCCCAGCGCCGCGCCCACCGCTGGACCCCGCTTCGCCCATCCTCGGCCCCGCGCGGCACCAGCGCCCCCGGCGCACCAGGGCCCCCCTAGCCCCCGCTGCGCCTGGTCCCCGTCCCGCTGCTCCCCTCGCGCCGGGGATTCCGGCGCGCCGGCGCCCCTCACCGGACTGCTGCCGCCGCCGCCGCCGCCTTACAGACAAGACGGGGCGCCCAAGGCCCCGCCGCTCCCACCGCCCGCCTTTTGGAGACCTTGGCCCTGAGTTTTGGGGGGCTGGGGCCGGGGGTTGGGAGTGGGGTTAGAGACTCCAGCCGAGAGGGCAGGAGAGGGATCCGGGCGGGCGTCCGGGCGAGGAGGGCAGCGGGGCGCGCGGGCTCAGCGCGCGGGTGAGATGTGGTTTATATTAGAGTATCTATATAAATATATATTTTCCTGTCCCGTCCCCCCCGCCCCACTTCCCTGCGTGTAGGATTGTACCCTCTCCGCCCCAGCCCAGCCCCGGTCCCTTCCCGAGTCCCTAGTGCATGGAATAAAATGGTTATTCAATCCCGGTGTGTCCCCGAGCCAGGGGCCTGCCTCTATATCGGCGCCTCGCCCACTTGCCCAGACCCTTCTCCCGCCCTTAGGCCTGCTCTCCACGGCCCAAGCCCTGGGGCAGACAGGTAAGTAACGAGCCGAGCGACCGACTCGAGGTGGAAACCGGACTCGACAGCAAAGTGGGTTTATTTGAAATGACAGCCCAGAAAAGAAATCAATAAAACCGACTCTGGTGGGATTCGAACCCACAACCTTTGAATAGCTTTTCCGTCACTAGAAGTCCAATGCGCTATCCATTGCGCCACAGAGCCACATGGCGGGCGGCGCCTTCTTTCAGCTTACGGACACCAGCGTAGAAAAAAAAAAAAAAAAGGGTAGCGCGGGAGTGTGTGCGAGTGTGTGCACGGAAGTGGGCGGGGCGTCCTGGGAGCGGGAGGCGAAGCTCAGGCTAGCGGCAGGAGATGTGGGACACGCGGGAGCTAGGTGGGGACGAGGGTGGGCGCAGGCGCAGGAGGGGCCGTCGCGGACTCGGAGCGAGCCAGCGGTGCAGAGCTCGGGCGCCCGCTCCTAGCGTTACCAAGCTCAGGCTTGCTCGGTGCCCAGATCTGGTCCCACTCAATAAACTTGTTTTGCCGTAAGTCTCTGTGTCTTCTGGCTCATTTGTTTCGCCTCTTTAGACTGGGTCGTTCCGGGTCTCTGGGGCTCCTCGTCCCGGGTTTGAAATACACAGCAAACGGAATCCAGGTCGGTCCGTGTGGTGATCTTTGTGCGGGCGTCCTTCTCCTCTCTTAGGAAGAGAATGGGAAATCATGGCCTTCACGCGGGTAGCGTGGCCGAGCGGTCTAAGGCGCTGGATTTAGGCTCCAGTCTCTTCGGAGGCGTGGGTTCGAATCCCACCGCTGCCAGGCCAGAGTTTTTCTCCGGAGCCACCCTTTCTACAGTAGTAGAACCCTTTATATAAATAAAGGCTACTTTATTCAGTTTTACGACAACCATAGCTTGGCTAGTGTGTCACCACCGACCTTCTTCCTTGCTCTTGCCAACAGAACCCAAGACCCGTTCCATATTCATAGCCGAGATCTGTAAGCAACCTTAAAAGTGACCTGTTTATAAGCGATCTCCTTTGTAACTATGTCTCGAAATATATATTACGTCATGTCACGTCATACATTTAAAATCAGCACAGATCCCAGTGTAAATAAACTATTTCCTGTAAGTCCTATCTGACAGTCCGCGATAGAGACTACTCAACATGAAAAACTCCAAAATGATCTTTTTTGGATGGTACTATAAACATGAAAACGCTAGGTTCCACTCAACATGAAAAGCTTCAAAATGATTTTTTGGATGGTACTATAAACACGAAAACGCTAGGTTCCACCGAGATTTGAACTCGGATCGCTGGATTCAGAGTCCAGAGTGCTAACCATTACACCATGGAACCCCCTCTGCTGGCGGCGCCTCGGAAATTATATACATTATTCTGCATCCTATTTTGCATATCACTCCAACTTGATCATTTACCGAAGCGAAACAAAGCATGAGGAAACCAACTACTAGATAGATGTGGTTATCGAGTACCTGAGATAAGAATGCTTCTTCTAAACTTGAAGATTACGAAAGACCAAAAACTTAGTTAAAATGCTGACTTTAAAATACCAATTTCAAGTTAGAATAAGATTTTCAAGTATTTGTATTAAGTGAAATATACTATTAAAAGCAACCTCACCAACTTCTTTTTACTCTTCTTCATGTGACTTTTAGAAAAAATAAACTCGTATTCCTGGTTTGCAGACACAGTGCTGCTCCTTCTTATTATCACTAGTCGAAATTCTGTTCCCAATTCATTTATCTACATCTCTTTTTAAAAGAAGGCAATTGTTTTGCTTTACATTGCTCTCGTCAAGTAATACATAATGGTAACAGCGCTCTGCAGGTGTAGAATCTACAAAAACTAAGCGCCCGAACAGGGACTTGAACCCTGGACCCTCAGATTAAAAGTCTGATGCTCTACCGACTGAGCTATCCGGGCTCTGGGATAGTGCTTGCACTCTTGTCTAAAAGAGTATTTTTCTATCTTTCTGTGTTCTAATCACGCTCACCTAAACGACAAGGAAGGATGTACATTCGTGTCCAGGACCCTGACATAATGAAGCCTGGTTGCTAATGTCTGTGCCTTCCTTCGAGGTCTGTCTAAGGAGGTCGCAGGGGCGGGAGCGCCACGCAGGCTGGGATCCCGAGGTGCCTAGACCGGCCACGCGGGGCCGCTGCGGGCTACGGGTTCCCCTGGTCCAGCCCATCTTTCTTCGCTGGCCCTGGTGACCTAGATCTCCGCCACCTAGGGCACGTGGGTCGCCTCCCACGGTCTAGCAGGCAGGCTGAAGGAGGGCTTGGAGCGTCAAGAATGTCACACGGGGGCCTCCAAATGCCGTCGGGCGGGCCAAAGGAGCTATTGAGGTCGGGAATACCAAGAACTGGGGACCGAGAGGGAACTAGGCTGGAGGAGGAAATGGGTGTGTCGGTGGCAGGATGGAGAGAGCAAGACCACCTGCCGCGTCCTGAGATGAGTGTGCTCTGCACTTGATTGTTGCGGGGGTCACGTGTGATTTATGAATTGGTGCAGCTTTCCGATGCACGGTGTGATTCACATGGCTGATTCACATGTAGGAATTCTGGTGCTCTGGGGCCCATTTCTGGTTTGGAAATAGGAGGAAAAGGGTCTGGGTGGAAACAGGGGAGTGGGTGAACATGGGCCTCAGGACATTAGTCAAGCCTCTGATCGGGCAGAGGGTAGTGTCCCAGTCACACACGCGTCACCTCCTCCTTGTCTCCCTCTCGGCATTTGGTTCCTCCTCCCTTCTTCCCTCCCTCCCCAATGGACCCAGTCTCCTGATATCCATCTGGATGAGCCAGCCAGAGGGACCGGCTGTGTGTGTCAGAGGCAAACAAACAAGTACTAAGGTGCAAGACTGGGCGGGGAGAGTGTGCTCCTGAGCTACCTACCGGTGGAGCTCCGGAGAGAAGGAGAGCAGAAAGAGAGCGCGAGAGAGCGAGCCCAGGGACATCCCAGAGCTGGGCCCTTCCTCAGGCTCGCCCTTCCCCAGCCCCCCAGCCTTCCTCTGCCCAGGAGACGGCACTGTTCTACCTGTAGCTCGCCTTCTCTGTTTGTGGGTTGTCGGGTCCCACCCACCATGGCCGTTTACCGCCTGTGTGTAACCACTGGTTCCTACCTGAAGGCTGGCACACTGGACAACATCTACGCTACTTTGGTGGGCACCTGTGGTGAGAGCCCTAAGCAGAGGCTGGATCGTGTGGGCAGGGATTTCACCACCGGATCGGTGAGTACACTGGAGAGATGGGAGACCTCTACGGAGCAGACCTGGCCGGGAACCTGATGGAGGGCAGGATTATTCTTGTTGGATTCCCAGGCCGTGCTGGACTCAGGATGCTCAGTATAACCTGTCACCACTTCCTTTGTGGTCCCTGCCTTTTGAGTGATGATAAACCACGCCAACTGTTCTGAGACAGAGCTGTGGAGAAGAAGGAGCACTTGGAAGGGGCTCTGGGGACTTCCCCTGGCTTCTTGGCCCCTCCTCCTCCTATTATTATTATTATTATTATTATTATTATTATTATTATTATTATTATTATTTCCAGACAGGGTTTCTCTGGTTGTCCTGAAATTCACTCTGTAGACCAGGCTGGCCAGAACTGCCTCTGCCTCTTGAGTGCTGGGATGAAGGTCGCACCATCACTGCTTGGCCTGGCTCCTCCCACTATTGACACTAGGTTCTGACCATGCATTTCCTGTTCTCAGGAAGGGGTCTGCCTCCCTTTGTCAGCCCCTAGGATAGTTTGCTAGCGGCCCTACATAAAAGTGCCCTACTGGCCCAGGAGCCTAGGAACTCCAGCAAAACTCCGCGCAGGCACGCAGTAGGACGCCTGCTTCAGCATGGATGAAGAAGACAGGCTCTTTTTCTCGTTCACACAAAGGAACCACACGGATCAGCCAGCGCTCAGGCTTACATGCCAGAATAAGTGCAAAGACGCCTCAGCACTTCCTCGCCTCTCACTGGCTTGCCTGCTGCCTCCACCCCTGCAGGTGCAGAAGTACAAGGTGCGCTGTGCAGCGGAGCTGGGTGAGATCTTGCTGTTGCGTCTGCACAAGGAACGCTTCGCTTTCTTCTGCAAGGACCCCTGGTACTGCAGTCGAGTCAGCGTCACGACCCCAGATGGCACCGTTATTCACTTCCCCAGCTATCAATGGATCGAGGGCTATTGCACCGTGGAGCTGCGACCAGGAACAGGTGGGCTAGGGACAAGGGCTACACAGTACTGAAGCCTGGCCTCTTTTGGGATTAGGAATTGAGTCCCACAGAACTCAGGGCGTGGGGAGTAGGATTGGAGTTAGGAATGCTGGGGTCTCATGTAGATAGCTTTTGATAAAGAGCATTGCTAAAGCCCCAACATGCAAGGGCCTTCTGAGTTTTCTTAGTAGTGTTTCTTCTTCTGGAGGTACACACAGACAGGCACACACAGACAGGCACACACAGACAGGCACACACACAGACAGGCACACACAGACAGACAAGCACACACAGACAGGCACACACAGACAGGCACACACAGACAGGCACACACAGACAGGCGCACACAGACAGGCACACACAGACAGGCGCACACAGACAGGCGCACACAGACAGACAGGCGCACACAGACAGGCACACATAGACAGACAGGCACACACAGACAGGCACACACAGACAGACAGGCGCACACAGACAGGAGCACACAGACAGGCACACACAGACAGGCGCACACAGACAGGCACACACAGACAGGCGCACACAGACAGGCGCACACAGACAGGCACACACAGACAGGCACACACAGACAGGCACACAGACAGACAGGCGCACACAGACAGGCACACATAGACAGACAGGCACACACAGACAGGCACACACAGACAGACAGGCGCACACAGACAGGAGCACACAGACAGGCACACACAGACAGGCGCACACAGACAGGCACACACAGACAGGCACACACAGACAGGCACACAGACAGACAGGCGCACACAGACAGGCACACACAGACAGGCACACACAGACAGAGACAGCAGATGCAGACAGATAATCTCACACCGGGCAGTTGACATCCCATGGCATCCCTCTGCATTTCTCCAGAACATGTTCTTCTAGAGCTCAAAATGTAATTAACTTACAAGCTGATTTCAACAGGGGGGTAAGCCATGGGCATTTAGAGATTTTAGCCACCAAGACCCTGTGCCCTACTTCCTTCTAGCTTTTCGGGTGGGGATGAAGTGTCTGGGAAGTGAGTTAGGCTCTCTTGTTGAATTTTGGATTTCAAGGATATTGGTGTGAGGCCTTTCTGCTTCCAGAAGTGTCTGTTCCACAGAGGCAACACTAGGGTTGCTTGTGTGTATCTGTGTGTGTGTGTGTGTGTGTGTGTGTGTGTGTGTGTGCTGTGATATGTCTCAGAGATGAGAGAAGGGTATTCTGCGTTAAAGTGAACATCATTTCACAGCCTACAATGCACTTCCCATGGACTTTACTATCAGCCCCCACTCACCACCAGAGAACATGAGGGCTTTATGAAAATGTATTTATTCAGCAGTCATCCAGTGTAGTCTATGAACGTGATGCCAGGCACCACACCAGACACTGGAAGGGCAAACAATGAGTGGGACATGACTTCTGTCCTCAAGAAGAGTATTATCTAGAAAGGAGGCAATCGTGAACAGTGAGGGATGTGGTAATGACTTCAAATCCATGATGAACAAACAAAGAGTGGGTGGACATTCCCGAAGAGATGCACACGGAGTCAGCGCAGACTGCTCTCAAGAGGGTTCAGACAATACTTGCAGTAGGGAGCACTATTTGAAAAGAGATGTATATGCAGAGTGGTTTTCATTCCCTACAGCAAGAACCATCTGTCAGGACTCTCTCCCCCTCCTTCTGGACCACAGGAAACGGGAACTCCAGGCCCGCCAGGAATGCTATCGGTGAGGGCGGCCTAATTTGACTTTTTGCCCCATCTTTATTCACACTTCAGCCTTACTCAGATTGTTCCTAACTCTGACTTCAGTTAAAAATGTGGGAACTCAATCCCACTCTAACAGTGACCCCGAGTCTGGACCCAGAATGCCAATACCAACAGTTATCTTGGGCTGGGAATGTAGCTCTAGTTCAGGAGTAGAGAGCTTGCCTGCATTCTCTAGGCCTCAAGTTTGATCCCTCACACACTCACATAAAATCCCAAATCTGCCAGGCAGTAATCCCAGCGCTTGGGAGGCAGATCCAGGTGGATCAATGTGAGTTCAAGGCCAGCCTGATCCAGGATAGAAAAGGCACAGAGAGATCCTGTCTTGAAAAACAAACAAACAAACAAACAATCCCCCTTTAAACAACAACAAAACAAACCCCAAATCCAACACCATTAACCATTCTCATCCTCTGACTTCTCCCGATGTAAGCCAGATCCCCATATTGGAAACAGTATTAATAATAATCTACCATTCTTGCCAGGCAGTGGTGGTGCACACTTTTAATCCCAGAGAACTCTCTGAGTTCGAGACCAGGCTGGTCTACAGAGTAGGTTCCAAGGACAGCCAGGGCTACATAGTGAAACCCTGTCTCAAAAAACAAAACAAAACAGACAAAAGTTTACCAATCTTAGTGCACCCTCAAACTCACCATACTTTTTATTTACTTATTTTCTTGAGATTGGGGTTGGGAATGTCTTACCAATGTAGCCCAGGCTGGCCCATCACAACCTTCAAATTATTGGGATTTCGGGTGTGTGTTACCACACTCAGTTTATCTTAATCATAATATGAGCCCATCTCTAAATTAGTGTGGGAATTTATGTCACCCTCAAGTGCTATTCCAGGGCTTAGGGCAGTGGTTCAGTAGTACCGTCTGTGCTTAGCAGGCACAAGACGCCGAGTTTCACTCTCTATCTGAAGTTCAGAGCCATCACAGAGAAAATCCAGTTCTTTGTGACAGAGAAAATTCTCTGTCACAAAGATATCCAGAAAGCAGAAAGCAGCAGTGGTGACCTGAAGTCATATTTTTAGAAGCTAAGGATCCTGTTTATCCCAAGATTAACCTACCCGTTCTGCCTTCTCCCCCGGGCAGCTGGAAGATCTACGCCCCCGGTTTCCCGAGAATGGTGGATGTCAGCAGCTTTGAGGAGATGGAGTCAGATAAGAAATTTGCCTTGACCAAGACAGTCCCTTGTGCAGACCAGGATGACAAGTGAGAACCAACGTTTGGAAAGGAGGTGGAGGGGAGGGATGTAGACCGTTGAGATGGAGTCTGGCAGCGTGGAGGGAGAGTCCATGAGGAGTACAGTTTTGTCCACCTCTGAGGAGAGCACCAGCGATGGTCCTGAAGCGTTTGGTGGAGAGGGTAAGACATTGCTTCTGCTCTGGAGCAGAAAGGGCAGGTTGAGATAATAGTGAGCAGAGAACTAGAAAATCTTGGGACAAGACTAAGAAAAGGGATTAAGGGGGCCAGGCTACAGGTCCACTGACCGGTTCCTGTCCTCCGCGCCTGCCTCTCCTCAGCTCTGGGAGCAGGTACCTGCCTGGCTTGCCCATGAAGGTTGACCTTCCATCTCTGCTGCACATGGAGCCCAACATTCGCTACTCAGCCACCAAGACAGCCTCGCTGATCCTCACCGCCATTCCTGTGTGAGCCACCGCTTCCCCTGCCCTTCTGAACCCCGTTCCTGCTTTCTGCTCATCCCACGGCCACCTCACAGTTCCCAACCCTTCTCTCTGCCCCCCCCCCCGTTTCCCCTCCCACAGATCTTCACACCTTCTTTTCCTTTCTCCTAGGTTCCCTTTGCCTTGTCCTTCAGTCTCCTTCCCCATGCCTGCTCTCAGGGCACTTACCCTGGGCAGAGCATGGCCGCAGGGACCGTAGGAAGTAGGCTATAGAGAGGCTCTGTCCTTAAATCTTGAGGAGGTGAAGCCAGATCATCTCAGGTTCAATTCCAAAGCCCATACTTTCTGGATGTGTAAATTTAATTGTTGTTGTTGATTTTTTTTTTTTTTTTTTTTTGAGACAGGGTCTCTCCACATAGCCCTGGCTGCCCTAGAACTCACTATGTAGACCAGGCTGGCATTGAAATCACAGAGGAGTGCTGGGATTAAAGGCCTGCACCATCATGTCCTGCCTAATGTAACCTTAATTTTTACATAGTCTCTGGACAATAGTGTGAAGGGTAAAATGACCCACTCACTCTGACATCATAAGTCTAATATTTATTTTATTATTATTTTTAAATCTATGTGTGTGTCTATGTGAGTGTGTGCCATACGTGTGCAGGTGCCCACAGAGGCCAGAAGATGGCATCAGATCAGTTATAGGCTGCTCCATGTGCGTAGTGGTGTTGAACCCAGGTTCTTTGAGAGAAGACAGTGTCTGTAATCACTGAGCCATCTCTCCAACACCCACCATAAGTTTCAAGGAAAGGCAAGTAAGATAATGCCGAGCACAAAATCTCTCGATCGATGGTCCCTTCAAGGAGATGCCTTTGGTAGAGAGAATCCATGGGATCACTAAGGAGGCATGTTATATAGTCATATAGTGTATAGTTAATGTGATGTCAGGACAAGCGTCGTCAGTTTAGGTCGACAGCTAGGATTTTAAGTGTGGTATGACTAGAGGAGTCCATTAGGTCCCCTGGGTACGTGAAGAAGGCAGGCCAGCTGGGTTTAGGATGCGGCTCTTTGTTAGAAGGGCAGGATTGACACAAGCCTGGGAGGGAGGAAATGAGAGAAAAGCAGGTGACGGCCGAGTCCAGGGTGGGGACGGTGAGCCAAGGGTTCTATGAGAAAACTCCTCTGGAGTGGCATGTGGGGGCCCACAGGAAGACAAGACGAGAACTGGGTCTTCACTACCTGCACATGTGTGTCTAGAGTGAGTCCTTAAAAAAAAAAGACAGCTGAAAGAGGGTGTAGATGGTCACAGAGGATGGTCTGTGGTGATTGGCGTGTGCAGCAGCCGCAGGTGGCTCAGACTTCAGGACAAGGATATATTCTCAAACTCAGGCAGAAAGAACCATGGGGCATCTGGGAAGGTAGAGAAGCCCCGATTTGAGTCTGAGAAGGATGTTAAGGTCTAAGCAGGAATGGGATCACCAGTTGGGGGGTTCTGAGTAAGGTCAGAGGGAAGTGGGGGCTGTTCTTAGGCAGGAATTCAGGGGGAGTCAAATGAAGAATGACTTCAAGGTATACTGGGAAGGACATTTGTGGCAGGCCCGTGGAAAGGAAAAGTGTGTTTTTGCTTATTTGCCTCCTCAGCTTCTGCCTTCATGACTGTGTTCTCGAAGTTTTTCTCTGTAGCTCGGGCAGGCCTTGATCATGTGACCTTCCTGCCTTAGCCAGCCGAGGAGCTGGGACTATATAGCTGTCTTAGCGACCCCTCGCTACAGACCTCCTTGTTTTGAGTTCCATTCCCTTTCTTTTAGTTCAGCCCATTGGGTGAGTGTTAACGAGGCGATGGGCATGGCAGGATACACAGAGCCAAGTTCCACTGGGAATGTTCCCAGGCATGGGTTTCAGGGGAGGTCAGGCAAAGCTTCATACACAGATTGGAGTCTGCGTCGCACCTAGAAGACCAGATTGACCTATAGTAATAGGAGATGGCTTTCCAGCAGAGACCCAGCTTGAGAGGTAGGGGAAGCCAATCTTATTTCAAGATGTTTTTCTCCCTCTGATGCTCATGGGTGGAAAATAAAAACCAGACGGTAGAGACATCTACAAGGCGAAGAAGCACATCCCGCAGCTTGTCAACCCCACTCTCGCCAGTCCAGGAGCGAACGAAGTGCGTTACTGATTATGTTTGGAAAACAGGCTTGGCTTGGTCTTGCCTGGTGCACGCATGGGGCGGGAGAAGGCATTGCTAGGGTTATAGGAAGCTGCTGGAGGGAGCATCATGACCTACCCAGGCGTGGCGGTGGGGCTTATAGTCAGAAAGGCGTTTTGGAAGTTTGAAGAAAGCAGGTCAAAGCACCAGTGAGGGCCGTACCCCTTCTGCCCGCACATGCGCACATGCGCTCCTTCCTCTCAGGCATGGCTGGGTTTGCAGCAGGACCCTGAAGTCTTCGGGCTTCACTTGAATGCTAGACTTTTCTCCCACGCGGGCTGCTAGGCACTTATGATTGGGAATGGCCCTGCTGATTCTCCTACTGGTCCCCACACCCAGCTCTCACCTTCTGTCCCTCAGATCCTTGGGAATGAATATTCGTGGTCTGCTACACCGCAAGGGCTCCTGGAAGAAGCTGGATGACATCCGGAACATCTTCTGGTGTCACAAGACCTTCATCTCAGGTGTGCGGAGCCAGGCGGGGGCTGCCTGTCTTTTACTGTGTCTCGTGTTCATGCCAGCTGCTGGATTCCAATGGGATGGGCTCCTGGCTTCACCAGTAGCGTCTTTCTAGATTTCCCCCAGGAGCCCAGAAACCTCCTCAGACAAGAATAGGAGAGAGGATAGAGAGAAACCCAGAAGAGACTCACGGTCATTTAGGAAGTCCTGGTTTGGGTCAGGGCCACATGACTCCCTTCCCGACTCCCTTCCCTACTCCCACCACCAGGTGTTCTGGGACTTGGGGTCAGAGAGAACTTGGTTCTAATCCCAGCCTTGCCACTCGAGTGGGCAAGCCGCACCGCCTTACTGGCTCTCAGGGTCCAGCATCCAACTGAAAGTGTAGTTACATCCACCTTGCTGGGAGGACAACTGAGGCCATAATGAGGAGCAGAGGACTGGGCAGGACCCCAGTTTGGAACGTCGTTTCCAGACCTACCAGTTCCCTCTCTTGCCATCCCCTCAGAGTACGTCACAGAGCACTGGTGTGAGGACAGCTTCTTCGGGTACCAGTACCTGAATGGTGTCAACCCTGTCATGCTCCATTGCCTCTCCAGCTTGCCAAGCAAGCTGCCTGTCACCAATGACATGGTGGCACCTTTGCTGGGACCAGGCACCTGCCTACAAACAGAGCTAGAGGTGGGTGAGGGTCTCGGCAGCGGGGCCTCACAGGAGGGAGGCAGGTGGGTGGCCGTTATGAACCAGGGCTGTATGTGGAGGGCAGAGGCGGAATGGTCCAGGTCTGTGGGCCCCACCCACAGGGCACTCCTGTCTACCTTTCAAGAATAGATACGGAGGAAGGCCAGGTGGGACTTGGGATGGTCTGAGGCCTGTTTTAGGGTCTCAGCGATCCGAAGAAGTGTTGAAGTCAAAGATGGTTGCTTTAGGGCAGGCCAGCAGGAACTCTGAGGATTGGAGTAGAGGACATCCTAGTCTCTCTGTGACAGCCAAACCCTCAGACATTCTCCGAAGCTGGGGCAGTGGCTGACAAACTCATCGTGTATTGACTTTCCTGTTGTTGGATACACTGAGGTCAGATCTCAGGAGGGGATTCCTTCTGAGCTGAGGGAGTAGGATGGACGAGGTATTGGGGGAGGAGCCGAGGAAGTTGGCTTGTCCAAGCCCAGAGGCCAGGTGAGGGATTACACAACGTCAGACTCATCTAGACCTCATTCCGGACATTCTGGGAAGGGTGCGGTACCGAGCTTTGGCTCTTAGCGCAGGCAGCAAGAATTGCTGAATCTCGCGACCTGGGGACCTCAGCTCCTCCGTGTTGCAGAGAACAGAGAGAAAAAAGGGACACGGGGCGGGGGGGGGGGCTAGTTAAGTCTCTGTGTGCCTTCTGTAGAGGGGGCACATTTTCCTAGCGGATTACTGGATCCTGGCGGAGGCCCCTGTCCATTGCGTAAACGGCCGCCCACAGTACGTAGCCGCTCCGCTTTGCCTGCTGTGGCTCAACCCGCAGGGGGTGCTGCTGCCGCTGGCCATCCAGGTGAGCCTGGGGGCGAGACTTTAGGGGGTGGAGCCTCAGGCTAATAGGCTTGAGTCACACCCCTTACTACTGTCTTACGCAGCTCAGCCAGACACCCGGACCAGAGAGCCCCATCTTTCTGCCCACTGACTGCGAGTTGGACTGGCTGCTGGCCAAGACGTGGGTGCGCAACTCTGAGTTCTTGGTGCACGAGAACAACACGCACTTTCTGTGCACGCATTTGCTGTGCGAGGCCTTCTCCATGGCCACACTGCGTCAGCTACCTCTCTGCCATCCAATCTACAAGGTCCGCGGGACGCAAGGGCAGGACGAAAGGGGGCGGGGCCGGCAGGCCTTCCCGGACCTTCGACTCACGAGTGACCTCGTTCCTCTCTCAGCTCCTGCTTCCCCACACTCGCTACACGCTGCAGGTGAACACCATCGCAAGGGCCACGTTTCTCAACCCAGAAGGCCTCGTGGACAAGGTGCAGCCTCCCCGCCACGACCATAAGGCCCCGCCCCTAAGTGTGCTTTGCCCCGCCCACAAGTCTTGCTCTTGCTCCCAAGACCCTTGTGTAATCTTTTCCTGCCTCTTCCCATAAGCTGCGTCTCTTTGCACATCTCCTGCTTGCCCCTCCCCTAAGCCTTGACCCAGCTGGCCAATCCCATTCGTGGGCTACACACCCTCAAAAGTAGGTTCAGTGGGCACGTCCTTAGCTCAGCTCTGCTCCTAGCTGATCCTGAGATCTCATCTCTCCTGCCTTGTCATTCCTGTAGTTATCAATCCCTCAAGGTCCCTTCCCACGCACACTGGAGGTCCTCAGTCCGCGAGGCCTGCATTATGGAGGTCCGTGTGAGTGTTTGACTCGTGGTCCTTGACTGCTTGATAAATCACATACGCCGCTCCCTGAGTCCCAGCTGGTCTCTAGGACACTGTAGGTGGGGGTGTGAGCCAGCGTGGAAACTCCAGCTGTGTGCTGTGTCCCTAGGTCACGTCCATCGGTCGGCGCGGCCTCATCTACCTCATGAGCACAGGGCTGGCCCACTTGACCTACACGGATTTTTGCCTTCCGGATAGCCTACGGGCTCGCGGCGTCCTGAACATCCCCAACTACCACTACCGGGACGATGGCCTCAAGATCTGGGCGGCTATTGAGAGGTGTGGGGACCCTCAGGTCCTTCCAGCCACCAAGGTCTCCGGGCCCAGGGGGCAGCGTGGGCCCCTGTGTTCATGCCAGTTGGAGCTCTTGAGTCTTTAGGAGTTCTCAGATTCCACCCAGCATAAGACACTCTCACGAGTGGGAACTGGCGGACAGGTTCCCTGTGAGGTAGCGGCTGACTGAGGAAGGGAAGGGAAGGGGCACCTTGTCCACAGGGGTCAGAGGATCAGGGCTTGTTGAGACAATCAGGTGCAGAACAAGGTAGACTCCTCTTCATTGCCTCCCTGGAGGAGACCCCAAACCTCCTTGGTTTAGGGGGAGGGGACTGGAGGGGAGCCTGGGCAGTGGTTCCAGCTAGATCTAGGGGTCCCACTGAACTCACCTGTCTTTGGGGACTCCTCCTAAGGCCATCTGCCTCCGCCCTCCCTGAATGTCAGTGGGCCTCAGTGTCTGGCCTCGGCCTAGGCCCACACTCACTCCAGGGGCACCAGCATTGTTTTTCTTGCAGGTTTGTCTCAGAGATCGTGAGCTACTATTACCCCAGTGATGCCTCGGTGCTTCAGGATTCTGAGCTGCAGGCCTGGGTGGGTGAGATTTTTACTCAGGGATTCCTCGGCCGGGAGAATTCAGGTATTCCTCTTTGTCCTCATCCACACCACTCACAAGCTCCTCTTGCTGATCCAATTCTCATCCTCATCTATCTACCTGTCCTCCATAAACAGTTCTTATTACTGAATCCATACTATATATTTTTACTTATTGTGTATACAATGTTCTGTCTGCACACCAGAAGAGGGCACCAGATCTCATTGCAGATGGTTGTGAGCCACCATGTGGTTGCTGAGAATTGAACTCAGGACCTCTGGAAGAGCAGCCAGTGCTCTTAACCTCTGAGCCATCTCTCCAGCCTGAAATCCATACTATTAAATTACATTTAACATGTTGCTGGGGACTGAACCCAAGGCCTCACTCATACTAAGCCTTAGCACCTCCCTATCTGCTGGCATGGCTGCTCTCAGTTTCTGCTCCTTAAATGCAGTGCCAAGCAGATGTCCCACACCGCCCTTCTTTCCTTAGTATTCTCTCAGTCCCAGGGAAGATGAGACCCCTTGCTCCCTGGTGGTCCTAACACTTGACCATCCTGGCTCTGAGACTCCTTTCTACACACCCCAATGGTAGAGTTCCTGGTTCAGAAATCCAGCATTGCCTTTTCAAAAGGACTCTCTCTCTCTCTCTCTCTCTCTCTCTCTCTCTCTCTCTCTCTCTCTCTCTCATTGTTTTGAGATAGGATCTCGCTATATAGTCCTTACTGGCCTGGAACCAGGCTGGCCTCAAACTCATGAACTCGGTCTGCCTCAACCTCTTAAGTGCTGGGACTAAAGGCCTGTGCTACCGTGACCAGCTGTTTTCATTTTTTAAATCTTTTAATTACATTTTTTGTTTGTTTTGTGTGTATAGGGCATACAACAGTACATGTGTAGATAACTTAGTCTGTTCTCTCTTTCCGCTGCATGGATGGGTCCCAGGGATTGAATTCAGGGCATCAGGTTAGGCACCAAGTGCCTTTACCCACTGAGCTTTCTGTCTGGGTTGTATTAAAGTGGCTGGAATGCCCACCCACCAATTTCCTTTACCTTGGCCTGAATCTTCTCAGTAGGCATGTGGCTTTCAGCTGACTGATTGCTCCTGGTCTATCTGGGGAGACCCAAGGAAGAGGGTAGTTTCAAGTCACCTCCAAACAGAGCGGCTACTGCAGTCCCATCCAAAAGGACTTTGTGCTTTTTTTTTTTTTTGTTGTTGTTGTTGGTTTTGTTTTTTTGTTTTTTGAGACAAAGTTTCTCTGTGTAGTTTTGGTGCCTGTCCTGGATCTCGCTCTGTAGACCAGGCTGCCCTCGAACTCACAGAGATCTGCCTGCCTCTGCCTCCTGAGTGCTGGGATTAAAGGTGTGTGTCACCTCCACCCGGCACCTTTGTACTTTTTTTTTTATCTTTTAGACAATATTTTTCAAACACAGAGGACAGTAGAGTCCACCTTAGTGAACACTCCTTTACCTTCCTACCAGATTCTACAGTATTTTGCCACATTTGATTAATCTGTTGCTTTTATTTCTGGAGTTTGTTTGATTTGGACAGCATCTTGCTATGTAGCCCTAACTGGCCTGGAACTCCATAAGTAGACCAGGCTAGCCCAGGTCTCCAATTTGCAGAGATCTGCCTGCCTCTGTGCCCTACGGAATACTGGAATTAAAGGCATGTGCCACCACACTTGGCTCACAGTTCCATTTTGATAGCTTTTTGTAGTTCTGGAGCTCAAACCCAGGGGTTCCTACATGGTAGATAAGTGTTGTACCACTGAGCTATATATGCTTAGCCCTACATTTACCCAAAATTTTCAGCACTCAGCAATGTCATCCTCACATTTAGTCCCTAGCCACATTCCCCCATTTCACTCTCTTCTTCTCCATTGATCCAATTGGGATAGGAGCCAGCCAAGACCACATTTTATTTAAACTTTAAAGATTCTTTTAACTGAAAGCAGCATTTTGTGGAGTTTTTTGTTGTTTGTTTTGTTTTGTGGATAAGGTCTCACTATAGTCCATACTGGCTTGGAACTCTGTATGAAGACCAGGCTGGCCTCAGACTCTCAGAGATCTGCCTGCCCTTTCCTACCTCGTGTTAGGACTAAAGGCATGCACCACACGCCTGGCCCCCTGCTTTTCATAGTCACACAACACGGAGTTACAGAGAAGCCCAGGCTCACGCTGGACAAGGTGTCACCTTTGAATTTATCTTCCATATGTGACCCATCTTGTCCCTGTCTTGTGTGGTTCTGATAAATGGGAAGGAATGTATACAGGTTACACATTTTTGGCAAGAATATTTCTCAGGTGATGCTGTGTCCTGTGCTTTGCATCACATTGAGAGGCGCCTGATGTCAGCTTGTCTCAACATTAACAAGGCCAGGAGTGATTTCTAGGTTAAGATGATGACAGCTAGATCTGTCTCGGATATTTTAAAGGGTGACCTTTCCCTGGGTTTTGCAAACTCGCTGTTAATCAGAGTCCTGGCCGCTTTGTTTCCCCAGGCTTATTTTCCTGTTTAAGACTCAAATTGAGATTTGATTACTGCTGGGTCGGTTCCCCTCTGTATTAAACTTGTCTGTGAGTCTACACACTCCAGCGTTCTTCAGATCGACAACAGCTCTTCCAACCAGTACAAACTTGCTCTGGATTTTAATTTAAAGCTTAAACATTTGTTAAGCTGTCAGGGACTTGGGCTTACATATTTCAGGGCGTGGGGGCGGGGGAAGGGGTTTGTGGGGACTTCTTTATTCTCAATTTCCAAACTTAGATGATCGACTATGATGGAAAGTTCAGATAATCCCGACCCACTCCAGGCCAGTGACTGGTCCTCGGTCCTGGTCCTCCCTGTGCTCAGTCTGACTCTAGACCTCTGAGTGCTCTTTGGCTCATACTCCCTTCTTCTGTCTTCCTGGACCAGCTGGATGGCTCATCTTTTATTGTCTGCATGGATCATCAGCACCCTAGTTCCAGATCAGGGATTCTGCATTGTGCCGGCTGCTTGTCCATCGGTCTCCCCTCCCCCAGCCTCTTGAGGCTCACTCATTAAACCTGAGGATCACTCCCCCCCCCCCACCCCCACCCCCCGGCAGTCCTCAGAAACATTGAAGAAACCCATGTCCCCCAGCTCTACCACAGCCTTAGCATCAATCGGGTCCCCACCCAGTCCCCTCACCCCCCTCATCCCGTGCCTGGCCACTCCTGCGCCTTACCACCTCATCTACTCACTTTACTCAACCAATAATTACAGGGCTCTTAATATTTATTAAGTATCCTTCTAGATGCCGGGGTTTAGCAGTGACCAAATAGATAAAATTTGTGTTCTTTTTTGTTTGTTCGTTTTTTGTTTTTGTTTTCTCAAGACAGGGTTTCTCTGTGTAGCCCTGCCTGTCTTGAAACTTGTTCTATAGCCCAGGATACCCACAAATTCACAGAAATCCTCCTGCCTCTGCCTCCTGAGTGTTGGGATTAAAGGTATTTCCCCCACACACACACTCCACCACTCAGCAAAACTTCTGTTCTTAATGGAGCTTACCATGCTTTGGGGGGGAGACAGAAATGGTCAACAAATATGTCAGATGGCTATGAATGTTGGGAAGAAAACCAGAACCTCATTAGGGAGAATATTTCATGTGGATAGCCAAAGAAAGACAGACTGAGGAGCTAGAGCTCAGAAACATTGAGTGGAGATCTCATGGGGTTGAGGATACTCATTGTGTGGATTTGGGATGAGAATACTCAGGCAGTGGCAGGGTAGGTGCAAAGGCCCTGGGGTCCGGCTATTCCAGGGTGTTTGAGGAATATCACAAAGGCTGTGTAGCCGGAGTAGAGGAAGCAAAGGGAAGAAAGGAGCAGGTAAAGTGAGGCACAGGGGTACTCTTTAGAAGGTTCTAGTGAAAGTTGACATCACCTGATGTGTGTGTGTGTGTGTGTGTGTGTGTGTATGTATGTATGTATGTGAAATGGGGATCTAATTCAGGGCCTTGTATGTGCGATACATTCCTCCTCCACCTGATTTAGCCTCACAAAGGAAAAGGGTGGAAGTTTTGGGAGAGATGTCGGTGACGGGAGAGAAGTCAGTGATGGGAAAACATGGCGGACAGGAAAGACGGGCCTCTGGAAGTCTTTGCTGATAGCTACAATGGCAGATAAGAGCATACAGATTTGATCTGAGCAACTGGATAAAGGATACAGTTGGCCAGCCAGACATGGTGTCTTTAATCCCAGCACGTGGGAGGCAGAGGCAGGCAGGTAGACTCCATGGGTTTGAGGCCACTCTGGTCTACAGAGTGAGTTCCAAGACATCTAGGGTTACATACAGACCTTGTTTTTTTAAAAAATTAATTAATTAATTAATTAATTAATAAAAAATAAATAAAAAGCTGGGTGGTAGCCTGAGCCTTTAATTCCGGCACTCAGGAGGCAGAGGCAGGCAGATCTCTAGTTCAAGGCCAGCCTGGTCTGCAAAGCAAGTTCCAGGACAGCCTGAGTTGTTACATAGAGAAACCCCGTCTTAAAAAAACAAAAACAAAAAAGTGCAGTTGTCCCTTAGCATCTGAGAGGGATCAGTTACACACACACACACACACACACACACACACACACACACACACACACACACACACACACTCTGCTAGTACCAGAATCCATGCTCTTCCCCCTGGGATATTTGTTTTCTCCTTAAGACTCACATTGGGGTTTAGCTATTACTGGTTCAACTCTCCTATCTCGATTTATTAAGCTGTGATTTCATTCACAAGAAATCAAAGAGCAAGGGAATAAAGCCATGGACTTGGATGAGGTCTGTGTGGCACAAAGAAAGCAAGATGGAGGACTGAGCTCAGCCTGACAATGTTCTCTTCTGCTAGTCACTTATTTACTGATCTATTTGTTTCGAGACATGGTCTCATGTATTTCAGGTTGGCCTTAAGTTCAATAAGTAGCCAAGGATAACCTTGAATTGATCTTCCTACTTCCACTCTAGAATACTGGGATTACAGCCATGCCGTACTGGGATCAAACATAAAGAAAAAAAAAAAAAGGAAGAAAGAAAGAAAGGAAGGAAGAAAGACAGACAGACAGAAAGACAGACAGACAAAGAAAGAAAGAAAGGAAGAAAGATAGAAAGAAAGAAAGAAAGAAAGAAAGAAAGGAAGGAAGAAAGAAAGAAAAGAAAAAAAGCTGGGCAGTGGTGGCACACGCCTTTAATCCCAGCACTTGGGAGGCAGAGCCAGGAGGATCTCTGTGAGTTTGAGGTCAGCCTGGTCTATGGAGCAAGATCCAGGACAGGCACCAAAACTACATAGAGAAGCCTTGTCTCGAAAAACAAAAACAAAAACAACAACAACAAAAAGACACGCTACCAATTAAGCCACGCCCCCAGCCCTTCTGTGTTATCTTTTTAAATGATTTTTATTGTTCTATTTATTTTTTATTTTTATTACATTTATTTATTTTGTCTGTGCATGCATGTGATGCATAAGTGTGAGTAAAGACGTGCACACCATGGCGTAAGTGTGAGGTCAAGAAGACGACTTGAAGGAGTTGGTTCTTTCCTTTCACCGTGTGTCCCCTGGGGTCAAACTCAGGTTTTCCGGCTTGGTTAACACCGTCCTTCACCATTTGGCTGGCCTTTGTTTGTTTGTTTTTGAGATGAGATTTCACTGCAGTGCCCAATCAGCTTTGAACTCCTAGGTTCAAGCAGCCCTGCCTCAACTTCCCCCAAGTCTGGGACTGTAGATGCAGACCTCTGCACTTGGCCTCTGTCAACTTTCTTTATTTAAATCTCACCTATTCCTCAACCAGGGAGGTGGGGCGGGGCGATGGAGGGGGTGGGGGGTGCGGGTGGGGTGGAGAACACACAGACTCCTCTTTCTGGGATGATGTCGTCCTCGCTCCTATTTCTGTCCTGTGCATCTTCCCTAAGATCCAGACTTTTCCTTTAATCTCCCTTTCAGCCCTCCTCACTGCGCTTTCCAGTGACATACTCTGGTCAACCATCTATCTCTTCTGCTAAGCCAGGCAGAGGATGCCTTCCTGGTGGTGTCTTGCGTGGATGTTGGTAACTTGAGTTGAACTAATTCTTCAAGTTGCTAGTATAGGCTAGAGATGGATGTAGAGATGGAAGCGCCTTCCAAGTCAGAGAGAGGCAATTTGGTGCTAGGCTCTGTCAGGAGCCTGGTTTTTCATCATTTTCTAGTCTAGCAACCAGATCCTATCCTGACCCCCTTCAAAGACCAGAACCCTTGGTGGTGGCCACCTCAGCACTAACTTTAGTCTCCCGAAAGTTGTAGCCCATGTTTAGCCCTTAATCCTTCACTCTCCCATAGTGTGAGCCCCTGTACTGAACCCTGTACTGAAACCCTGGGGTTTCCAGGGAACCCAGCACCTCCCAATCCGCATCCACACCCTCGTCCTTTCTTCTCCACACCCAGGCTTCCCAAGCCGGCTGTGCACTCCAGGAGAGCTCGTGAAGTATCTCACTGCAATCATCTTTAACTGCTCCGCCCAGCACGCTGCAGTCAATAGTGGGCAGGTAAGGCTGGGGAGAGCAGGGCCTAGGGCCACTGGGCCACCCAAGGTGTTAAGTTCCAAAGGTGTATTAGGCTTGGCAATGGACTTGAGGTCAGAGTTCTGGTTGAGCGAATGGGTGGGTCGGGGTTGGGGTGGGATTATGATTGCCATTAGGGTTGGAGTGGCAACTGGGTGGAGTGAAGGGCTAGCGTTGAGTGATGGCTGGCTGGGTGGAGCTGCACCCAGAGTGACAATGGGGACTCGGGGAGCTTATATTGGGAATAGAACTTGACCTTGGCAAGAACTGGCTACACAGAGCATCAAGTTGCTCCAAGGCATGCCAGCCCAAGGCCTTTGTCCAGGATTACCTCCTCTCTGGGTTCTCCTCCCTCCAGGGTGACTCATTCTACCCAGTCTTGGAACACTGGGTGGAGAAAGACAGGGGGTGAGCTGGGCTTATGGCCCACTTCTGGGACTTCCCATGGTCTTCTCACTTCTAAATGTTGAGATCTGGGATGGTGGAGGCAGGATCAGGAATGATAGGATGCTTATGCTCATCCAATTGGGGTCCTGGGGTCTCTCCACAGCATGACTTTGGGGCCTGGATGCCCAATGCCCCATCAACTATGAGGCAGCCCCCTCCTCAGACTAAGGGGAACACAACGATGAAGAGTTACCTAGACACCCTCCCAGAAGTGAACACCACCTGTAGCAGCCTTCTCCTCTTCTGGTTGATCAGTCAGGAGCCCAAGGACCAGGTGTGTGCATGGAGGTGTGGGGCAGAGGTTGGGCATTGTGGGGCCTAGGCCATGGAGTGCTCTGGAGGAGGAGGGTTGAAGGCTGGTTGCTGGGATTAATATCCACTGCTCAGACGCCATGAGAGTCCTTTTGTCTTCACAGGAAATGATACTTGATCTCCAAGGACACACATAGAAGCAAATGCCCTTTAGCGGCTAGATTATAACTTCTATGTGATTTACAAGTCATCCATCCATCCATCCATCCATCCATCCATCCATCCATCCATCCATCCATCCAATCACACATTCATCCACCAACCACTCATTGATCCACCCAAGCATTAAACATGGGGTTCCTCCCACGTCAGCATAGTGCTTGATGCTAGGTATATAAGGTTGAATGAGACCCCCCACACACCCTCTTGACACCGTCATGTGACATACAGGTGAATGAAGAGGGACATCAGAGTATTGTTGGAAGTACTCCTATATTAATCCTCCATTCAAGATCTCTTCCTGAGCACTCATGGTGTACCAGGCATTGGTGGGAAGCAACGCATATTGTTGAGTACTGGGATAGAGGCAAGGATAGAGCCTTGTGAAACCCAAGAAAGCTTCACGGAGTAGGTGACATACAAGCTGAAACCTGTGGGACAAGTAGGAGTTTGGCAGACAGAGGAGGGCCAACGTTGGTTTCTAGGCAAAGGGAGGGACACCCAGGAGTGGAAGGGAGAGTCTCGCGTGTTCTTATGATCGCCGAGGAAGTGACACAGCAGGGCAGGGTGAAGGGTAAGGTGGGACTTGACAGAGTTCTTATTCAGAGGACAATGAGGCCACTCAAGGCTTCTAAACGAGAAGTGACATGACTTAATTTGTTACGGCAAGGGTGTTCAGACTGGCTGAGAGGGACAGGTTTGGAGAGAGGAGACGAGGCAGCTAAGGAGTTGAGGCTAAAGTGAGCAGCGATTGAATCATCGGTTACCATCACGGCCATTCACATACTGCCTTGTCCCATCACGCCACTCTGACTTCTTGATCTTGCCTCCAAGCCAGGGTCACGAGTCACCTGTGAACGCCCTCATTTCTCATGGTTGGCTTTGTTTGGCTAGAAATATGGCAGATTTTTTTTAAAAAAAATCTCTCTAGCAACTTTTTTCTTTCTTTAAATTTTTATTCTTTGTTTTGTTTTGCTTTTTGGTTTTTTGTTTTTCTTTTTTTTTTTGCAAGAAAGAGTCTCTTTTGTAGATCCTCCTGCCTCTGTGTCCCAAGTGCTAGGATTAAAGCTGTGTACCACAACTCCTGTGTCTTCTTTTTTTTGAGGATCAGGAGAGATACCTCAGTAGTTAGAACTTTTTCTGCTCCTCCAGAGGACTCAAGTTTGGTTTCTAGCACCCACATGGAAGCTAACAACTGTCTGTAACTCCAGTTCTAGGGGATTCAACATCCTTTCTGGCCTCTGTGGGCACTAAACATTTTTGTGTTATATACATACATGCATGTAGGCAAAAGCACTCATACATATAAAATAAGCACGATTAATCTTTAAAAAATGATTATTTTTGAGACAAGTTTCTCAGTGTTTCCCAGGCTGGCCTTGAAGTCCTAGGTTCAAGTCCTTCTGTTTCAGCCTCTAGAGAGATTAGGACCATAGGCATTGTACCACAATACAGTTCAGTGTGTGTGTGTGTGTGTGTGTGTGTGTGTGTGTGTGTGTGTGTGTGTATGTGTGTCCATCTCTTTGACCCTTTCCTAGAAAATTTTAACTTAACATCTTCTACTATGGGGAACACAGGAACTTATCCTTAGACCCTGCCCCTTGCTGTTCCTTTGATCTGTGTCTCAATCATTGAATCAGATATAAAGTATAGTATCTTAAAATACAAATGGTGGTGCACGCCTATAATCTCACGACTCAGGAGGCAGAGGCAGGCGGATTTCTGAGTTTGAGATCAGCCTAGTTTACAGAGTAAGTTCCAGGACAGCCAGGACGACACAGAGAAACCCTGTCTCAAAATCAATCAATCAAACAAACAAACAAACAAACAATACAAAGCAAGTAAGCAGCTATATTTAAGATGCTTAGTATAGTGCTGGTGGGGAGAAAATTGAGGTTCAGAAGTTAAGCAATTTGCTTAGCTCACAAAGCAAGTATGTGGTGGCTTTGAATTTAGTCTGTCATGTTGCTGTGTCCTGCTCTTTTCATGATTATACTATACTTTTAGAAATTAGGTATCATTGTGATAAATAAAACATAAAGCTGTATTATTTTTTTTTTTTTCCGAGTCAGGTCTCCATTGTAGTCCTGGCTGTCCTGGCACTCGCTCTGTAGACCATGTTGGCCTTGAACTCACAGAGATCCTCCTGCCTCTGCCTCCTCAGTGCTGGGATTGAAGGACTGTATTACCATGCTGTACTTTTAAAATATATTTTATTATTTTAGTAATGTGTCTATGGGTGTAAATACATGCACATGTGAGTGCAGGTGCCCACAGAATCCAGAAGAAGGTGCCAGACCATCTGGATTGGAGTAACAGGTGATTGTAAGCTGCTGGACGTGGGTGGTGGGAACCAAAGTCAGGTCCTCTGCAACAATAGTTTATGCTCTTAACCACTGAGCCTGTTTCTGTCTTTTTTTTTTTTTTTTTTTTTTTTTTTTTAAGCTAACAATAAATCAGGTGTGGTGGTTCATACTTGTAATTCCAGAGGCTGAATCAGGAGGCTTGCTGCAAGTTTGAAGCCAGCCTGGGCTATACAGTGACTTCCGGGGCAACCTGAGCTACAGGCTGAACAAAGGCTAGTACTATAAAGAAATTATAAACAATTCTTAACCTTTTGGTTGGGAGCCTAGTTTTCAACAGCTGCACCCTCTCTTCTTTTAATCAAGAACACGAATACACACTGGGAATAGGAAAGGGAGATAATGCAGAGGAAGTTTTAAAATTGTAAGACTATACTGCTTACAGTTTCATGGACATAAAGTTGGAAACCTGGATGAAAGCTATGATTTTCTAAGACAACCTAAACAACTGGCTTTTTTTTTTTTTTCTTTTCTTTTCCCCTTCGGTTTTGCGAGACAGGGTTTCTCTGTAGTTTTGTGCCTTTCCTGGAACTCACTTTGTAGAACAGGCTGGCCTCGAACTCACAGAGATCCGCCTGCCTCTGCCTCCCCAGTGCTGGGATTAAAGGCGTGCGCCACCATCGCCCGGCACAATTGAAGTTTTAGAAGAGATGCAGACCGTACAGAAGGGCTGTGTGACAGCGCAGGATGGTAATTGCAGAAGAGTCACCTGCTCTAGTCTGGGATCAAAGGCAATCGAAATACAACCTCACCCAGTTCCTTTGTCTTCCAGACTTCTCAAAGCACAGGAAAAGGCGGGATCGTCCTCAATCATGGGAGCCTGATTCTCCAGCTAGGAGAAGCTGTGACCTTAAGGGAGGTGGATCTCATTAGAGGGCTCCAGTCCCGGGTTCACACTTAACATCTTTGTGACCTCTCTAATTTGGCCACACTAAGCCTCAATTTCTTTATCTATAAAGTGAGGCTGATAAAAGACCGTCTTAAGGGTTGTTGTATGGTTATGATGGCTCACATAAAGTGTCAGCTGTAATTAAGAAAATGAAATTATAAACTCCCCTACTTAGTTCCAACAATCTTAAAAATATATCAGCCAGTAAAGGCAAGTGCTGTGCAGTAAACAACAATGTGTCATGGCAAGGTCTAGTTTATTCTAAGAATAAAAGGTTGGTTCACCTTAAGAAACTTAGCGACATCATTTGTCCCATCGATACCGAAGCAGAGTGTATAATTAGCCTAACACTGGCTGAAAAATTGCTTGATCAGTGCAGTCAACCATTACGGATAAAAGCTGTTTCGAATGAAGCTCCCATGAAGGAATTTTGATTAAAGCATGCCTTTTTGTTTGTTTGTTTATTTGTTTTGTTTTGTTTTTCTAGGCAAAGTTTCTCTGTGTAACATCCCTGGCTGTCCTGGCACTCGCTCTGTAGACCAGGCTGGCCTCAAACTCACAGAGATCCACCTGCCTGGCCCTAAAGCTTATCTTTAGAAAACACTGTGTTTATGATGAAATAATAGATGTCTTTTTAAAATCAGGGACAAGAACTGGGCAGTGGTGGTGCAAGCCTTTAATCTCATCACTCTGGAGGCAGAGGCAAGTGGATCTCTGAGTTAAAGGCCTGCCTGGTCTACAGAGAGGGCTACACAGGAGAAATTCTGTCTCAGTGGGGAAAAAAGAAAAGACAGGAAAAAAAAATCAGGGACAAGAAAATAATGCCCACTATTCCTGCTTTTATTTAGCATGAGTCTGAAGGCCTTCACCAATGCAATCAAATGGGAACAAGAAATGTTAAGGTATCAGTAGCACTGGTGTTGTATAAAGGTTAGGAAACTGGACCCTTGCATTTGTTTGTTTGTTTTTTGAGACAAGGTTTCTCTGTGTAGTTTTGGTGCCTGTCCTGGATCTTGCTCTGTAGACCAGACTGGCCTTGAACTCAGAGACCCACCTGGCTCTGCCTCCTGAGTGCTGGGATTAAAGGCGTGTGCCATCACCACCTGGCAGGACCCGTGCATTTTAACAGTGACCTGTGGTATGACAGTGGTCTTGGAAGGACAATCCTATACACAGGATGGCATTGACTGAAGTTCTCTGTGAGATTCCTTGATTGTGGTGGTCACGTGGCAAAGTGTGGCAATGTTTTGGTGATAGTGATTAATATAATATATATTATATATATGGCAAAGATTTCATGATGTCAGATGATTGTTTTGTTTTTGGTTTTTTTTTTTTTGGTTTTTCGAGACAGGGTTTCTCTGTGTAGCTTTGCACCTTTCTTGGGACTCACTTGGTAGCCCAGGCTGGCCTTGAACTCACAGAGATCTGCCTGGCTCTGCCTCCCGAGTGCTGGGATTAAAGGCGTCCGCCGCCGCCGCCGCCCGACATGATGTCAGATGATTGTAAAGACCTCAGAACCGGATGCTGGTTGTCCTCAGGGGTTGGATTTAGTAAACCTATGTGGTGACAGATACATTCTTGGACCTGTTTTCTGGAATACGTTTGCTAACCTCTGTTGAATGGTGACTGTGATTGTGTTCTTTGAGTTTCAAGGGTGGAGGTGGGGAAGGGCTAGACTTAAAACTTTTCTCCCATCTTCCTTTTTGAGATCCAGGAGTCGACCTTCAGAGTCAGAATGACATGATGAGGACTGTCAGGAGGGGGAGCACTCCGACTAGGTGGCTGGGGCCCAAGTCACAGTCTGTGCTCTGTACTTCGCAGGCTTCTGGGGTTCGGGCTGTCTTAGTTACTGTTCTATTGCTGTGACAAAACACCACGACCTAGGCAAGTTATAAAAGAAAACACTTAATTGAGGGCTCACAGTTCCAGAGGGTTCGGGTCCATGATCATCATGGCGGGGAGCATGGCAGCAGGCAGGCATGGTGCTGGAGCAGGAGCCGAGAGCTTATATCTGATCCACAAGCTCAAGATGTTGTTTTCATTTGCTTGTTTTATTTGTTGTTTGTTTGAGACAGGGTCTCACTATGTAGCTCTGGCTGTCCTGAACTCACTATGTAGACTGCTCTGGCTTCAAACTCACAGAGATCTGTCTGCCTCTGCCCCAGTGCTGGGATTAAAGGCATGTGGTACCACACATGGCAAGGTGTTTTAAAACTAGGAATGGTGTGGGCTTTTGAAAACCCACCCCTGTGACATACCTCCTCCAACAAGGGCACACCTCCAAATCCTTCCCAAACAGTTCCATCATCATTCAGATACATGAGCCGTTGGGGGCCATTCTCATTCGAAGTACCACAGGGCGTTGTTCTGAATCACGCTGCAGTGAAGTGGTGGGTTGGGGCTGTGGTTTGGAGGGCTCCTGTTCCCCATGGCGGTAACCGAATTGTGTCTTTAGATAACACCTTGACTTTAGTTGTTGACATGTTAACCTTCATTACTATCTGTCTCATCTTGAATATCTTCCTAACGTCTCGACCTATTTTCTCCTAGAGGCCTCTGGGCACTTACCCAGATGAACACTTCACAGAGGAGGCCCCACAGCAAAGCATTGCGGCCTTCCAGAACTGCCTGGCACAGATCTCCAGGGACATCAGGGAACGCAACCAGAGCCTGGCACTACCCTATCCCTACTTGGACCCTCCCCTCATCGAGAACAGTGTCTCTATCTAAGCCCCCTTCACACCATCCCCGACGAAAAGAAGTTCCAACTGAGGGGAAGGCCGTCGTCTTCCTAGGGCCTTCCAGTCTCTTCCCTCCTCCCTCATCTTGAACCTTCTCTGCCTATGGGACCAAGATGGCCCTCATATTATACACACGGGCCCTGAGCTGTGAGGGGCCAGTACAGCAGTGTTCGGGTGAAAGCCGCTGATTAAAGTCAAATGCACAATATACCCCTTTCCTTCCCTTCTTACGTGGGAATCTTCCTTCCCCATGGGGACGCCCAGCGTGAGTTTCTGAGCCCGCCTTCCACGTCCCCCTCAAACCCACAGTCTTTCACTTGTGATAACTCTTTCATTCCTCTTTCTCCCAAGCCCAGGACCCCTAAATCCAGCTTCCTTTTCTGAAAACTGGAACGGAAAGGGTGGGTGCCTGGATCCGCCATGTACTCCCCTTTGCTCCTAGTACTTCTCAGGGGAGCGGAAGAATCAGCCCCGCTCACCGGGCTATCTAGTTGAGTTTCTGAGAACAGGAACTCTAGCCTGGGTGTGTATGTCCTCTCTCCAGCTCTCCTCCTGCCCACCCGCATCCCACTGTTCACCTGCCTTTGAGCCCTGTGACTTCAATAAAAGCTAACATACTTGGCTCCCATTTCCTTCTGTTTTGATGATGATGATGATGATGATGATGATGATGATGATGATGCAAGGTGGAGGGAGTTGGGGGGCATGTAGAAGTGTTGGGGCGAAGAGCAAGAGCGAATCTGCAGGCCATCTTTTCTGGAGACCCAGGCACCTTCCTCGCTCACTCTACTGGCCAGCTAGGCTGTATTCCTACTTTACCTTCTAGAGTGAGTCATGAGGAAGGGAAGGAATAGCTGGGCACAGAGACTGACAGGAAGGAACCAGGCAGTCTGCAAAGCCCCAGAATCCACGTTCTGGGTGTGGTACTGTTAGTGGCGCTATTGAAATCCTGTTCTGCTCTTGGACGTGCGGAAAAGCCATCCCTGGCCCTCTTGTGCATGGGTGGAGTTACATGAAGAACTTTGGGCTGAGTTACCTGCAGAAGTGGTGTTCTCATCTCCAGGCTTCATGGAGATGGTCCAGCATTATAATGCTTCTGCATTATAGAGGCAACGATATCCACCTGTGTGTCTGAGGGACTCGAACAGAGGCTCTGCTGACTGAGTTGGATATCGGTGGAGTTTTTGAAATTTGTGGGACTGCTTGTTATTGTGGCAAAATTTACCCTTCCCTGACTGAACTGGATGAATCTGGACAGTGTGATTTTCCCCTTTCCAGTCACATAGTCCTTACAAATAAAGATCTGTCAGGCAGTGGTGGCTCACACCTTTAATCCCAGCACTTGGGAGGCAGAGGCAGGTGGATCTTTGTGGGTTCAAGGCCAGCCTGGTCTACAGAGTGAGTTCCAGGACAGCCACGGCTACACAGAGAAACCCTGTCTTGAAAAACAAACTGAGAAAACAAACAAACAAAGCCTCGATCAGCTGTTCACATTCTCTCCCCCAGCTGCTGCACATCTTCTGTTTCCTGTTTTGTCAGACTCAGACCCAGCCTACCTTACCATCTGCACGCCCCCGCCCCCTCAACAGAGTCTCACCATGTGGCCTCACACCACCAGTCATCCTGCATCTGCTTCCCCAGTTCTGGTGTGTGGTCCTCTTTGCTTCCGGTGCCTTAGGGGGATCTGAGCCCCTGTACTTTGGGATCACAGGTATGCACCATCCATCACACCTGACTCTCTGCCACCTGAGTCAGATTCTGTGCCTGACCAAACCCTGGTCATGGTTTCTCTCCGACAGGAGTTGCAACGTGACATCCATCTTTGAACAGTGACAGAAGGGACTGTTTCTCTATTCCTGTGGTGCTGGTGACAGTGGATTAACTCTAGAGTCAGAATAATGGGTGACCAACTCCATCTCCTCTGCCAGTGCCTTCTGTGGCCAAGGGCTTGGTAGGCTGTACAGGATCTCTTGGCTCCACCCCAGACCATTATCAACTTCAGTCAGTGACGATCCCTCAGCTGCACTGAATTTTCAAATAAGGACTGTCTCACAGAACCAGGAAAATGCCCTACCTGCCTCCTTTCCCCATTCTCTTCTAGCCCCAGAATTGTCTTTCTATTCAAAGAATTTCCTTGTCCCACTGGAGTGTGTGTGTGTGTGTGTGTGTGTGTGTGTGTGTGTGTGTGTGTGTGGTGTATTGATGATGCTCATGAACTGTGCCAAAGACTGGATTGTGTCTTCCTGATTCTGGAAGAGTGGAATCCTCATGCCACTGCGCATGCAGAGGTGTTTGGGGATAGTCTGTCTGAAGAGCCCAGTGATTTAATCCAGTGATCACCAGGTTTTGGTGTGCTTTAGCACCAAGAAATTCTGGGGGTGCCCTCCTGTGGCCACCTGGGCTCTGAGGGAAGGACAATGAAGACCGTTTTAAGCAGGGCCTTGATCAGGCCACTGCACAGGTAGCTGTCTCCCCAAAGAACACTCCTTGTGTGGCATGAGGTCTCTATTAGAAGGCATACTACCCTGAAAAATGCTCCCGAGCAGGAGAGGGAGGGACTGGGGTGGATCCCTGGAATCTGGTTTCTCAGAAAGCCAGCTTTGGAGGAGATTTATTGGGAAGACACACCTGCCGGCACAGAGGACTTCAGTCCTGACTCTGGGCATGTCCAAATGTGAGAGGCAGGGAAGAGGCTTAGCGTCATCTCGAGCTCTGTCTAATGGGGCTCTCCCAGCATGCAGGCTGAACCCCATGCCTTCCCATTAGTCCAGAAGGCTAATTGTCACAGTAAGACACATGCCAGTCTATTCCCTGCCAGCCTTGGATGTTTCCCCACCCCGAGGTCTGAGTCTGTCAGAGAACCGAGTGTTGGAAGAAGCCCTGGAAAGTCCCTTCCTGAATCGACTTCTTGGGCTCGGCTTGACTCATGACTGCCTCCCTCCCTTTGCTCTCGACTTCAGGGAAGCCGTGGTGAATTCCCCAGGCTGACTCCTGCTTTCTGGTGATGGAGAGACAGACAAAAACCACATCAGCAGAGGAGTCCTTTTGGATGGTGGCAAACGCAGTCCGAGACACGATCAGATGGCATGTGCTGGTGTGACTGGAGGGGGGGCATCAGGTGTGGTCAGCGAAGGTCTCCCAAGGAGGTGACACTAGATGTGAGACCTACGTGGCCAGAAAAAAAAAATCAGAACACTCTCCAAACAGTTTGGGGGGAGGTGTTACAGATCAATGGCACATCTTCTAGGGTCAGGAAGGAAGCTAAGGTGGCTAGAACAAGATGTTGGGTCATACGTGTCCCCCATCTATGCTTAGTCTTTGGATTTGATTAGAACGGTGCTCTTAAAGAGACAAGTTCGACTTGACTTTGTTCTCTGTGTCCCAGAGGAGTGGGGCCCCAGGGATTGTTACCAGCCTTTCAGGCTTGGGGTGGGGCAAGGTCAGGGGGGTGCCCCAAGAGTGAGGACCTAGCTCCTGCTGCAGGTGGGTGTCAGGAGCCTCCCCTGCAAATGTGTATCTATTCCAGGGCCTCTCATGTTTGCTGACCCCGCCCCTGGTCCAGGAGAACCAGTTCTTCAGTGAGCACCTACCCAGAGTTATGCATCCAAGTTTGGGTCACAACTGGGGAGTGCCCATCCAGATCCGTATGCCTAACCCCATCCAAGTCCCCGGTTCCAGCCCCGGTCCCACTCACGTCCTCACTGTGCTATCTATCTTTTTTCCCCTGAGGAACATAAATCCCACCGGAGGCTTGAAACTGGATTAAACCCACAGCAGTCACCCCAGTTTTGAGGGGAAATGGGTTAGATTAAAGGGAATATATATATGAGGGGATATGTGTGTATGTGTGTGTGTGTGTGTGTGTGTGTGTGTGTGTGTGTATATATATATATATATATGATGTATACACACACACACATATATATATGATGAGGAGACTTATCGCTACTGAGTCATTATTGGGAGACAGCTTTTCAGGGGTGGAAATAGTTCTCTCTCTCTATGCATGGTCATCCTATCCTCTTCTATACCTCAGTCATATTGTCAATTGCCCAAGCCCTCTCCTACCCAGTCCTCAAGGATACCTATGATACCCCTACCTCTTCACTCCCACACATCCATCTTACTTATTACTCGATTAGCAGGTTATAGTTGGGCCTCTTAACCCTCAATACCCTAGGATCTGGCATCCCCAAGGGGCCTGGGATGACGTTTCCCAAGTCCCCGAGTCTCAATTTATCCCTTCCAGGCCTTCATTAGCAGCCCCCTGGAGGCATAGTCTCCAGGCAGGGGAGTGGCTAGAAAGCAGTAGGCTAGGAAAGTTTGCATGGATTGCTCTTGAGATGCAGATTTGCATATTCAGGTTCTCAGGATCTGCAGAGTCATGAGGGTGGCCCAGCAGGGCCCAGGAGGGCGGGCCTGACCGGCCTGACAGCTCCGTCCTCAGCCTAGGATGGCATTGTGCCTAGGGGGACGAGACAGCCTGCCAGTCACCCAGAGACTGGGCCGTGGCCTTCATCCTCAGCATTCTGTCATCTTCATCCTTTTCCTTAACCCATTCCCTGCCTCCATCACCCTTCCTGAACTTAGTTTAGCCTAGCTTTCCTCTCTGAATCTTCACCTACCCCCACCCCTGACCACCGGCTTCTTATTACTAATCCACCCAATCATTATGTCTCAGGGCTGGAAAGATGGCTCAGTGGTTAATAGCGTGGGCTGTTTTCCTGAGTTTGAGTCCCAGCACCCATGTCAGACGGCTCAGACCCACTTGTTCCCGAGGCAGCCAACATCTCTAGGCTCCACAGCAGGGACTCCCCTCATGATTAAAAATAAAATAATTTGCCGGGCGGTGGTGGCACACGCCTTTAATCCCAGCACATGGGAGGCAGAAGCAGGTGGATCTCTGTGAGTTCGAGGCCAGCCTGGGCTAAAGAGTGAGTTCCAGGAAAGGCGCAAAGCTACACAGAGAAACCCTGTCTTGAAAAAACCATAATAATAATAATAATAATAATAATAATAATAATAATAATAAATAAAATAAAATAAAATATATTTTTTTTATTTTTGAGACAGGTTTTCTCTGTGTAACAGCCCTTGCTATCCTAGAACTTGCTTTGTATACTAAGCTGGCCTCCAACTCTCAGAGATTTGCCTGCTTCTGCTTCCCAAGTGCTGGGGTCAAAGATGTGCACCACCATAGTCAGCTAGAAATGAAATAAATCTTAAAAATAAAAAATAAAAAGACTTAGCCTGCTGCTGGTGGTGCACAACTTTAGTCCCAGCACTGAGGAGGCAGAGGCAGGTGTTATCTGTGAGTTCGAGGCCAGCCTGGTCTGAGTGGGTTCCAGGACAACCAAGGCTACACAGAGAAATCCTGTCTTGACAAACAAAGCAAATACAAAGATTCATGTTTCAAGAATTTCCTTGAGCTGGGTGGTGTTGGCGCACACCTTTGATCCCAGCACTGGGGAGGCAAAGGCAGGCAGATCTCTGAGTTCGAGGCCAGCCTGGACACAAGTGCAAGATCCAAGACAGACACCAAAACTACACAGAGAAACCCTGTCTCAATAAAAAACAAAACAAGCAAACAAACAAACAAAAATCTCCTTGGTTTCAGGTACCATGGCAAGAGATGGGGAGAAACCCAAACCAAATAAATTCCAGACTACATACTCAAGTAGGGTAAATAGACCCAAAGCAAAGATACTGACTATAGTGCTGAGAACCATTTACAGTTAAATTTAGCCTTCTTTACAAAAGTCCCAGAGGTTTTTTTGTTGTTGCTTTTCAGTGCTGGGGATCAAATCCAGGGCTTGAACCTAGTAAGCAAGCACTGTACCACTCTTTTTTTGTTTTGTTTTGTTTTTTTTCTGAGCCAGGGTTTCTCTGTGTAGCTTCGGAGCCTGTCCTGGATCTCACTCTGTAGACCAGGCTGGCCTCGAACTCACAGAGATCTGCCTGCCTCTGCCTCCCGAGTGCTGGGATTAAAGGCGTGCGCTGCAGCCACCGCCGCCGCCGCCGCCGCCGCCCGGCTCACTGTGCCACTCTTAGCCTCCAACCCCTGTACTTCTTCATGTCTTCCCTCCCCTGATTTATTTGCCCCCCTCCAACCCTTACCACCACTCAATGTTATTTAATTTCTTTGGATGTTATGCAATGCTATCTATTTCCCTCATTAGAATGTTAGTTCCATGAGTACACAGTTTGTTTTGGTTACACTATGTCCTCCAAGCTGGATACAGAGCTGGGCAGGCAGCAGGGGCTGATGAATGAAGAAAATGCACGTGGTATCATCTCAAAGGCCAGGAAGAGAGGCTGCCAGGCTTGATGAGGCATGGTGGGGAGCTCCGGGTGACATAAGCAGACTTGAGTCATGAAAAAGTCATTTCAATTCCTAGCCCCAACCACATTCCTATTTCTAAACTAAACCTGAATTACGGTGACTTCCAACCCGGAACTACTGGTACCCTTCTCTCTGTCTCGAGTCCGGGTTCCCTTGTCCCTAGCTTGGCATGGTCACTGTGTAACCTTCTGTTGATGGTGAGAGGAGGGTGCCACCAGGGAGGAAACCGGAGCTGGTACTTCCTGGTTGGCAGGCGCTGCCCTGGGAGGCGGAAGGGAAGAGGGCAGTCCCACAAGACGGGGACATGACTCTCTCCTCACTCTCTCTGGGTCCCAAACACTATGTGGTGGGAGCAGAAGTCGGACCTGCGGTCACAGCTCCTCTCGGCTCAGACCCCAGTTCTTTATCTCAAGGCCCCGCCCATCCCAGCTCTTCCCCACTCTAAGCTGTTAGGATTTTATCAGAAACTAGCCTTGGTCCCCTGGCCCAGTATCCTCCTGTTCCAGATTTATTATCAGATCATTTAATATCTAAAAGTATAGTGAGTAAATAAGCTTGCGATTATCCTTGTCCTCTTCTCGATATTCAGTAAGTTCCACATGTCCCGCCTTGTGTCTGCGGTCCTTGGAAGAGTGTGCTCTACTCTGTGGAGGGAAGGAAGGGAGAGAAACAGGGAGGTAAGGAACCGCTAGGTTCCTGACCAACTCAATCCAATCGGGTCCTAACCCTCACTCCAGCTCTTTCTTACCTCATTCTTTTCTTTAAGATACTTATTTGGTGTGTATGTACGTACAGATGTGAGAGTGTGTGCCACAGTACATGTCTGGGGGGTCAGAGGTCAACTTTCATTAGCCAATTCTTTCTTTCGACCATGTAGGTCCAAGGATTCAAATGCAGATCAGGTCATTGGACTTGCAGGTAGGCATATTGACCCACTGAACCATCTCTGGCTCCCTTCTCCTTCCTTCCATTTTGGTGTTTGCTTTGTTTATTTGTTTGTTTTTGTTGTTTCTTTCTTTCTTTCTTTTTTTTAAGATAGTATCTCACTATCTAGTCCTGATTGGCCTGGAATTTGCTATGCAGACCAGTCTGGCTTTGAACTCACAGGGAGCCATTTGCCTATGCCTCCAGAGTACTGGAGTTAAAGGCGTGGGCCATCATGACCAGCATTGTCTTTCTGACTTTTTTTTAAACATTTCCTTGGTCAGGGTATATTCCTTACAAAGTGGAAGAACAGCACAGATAGAGTAAAATATGTCAACTGCCCTGTATATCAGCTGATCAGCAGAGAGAACATTCTAGCTGCCTACATGCCTTCCCCATTCCAGAAGTACTCACCGGTCTGAATTGTGTAAGAGGCACTGAGTTTTGTCTGTTCTGGAACTTTGGATCAATGGAGTAAGAAAGCATTTCATAAGTCTGAATGTATGGCATCTTTCATTCCATATGATCTCTAGGGCATTCACCTACAGATATCTTAATTTGGGGCCTGGCGTGGCCCAGCAGTTAAGAGCAGCACTGCTGTTCTTCCAGAGGCCTGGGGTTTGATTCCAGGCACCCACTCGGTGGCTCACAACCTTCTATAACTCCAGTTCCAGGGGAACCAGTGCTACTTTTTGGCCTCTGCAGGCGCCAGGCACCCAAGTGGTGCACAGACATCCATACATCTAAAACAAAAAGTTTTTTTTAAAAAATCATAATTCTATTTATTCTTTCCCCTTTTTAAATTTATTTGTGGTGAGATGGTCTACCCGTGTAGCTCAGGCTTTAGAAGTACTTGCCTCATCCCCCTAAGTAGCTGGAATTAGAGGTGTGCACCACCACGCATGACTCTAGCTTAAGTTTTCCTTTTGGGGTTTGGGGATTGAACTCGGGGTCTCCCACATTCTCTTCAAGTTCTCTACCACTGAATTGCACCCTCAGCCCCTTAGTTTAATTCTCCTGCCTCAACTTTTCGCTCCGTCTTCTAATTGTGTATTCAGTATCAGTTTCTCCTAAGTAAATACTGGCTGGGAAAGAAGCAACAGACCCGGCTTCCAGCTCCAAATCTTTCCACCGGTAGCCTTCTAGGGCCTCTCTGATCCCTGTGGTTCAACAGTCTTCCTGAAATGTCCTGGGTTCTAACGTTAACGCGGGAGCCCATCTCAGGGAGGACACTGGACAGCTCATCTGTATCACTCAAGCCTTCCAAAGCAGGTCACTTCTGACTTCGGCCAGGCTCAGCAGGGGTGCCTGGCGCTGCAGCCCATGGGGGCGAACAGGACTAAGGAGCTTATTAGTTTGATAAAGATCTGAAGTCCCTGCCCCGCCCCCTCCCCCAACTTCCCTGGGGCCCTGGCTCAGCCTGGACAGCTCCCACACCCTGAAGGCTGCTTCAGCCATGCATCTTCCATCCGCCCCTCTCAGAGGCAGACCCGGAGCCCTGCCTGTGGTTCCTCCCCATCAGCTCCTATAGGGTTCAAGTGCAGACGCCTGCTCACCAGCCACTGGCCCGGCCCCGCCCCACCTGCACGGCTCACATCCCGCCCGCCCGCCAAGGGCAGCAGCTGCTCCCGGCTCCAGAGGCATCCTCCGGGCAGTGGTTCCCGCTGACTATTCCGTCGCGGGGTCTGACCCAGTCAACTCTTCTCTGCCTGGCGTCCCTTGCCTACGTTGTTTCCAACTGTGTTGCTCTAGCCACAGAGTCCGGGATTGAGCCCTCTCTTGCCTCCTGAAGAGCGGCCATGGCCACCTACAAAGTCAAGGTGGCCACGGGCACTGACTTCTTTTCGGGGACGTTGGACAACATTTCACTGACCATCGTGGGGACCCAAGGAGAGAGCCATAAGCAGCCGTTGAACCACTTTGGGAGAGACTTTGCTACTGGGGCGGTGAGTGTTGTGTGTGTCACCCAGGATGGATGGATGCTCAGGATGGATGGAGGCATCCGGGAGGGAGCCAGAGCTGAGCCAGGGGAGAGCCGCTGTGGACTCTCAGGTGGCTCCCTACCCTCTTCCCCCACACAACCATGCTCGCTTCGGCCCCCTCTTCTCTCGTCCCTTCCAAACAACCCGCCCTTCTCCCTCCTGTCTCTCTCTCTCCCTCTCCCTCCCTCTCTTCTCTCTCCATCCATCGCAGCCCTCTTCCGCTCCTTCCCTCCTCGCCCCTTTCTATCACCTCTCCTATTCTTACTCTTTCTCAGCCCCAGTTGCATCACAACTGGCTTGCATTTGCATTGGATTCTCGGTGACTTCAAATGGCATCCGACCAGCCTGGCCAGTGGGGACCTGTTGCTTTGCCCTGGTGGAAGGCACTCTGTGATTTTGATAGCCACCTGCTCCTAAGTGACCTGAATAGGCTCCTCCATCTGTGTGGCCACTTCTGAATTCTTACATCTCCCTTAAGAAGTGGGAGAAGGGCCTGGGGGGGGGGGACCCCACCTTTCCACTCTAAGACTGAAGGTTGCTGGGAAAGCCCTGGTCTTTGACTCCTGCTCTATCAGCTCCTAAGACTCTAAAGGACTCCTGCAGCCTCAAGTGGCTGGGGAAGGGGGTAGAAGACAGGCCCTTAGAAGTAGGAAGGAGGGATAAGGCTGTGGTCCTTCCCTGCCTTGGGTAGATGGGCCCAGCAGAGGAAAGCCGAGTTAGAAGGTTCGCAGCTTTGCCTTCTTTGTCTTTGCTCTGTCTTTGTCTTTGCTCTGTACAACCTCCAGTCCAGGAGGTGAGTGTCACTAACCTGAGCAGGGCCTAGGTAAAGGGCCAGCCTCGTGGGAGGTCTGAGGAACTGGTCAAGTCACTCAGTCCCTATGTTTTGTGCAGGTGGATGAGTACACCGTGCAGTGCCAGCAGGACCTGGGGGAGCTTATCATCATCCGTCTGCACAAGGAGCCCCATTCCTTCTTACCGAAGGACCCCTGGTACTGCAACTATGTGCAGATTTGTGCCCCCAACTGCCGTGTCTATCACTTCCCAGCTTACCAGTGGATGGACGGCTACGAGACCCTGGCCCTCCGGGAGGCCACAGGTGAGCCGGCACCAACCCCCTACCCCATCCTATGCAGTGAGTTTCCTCACTCTAGCCCAGCACCGCCATATTGGCCACCCCAGGATCCTATCCAGCCAGTCAGGCACTGGGAACTCCAGGGATCTCCTGCCATGGCCATCCCCAGTCACTGTTGCTGCTCTGGGCCCAGCTTGGGGCTGCACACTGGAGGAACCAAGCGCATGAGGTCCAGGGACCACTATCAGCATCGTGCAGCAGAGAGCAGTCCCAGATCGCTCTTCCCCCTCTCGCTCCACTCTCTCTTGGCTCCTGTTGGATGCCTGGCATGCTACAAAGCCCTCAGTAGATTTCTGGAGCAGGATTCTGTTTCCACAACAGGATGCTCCAGGATGCTCCATTTTTCCAGCTGGACCTGTGTTCTACTCAGAAGTCTTATTAGTTTCTTAGCTCTCCAGGTCACCAAGGTGTTGTATATGGTCTGATTGTTGGTTTGAGAAAGGGTCTCTCTCTGTAGTCCTGGCTGTCCTGGAGCTCACTATGTGGACCTCCTCCTACTTCTGTCTCCTGAGTGCTGGGATTAAAGGCATGTGCTACCACGCCAAGCCTTGTGTATGATCTTGATGCTTTGTTGTTGTTGTTGTTATTTTGTGTGTGACTGTGGAGATCAAAGGGCAATTTGTGAGAGATGGTCCTCTCTTTCTACCATGGGAACCCTGATGCTCAAACTCAGTCAGATATGTGGCTGGGCAGAAAGGGCCCATACCCACACAATCAATCTGGGATTTGAACTCAGGGCCTTATGTATGGTAGACAAGCACTTTGTGGTTTCCTAGTTGAACACTTTATATGTATTATATATTATGTATTATATATATTATATATATAATACCCCATTTTTCTACTTAGAAGTCCTATTAGCTTCTTAGCTATATTTTCTCTCTCTCTCTACACACATACACACACACACACACACACACACACACACACACACACACCATTATGTTGCTCCAGAGAACTGGGCTACCCCAATGGGGCAGACACCTTAGTTCCTTTTTTTTTTTTAAAGATTTATTTATTATGTATACAATGTTCTGCCCGTACGTCTGCAGGCCAGAAGAGGGCACCAGATCTCATTGTAGATGTTGTGAGCCACCATGTGGTTGCTGGGAATTGAACTCAGGACCTCTAGAAAAACAGCCAGTGCTCTTAACCTCTGAGCCATCTCTCCGGCCCCAACACCTTAGTTTCTTAACAGGATTCGTGGCTATCCCCAAAGGCCTCCTTTACCCATCAAGGGTCTTCCTGCTCCCATAGGAGACCTTGTTATTCATTCAGACTTCCTGGCTGCTCCTGGATGGAGGGAATGACAGACCTGGAAGCAAGAGGAAAGCTGCCTTGCTTTGTTCGGGATGTGGGGTCGCTCCTCAGGGAGAGAGCTAGGACCTGAGTGCCGGAGCTGCACACATCTCCCTCTGCCATCAGCCTTCATAACGTGGCTGTGGATGGCGGCACGATGTACATCTTCTCTTATACCCCGTGGTGCTACCCCTTGAACTTCTGCAGGCTTCTCCCTAAGTGGGAAGGGCGCAACTGAGGTTGGTGGTGTCTGGAGCCCCATCCTTTCTGCAGAAGACTGCCCATTCGTTTCCCTGTGCTAGAATATTCTCCTCGGAGGAGGGAATGGGGCCAAGGGGAAAGGAGAGGCTGAGGTGGGGAGGCTGGTCTAGGGGAGGGTGAGGATGTCATCATGAGAGTCACTGGGGACGCAGAGTACCTTCCCATGGTGATAGGTCTGTGTGGCATGGAAGGGGACGGGCAGGGGACAGGCAGGTGACACCAGCTGGCTGGGCAAGAATGGGGTTGGGTGGGGTGGCTGCCACGCAACACCGGGGCAGGGAGACTTGAGTCATCCTCCTGGGCCCTTGAAGGAGTCAGGCTTCCGCCCTGGGGATGGAGCCAACCTGGGGATCTGGGTTGCCTAATTCCAGGGGGCACCATTCCCAGAGTGCATCAGGAGGAGCTGAGGCATGTGGAAATAGGGAGGAGGACGGCAAGGTGAGGGCCCGGAGAGAAACAATGGGGCTGTACTGATGGGCACATACCAGCCTGATGGGCACATACCAGCGGGGGCCAGTCAGTCAGGGGGCTGGAGAGAGCTGGATCTGGAGTTTCGTCCCCATCTCAGTCATTTATTTTTTGGACATCTAGGCACATTTCTGTGGTCTTTTTAAGTTTTGGTGCCTTCGGCTGTAAAACGAGTGAACAACAGAACCTACTGCGTAGCAGTGGTGTGAGGATGCAGTGATATAACACCCGGAAGGAACTGCGGAAAGGCTGACTGCAAGGCTGTTACTAGGTGGGGGATGGGGGCCAGAAGCAGCCTGCCCTGGGCCGAGTCACAGCTTAGCTGCTTTTTCCTGGTAATACTCTTTTCCCCTTGTAAAATGTGCATGACGGCACAGTTTCTAGTCGAAATTGTTAGGGCCAGAAGTATTTTGAAATTTAGATTTTCTTTAGACCCTACATACATGTATATGTTCATATGTGTGTACATGTTCATATGTGTGTATATGTACATATGTGTGTATATACAGTATAGAGACACATTAAAATATTTATTTATTTTTGTTTTATGTGTATGAATGTTTTTCTTGCATGGAACGTATGTGCACTACATGCATGCCTAATGCCCAAGAAGGCCAGCAGAGGGCCAATATCCTGTGGGTCCTGGAAACCAAACCTGGGTCCTCTATAAGAACAGCGAGTGTTCTTAACTACCAAGCCACCTCTTCAGCCCCAGATGCATTATTTTTTTTATTTATCTTTGTATCTACAGGTTGGATATTTCTTATCTCAAATGGTTGAATCAAAAGCATTTTGAATTTTTAAAAATATTTGAATATGCCGGGCGGTGGTGGCGCACGCCTTTAATCCCAGCACTCGGGAGGCAGAGCCAGGTGGATCTCTGTGAGTTCGAGGCCAGCGTGGACTACCAAGTGAGTCCCAGGAAAGGCGCAAAGCTACACAGAGAAACCCTGTCTCGAAAAACCAAAAAAAAAAACCAAAAAACCAAAAAAAAAAAAAAAAAAAAAAATTTGAATATACATGAACTATCTCAGGGATGAGACTCAAGTTTAAACATCAAATTTAGGCTTTATTTATGCCTTTTACACTTAGGCTGAAGGTATTTATGCAACATTTCAGTGTACCTGCATTTTTTACTCTGACATGAGGTCAAGGTTGGAATTTCCCACTTGTGGCATTCTATTGGTATACAAGAAGCTTTAGAGTTGGAAACACTTTGGATTTTTAGACTAGAAATCTCTCTCTCTCTCTCTCTCTCACACACACACACACACACACACACACGCACGCACGCACGCACGCACGCACGCACGCACGCACGCACGCACATTATATGAAGCTTCTATCACTAGGGTATTCCTAATCACACATACTAACATATCTAATCAAAGCTTTAGTTATACCAGGTGAGTTAAATAAAGACTGTATATATCCAGGCAGAGTTGTGCAGGCCTGCAATCCCGGCACTTGGAAGGCTGAGGCAGGAGGATCATGAGTTCAAGGCCAGCCCGAAATACATATTGAAATCCTGTCGGAAACAAATCCTATATATAGCTTCGGGTAAATTTAGATCCTGACAATGAGTTTGCTGTGAAACAAACTGGATTTCTACAGACTTTCATATTTTGGATTTGTGGAAAGGGGTTCTCTATCTCATTAGGTTGTTCTTGTGTATCTTAAATTATTGATATAAGCACAGTGTTAGTGCCTTCATTGTGAACTCTCCAGAACTATTGGATTACCACGACTTCAGTGGGTCTAGAAGAGGGACTTCATAGAGAACCCGAAGGGTAGAACTGCAGTATGGGGGAGACGTAGTGTCTGTCTCCTAAAGGGGCCTTCCCTGTCCTTAGCTCCCCCTCCTGAGAGCTGACCCGGGGATGGAAGTGAATGCTTTCTCTTTGAAGCCAGCAGGGGTGGGCAGGGGAGGGGACAGCCTTGAGCCTCCTTCTGGTTTCACTACAGGAAAGACAACAGCGGATGACACCCTCCCCATCCTTTTGGAACACAGACAAGAAGAGATCAGAGCCAAGAAGGACTTCTACCAGTGAGTGGGAGGGTGCCATGGGAGGTCCAGGGCTTGGTGGGTGGGTCTGGACAGCTGTGTGTGGTCTAGAGTAATGCCTGGGTACCAGGACCCATGAACTCGGATTCTCTTTGCAGCTGGAGGGTCTTCGTTCCTGGCCTTCCCAACTACGTGGACATTCCCAGTTATCACCCTCCTGCCCGACGGTGCCGCAACCCCAACCGGCCTGAGTAAGGACCAGAAGCTGGCCTAGCCCCGCTTCTGCAAGACCGGTACCTGCCCCTCCCTGCCCCCTGGACAGCAGGTTCAAGGCTCCAGCCCTGCTCTCTTCCCACAGGTGGAATGGTTATATTCCAGGATTCCCAATTCTCATCAACATTAAGGCCACCAGGTTCTTAAACTCAAATCTTCGTTTCTCCTTCGTCAAGACAGCCTCCTTCTTCTACCGCCTAGGGCCCATGTGAGTGTGCGAGAGTGAGGGGACCTGCAGAGACAGCCCCCCATCTACCCACCTTCGGAATGGCCTCAGGTCACAAAGGCTGGGAGAGTCGGGAAGGCAGAGTAGGAAACCTGACACTTGACACTCACAGACCTAGTGAAAGAAGGCCCCGAGACATGGGATCTAGAGACCCTGGGGCCCAGAGACCCCATCGATTTCCCTGTGTACCTAGCACCCCTTTGACATGCTACGCCTTGCATTTTACCTTCCAGGGCACTGGCTTTCAAACTGCGTGGCCTGGTGGATCGCAAACGTTCCTGGAGGAGACTAAAGGACATTAAGAATATCTTCCCTGCTACCAAGACGGTTGTCTCTGGTATGGGGTGGGTCATCTCAGTGGAACATGCATGAGGCAGCCAGGTGGTCTCTGGGGCAAGAGGCAGCCTTCTTTCCTGGGGTCGGTGGGTTCAAATGGGAACAACTGAGGGGTCATTTGAGAATCAGGTGGGCATACCATTTTTGAGCCTTTTGAAAATCATCGTCCTATGTCCCTCTGGCCATTCAACGCAAAGCCAAGGGACTTCACGTTCCTTCCAGAGTCATCTTCATGTTTACTGTTTTCTATCTTACGTCTCTCCGTCCCTGGGCGGGTGCGGGATTACCCTGTGACATCCCTGTGCTGTCCCCTCAGAGTATGTGGTTGAGCATTGGAGGGAGGACAGCTTCTTTGGGTACCAGTACCTCAATGGCCTCAACCCAGGCCTGATCCGAAGGTGTACGCAGATCCCAGACAAGTTCCCAGTTACAGATGAAATGGTGGCCCCGTTCCTGGGTGAGGGGACATGTCTGCAAGCAGAGCTGGAGGTGAGGCCCTCTCTGGCTTACCCTGGGCGCTGTCCCTGACTTCTCCTTGGGTATCTCTATGCCTCCCCATGGACGAGGTCCATTCCAGTCTTGCCCATACCAGCACCCCCACTACCCTATCCCCATCCCACCACTGAGCCTTGGGGGCAGTGCGCTCTGTGCCTAAAGCCTGGCTTGTAGATGCCCTATCTTAGTAACTAACCGCTTGCCCATGGTGATTCCCTTCCAGAAGGGGAACATTTACCTGGCAGACTACCGCATCTTGGAGGGCATCCCGACCGTGGAGCTCAATGGTCATAAGCAGCACCACTGCGCCCCCATCTGCTTGCTGTACTTCGGTCCTGATGGCAACATGATGCCCATTGCCATTCAGGTACTAAGGGAGAGCGAGGGAGGGGCTACTGTGTGAGCGTGTGGCCAGTGCTGATCCCATGTGCATACAGGTCCCTCTGTATGTTTATGATTGTGTAAGCCTGTGTGCTTGTGAACATGTCCATGTCAGTGTGTATGCATGTGTAAAATCCCGCGTACGGCCCTGTGTATGCATCTGAGAATCTTCCCATGTATATGCATAAGCTGACCCACGTGTGGTCATGCGGAGCTTGGGATGAGAATCCATCTCCTTACATGTGTACACCTAGGTGTTGCCATTATATTCATTATACATGAATCTGTCATTCGTAAGCCCCGGGTGTAAAATGTGCATGCTGTGAGTATGCATGGCCAGATGTCTATGGGCCAGGTGGGTGGAGCTTGTCTTGTTGACGTCACTCACTCAGCCTCCTGCAGAAGGACTGAGGGGTTCACGCTCAGCAGCTTTCTAGCCTTCTGGTCTGGCAGGAGAAGAAACTGAGGCGTTCCTTCCTCACAGGTCCTCACGAGGGTTGTTTACAAATTAGAAAAAGGTTCTTTTCTGGAGGTCCCAGCCAAGCCCTGATGATCTGGCTCGGAAGTGGAACACTGTAGGCTAGATTCCCTCAGTAGCTTCCCCTCTCTCCCAAGCCCAGGAACTGGGTGCCTTGATCTTGTACAGTGCCTGACCCGGCGGCGATGGGGGTTGCGGTAGAAGAATTATCAAAAGAGGGAGTTTCTGAACCAGCCCCCCCCCACCCCTCTGCTGTTGCTGCCTCCCCCCCATTTTCTCCTTTTCTTCCTCTTTTCCCCCACCCATCCTTCCCCTCCCCCCTTCTTCAGCCAGGAGTTTACTATCCAGTCCTGGCTGGCCTAGAACTCGCCGCGTATCCTGGGCTGGCTTGGACCTCACAGAGATCCATCTGCCTCTGTCTCCAGCGTGCTGGGATTCAGGGCGTGTACCATCCTGATTCCATGGCCGGAGTTGCTGCCGCCGCCGCCGCTTCTCCTTCTTCTTTTGGTTTTTCAAGACAGGCTTTCACCTTGGCTGTCCTGGAACTTGCTCTACTGTAGACCAGGCTGGTCTCGAACTCAGAGATCCGTCTGAAAGAAAGTGGGAGCGGCGGGGCAGAGACAGGAAGGCCCAGGAAGATGCGTCAGGCCCAGGGCACAGGGAAAGCAAATGTGGGGAAGGAAGAAGGACCCTGGGATGCCCAAAAGCCAGAGGGACCGGAGCACAGAGCTCTTCCGCCTCCTCCAGCGGAGGTTTCTACCCTGGTTAGAAACCTCTTCCTAACCCCTCTTCCCCCGCCCCTAGCTCAGCCAGACCCCTGGGCCTGACTGTCCCATCTTCCTGCCCAACGATTCCGAATGGGACTGGCTGCTGGCTAAGACGTGGGTGCGCTATGCCGAGTTCTACTGCCACGAGGCCGTGGCACACCTGCTGGAGAGCCACCTCATCGGGGAAGCGTTTTGTCTGGCCCTGCTGAGGAACCTGCCCATGTGCCACCCCCTGTACAAGGTAGAGGCTCCGGGGGAGGCGGGTTTTGAAAGCTTCTGGGTCTGCTCTGTGGGGAGGGAGGGGGTTCAGTGAGCCCTGGGCGGCATCTGGGGGATCCCCAAAGAGGGCTTTGTGGTGGGGACTTCCCGAAGCGTGGGGGGGGGTCTGATGTTGCGGGTGGAGGGGTGCTGAGGTCCTTGGAGCGATCTCAGCTCTCTTCATTGCTCTCCTTACCTTCCTGCTCAGCTCCTCATTCCTCACACCCGCTACAACGTCCAGATCAATAGCATCGGGCGGGCCCTCCTTCTCAACAAGGGGGGTCTCTCTGCCAGGGTAAGACTCTCGCCCCTGACTCCAACAAGACCCTTGTCTTCCTCTGGCCTTTGCAGTGAGTCTTAAAGCAGAGCTTCCCCTTTTTTAAGATTCTGGGGGCGGGGCGGGGAGAGGTGTGCGAGAGGATGCTATGTGGGCTACAGAGCCAGGGCTTGGAATGTAAAGGTCCCTGGACCTTGGGCGGGCTAGGCCCAGGGTGAGTCCTGGAGGGACTGAAGTAACACAGCATTTAGGGAGCAGGCTCAGAGGGATGCTCATGAAGTACTTTCTCCCTCAAGGCCATGTCCCTGGGCCTGGAGGGTTTCGCACAGGTGATGGTCCGGGCTCTGTCTGAGCTCACCTACAAAAGCCTCTGCATCCCCAATGACTTTGTGGAGCGTGGGGTCCAGGACCTGCCTGGGTATTATTTCCGAGACGACAGCTTGTCGGTGTGGTATGCGATGGAGAGGTGAGATGGGGACAGCAGCCGGTGGTACCCAGGTGGACGGACACCTGGAACATTGGAGGGGTGTGGGAACTTTTCAGGACCTGGGCTTGGGCGTTACCTGGGGCTTGGGGTTGTTCTGACATCTGCTGCCTGTGCCCGATGGACCTGGCCTCCAGCCTAGCTCTGCGGCACAGACCCCTCCCCGGCTCTGAGCTGCTTGAGGGTCCCCCCCCCCCTTCTGCGGAAAGAAAGAGTAACTTTGTTTACACTTTACAAAAAGCCTAAGTAGTTTCTGGTCTCCCTGTAACCCCCACAGGCCTTGCCTGGCTGGGGTGGCTCCGAGGCCAGCCAAAGCCTACGTGACCTGGGGATGGGGGAGAAACCCTAAACTGAGGCTCCGTCTCCTGGGCAGGTATGTGACGGAGATCATCACTTATTATTACCCGAATGACGCCGCCGTGGAGGGTGACCCGGAACTGCAGTGCTGGGTGCAGGAGATATTCAAAGAGTGCCTCCTGGAGCGAGAGAGCTCAGGTATGGGCATGGGGGCCCCCAGGGGCCTGGGGCTCAGGGGACGTCTCCAGGCATGCCCCCCGGGGCCTTCCCGGTTTGTGCCTGTCTCCCCGTAGGCTGCAGAAGGCTCAAGCACTCTGTCTTAGGATCTTCACAGGACCTTGTCCTGGGCCATGGAGCAGCAGCTGGGGTTGGGGGGGGACAAAGCAACTGGTGCCTTCTCTGAGTTTAGGGGCTACACCTTGTCCCTGCTGAGACCTGGGAGGGCCTCAGTCCTTCTTCCTAGAAACAAGCCTTTGTGGGCCGGGAAATGGGTTGTGACGTTCAATGAGAAAGGACAGTGTACGGTAGTTGAGGGGCTAGGGTGGGGGTAGCGGGGTGGCAGGCTCCAGGGGAGGGGTGGAGAGCATCACGGGGTCGTAACACTTAGGTGCACGCTCAGCAAAGGCTCATCGAGCGGCTATGATGCCCGGCTGCCCGCGGCCGAGGGTGCAAAGGGGACCACGGCAGGTACCAGTGTCACCAAGAGGTTCCTGAACTGGCCCAGAGGGGTTGCTCTGGTGAGCAGGCATTTCCACTACGGCAGAACCAGAGCCTGAGGCAGGAATGAAGGATCTGGAAGAGCCCAAGGAGGCAGTTCACCCAGCTTGGAGTAGTGGGCCCATGGTGGGAATGGAGAAGCTGCAAATCACGGTCTGGCTGAGACCGGGCGTCTTGGGTGACCTTTAGCCAGAGCTGTGTGGGATGAGGTCAGCATGTGTCCTTCCCTGGTGGAGGGGCACACGGGGACTGGGCTGCTGAGTGTGAGCTGCATGTAGAAAAGCCCCAAAGCCAGACGTGACATAGGGAATGTGTCCTCCTGCCGCTGGGACCGAGGTGGAGGTCAGCAGACTCCTGATGGCGGACACCAAGCCATACACCCCAGTTGAGGAGTTTGGGACTATCCCGAGTGTCAGAGGGGTCACTGAGAGATCTGCAAAAAGATCGGGCTTCCGTGTTAGAATATCAGCGCATGCAGATGGGCCGGGCAGTTTAGGACGATGTTTTGGTATCCAGGAGAGAGGTGAGGGATTTAAGCAGGATAAGGGCTGTGAGGATACAGAGTTCCACAGCTAGCTAAGGGCTGGAGATGAGGGATCGCAGTCCTGGGCTGGACTGGGGGAGGTTTTTGGCCACAGGAGGGCAGAGCAGGTTGAAGGAGAGACCGGCGGGCAGCCACTTGGACTATTGACAAGAGAGACGTCTGGGCGGCGAGGCGCCCTCTGCTGGGCACCAGGCCTGGTCTGGGACTAACGTGGCATGGTCTGTTTCCCAATCCCTCAGGCTTTCCCACCTGCTTGCGAACCGTACCTGAGCTGATTGAGTATGTCACCATGGTCATGTACACCTGCTCAGCCAGGCATGCGGCTGTCAACACAGGCCAGGTACCGGTGCTCACCAGCCTCAGCCCCGGTCCTCCTAAAGAGCGGACTCCAACCTCAGTCTCAGTCTACCCCTGGTCCAGCCCCAGCTTGTCTCAACTGAGTCCCTCTTTAACCTCAGCGTCAGTTGTAGCCCTGGCCCAGTTTCTCAGCCCCGCCCCACCTGCAGGCCCATCCGTGATATCCGCTCCACCGATCGACCCAAACCAGGGTCTTCCGGGGCAGGGGTCCAAGTCAACCACCGGAGAGGGGTACCCAGGCTTGGTTTGTGGGGACTGGGTGTCTTCTTACCCAGAACACCTCTTCTACTCCACTCCAGCTGGAGTTCACCTCTTGGATGCCCAACTTCCCTTCGTCCATGCGGAACCCACCGATGCAGGCCAAAGGACTAACTACGATGCAGACCTTCATGGACACTTTGCCGGACGTGAAGACCACATGCATTGTGCTCTTAGTGCTCTGGACTCTGTGCCGGGAGCCCGATGACAGGGTGCGGGGCCCCGTGAGCATGGCCCGGGGCGGGGGGGGGGGCGGTGGCGGGGCGGTGGCGAGGATGGCCGAGGGGTGTCGGGGACAGGGAATCGGAAGTGGGAGGCTGCAGAAAGGATTGGGTAATACGGCTTGGCTTTGTCCCAGCGCCTGGTTCTCTGTCCTGCAGCGGCCGCTTGGCCACTTCCCAGACATCCATTTTGTGGAGGAGGCCCCTCGGAGGAGTATTGAGGCTTTCCGTCAGAACCTCGCTCAGATCTCTCACAACATCCGACAGCGCAATAAGTGTCTCACCCTCCCATACTACTACCTGGACCCCGTGCTGATTGAGAACAGCATTTCCATCTAGTCCCGCCCTTCTGCCTACCTTTCCACACACCGCCCCCTATTTTCCAATAAAATCACTTCAAACATGGCCCCGGTGCCGAGAGTGTGTGGCAGTTTCCTGGGCAGCAGGCTGTGGTCTGGGGGTGATCCACATACGTGGCCATGCTGTTCTTTGCCATCCAGGTAGGCACAGGGCAGCACCAGGTTCCCGCTTCTAGGTTCCAATCCTTAATAGCCCTAGAGATTCAGGCCAGGCGGCTTCTGCCGTGGAGGGTCCTCAGTGAAGTGTTTGTCTGGGTAGGTGCCAGGTACCGATGAGGGTGCGGACCGAGGAAAAACGCTGAGGCCTGGACCTTACCTTTTAACTCACAGTTCTGCCCCCCACCCTCTGAAGTGCCCTCCTGCAGAGACTTAGTTACCCAATCCCTACCTAGGGGAGCCAGACCCCGAGATGAGTCCAACTTGAAACATAAGCCATGGACCACTTGGACAAAAGACCATCAGCTAACAAGAAACTGAACTGTCCCAAGCCACCCTCATCAAAACTCAGAAGACTCAGCTCCACCTGCTAGGAATCCATATTACCCTAAGTCACACTCACAAGCTCCTTTAAGTCACTCCAAGGAGCCCACCCTGCCAAGGGCATCCTTCAAATAACCTACTGTCTCCAAGGTCTCTATTGTCCCAAGACTCCCTCCCATCCCCACCCCGGGCTTCCTTTCATTGCTGATGCCCCAGTGGGCACGAGAACATGGTACTCGGCACTGACCTCAGGAAGCGAGGCTACCGAGTCAGCCTGACTTTTGGTGGTGGCTCCGGGTGGGTAGGAATATTGGGCATCCAGGAACTGAAGTCAAGCGGACACCCCAAATTTAGTCAGTACAGATCCACTGGTGCTTGTGCTCAGTTCCTTCCTCCCGGGATGCTGTTTGCCACCCTAGGTGTGATACTGATTCATCTGGCTACCGAACAAGTGACCGTGGCCGTGGTAAGGTGAGATGAGGCAGGGCAGCCGAATTCACGGAAGGCGGGGGTGGAGGGGTGGGGAGGGGTGGGGGGGGGGAGAACCCAGCTGAGGCCTAACGGGAGGAGGCTGTCCCCGGGGGAATGGAATCCGCAGGGGTTCATAGCGGTTTCCTCCAAGACTGACCCACACCAGGGAATGGAAAGTAAACAACTCAAAATGGCTTCAGGAAGTCCCTGAAACGGACCAGACCCTCCAGGCCCTGCCCACCCCCAAGAGTACATAAACATAACAGCCTGCTAGTCAGTCTCAGAGAAGCCAAGCTGGGAAGAGGACTTTCAGGGAAGTCCAGCAGAAAAAGTAGAGGCCAGCCGAGCTGCCTGGAAAGGGCCCGCTTCAACCCCTTTGAGCTACCTGCAGGCTGTGCAGTGTGTTCCAAGCTCCCAGCTTCTGTGAGCTGTCGCCCAGGCTGGAGGGGGCTGTGGTGACGCAGTGGTCTTTGAGTCATTTCTGCTGATGTAAGTCACCCCTCCCCCATACGCCTGTAAGTCACCCCTCCCCCATACGCCTGTAAGTCACCCCAGTAAAACTCATTGGTTTACCAAGTTGGACTTGGACTTTGCCGGGATCTGTTCTTTGGTCAGTTGTGGGCTTCCTTTCAGTGTGTGTGTGTGTGTGTGTGTGTGTGTGTGTGTGTGTGTGTGTGTTGTTTTGCATCACAACAGGGGTTCTGGCCAGAGAAGGATGCCTCACTTCAAGACTCAGAAAAGCCTCCCGGAAGAACCCCCTGGGGGCAGGCGAGATGGCTCAGCAGCCGAGCACCCATGGTAGCTCATACTTACCCAGAACTCCACGACCGGGGGTTTGATGCCGCCCTCTGACCGCCACAGGACTAGGCACACACGAGGCGCACAGACATATATGTGAACAAAACATACATATAAAATAAAATACATCTAACAACGACAAAGAAAAGCGGCCAGGCCCGGAGCTGTGAGTCCTGCTCACTGTGCCCTTGCTGGGCACTAGACAGCTGCTCACCCACACACCCTGGGGTTTCCGAGCGGTGCTGACTGACCGTTGGAAGGCATCGCTGCGGCCCGGCCCGGGGAGGAGGGTGGAAGTAGCTGCTCCAGGAGGAGGAAAGGGAAGCCAAGGAGGGAAAAACAGCCAGCCATGTGGAGTGGGACCCGGAGTCTGTGCTCCTCACGGTGTGTGTGTGTGTGTGTGTGTGTGTGTGCGCAAACTCGGGGCCCCGTTGGCCTGCAGAAGTGTTTTGATCGCTGGCAAGGTTTGTTTTATTTTATTTTATTTTTTTTTAGTCAAATGACTTATCGACATTGAAGAGTGGACAGAGGAGGAAGATTCTAGGGGGCTAAGACACTATCAACTCGTCAGTCGATTATGACAAAAACAAAAACCTAAACAAAACAAAACATCTGGCGGGGAGGCTGGAGAGATGGCTTAGTAGTGATGTCTGCTTCCTTGCTGAGCAGTGTGGTCTGGAGTTTGGATCCAGCACTGGATGTAATAAGCATCCCACAAAATGCCTGGAACTCCAGTTCTGAGGGATCCGATGTCCTCTGTGTGTACACAGGTGTGTGCACCTGAACACACACGAGCACACACACACACACACACACACACACACACACACACACACACAGAGCCACACGAGTCCCCAGAACAGCAGTAACACTGTCATAATGCCAGGGAGTACAGAGGTGCTTAGGCAGGCTCCTGGAGGAGGTGGGGACCCAAAGGGGACCACATGTCCAGAGTGAAGGTGAGAGCTCTGTGTGACCAAGGACACCTCCCTGAGGGAGAAAGAGAGCAGTGTGGACCTGGGGAAGACTTAGTGTGGCGCAGTGTCTGTGTATGGGTGAACAGTCACAGACCATACCTGATAAACAATCACGTTAGCAGCTCACACTCAGAAAGCATGTCCGCCTCACCTGTGTCTGATATTAGGGCTTCGCAGTTGGCCTTAACGGCAGTTTATGAGACAGGTGCTCAGCTTTCCTACACCGTCACATGAGGAAATAGACATGAGAGGTTAAGAGACTTATCCAAGGTCCCACAGCTGGGAAGTAAAAGGCAAGACCGGAAGGCATGAGAACCCAGAGGTGGGTTTATGGGGGTGAGGTGGGGAGGGTGATACACAGTTCAACAGAGGTGTGGCAGAGAGGGAGGCTTTCAGAGCCCCTAGCCACAGAGGAGCTTCCCCTATATCTGTGGTGGCTCAGATATGCCGCACACAGTTTTGGTAATAGTCACGGGAAATCCTGCACCTCTCAGTCAGATGGCTGGTGGGATAGGCAGAGGCCACCTGTCTTCCGGTGACCGGCTCCACGGAGTCCCCGTCCCAGTGATGAGGACTGTAAAGGCCAGAGAACCCTCAGCTAGTCTCAGAGCTTTCCTGGGCGCTGATGTGGAAGGTGTAGCAGAAATGAGGTGGAAGAGGCCACCAGAAGCCAGAGCCGGAAGTCAGGAGAGGCAGCCTGAGTCTTCTGCAGCTCTGGGCATGGAGACAGGGCTCCTCCCCGTAGTGAGGATGGGGTGGGCATGGAGACAGGGCTCCTCCCCGTAGTGAGGATGGGGTGGGCATGGAGACAGGGCTCCTCCCTGTAGTGAGGATGGGGTGGGCATGGAGACAGGGCTCCTCCCTACAGAGAGGATGGGGTGGGCATGGAGACAGAGCTCCTCCCCGTAGTGAGGATGGGGTGGTACATGGGTAGCTGCTACAAAGGAACTGTTCAGAGCAGATGAGCGACCATCTCGTGCACCAGCAATTCTGAGAGACGCACCCAGGTCTTGGCCAGGAGCCAGTGTTCTGCTGGGTCACTGGGCAGGAAGATGGGGCTATCTGGGCTAGGTGTCTGAGTGAACTGGAATGATAGGACAGGGAAGCACCAGATGAAACTGAGGAAATCTAACTCAGTGCTACAGCTACAAGGCTACACACATGGTCTACTCCCTGACTGGCTCTATAATCTTGAGAAAGTTAATTAGCTGTCCTGCTGTGTGGTGGGATAACCTTTGTGTACAATGAGAAGAGGTCTCTGACCTCACCGGCCTAAGGCACTTTCTGATTGGTTTAATAAAGAGCAGAATGGTCAATAGCTAGGCAGGAGAGGATGGGCGGGACTTCCAGAGAGGGGGATAGGAACTTTGGGAGGAAGCAGAGATGTACAGGATTGATCAGCTAGACATAGGAAGTCGGACATACCATATGGAGGAGAAGTAACAAGCCATGTGGCAGAATGTAGATTAATATAAACAGGTTAATTAAGGTTGCAAGCATTAGTTGGGAACAAGCCTAAGCTAAGGCCAAGCCTTCATAATTAATAAAAAGTCTCTGTGTCATTATTTGGGAGCTGGCAGTCCAGAGAAAGGGATGCACTGCTGTAATTCAGTTTCCGCTGTGGCTGGAGCTGCCAACATTTTCTCCAGGAGGTGAAGTGACCAAGGTCACCTTCTCTATACCAACCTAATGTCGTGCAGATGTCCAGTGAGACAGAGACCAGAAGGATGCAGAGGGATGGCCAGGGGACACCTCCTGGAAGGGTTATTTTCTAACTGCTGGACTCACGACAGATAGAACTGCCAAAGGTTTCAGAAGGGTGGGTGGTGCTATTTATGCCAAAGTGCAATTTGGTCTCTGACACAAACCAGCACTTTTACACCAAGATACAGGCTAAAGACTACAAAACCAAGCAAATAGCAAAGCTCCAAACTACGGAGGGGTGAAGGAGGGCCACAGGGGCCCTGCCTGGCGCCCGGAACTGCAGCCTTGGCAGCAGGCTGCCCCTGTCCTGGGAATGTGTTGCCTTCCTCTACCACCTGCCAGCCCCCAGGGCTCTGACTTTCTGACCTGGGTGGTGAAGACTCTGCTAGAGAATGATGCTGGTACAGCAGAATTGGGGTGAAGGCTAGACCTCCAGTTAATGACCCTGGGACAGAAGCCTGGGAGGATGATTGTAGTTCACCCAATGCAGAGAGCATGGAGTGGTCTGCCAGCTGGTGGAGAGGGCGATGATGAGCAGACTCCAACGCCCTGACTCAGTTTCCCCAGTTTTAGTCGCTTGGCTTGCTGTCAGGGACAGAGGTGACAGGTGTCTGGAGAAGGAAAAGGGGCGGTATTGGTGCCACAGGAAGTGTGTGCAACCCTTGTTTATTGGTGAAATTATTAAGGCCACTCCACGTAGTTAAAAGGGAGGTTTATTTTGTGAAGTAACTTACAAGTGAAGGGATATTTTACAGGGTCTGGGAAAGGCATGTGCAGTCCAGTGGTGTTCTCTGGAGAACTCTGCTCTGTCTACCTCCGACATCCAGGGTCCAGGAACCAAGAGAGCACGCTCGCCCATCCAGGTCATGGGTCTCCAGGCGCCTCCCCTGGCCCCGCCTCATAGGCGTGACAGTTGCCAGAGTCTCAATGGGGGTTGGAACTTCCAGATCCAAGCTGGAATGGCTACCCACTACACTTGTTGCCTTGAAGAAGTGGAATTGTGAGGCTGTGTTTGGGCCATTCTTTTGGAAATCTTGTAAGGAGCAATTCCTGGACAAACCATGAGGGAGGACATTTTGGTGGGGTGTACTCCAGACTCCCTTAGCCTGCTTTTTCCACCAGGAGGGAACTCAGGCAAGAAGCCTCGGAGGACACAGAATGAACTGTTTTCAGACAGAACTGAGGTTCTCCTCAGGTCTGGGAAGGAACTTGGTAGCGGTTCTGGACAAGTCTTGGAATACTAGAATGTTCTGATTATCCAGTTCTCAACTAAGGACCCCTTGGCTCTGCTCAGCTTCCCCTGCCATTGCAGACCTCACACACACACACACACACACACACACACACACACACACACACACACACACACCTTCAGCACAGCTACTGTACAGACAATAGCAGAACCCAGGCTGGGAAAAGGATGTGGGACTTCTGGTCCAGCTCTTAGGTGGTGGAATAGTGGAGGTCAGGAGCATCTTCTTAGCTCTTAGGTGATGGAAGTTCAGGTCAGGATAACTCTCCTTGAGGTTTTCTGCATACAGACTTGGAAGAGCCTTGGGGAACTCACCTGGCCAGGGGCAGAGATGGAGAGAAGAGTCTGAGGCCGGCTGGGTAGAGAGTACTTCAGGACCTGGTCCTTGAAGTGCTGTATGCCAGGTGTCTGGGGACTTCTTGGCCAGATATCAGGTTCTGTTGGTGTCATAGGGCAACCAAAAGAGAGTTTGCCTGTTTCTGGAGACCTGAGTATGTAGGACCAGGAGCTGAGGACTCTAGGGACCAGCAGCCTCCCAAACAGCTCACCAATATTATTCCTGCTGCCTTTTGCCTTTCCTAAGTTCCTGTGCCGCACTGGGCACAGAGCACAGAGTCACTGTCCTGCCAGGTGACTTTGGGGTGGAGGGAGTGAGAGGAGACGCTGTATCCACTCCTTACCTTCCCCCAGACTCCCCCCCATCACCAAATTGTTGAATTTACATAAAGAACTAATCATCATTGTCTTACTCAACACTAGACAACTGTTTTATCTTTTTTTATTGAATAGAACCCATATGACTTTCTAAAGGACCATGTTACATTATGAGCTTTATTAATAATATGCAGCAAATAGCTGTAAAGGACATTTTATCTTGTTGGGCAGTGATGGCGCACGCCTTTAATCCCAGCACTTGGGAGGCAGAGCCAGTCGGATCTCTGTGAGTTCGAGGCCAGCCTGGGCTACCAAGTGAGTTCTAGGAGAGGCGCAAAGCTACACAGAGAAACCCTGTCTCGAAAAACCAAAAAAAAAAAAAAAAAAAAAAAAAAAAAAATGCAGCAAAGATGAACAATGGCACATTCCCCTAGAAAACAGATGTTCTTAGGACAAGCAGGGGCTGGAGAGATGGCTTAGCAGTTACGAGCCCTGGCTGCTCTTCTATAGGTCAGGGCTTTGATTCCCAGCACCACCTATATGGCCGTTCACAACTGATACCTTCGTCCGGCGTCCACCGGCACTAGACACACGGGGGCGCACAGATACACCAGATGCATGCGGCAAACTCACACACAGAGACCTACACAAGACAAGCCGTCGTCTTCTTGACTCGTCAGTTTGGGATAGTGTCGAGGGGGGCATGGGTGAGGTTCTTCAGTGGTACAGTATGAGTCTTTAGGACAGGATAGAAAGAGGGAAGTTATGGAGTCATGGAGAGGGAAAGGAGGCTTGCCACTCTAGTGTCTGATTAAAGCCTCTCACATTTGACAAACAAGATTTCCAACATTTGCTGGGAAGGGTTGCTGACGTAGACTTTATATTCCTTTCTTAAATTTTTAAAAAGAGTTTTTTTTTTTTTTTTAAATTAAGGGTATGGCTCTATGGGTACCCATAGAGGCCAAAAGAGGAGTCAGACCCTCTGAAACGAGAGTCATGAGCTACTCATCTTGGAAGTGAACTTGGCTCCTCTACAAGAAGTACTACAGGAAGTACTTCTAACCACCAAACCTGCCTGTCACCGACATGCCATTCAGCCCGTCAGCCGTGTAGAGCCTAACACAGGTGTGGCTTTTCCCGCTTCCCCGGAACTTGCCTTTGCTCGCTTGCAAGGCTCTAACACTGTCTTTGTCTCTCGCAGTGGCGGTCAATCCTTTTCACCGGTCAAGCTACCAGGCTTCCTCCCCACACCATTTTACGAGGCATTTTGTTGTTCATTTTCCCCCTCTTGGCCGTTTCTTGTTTTCCTGCTTCCGGCGGCTGCGGTGTGGTCCACCAGAGGCACCTGGTGGTCTCTGGCCACACCCTGCGCCGAACTGCCAGCCTGGCCGGCTGACACACCGCAGTGTGTAGACTGAAGAGTCCCTTTCAACACCTTGCAGAAAGTGTCACATCCTGTTCACAGCTGAAGGTCGCTGGCAAGGCAACTGTCTGGTGGGACCTCAAGGCGAGGGAAAGAGGACGGACAGCGGACAGCCTGCTGCAGTGTGTCAGGGTGACAAGTCCTGCAGTGATCCTCTCTGGCTCAATACCTCACCCAGGGGAAACCGGTCCATATTATGAGAACTCTCCTTCCCCTCTCCCCGCTCTGTCTCTTTTCTCCTCTCTGGCACCCTGGAGCAAGGCAGAGCAGAGTATGTGTGGCCGCGTCTGTGCCCACCAGCCTGACTTTTTTCCCTCCAGTGTTGGCATCCCCTGCTTCCTGGGGAGGGAAGGAGCAGAGCTGGGATGATTGGCATCTGCACCCGACTGCTCCCCTCGTCAGACTTCCTGATCTGAGAAACTCGTAGATAAGTCCTCCCTTTCTGTTCACTCAGGGTCCTGAAAGTCCCCAAAAGTTGGGCCCGGCCTCCTGTCTTCAATTAAATAAGAGAGAGAGAGAGAGAGAGAGAGAGAGAGAGAGAGAGAGTGCTATTGGGCCAGAGTAGAGCTAAATTGGAAGTGTTTGCTCAGTGTGGGAAATGTAAAAGAAACGGACTGTATTTTCTACAAACGAACAGTTAATAAGAGTCATACCACAATTAAAGAAAATAGTAAAAACGCCACCTTGAAAAATCCTCCCAAGACAGCATCTTCCTGAAACTAAAACATGTGTTCACGATTGCGTGCTGTGCTGGAAGCTGTGTTCTGCTTATTATGTACTGTGTTAAATTAGCCAGTCATGTGGGAAGGTGGGGCAGGCCACGCCCTGACACCCAGAGCAGGCTTTCGAAGTAGAGGCCAGCAAGACCCCGCTGGGTATCATGGCTTGCTTCCACCCTTCTTCAGAGGTAAAACTTTTTACACTGCTGAAACACTTTGGATTGTATGCTTTGTGTGTGTGTGTGTGTGTGTGTGTGTGTGTGTGTGTGTGTGTGTGAGAGAGAGAGAGAGAGAGAGAGAGAGAGAGAGAGAGAGAGAGAGAGAGAGAGATCGATCCCAGGCCCATTTCCCTACATTTAGCATGCCCTGGGTTTTTTTTGTTTTTTGTTTTTTCTCCTAGTCCTGCTTAAAAGCCCCAGAAAGAGCTGGGTGTGGCGGCACACTTTAATCCCGGCACTCTGAAGGCAGACACTGGTCTACATAGCAAGTGTCAGACAGCCAGGGCTACACAGAGAGACCTTGTTTTATAAAATGAAATAAATAAACTTGGGGGGGGGTGCTTAATGTCTCCAGTGTCACACATTGGGAAGAGAACAAATGAACAGGTCCAGTCCGCTCCGAGTCCATCTTAGTGTCCCGACAGAGGTTTAGTTTTCCACAGAGGGCAAGGAGCGGGCACAACTATGCAGTCTGGTCCAGGTGTGGTCCTCCTTGTTTTCAGTGTCTCCATCTTTCTTACCAGGTGGTCTGACAAGCTGTCAGAACTGTGTGAAATCTCTTCCTGGTAGACAAGTTCCTCTTCTGGCTGGACCAGGCTGCTAACCCTTTTCCTCACCCAGCCGGAGATTCCTGGGGAATCTGAAATTCCTTTGATAGCACTGTTTCAGTTGTCTGTTGGCCAAAGGGAGGGCACAAGTCTCTGGAGAATTCTTTATTCCTGTGGACCCACCAATTTGAAAAGTTAACATTTCCTTGGGGCAAATGTTACCTGTAACAACCTTCTCTTCTCCCATGGCTAAGAGTCCAAGGTCTAGCTTGTGTGTGTGTGTGTGTGTGTGTGTGTGTGTGTGTGTGTGTGTGTGTGTGTGTAAGAGATTTTAGTGTGACTGAACTCAGGTCCAGAAATTCACACTATGGAAAAATCAATGTCTAAGAAAAAGGTGAGGAAAAGGAAGACTTTTTTTGAATGAACAAATAGTGGAGAAATGGAAACTTTCTCTTCAGACTCTGAAGAGATGGCTCCGTGGTTAAGAGCACCTAGTCCTCTTCCAGGGTTCAGTTCTCAGCAGGCAGATGGGTGGTTCACAACTGCTAATAGCTGCAGTTCCAGAGGACCTGGCACCCTCTTCTGGTCTGGTAAGCAAGCACACAGGTAGCACATCCATGTAAATAAAAAGAGAAAAAGGTAAATCTAAAGAACAAACAAACCAGACTCTCACCTGCAGGGAATCTGTGTCACGGAAATGGATTGGGAAAATGTGCGTGAGAGAAAAGGTGAATAAGGATGGGAACTATCTATGTACTTTCTGGAAATCGTTGGTGATCACCCAGGAACTCGGGTACCATCTCAGGTAGCACCTTTCCATGGTCTGTTGCTTCTTGACCTGGGAAGAGAGAGATAAGACAGAATTAGGCTAAGCTTAGCCTGAATTATAGTCTTGGGCAAAACAGTTCTCAAATGATTGTTTTGTGTATGTACGCAGAGCTGACTGGAATCTGAGTGCAGGTTAGGACAACCAAGGAGAAACCCACAGAATGAAGGCAGAGAGGCAGCCCCTTTCACCTGTTCTAGTCCCCGACTGAGCAGATGTAAACACAGGACCAGGTGAAGTTTCAATGTCAGCAGCTGAAGCGGCTGTTGGGTCCCTGAAAGGTGGTTCAGTCAACAATTAACATCACGATTCACGTGGTGTGCTAGTTGCCTTTCGGAAAGGGAAGGTTTTGTTGTTGTTCAACACTTCTGTGTCACACTCCATCACTGCGCAGGAACTCAAGCAGGAACTAAGAGGCAACAAGGGAAGAAGAGACCATGGAGGAACACTGCCTTGGACACAACTCTCCCTTAAAAAAAAAAAAAAAAAAAAAAAAAAAAAGTTGTTTGCGTGTTTTCCCTGCATGTATGTTTGGGCGCCACATGTATGTCTGGTGCCTGCTAAGGTCAGAATAGGGCACTGGATCCCCTGGGACTAGAGCTACAGATGGGTGTGAGCCACCATGTGGGTGCTAGGAATCACCCCCCCCCATGTCCTTTTCAAGAGCAGTAAGTACTTTTAACCACTTAGCCAACTCTCTAGTCCCCCAGTTACATTTCTTTCTTTCTTCTTTTTCTTGGTTTTTTGAGACAGGGTTTCTCTGTGTAGCTTTGCGCCTTTCCTGGAACTCACTTGGTAGCCCAGGCTGGCCTCGAACTCACAGAGATCCGCCTGGCTCTGCCTCCTGAGTGCTGGGATTAAAGGCGTGTGCCTCCACCGCCCGGCTTTTTTTTTTTTTTTTTTTTTTTTCTTCCCTGAGACAGGGTTTCTCTGTGTAAGCTTTGTGCCTGTCCTGGATCTCACTCTGTAGACCAGGCTGGCCTTGAACTCACATAGATCCACCTGGCTCTGCCTCCCAAGTGCTGGGATTAAAGGCGTGCAGCACCACCGCCTGGCTGGTCAGTTACATTTCTTGTACCATCCAGGGCCACCTGCCCAGGGATGATGCCGCCTGGAATGGGCTGGGCCCTCCCACATCAGTCAATAATCAAGAAAACACACACAGACCTGCCTACAGGCCAGAGTGATGGAAGCATTTTCTCAGTTGAGATTCCCTCTTCTCCGATGACCCTGGCTTGTGTCTCCCTAGCACACATGGCAAAGGTCTTCTCTACAGCAAACTAGTGGGAGACTACTAATGAACTGCCAAGCTATGTGACCTCCAAAACTAGTGGGTTTTTTTTTTTAAAGCCAGCTGAGACAAAGCTAGGGGGTTTATTTGGGATTCCACCACTCCCGTGATAACGGGGCTCATCTCACAGTGCCTGCCCTGTGGTGGCTTCTCCAAGCTTGGGACTGACTGCATGGATTCTTACAGCTGAGATGCGCTGGGTCCTTCCCTTCTCTCGAAGATGATAGTTCATCTCAAAAGACATATGCTGCCGGGCTGAAGGGATGGCACTTGCTGCCCTTCTATCGGACCTAGGTACAGCCCCAGCACTCAGGTCTGGTGGCTACAACCAACACTGTTAACTCCAGCTCCTAGGGACCTGATGCCCTCTTCTGGTTTCTTTGGGCACTGCGCTTAGGTGTACAAACAACATACCTACCCATAGACACATAATTAAAATATGTAATTTTATTATAACTTTAAGGTGGTGGTGGCGCACGCCTTTAATCCCAGCACTTGGGAGGCAGAGGCAGGTGGACAGCGAGTTCCAGGACAGCCAGGTCAACACAGAGAAACTGTGTCCTTTAAAAGATATACATGAAAACAAACTATTTATTATTGGAGCACAGTATCGCTCCAGTTCACAAATTCATCCATGTGCCCAGGTTAGGTTTGATGTCATGGGCTGATGTGGCCACGCCCACCTGCGGCCTCTTTCTGATGGCTGCTATGGAGGAAAGGCAGTCTCCTAGTAAGAACCTGCCCATGAGTCATGATAGTCAGGTGTCCAGATTCCAGAGGATGACGAGGACCATTCATTCTCACTTCCCCAAGGAAACTTACAGAACTCGGCTTGCCAGACTCCTTGGGACGTCCGAGGGCTGTTGGTGGCCGTGGTGACACATCCCTCCCCCTTCTTATTTAGTGAGTACACCTCAACAGGATGTATCGCTCCCCTCACTTCCTGTACTTTCTCAGTGTTGGACATTCCTGCCTGGAATTTCCCACACCCCACTGCCCCGGGAATCACAGACAGCCTGGCTGCATAAAACCCCTCCCTCCATCCCGAGACCTATAAGAAGGGACCCTCACTCTGCCTCATAGGCCAGTACTCTCATCAAAGTCCTACCAAGCTGCTGATGGTATGGGGATTTGAACTCTCCTCACAGCCCCTACCATGTGGCTGTCTGTCTATCCAAACCATTAAGAATTCTTCTAACAAACATCTTACGCAAAGGGACACTCTAGCTCAGTGTTCTCCTTGAAGCCCAGCCCTGACTTTTACCATCTATCCATTTAATCATTTTTTTGGTTGGATGTTTCTAGATATATGACATCTAAAGTTGAATAAGTTCTAGTTCCCACCTTTAAGAAACTCACTACAGAGATTTGGGGATTATTTGGGTATTGATTTCTGCATTCAGCATGTGCTTACTGAGAACTTCTGCTGTGCTGGCCACCACAGCTGTGAACCTTGTCCTCCTGAGCTTACAGCGACAGAGGTAAGGTTGAGTTCACACAATACGCCTGCAAGGCAGCCTCACACCTGCAGTAGAAAGGGGCACCTCAACTCAACTGCTTATCTTGGAAGTCACAATCATTACTTCCTCTCCTAGTCCATTGGCCAGATTCAGTCACGTGGCTCCAACCAAACCAAATAGTCAGCTGGGAAATGCCAGGATGATCTCATGATTCTTACTGGGCACAACTTCACCTTGGGTTCCTGGCCCTCTGTGTTGGTAAAACATCTCCCTTCAAGAACTTAGAATACTGAGGCAAATACTCAAAGGAAGGAAGTCGGCAGAAGCTTCACTCTTCCCATGGCAAGGCTGAGGAGAGTGGTGTGGCTGGAAAGTTTCTCTCCAGGTCCCACCAAGCCCCGGCAGTCCCACAGCCCACTTATAAAATAAACACACAGACGCTTATATTATTTAAACTGTTTGGCCTAATGGCTCAGGCTTCTAGCTATCTAGTTCTTACATCTTAAATTAATCCATTTCTATAAATCTATACCTTGCCACGTGGCTTGTGGCTTACTGGTGTCTTTACATGCTGCTTGTCATGGCAGCGGCTGGCAGTGTCTCCTCCACTCAGCCTTCCATTTCCCAGAATTCTCCTCTCTCCTTGTCCCGCCTATACTTCCTGCCTGGCCAGTGGCCAATCAGTGTTTTATTTATACAGAACAATATCCACAGCAGAGTGGACTTCTGCTCTTGGGTCCCAGCTGCTTACTAAATTTCAGACCTACCAGAAACTGCAGGGTTTAACGGCTTAATACTCAAAACCACTTAGTTTCATTCCACCCTGTCTTGGCTTAAGTAGTCAGGAATTATTTATTTCTTTTTAAAGGTTTGATTTTAATTTTTTTTAAAAGTATGTATAGGTATGTGTGTCTGCATGTGGGTATGTGCACGTGCAAATACCTGTGAGTACAAGTACCTGTGTAGGTGTGTGTGTCTGCATGTGGGTATGTGCATGTGCAAATACCTGTGAGTGCAAATACCTGTGAGTGCAAATACCTGTGAGTGCAAATACCTGTGAGTGCAAAAACCTGTGGAAGCCAGAGATGTCAAATGCCCCTGATACTGGGGTTGCAGGCGGTTGTGAGCCACTTGATGTGGAGGCTGGGAGCCAAACTCAGGTCCTCTGGAGGAGCAGTACCCACTCTTAATCCCTGAGTCATCTCTCCAGCCCTAGGACTTGCTTATTGACAGAAACCAAAACAGTTTAAGAGATGCATAACTCTAAATCATTTTTGGCAAAGGATCACCAAGGCTGTCTGGTAGACCACACTACCTGTTCTAAAGCTTGGGTCTATTGGATTCAATGGTTGGGTTCATGTAGATAGAATATATATATATAATGTATGTGTGGGTCAGTGTGTATGTGTACAGGGGTACTGTGCCTGTCAAAGCCAGAAGAGGGCATCAGATTCTCTGGAGCTGGAGTTAACAGGTGGTTGCACCTGACATGGGTGCTGGAATTGAACCAACTGAACTTGGTTCTTCGGGAAGAGCAGCAAGTGCTCTGAACCATTGGGCCATCCAACCCAAGTGTAAATGTTACATTTTGAGTATTGTTTCATAAAAACGTAAACGTATGCTACCGAAGACCCAAAACTTTGATGCCTGTAGTATAAGAGATGAAATTCATTGGGTGACTTAAAAAAGGACTCATTTGTTACTTCAATGAATGTTCAGAGTCTGAGCCAGAAAAAACAAAAACAAACAAAAAACCCAGAACTGGAGAGTGAACATGAAATACTGGGATTCCAGAGTGGAGCTGGAATCTAGAGGACGAGGTGTTAGAGGTATGTTAGTCTTTCTAATTCTCTGGAAATGGGGCCTGCTTTACAGATCACTTTGAGGGGGGCTTTGAGGAGAGGTGGGCTAGAAATGGCCCTGATAGTATGTCCCTCTCTCCTAAAAACAAAAACAAACAAAAAATACCAAACCTAATTTTTATGTATATGGCTATTTTGCCTGCATGCCTGGTGTCCTCAGAGGCTAGAGAAGGGTGTGCAATCCCCTAGAACTGGAATTACACACGGTTGTGAGCCACTCCGGTATTCTGGAAGAGCAGCCAGTGCTCTTAACCACTGAGCCATGTGTTCAACCCCATCCTTCTCTTTGTGCCTGACTTCCAATAACCCCTTCTGAGTGTTATATTCACTTTCAGGGTGAGCCTGTAGGTGATGATCGATCTTGGTAGGTTTTGGTTGAGCTACTTCCTGTTTTGATGAGAAGCCTGTCCGAGCCTGTGACTGTGAGGTCTCACTGACTATGGGCAGTGGAACAGGATTCTGTGCTTCTGTTACGGTCTAAGTTAATTAGATGCAAAACTAAGTGAACAAGCAAAGCCCTCAATCAGAGCTGAAGCCTTGGTGTCTCCAGTTACTTTGGTGTCCCTGTCCTGAGAGGTCCTGTCTTCTGTAGGGGTTTAGGTTTGTCTGTGTTTGTGTGTTTCACAGGGGAGTTGGATGGGGCTTGGCTATCTAGGAGAAGCACATGAGGACCTGTATATTTTGAAAGTCCCTTTTCTCTGGGTGACGCTTAGCTTGGAGTGACATGATCAAGGGGTCTGTATGTCACATGGGGCCCTCTTCTTCAAGATTTTAGATGGAGACACTGTTCTCAATGAGGGGAGGGTCCATGTAGATGTAGGGCAGTGCCAGGCTTCGGTTCCGCTCCCCGATTTCCCTAGAGATCTGGACCAGTCGTCTCTGGAAGGCAGCTATACTTCGGCGTGGGGCATCCTCTGTGAAGTGTTCATCTGGATAGTGGCCAAGAGGCCTCTGGGGACCAATCACAGGGTTGAGATGCCCAGGTCCCCATCGCCTGAGCAGCTGCAACCCACCTCTAGCTGACTATAGCCACAGTGTGTCCCCGATCCAGTCACCTTACAGTCGTTGGTTGAACCTCAACCCTGTCCCTGTCCTGAACATTTTCCCAAGGGACAGCGCTCTGTAATCTCTTAGCCCATTTGATGTGAAGATTTAAAGGGACATTTAGTCCCATGTCACTGTCATTGCGGAGAGTGAGTCTTCATCATCCTCTTTGCACACCTGGTCCTTCCTCTGTGTGAGGTGACCAAGGGTCATGGCTCGCACCTTTTAGTGAGGTGTGCGTGGGTGGGTCTTGATGTCAGGGTTGAGTTTGGCCCAGGGAGGGTAAACAACGCGTACTTTCCTATCCAGCCTAGCCTGGCCTGACTCCTAGCTCTGTACTTACTCGGTCCCCGGGCTCCTTGCTTAGCATCCAAAGGGCAATGATGACGTCACATGTGGCATTGACTGGTGGGAGAGTGGCTATGAAACCCTCAGGCCGAGCCTGGCCTTTGGAAGTGGGTGGTGGCAGCTGCATGGTAGGCGGCAGGTTGGGCATCCAAACGCAAGAGTCAAACTGAAGGCAGGGAGGATACAATGAGGACAGGACCCTGGCCCTTCCATCGCAATGCCTGCCTGTCGCCCCGACCTTACCTGGCCTGCACTCACAGCCGCGTGCTTGGCTGAGCAGGTGAATATCACCATGGTGACGTACTGGACCAGGGCTTCCCGGGTATCCAACAAGGAGGGCACACCTGTAGGGAAGCTGGGCTGGGGTCGGGGCTGCTGGGGATCCGAGGACCTCACAGAGAGGCCCGAGCATGGGGCTGGGCCCCAGGGCTGAGGTCCCTGTACCTGAGCTTTCTCGCCTGAGGAAGCCCTCAGAGAAGATCTCCTTCACCCAGGCTTGCAGCTCTTCGTCCTCTTGAACAGACACATCGCTTGGGTAGTAGATGCTGACTATCTCCGAGACGAAGCTGTAAGGTGCACCTGGATTCAGTCCCTGACTCCAAATTGACCCTCTCTGAGAAGCATCCTTGTCCGGTGTCATGCAGGTCAGCCTGCTTCACCGTAAACCTCTCCGGAGCATCCCATCTCCCGCCCAGTCTTCCTGCCTCCGCTGCCCCTGCGGCTTCCTGAGGACGGTTCCCTCACCTCTTTATAGCCCCCCAGATCTGCATCCCATCATCCCGGTAATAGTAGCCTGGGATGTCTCCCACATCTCGGGCTCGAATATCTTCAGGGAGACACAGGGCAGAATAGTTCAGCTGCTCCATGTTTCTCTTTATCAGCTCAGAGAATCCTCCAGTGCCAAGGCCTGTGGACTGAGGGAAAGAACTGGGCACCAGAACCTTGCTTCAAAAGCAGGCCATAGCACTGTGGGGGGCAACATTAAGGAAACAGGGCCGCTCCCACCTCAGAACTCTATATTCTTCCAACTGAAGAATGCCCTCCCGCCAAAGGGGGCACTTACCCTGTCCACCACCTTCCCGGGGGCGATGAGCAGCTCACGCGCAAGTGTGTTGATGTGCAGTGTGTACCGAATGTGGGGGATCAGCAGCTGCAAGGGGTAGGAGATGGCAAAGTTGGGGAAACCCAGACCTGCCCCCACAAAGCCACCCGCCCTGTGAGCCACTCAGGAGGAGCCAGCCAGGACAGGAGGTACAATTTGTGACGGTGCTCCCTGCCCAGTGATCAGGGCTAGGGCCCACAGCATCCTGTCCTGTGTCCTCAGGCAGGCTCTTTCTCCCCTCTGAACACCAGCCCATTTTGTCAGATGAGGACCCTGGGAACCTCCTGAGATTCTTTGTCCCCTGGGGCAGGCAGAGCACCATGAAACGCAGGGCTGGGGTCTGGCCATGTGGGACTGTCCTCCTCAGCCCACTTCTGAGAACGAGGTGCTGGGAGCGCAGTCGGACTGGAGAGCATAGAGCAGGGCCTGAGGAGCCTTCCCAGGACACATTTGTTTCCGTCATCAAGTTAAAACATCTCCAAGAAAGGCAAGGCTCCCCCTCCCATGGTTGTGTACACTTTCGGATTTCTGCTTTGATATTCTCTCAGGCCCTGGATGCAGACTCCACTCTGTGTTCTTCTGTCAGAATGGGAGGCCTGCATCCAAGCCTGGAAGGGTAAGGCCACCTGAGTGAGGAAAGGCCACTAGGAAGAGGCGCCACAGGGTACAGGATAAAGCCCAGAAGTCTACAGACTTGGTTTCAGCCTGGGATACAGAGCCACCTTGTTTTGAGAAAGGATCTCTCCATGCAGTGGTCTTGGCTGTCCCCGGACTCTCCTAGGTCGACCAGGCAGGTCCCAGACTCATAGAGATCCTCCTGCCTCAGCTCTCTAAGTGCTGGGATTAAAGGTGTGCGCCACCACGCCTGGCTTGGGCCAGCTCGCTGAGCCACTGACCTTGAAGAGAGGGTGGCATCGGGGCAGCTGCCGCAGCGTGGCCAGGGCGAAGACTTCCGGCAGCAGGTGCGCGTGCAGCAGATGAGTGAGGGCCTCGTGGATGGAAAACTCAGCATTGCGCACCCAGGTCTTGGCCAGGAGCCAGTCCCACTTGCCATCGCTGGGCAGGAAGATGGGGTTGTCGGGCCCGGGAGTCTGTTTGAGCTGGAGGTAAGGCCGGCGGGGAGGGAGGCGGTGCCAATGTCCGTCAATCACTCAGTGGGACCCTTTCTACTTCTGCCATCCCCGCCCCCTGCCTTCTTACAGACCTGGATGGCGAGGGGGAGCAGGGGCCCAGCCTCTGAGCTCTGGTATAACAGGGTCATTGGTGCTGCGGAGAACTGGGGCTTTCCGTTGATGACATTGGTTTGGACTCCGGAGAGGATGCCATGATCCACCAAGAACAGGGAGCCCTTCTGCAGGAGAAAAGGGAGCCAGGACTGCACCCGGCTTTCTATGGCAGGACGAGGACCCAGGATTGCCAGGGGAGTGCATTTTGAGAGAGGCTGCTCTTGGCAGGTAACACACAGTTGGTCCCGCTGTCTCCAGGAGGGGGATGAGCCCAGAGAAACTAGCATAGGGGGTTTGCCGAGTTTGCAGACCATGTCCCACCTCCAGCTCAGCCTGCAGACTCGTCCCAGGGCCCAGCACTGGGGCCACCATTTCATCGGTGACTGGGAAGTTCTTTGGAAGGCTGTGACAGCGGCGGATCAGGACCGGGTTGAGGCCATTTAGAAACTGGGAGGCGAAGAAGGCATCTTCCTGCCAATGCTCCAGCATGTACTCTGCAGGAGGGTGGAGGACACCGGGACAAGTCACCACAGCTCCTACAGGTTTCCTCCTTGCTTGCATGATGGAGCTCCCCCTTGTCCATCCTGGGTACCTCTTTATTTCTTACAATGACCTCCCGATCCCTTGGCTTTGGTTACTGCCTGTTCACTAAAGAGCAACCCCTAGTCCCAGCCTATCATCACGCCGTCTACCTGACACCACCCTAGAGGACTCACTAGCCTCAAGTGCAACGTAAGTGTGGGATCTTCCTCTAGCTCAGCCTCCACCCCTTTCCTGGCATCCCAAGGAACGGCAAGTTTATCTATTTGACTGTCCATGGCAGCGCCCAGAAGCTCTGTAGGAAGCACCTTTCTTCTCCTCTCACTGAGGCCCATGGACTCTCCATCCTTGGTGTCTCTTGGCCCCTCTGTCCACTCCTTTCCCACACAGCCACAGCCTTGATGAAGCCACCATCCCCATTGATGTCAGCTGGAACCCCATGGCTAATCTCCCTGCTTGTCCCCGGACCCCCAACCCACCCAGTGGAGCAATCTAGTCATACTGTCCCTCAGCTGGCCACCAGTCACTAGCCTCACATTGTGCTTAGGAAAGCCCCCAACCTGCCACAGTCCACACAAACGTGGACATGACTTCTGCTCCCTGACTTTCTTTCTCTTACTCAGTCCGATTGGGCCACAGCAACTTCTTTCTCTTATAGGTATCCTGTTCTTCTGTCTTCAGGGCCTTCATCTGTCTGTCCCCAGAGCACTCTCTGCCCTGTGCCTCATCCTTAGTGTTCATACCCACTTAGCCTCCCCACCTCCATGAAAGCTTTCTAGGGCACCCTGAAAGCTAGCGTGGGTTCCCCCTTTAACCGTTTCTGAAGCCAAAAAGTACATCTTCCAAGGAACACTACTGATGTGCTTTTGAGTCTTATTAGTAGCCACAGCCTAACTCCACTGTGCGTCCTGTGTCCATAGACCCAACCACAGTTATCTGGACAACGGTTGGATTGGCTCAGGGGTCCCCTCTGCCTACCCCCTCTTTAGTTTCTGTGGGAACTTTAAGGTCTAGTAGGAGGCGCCCAAAGTCACAAGGTGGATTGGGAATTTTTAATGAGCCTCCTGGTAATGATGGGTGCTGATCTCCCAGAGAGAGGTTAGGATCCTGGCCCAGGGCCTCACCTGCTGCAGGAGTCTTGTGGAAGTGAAACATCCTTCTCATTTCCCTCAGACTCCTCCAGAGTCCTGTGCGGTTCAGGAATCCTTTGATTTTCAGCTCTGTGAACCTGACGGGACGGGAAGTGTGGGAAGGAGGAGCAAGGCTCCAGGAGAGCCACCCCTGTCTTCCCGATGCGGTCAGTCCCCTTAAGGAACCACTGTCCTACAGCACGGGAAACTGTGCCTTGAGCGGGCTGAGGGAGCTGTAGACTGAGGTATGGGATTGAGTAGACAAGAGAACATAGAGGTGGGGACGAGGGACAGTGTGGCATCCTCACGCAGAATAGACTTTCAAGTAGAATCTGGCATTCTTGACTTCGGAGTATTTGATGTTGAGGTCCAAGTCTTTCACAGTCACCTGGTCGAGGCAGTGAGGCCAACCTTCAATGTAGGTCTTCCAGCTGGAACAGGTGACAGGTAAATGATCAGCAAAGGCTTCAGGGAGGAGCCCTTGGATTGAGTCAGAAGAATCTTGCCCCAGGGGGCCCTGGCCATAGACAGCCCCCTTCTGCCAAGAGGGACCTTCCAGAGACCCATCTCTCCTCTGTGTTCACTGGGTTGTAAGGAAGCTACACGTCCCCACAGGAGACTTCTGCGTCAGTTGGAGTCCCCCTTAAGGAATTTGAGGTTGGAGCTGAGCCAAACAGGTGGAGTCCCTTAAGTATCTGGATTACAGGATGTGGATGTTGGGACCGTTACCTAGGTAGAGTGGGAATCAGGAAAGGGGGGGGGGGAGAAAGGCAGGGAGGAAAAGCTGAGGAGAGAGGGCAGGAGAGAGGAGAGGAGAAAAGCATCTGGGAGATGGGAGGGAATCGCCGTGGTTTGTGGCTGGATACGTGGCTTTTCCCCGCCTGCTCGTTCTTCTGTAAGTACCTCTGCGTTCTGCTCACACACCTGCTTCATAATCTGCTTGAAGTACCTGATGCCTAACACAGATGCATCTTGGGAAGGGATGTGGTCCTGAGCTGGGCTTTCCCCGGGAGTCAGTTGCTGTTGGCAGACATCCCATCCAGAGGCAGTCCAGCTTCCGCAGCCTGGGGAGCTGTATCAGTTTACTCTGCCCTAGCCTAAGGCGGTTGTCTTTAAGCCCCACAATCATGCAAGCCACAGCCAGAGACCTTTCGGTGAAACAATTAAATTTTGTTTCAACAAGATGCGACCCATTTTCTAAGTAAAAAAGTTTAAAAAGTATCGTGAATATGGCTCAGAAATAGAGCACTTGCCTAGAATGCATAAAGCCCTAGGTTCAATCCCCAGTATAAAAAATAGAAATAAAGATGTGAAAAATAAATATTAAAAAATTCCTACCTACTATCAAGTCTAGCAACTTGGGGTCAATCTCTGGGTCCCACGTGGCAGGAGAGAACCAATCCCTGCAAGTCGCCCTTTGACCTCCATATGGAGATCATAGTTGTGCACATACAGACATACACATGTAAGAAAAATGTAATTACAACTTTGGGGGGTGTTGAGACAAGGTCTCTCTGTACAGCCCTGGCTGTCCTGGATCTCACTCTATAGACCAGGCTGGCCTCGAACTCAGAGATCCACCTGCCTTTGCCTCCCAAGTGCTGGGATTAAAGGCATGTGCCACCACTACTAGGCACAAGTTTTTAAAAAATAAATAGACATAAAAAATTAAAAAGGTCTGGGGATATAAATCAGTGATGTGTGTTTACTTGGAATGCAAAGAACATGAGTTCAGCTCACAGTATCAAAAACAATTGAATAATGAAAAAGCTTTTAGATTTGAGTTTGGACATCAAAGGGCAGTTTGCAATTAAAGGATACTGCCACTAGGTGGCGACCAAACTCTGTACTTGACTCACCTGAGACTCTTGGTAAACAGCAGGTTCTCAGTGGGTAATGAGGTGGGACTAAGAGCTTGCCTTCCCTAACTGGTACCCAGAAGATGCTAATGCTGGGGGGTTGAAGCCTCACTTTAGTTATAATATTAAGGACCCAGACAGAGAGATCAGACATAGAAATGATGCTAACAGCACACATTTATGCAGGGTTTAGCATTTTTGTTGCTGAGTGGTTTCCGCCACCCCAAGGGTGGCAGGGTCTCCTATGTACTAAGCCTCACGTTCACTGTGTAGCTCTAGGTGACCTTGAACTTCTGGTCCTCCTGCCTTCATCTTGTAAATGCTGGGAATATAGGTGCGTGCCACCATATCTGCTTTATGTGGTTAGGCAAGCACTCAGCCCAAGTGTTTTCTTTTTATAATAAACGTAATGTTGAAGAACAAACCCAGAGCCTCTGGTACAGAATTACACTCTCAGTCAGATTAGATACATTCTTTTGTTTGTTTGTTTGTTTGTTTGTTTGTTTGTTTTTCAAGACAGGGTTTCCCTGTGTAGCTTTGCACCTTTCCTGGAACTCACTCTGTAGCCCAGTCTGGCCTCGAACTCACAGAAATTCATCTGCCTCTGCCAACGGAGTGCTGGGATTAAAGGCTTGCAAACCGCCAGGCATTTTTTGTTTTGTTTTCTAATTAGCTACATTCTTAACCATTTCTCACTTGTTTTCCCTAACAACCCAAACAAGAAAAAAATAAAGATCAAAGAGATGAAATGATTTCCCTGAGACAACCCCCTTCCTTTTGTTAGGGTCTACACTGACCCTGCATTGACAAAGTAGATTTCAGTATGTCCTCCGTTCCCTCACCCCCCTCCCACGCCCCAGCCCCCGTTTGCTGCTGTGAGATTTAGTGTCATGGCTTTCAGGACAAATGTAGAATTTGCTTGGTCTCCAGAGACCTAGGGCAAAAGCAGGCAGCCCAGGATTTGGGAAGCAACCAAGATTAAGAGCACCAAGCTCTTTGGAAAGTGTCCTCCTGAGTACACCTGACTTGACTTCTCGGGCGCCTCCTTCCTTTGTTACTTCCACCTTCCGTGAGCTCAGCGTTTAGGTGGCTCTCCTCTCTAAACTCTTCATCCCGAGCAGACGACAGAGAAAGCACCCTTGCCTGAAGATGTCTCGTTTCTAGGGATGTGTTCCAAGTTCCCCAGGGGATGCCTGGGGTTCCGCCTGTGTTTATGAGAGGATGGATGCACGGACTGGACCGGTGAGAAAAAAAAGAGAAATAAAACAGCAACCGCAAAGAAAGATGGAGTGAGCCACAGGGCACGGCTGTTGGAGCAGGGGTTCTCACACTCCAGTGGGTGCCAGAGTCACCTGAAAGGCTGGTTAAGAAAGATAGGCTCTTCCTGCTCAGCCTCAAGGGCAGAGGGCCTGTGAGTCGCAGGTGCCCACTGTTGCTAACGCAGCTGGACCTGGGGTCCAGGTTGGATGATAGTCCTTATTTGGGCTGCTTCCCATGCCAGAAGGGAGTCCTCCTGGGAGAACGGCTAGCTCCCTCCTCACCTGTACATCTCCTTCCTGGCCTTCAGCTCTTCGTGACGCTGGAGCTGGAGCTTAGGGTGGTGGTCTTCCGAGGAGACCTTGGCTGTGGGTGGGGGCATGGATGGAAAGGATACTCTCCTGACCTCTGGCTCCAAACATTCTCCCTCCTATTACCGCCAAACCCACGAATGCCCTCACCCCGGGTACATTTCTGTCCGCAGCAGGCTGGCCGCCCCGCCGCCTGCTTCTGCAGCATCACCAGCCCCCGCCCCCTCCTCCTCTGCCCCTTCCTGGTGTCCACACTAGTTCGCCTCTCCAGTCCCCAACCCTAGCCTCCTCCACACTGCTGTGCCCCTAAGGTGGCCCCAGTCAGTTCCTCGGCACCCCCTCACCTGCTCCCTCTTGCAGCACCAGGTCCCCCGCCCCTTCTAGCCACTGGTAGCACGGGAAGTGGAGTGTAGCCCCGGGCCCCCACTCCAGCTGGAACCAGCGGCAGAACCAGGCGTCGGGCGGGCGGGCCCCAAGCGGGAGGGGCAGCTCCGGGGGTACCTTGTGTACCCGCAGCATCAGCACAGCGCCAACGTCCTGGGGGAGCGTCACCTCGAAGTCCTCTTCCTAGGAGGGGCTGTTTAGTACGCGGAGGGTGGTCCCTCCCTCCCGCTCCTCCATCATCCACTGCCGGCTCCCCAGACACTCACAGCGCCCGCAGTGAACTCCTTGCCTAGACGGTCCAAAGGCACTAACGGACTCTCTCCCTGGGTCCCCACGATGCTGACAGACACTTTGTCCCAGGTGCCAGCCCCACAGGCCTCCCCGGTGGATACTCTCACCCTGACTTTAGCCATACTCCTAACCAGTCTGGCTCTCTACTGCAAGTTGGACTACCAGGCTGGGTGCCTTTCTACCCCAGGGATGCCCCGCCCACCATTCCTGGTTATGGGGAAACGTGTGGTTTCACTGCCGCCAGAATTAGGGCCGGTCGGGAGGAGCTGGGTTGAGAGACTGAAACCCGGAGCGACAATGAGTAGTACTTGGACAGGGAAGTGACTCAGGTCCCCAGGGCGAGTTTGAGACCGAATTGGGATGTGGGGTACAGTTATTGAATTTATTTATGTGCTGTCTTAGCTTTAAATGTGTGTGCGGGATCCACTTCCCGGTTTCCTACAACTCTTCTCCGGCTACGTGCATTCTGTCATTTCTTTTAATAAATAATTTTGAGAGCCGTCACCGTGCCCGGACTGATGCAGGCAAGACTTTGCTTTTGACTGCATGCTTATTAAAATCAAGCACAAGGGGAAAAAGACACTCAAATGCAGTATGTATTAGAAATTTCGATGATAATGAATGCTGGGAAAGATATATCGCTAATGTGAGAGTCTGACAAATTGGGGTGCAGAGAAAAGGCCTCAGCGACCCAGAGGAAGGGACAGGTGAGCTGAGGGTGTGTGTGTATGGGCAGCACTAATTGGACTCAGTGGGTTATTAAAAAAGAAGAGAACATGAAAGGAGGGGGTGGGGGAAATTCAGAGAAAGCTGGAGAAGAGGGATGGGGGTGGATGCGATCAAAATACATTGTATGTATATGTGAAAATCTCGTTAAATTAAAAATATTAGGGGCTGGAGAGATGGCTCAGAGGTTAAGAGCACCGACTGCTCTTCCAGAGGTCCTGAGTTCAATTCCCAGCAACCACATGGTGGCTCACAACCATCTATAATGAGATCTGGTGCCCTCCTCTGTATACATAAAAAAAATCTTTAAAAAAATATTATATGTATTTTTGAAAAGGGTATGTCTAGGGAGGATGATTTCCTGTTGGGGGAATTGTCTGTGAGAAAGCCCCGAGGTCACTGCAGAAGGGAAAGGTGGAGAGAGAATGAATGAGAGGTGTCAAAAGGAAGAAGCAGACAGAGTTTGGTTTTGAAGGAAAGAACAGATTTGGGGTTTCTGGTCTGGAAACGCTGTTTAGGTGCCCATTAGACATCCAAGGATAGTGATCACTAAAGGTATGTACCTGGAAGTCACCAGCACATGGATGTGTCTGAGCCACAGGCTGGAAAAGGGCAGGGGGGGCGGGGGGGCAGGCTCCAAGGTGCCCTGAGAGTCAAAAGTTTTGCAGAAGAGATGGAAACAATAGAGATTGTTCAGTGTGTGTTACATCAACTTTTTCGTCATTATAACAAGTGAAACATTATGCTGGCTCACAGTTTGGGGGCTTCTAGTCCCTACAGCTTTGGGGCCACCGTGGTAGGTGTACATGCTAGAAGAAAAATGCTCACCTCATGACCAGGGAGCCAAAAAAGTCAAGGAGGTGTCCAGAACTCCCTAAGTCCCTTAATAACCTGGAAACCCCCAACTAGGCCCCACCTTTCAAGGGTTTCATCACCTTCCAGGAGTATCTGGGGGATTTAAGATTCACACTATTGCAGACAGAAAGGGAGGTACAAAGAGGGTGTTTTATGAGATCCAAGAAGGGATAGGACAATTGTATCGCTTGTTGCTAGGAGATTTGCCAAACAGAAGATCTTGGAGCTTGTGATATTACCTTATAAGCACGATTAACCCTTGTATGGGGTATAGAGTGTTTAGACAAGGTCTCATGAGGCTTAGACTGACCTTGAACTCACAAATACTGCTGGCCTTGAACTCCTGATCTTCTTGTCTCTGCCAAGTGTTGAGATTACTGGCACACTTGGCATAGATCAATCTATTTCTGTGAACCCAAGCCTAGCACGTGACCTGACCCGGAACAGTGTTACGGTGTGGTGGGGTAGAAGCCAGATTGACATGATTACAGAGTAACTAGGGATACCATCACACACACACACGTTGTCGTGTGCCACAAGTTCTGGGGGAGATGTAAACAAATACCTACTCACTCAGGTAGGGAACTAACATCAGATCAAAGCAATGACAGCCCCATATCCAATCTGGTAAACCAAATTGGGGTCACTTAAAGGAGTATGGTGAGGGGTTACTTGCAGGAGCTCAGACTTAAAGGCAGCTGCAGCCCCGAAGCCCACGCCAGTGTGGGTGACAGCCCATGAAAGCTGAATCCCTGGAGCTCTCTGCAGGACTTGTGGGCAACTCAACATGCCAGAGTCTCCTTCCTCAGCAGGACTTCTCTGTTTTTAAATCCTCAGGAGAGGCCTGGGGAGTCTTCTAAGTTTCAATTTTCCAGGGTCTGTGAGGTGTGTTTATATCTCATGATATAAACATGTCCCATGAGCCTCTCTGCTCCCTCCAGGATGGACCATGTCAACTCAGAGGAAATTGCTGCACAACAATCCCACCCCTTCTTCCGTCCAGCTCTTCCATTCTTCCTAGTCCCTCTTCCACAACGTTCCCTAAGCCATGGGGGGAACTGATGTAGATGCCTATCTATAGCTGAGCATCAGACCACTGTGCCACAGCAACAGCCACTAGTTCTCAGAAACCACTATTGCGGCCGGGCAGTGGTGGCGAACACCTTTAATCCCAGCACTCGAGAGGCAGAGGCAGGCGGATCTCTGTGAGTTTGAGGCCAGCCTGGTCTACAGAGTGAGTTCCAGGACAGCAGGGCTATACACAGAGAAACCCTGTCTCAAACATACAAACAAAAATAACAACAACAAAAGAAAGAAATCATCATTTCAAAAGGCAGCTTCTTTCCCTGACAGATTGGGGCTGACAGTGATCGATGGGTATAATCAAGAATATGTAGAGGGAAGAGTGACAGGTTCATCACACCCATTTAACAAAACAATAGCAGATGTTCCCCAGCTTATCTTGGCTTAAGGTAGTTTGTGTGAATTCTCTCCTGTGGAGTAGACCTTGATTCCCAACAAGAAGCTGTTCATTACGGTAGTCACATCACTCACCATTGCACCATCAGGTCCACCCTGCCTGACATTTTGATACTCTAGCATCTAAAGTGGAGAGCTGATCAGGACTGTTGGTGACACATTCTCTCCCAGCAGCCTACGTAGCAACAACCAGCACTGTGACAGCTAGTCAGTGCGGCAGGATTTTCCAGCCGAGTCCCAGCTGTGTTTCTGCGTCTTGCACCTAGAGCATGTAATGTCTTTTTGACAGGAATGACCTAAAACAAGGAACCAGAGAGATGAGAAACCCCTGACTCAGCCTAATGATCAGCACACCTGCCCGATGGGAAAGCCAGCGCAGTAACGAGAACTTAACTTCCGCTGATGTCATTCATGACACCATAGAGATCACGTCACTGATAAACTCCCTCCCAGAGTTCCCTCTTCTGCCCTACAAAGCCCAAGCCCTGCACCTGGACACACGGTCTCCATCCCCAGGAGAGCCTGGGGTCCTTCCATTATCCTGATCAGAGGACAATCTGGCCCTGTAGAGGCCGCTCTGCTCTTCCTTTTATTTCCAGATCTCCTCCATCAATCCTGAACTAACATCCTCAGCAATGGGGTCTTACTCTCATGTTCTGGCATGTTAGTCAACTACAGTAGCAACATAGCTTTCATTTTATTTAATATTTTGTGGGACTTCAGGGCTCTTACTGGCCAACAACTTGTAGACGTAGCCCACGCCAGGTATGGAGATAAACCGTATGACCTTGAGGCATGTCCGTTGCCATCCACCCAGGACACCTTTACAGACTTTTTTTTTTCCCTAAGATGGTAGAGTGGCCTGGATGGGAGACATCACCTTGGGTAGCCCTCCGACACCACAGCCATTCTCTCCCAGCCAGCTTCCTTCTCCTAGCATGCTTCCACGGAGCTCCCCAGCATCTCTCCGCTCCTGACAGGTTTAATGCAGATGGCTTAAACAGCTGGCCAGGCCTGTGTGCAGGGGGCGCAGGGCCAAGCTGGTCCTGCCCCTCCAGCTGCTCCCTTGGCCTGACAGACTGGAGGCTGCTGCCATGGTCATTGCCTCAGTAGCAAGCTCAGTGGGTGGCAAACTTGGTAGCCGAGGCCACTCCCACTTTCTCAACTCCACCTGTCTGCTGTGATAGCCCCAGGCTAGGTGAACAGTAGCCAGTACCAGCGATTTCCTGCTGGAGGGGAATGAACAGTTTACTCAGGGGCGTGGCTGCCCACACCCTGGGGGCGTGGCTGCCCACACCACACCCTGAACAAGCTTAATCTTTTTCATTTTCATCGTCTTCTACATACTGCTCTTCTCGGGCTTTAAAGCCTTCCAGAAGCTCACTAGCACAGCATTTGGATTTCGGTCAGTTTTTTTTCCTTAAGGATTTCAGCTTAGCATATATCTCGCCATATTTGCCCTGGGTGAACCGGATTGACCCCTCTCTCTGTTTCATTGTTCTTCCGTCTCCCCTAAATTGTATCACCACTTATACAGCTCTGATTTACATACTGGTCTCAGTCGCTCAGACCCACCAAGGGCTCTCCTACCTTATAAAGATCACGTGACACCAAAAGACTCGACAAGCCATTGAGGCTTCATACAGGCCTGGAGGGGCTTGCTAAATGGACGTTTTTCTTAAAATAATTTATCTATAAAAATTTTAATTGTGTGTACATGTGTGTCTGTGTGAATATGTGCACAAGAGTGAGGGTGTCCTCAGAGACTAAGAGACAGCCTTGGGTGCCCTCTGTTTCCACAACACTCAAACTGAGTCCATCTTCTCCCATATCCCACAGCCTTACGGGACAGGCTGTAAGAGGTGCCTTCATTTCTTGTTTAAAAGTATTTCCCAACACAATGGTTGGAAAATAGAATATTCCATCATGGTTTCCTGCACCAGGGCATGGTTAAGGCCTTTGTCTGATGAATCATGGGTTTTCCTTTCCTCTGTATTACAGGCCAGGCATTTTAGCATTTTTACCTCACTTCCTTTTTCCTCCATATCCAGCTTCTTTCTTGGGTTCCAAGTTCTTAGTTCTTAGGGAGGGCTTTCCAGCAAAGATCGAATTTGTACTCTCTGTTCCTTTCAGTCCCCCAGCACCTCCACCTCATCCTCATCCAATTTCTCCTCCAAATCAGAGGCTAATGTGGAAGGTGCTCGTCACTTGTCCCTTCCCATTGTAATGTCACCTTTACTCAACGTCCCTCTGGGTAGACCTCTGTTCTCACCCCTTCCCCGCTTCTCCCAGGAACTGTAACCATTCTTAGACCATCCCTGTACTCATCCTTCTCATCAAGCAGGCATTCTAGTCCACACTGAGGGGAAATGAGAGCGTGACCGCTCCTGGGTATGGCTGAGGAGAAGGTTTTTATTGTGATATGAGGGAGAGTTCAGTCTGATGCATCTGGAAGGTTCCAGATTGAACCAGGCTATGGGGGATGGGAGGAGCAGGGGAGAAGCAGGGGTGGAGAGAAGAGGAGACAGGCCAAGCAGACCAAGAGAGGAGCAGAGGGCCAAGAGGCCAAGAGAGCATGTGGTCAAATGTCTGGATTATACAGGAATCAGACGCTGGGGGAAGGGAAGGCCAGCCCCTGGGCAGGAGAGGTTTAGGATTGGGGTGAGGTGAGGAGTGCTGGGAAGAGCCACAGGTACTGAGGGATGCTGGGAGAGCTGGGAGGAGCCACAGGTACTGAGTGAGACTTGTCCGGGTTTCTCTGGGACCTGACACACACCATATAGGAGACTTCCACGCAGGGATTCTCCCATCACAGACTCCTTTAGATAGCTCATCCCAGCTGTGTTTCTCATGCAAGACCCATGCAACCACCACAACCACCAGAGCAAAAGGTGGGACCCATGTCACATGGGAAAGACGACTGAGTCAGTTCCCTCTGTGGACGCTCCACCCTCAGGCTGCTCAGCCTCAGTTGCAGACCTTGCTCCTCATACCAGGCCTATGCGATCATTTTCCCCAAACTCATCTTTGGTTCTGCTGTGTCCTTGTTTGGATGCTGGCTGCTGTGTGAGTTTTTCCTGGGGAGATGTGACACAAATACAGAGAACTGATTAGACTGAAGTGATGATATCAGCAAATTCCAACTTGGTGAACTAATGTTGTGTGTGTGTGTGTGTGTGTGTGTGTGTGTGTGTGTGTGTGTATGCCTATGGGAGAAGAGACACTTATAGGAGTATGGACGGCTCAAAGCCTTCCCAAAAGCCCACCCTAGCATGGATAATGATTCACGAAAGCTGGAATCCTGGAACTCTCTGTACAACTCACAGGTTAGAGAGTCTCCTTCTTCAGTTATTTTCACAGATTATATAACCCTGGAGAGGGAGTGGCTTTGTACATCTGATAAGTTTCAGGGACTTCCTGAGACTTGTGAGTTGTTTGCTCCTGAGTTTTTTTCAAGCCTCCCTTAGACATTCCTGATGTTTTATTTTCTTTTGTTTTATGAGACATTGCCCTGGTTGTCCTGGATAGAACTCACTATGGAGACCAGCATATCCTTGAAATCACAGAGATTTGCCTCTGCCTCCCTAGCGTTGGGATTAAAGGTGTGTGTCTAAACCATACCCAGGCAAATTTCCTGAGTTTTAATGAGCTTCCTTCTAGGAAGCTCCAAGTTTTAACTTGGAGGAAGTTGCTACACACACACACACACGCGCGCGCGCGCACATGCACACACACACACACACACACACACACACACACACACACACACTCACCTTTGCCCCTATCCTCTGGTAACATTAAAGCACCAGGTTTAAAGCATAAACCAAGGACTGGAGAGGCGGCTCAGCAGTTGAGAGCACCTGCCGCTCTTCCAGAGGACCAGAGCTGGTTCTCAGCCCCACACTGGGCAGTGCACGGCCACCACTGTAACTGAGCTGGCTGCTTAGCTGGACTCTTCCTGTACCACCAACCTCTCCCCTTTTCCCCTCTGCTGTGCTGGGACCCTGGCCTTGCTCTGTTGTCTAAAATCACGCCCTTCAAGGGCAAAGGGAAGAGTGAGAAGGAGAGGGGCCGTGTGCGTGGAAATGCCTATGCCCGCCTAGATGCTTGACAATAGTTTGGAAATATCTTTGCTCAGGATCTTGAAAACACAGGTCTGCTTCAAAGGGTTGTTTTAGATGTGTCTTGGTCTGTCTGAGGTCCTCATTCTTTTTTTTTTTTTTTTTTTTTTTTTTTTGGTTTTTTCGAGACAGGGTTTCTCTGCGTAGCTTTGCGCCTTTCCTGGAACTCACTTGGTAGCCCAGGCTGGCCTCGAACTCGCAGAGATCCACCTGGCTCTGCCTCCCGAGTGCTGGGATTAAAGGCGTGCGCCACCACCGCCCGGCGAGGTCCTCATTCTTATCAGATGACCTGACATCCTTTCTCAAACTTTGTGGATTCCGTGTGACATGCCATGGGTCTGTTTATTCAGGGCAGGGCTCTCGTTGGGGCCCTTCTGTCTGGAAATTCGTGTTCCCACAGTGTTTAGAAGGCATCTTCAATGACTTCACTCATTATTTCCCTCCCCTCCTTTTGTGTATCATCCCCTTTGGAACACCGATGACTTAGGTGTTTCCTCTTCTGACCTGGCTCTCCATTTTCTCCATCTTCTTCTCTCTCCCATCTCCATCATTTTGATTTTTGCTATTTTCTAGTATATGTTTTAATCATCTCTTCTAATCCTCTATCGACCTTAATTCCTCCTATAGTATTTTAATTTCAGGAGCTATGTTTTGTTCTGTGTATATTTTTAAATGATTTCCTGTTCATGTTTCAGTTGGTCATATTTTCTCTTATTTTTTATAAGATACTTTTAACATTTTCTATTCCTGGGATTTTGTGGTATATGCTTGTTTTGGTTACTTAGTAAACTGCCCCAAGATGCAATAGGTTAAAACAGAAAAGAACTTCTTAATTTGCTTATGATTTTGCAATATGGGTAGAGCTCCTTGAAGTGGTGTCTGGCCTTCCCACCCAGGGACAGGCTGCCACAGGCTTATCTGAAGTGACTTCACTCTCGTGCGTAGAACGGCTCTGGGGGCTGGCGGGGCCTTTCCCTTCTGGCAGAATTGCTTCCAAAGCATTTTATTGGCCAAAGTCGGGTACAGCCCAGCCTGGCATCCAAATAGGAGAGAACTGGACTTCCTTCTTGATGCAAAGAAAAGGGAAGAATCCTTTTACTGCCATTATGAAGGAGCTTAGGGACGGGCCTAAAGTCCATACTTAGGGGAGGTCTTCTAGTTTGCATCCTGTTGCTTTTCCTGATCTGTAATTCCTGACTAGTTCTACTGATAACCATCCCCATCACCTTTCCTTATTTCCTATGGACAGCTTCATGCCTGTGAGTTGGGTTCAACCAACCTAGGAACGTGAACCACGTTGTTAGGTCTGCCCTGGTCACGCCTGTCGTGATATGTACAGACTAATTTTCTGGCCGTTGTTTCCTGTACTATATGTCACAGCTACTATTCGCATAGCGTTTGTGTTGTCCACGACATTGCCAGTCACCTGGAGGTGATTTAAAATATGTGGGCGTGAGGTTCTACACAAATACTGGAATTACAGAAGGGAATGGAGCATTTGCAGAATTGGATATTTTCAGAGGCTATAGATATAGATAGATAGATAGATAGATAGATAGATAGATAGATAGATAGATAGATAGGTAGATAGATTTCAGAGCCAACCCCTCATGGACATCAAGGGACAAATGTCCTGATGATGTTCCAGGGAGTACCCTGAAGGACTAAACATTAAGTTTTCCCAGCTGAATTCATAAGGAGGTTAGGACTGAGCAAAAAAATGAGAGCCACAGTGAAAAATCTGCTCTCACTTCTGGTGTTTGCACCAATCTTATAAAATTATTAAAAACTAGTGAACGGGATTGGGGAGATGGCTCACCAGTTAAAAACATTTGGCACCCAAGCCTGACTACCTGAGTTTGCTCCCCAGGACCCATGTGGGGACTGGAAAGATGGCTCAGCAGGTCCTCCTTGCAGAGGACCTGGGTTCAGTTCCCAGCACCCACATGGTGGCTCACGACCTTCTATAACTCTAGTTCCAGGAGGTCCAATGCTCTTTTGGTGTTTCCAAAGGCACTAGGCCTGCATGCAATGGACATACATACATACATGCAGGCAAAAATACATAAAAAAAAAAGCCAGGTGGGTGGAGTTTATCCATAATCCCAGGACCCCACCTGGAGGGGTAGAAGCAAGTGAGCTGGAAATTCATAAGCCAGTCCTCTGGTACACACACACACACACACACACACACACACACACACACACACACACAACACCCACACTAACAGAAGGTACGGAAGTGGATACAGTGAGTGTGAAATATCCTTTTTTTCTTTTTTCTTTTCTTATTTTATTTTATTTTGCAATACCATTCAGTTCTACATAACAGCCACAGATTCCCTTGTTCTCCCCCTTCCTGCCCCCCCTTCCCCCCAGCCCACCCCCATTCCCACCTCCTCCAGGGCAAAGCCTCCCCTGAGGACTGAGATCGACCTGGTAGACTCAGTCCAGGCAGGTCCGGTCCCCTCCTCCCAGATTGAGCCAAGCATCCCTGCATAAGCCCCAGGTTTGAAATATCCTTTTGATTGATTTTTCTGTGCAGAGGAACAGAGGGACGGAGCATGGTAGGGATTCAGGGTCAGAGAACAGTTTCTTTCAAGAATAGCAAGGGTTTCTCTGCCCTGTTGTTTCCTGAGGTACTGGATATCCATCCCAGGATCTCACGCATGTTGGCACTAAGCTCACATCCATGCCCTTTTCATTTATTTTGAGAAAGGGTCTCATTAAATTGCTCAGGCTGCCTTTGAACTTGTGATCCCCATGCCTCATCCTTTCCAATAGCTGAAATGACAGACTTGTGCTACCACACCCAAACTGAGCAAATCTTTTTACACTGATTCTCTATCCTGGCTTTAGAGTGACCAGGGACATTTGAAAAAAGAACGTCCTGGGCTGAAGAGATGGCTCAGCAGTTTAAGAGCACTGGCCGCTCTTTCAGAGGACTCACGTTCCATTCCCAGCACCCACGCGGTGGCTCACAACGCTCTATAACTTCAGTCCCAGGCTAACACCTTCTTCTGCCCCCCCAGGCACCAGGCACACAAGTGTGCACAGACATATATGCAGGCAAACATGTGTACATAAAACATTTGTAGTAGGAAGTTTCTCGGTCTAGCCCAGCCCCTCCGTCCCCTGGCCCCATGGTCCCGCAGCTGCTTATAAAATAATCACTCAGAGGCTTAATATTAATTGAAAATTATATGGCCCATGGCTCAGGCTTATTACTAGCTAGCTCTTATAGCTTAACTCAACCCGTAACTATTAATCTGTGTATCGCCATGTGTCCCATGGCTTTACCTGCGTCCCATTACAAGTTGGTCATTGGGCAGCTGGCTCTCCTCTCTCTTTTCTCTGCCTTTCTTCTTCCTGTCTATCTCTTGGATTTCCTGTCTGGCTATAACCTGACTCGCCATAGGGCAGAACAGCTTCTTTATTAACCAATCATAGCAACACATATTCACAGCATACAGAAAAATATCCCACAGCACACATTTTTAAAAAGCAATGCCCAGGTCCTTCCCTTGACTAGTAGCTCCAGACATTTTTTTTGATATGCTTGTTTGGTTTTGTTTGTTTTTTTTTTTTTTTTTGAGACAGGGCTTCTCTGTGTAGCCCTGGCTGTCCTAGAACTCACTTTGTAGGCCAGGCTGACCTCAAACTCAGAGGTCTGCCTGCCTCTGTCTCCAGAGTGCTGGGATTAAAGGCGTGCACCACCACTGTCCGACTGACATTAGTAATTTTAAAAACTTCTCTGGGGTGTTAGTATCCGGTATGACAAGCTAACAGAGATAGTTAGGATGAGAGGTTTATACTCAGTCATGGGTTTAGATGTTTCAGTCTCCGCCATGCCGTTCTGTTCCTTTGGGCCTGTAGCGATACAGTACCCCATGGCAGGAGCGCATGGCAGGAGCGCATGCCAGGGTTTCCTGTTTATCTAATGATGGCCAGCGAGCCAAGAAAGACAGTAAGAGGCTGGGTCCCAGTATACCCTCAAAGGCATTTCCCCAGCGGCCTAATTTCTCTCCACGTGTTCCTAGCTTATCAGAGTTCTACTACTTCTAAGGGCATTAAGCTGGGGACCAAGCCTTTAAGAGTTGGACCTTGGAGGAACATTCCAGATCTGAAGCATAGCATCCGCTTATTTTAATGTAAGCTGCCACCAGGTGGTCCTGAAGCATCTTTACGCTATTTGGAATAAGAGAGGACATGGATGCAGGAAGAAGAAGGGACTGTGGGATCAAAAGTGGATCCCTCAGAAAATGACAGGGACAAGAGTCACAACCCAAATAGGAACTGGTGACAAGTAGGATTGCTGTGGGATGGTCTGTATGTCAAATTGTTCTGATTGGTCAACAAATAAAACACTTTACATAATAAATAAATAAATCTTTAAAAACAAAAAAACAAATAAAACACTGATTGGCCAGTGGCTAGGCAGGAAGTATAGGTGGGACTAACAGAGAGGAGAAAAGAAAGAACAGGAAGGTAGAAGGAGACACTGCCAGCTGCCGCCATGACAAGCAGCATGTGAAGACGCCGGTAAGCCACCAGTCACGTGGCAAGGCAAGGTATAGATTTATGGAAATGGATTAATTTAAGATATAAGAACAGTTAGCAAGAAGCCTGCCACGGCCATACAGTTTGTAAGCAATATAAGTCTCTGTGTTTACTTGGTTGGGTCTGAGTGGTGTGGGACTGGTGGGTGACAAAGATTTGTCCTGACTGTGGGCAAGGCAGGAAAACTCTAGCTACAAAGGATGCCAGTCAAAGCAACCAGATAACTCCGCTCTCAATTGGTTCCTGCAGCCCAGCTGACCACTGCCTCGCTAGCATCAGCGGGAAGGCACACACCGCTGCCACTCCAGCATCAGGGGAAGGCATTCAACGGAGAGTTCATTGTCGGGGCCTGCCAACAGTCAGCTGGGTAGCTGGGTAGCGGTGTGCAGATTGAAGAGACAATGAAGAAGACAGAAAAGAGTCGTGAGGTCTGCCGGTCAATGCCGGACAGCCCCGAGTTTATTTCACAGCCAGCTTATACACAGTCTTGAAGGACAGAGGTAGAACAATGCACGGCTCAGGCATTCAACGACTATCTATCCTGCCTTGCATCAAGGAGCAGGCAGTTTCATTTTCTATCTCAATGTACCTCTGGCATCAGCAGCCTGCATCTAGCTAGATAGTGTGTTCCTTCTTGTGGGCTAATCAGAACTGTCTCACAGCCTTGGAGCAAACAAGCCTGAATTCTTTTGACTCATAATGGACTTCAGATCCAAACTGGGAAACTGAGTCACAGTTCATCCCATGTGCACTTCTCTCTCTGCCTTCCTCACACAACCAAACTCGACTGAGGGCAGAGAGATGGACATTAGCTGCTGAATTCCGTTTGCTTAAGCTGAGTGAGACGTTCCCGTTCTCTGCCTCTTCAGCCTTGTGGTTGAAACGAGGCTGTCCCAGAGAGGCTCGCAGGACTGATGTCTTCCTGTCTTTTCTCTCTGCCTCCTGCAGAGTTGACTTCGCTCTCAGGCTTCATGGCTCTATGTAGGTTGCTTGATAATCCCTGAACCAACCAATGTGGCCAGAAGGCTGAGCAACAGCGGCGCCTCTCTGCACTGGGGTACTCAGCTCCACCCAGTCGTCTGACTGGGAATGAAATTGGGTGGTTCCATGGGAAATGGGAAGGGTGGCTGTTATCAGACTAAGATCTGGACTGCTCATCCCAAGTGAAATGTGAAGGGTGGATGTTATTATCAGACTAAGATCTGCACTGCTTGTCCCCTGACAGCCAGTATTTAGATCTGAGTGAGGAAAGCAGGTTAGTTCAAGATCACCAGAGTTCTGGGCTGTTTAAATCTTATTTTTTTTTAAAATTTATTTTATGTGCATTGGTATGATGGTGTCAGATCCCCTGGAACTAGAGTTACAGACAGTTGTGAGCTGCCAAGTGGGTGCCAGGAATTGAACCTGGGTCCTCTGAAAGAACAGCCAATGCTCTTAACAACTGAGCCATCTCTTCAGTCCCTTAATCTTATTTTTTTTTTTAATTTTATTTTTATTTTCATTTTTTGGTTTTTTGAGACAGGGTTTCTCTATGTAGCCCTGGCTGTCCTGGAACTTGCTTTGTAGTCCAGGCTGGCCTCGAATTCACAGACATCTGCCTGCCTCTGCCTCCTGAGGTCTGAGATCAAAGGCGTGGGTCACCACACCCAGCTCTTTTCTCTATTTTCATTGGTAGTTTAGGTCCTATACTTATTTTTCCTACTGCTCAGTTTCCTTCCCATAATGCATCTGGTTTTAATCACATGCGTGCTCAGTTAAGCATCGGCATAAGATGGTAAGTGGGGGATTCTCCCTAAAAGTTTACTAGAAGACAGTTTTACCTAGTATCCGTTCAGGCCAGATCAACCCTTCTAATCCAGGTACTTTAGGAACGCATTGGAATAGAAACTTGTCTGAGTTTAATTATTCCAGAGGTGGAGAACTTGTTGTTCAGAGAGGGGAGTGAGAGCAGGTGGAGGCTGAGAGGCCTCTGAGGTAGCGAGATGCAGATGTGTTGTTTGGGGAGGGAGGCATGTACATAACACCTGCCCATGAGGAGACCACACCGTGCCTTGTTACAAAAACGGGGCTGTGAATTAGCCCCGGACCCACTGGGAGTCCCAGGGCACTAAACTGCCACAAACACCTTCAGTTCAGGGGCCTGGGTTTTCCCCGTCGGTTTGAACTTGAGATCCTGGAGAGCAAGGACAACGTTGCTGCTTTGTGCTCAGCACTCGTCACACAGAAGGGTACCCAGATGCCTCTCAGCAATGGCTTTACCTGCGTCAGATTGATGGAGGGGCATCAGTAGGGAGGAGCCCCCCATCATCTCTTTCCCCAGACTATCAGTCCCTGGAGATTGCACCCCTCTGCTCCGACCTTCTTTCCTGCTGTGTCGGAACACCCCTGCTCTGACAGAGTGTCCTTGCTCCTTCTGTGGGCTGTTCTCTCCGGTCATTGCCGCCCCCCCCCCCCCCCCCCCCCCCCCCCCCCCCCCCCCCCCCCCCCCGCCGCCGTCCCTCCCGACCCTGTAATAGACCGTTCCTTTATTGTTCTTCTAAGAGTTACTTGTGTCCGCCTGGAACCCTCCCCTCTCTGCCTTGAAAGGTTGTTTCCTGATCTTTCTGTAATCATGGCATTCCCCCTTCCCCCCAGCATTCTCAGTTCTAAAGATAACATGTCCTAAATAGTTACGAAGTCAATAGCTGCACAATCTTTCTTTAAAATTTTGCTGGACACCTTTAATCCCAGTCCTCAGGAGGCAGAGACAGGTGGATCTCTGAGTTCGAGGCCAGCCTGGTTTACAAAGCGAGTTCCAGGACAGCCAGGGTGGTTATACAGAGAAACCCTGTCCAAAAAAAAAATAAATAAATAAAAATAAAAATAAAAAAAATCCAACAACAACCCTAAAACAAACAAACAAACAAAGAAAATAGAGAACCAACTAAACCTTTTCCCTTCATAACTGGATCCCCCTTCTCTTAAAACCTCAGACTATAATCAGGGCCCTGGAGTACTCTCACTCACATGACCTCCTGGCAACCTTGGCAGCGTATCTCTGCGGTTTGAATGGGAGCGGCCACAGAGGATCATAGGCTTGAATGGCTGGTCTCCAGTTGGTGGAACTGTTTGGGAAGGATTAGGAGGTAAATCACGGAGGCTGGGCTTTGAGGTTTCAAAAGACTAGGACAATTCCCAGTGTTCTCTCTGACTCCTGCTTACAGATCAGGATGTGAGCTTTCTGCTGTTCCTGCTGTCCTGCCTTTTCTCGTGGATCCTAACCCATGAAACCTTAAGCCCAGTCAATGCTTATTTATAAGTCATCTTACCAGCCAGGGGTGGTGGCGCACACCTCTAATCCTCAAGAAGCGGAGGCAGGTAGATCCCTAAGTTCCGGGCCAGCCTGGTCTACAAAAGTGAGTTACAGGACAGCCAGGGCTACATAGAGAAACCTGGCCCACAAAACAAACAAGCAAAAAAAAAAATTACTTTGGTTATTTTGTCACAGCAACAGAGAAGTAATTAAGACAGAAGTTGATACTTGGAATGGGTTATTGCCGTGACAGGCATGACAGTGATTTTTTTTGGGGGGGGGGAATGTGGAAGATTTTTGGATTTTGGACTAGAAAAGTGGTTGGATACTATAAGCAGGACTTAATGGGCTATCTAAGCAGACTCTTGGAAGAGAGTGGTGCTGAGACCGTGGACCGTGGAGGCTCAGGTCAGGAGGCTTCAGAGGGGAATAATACTAGCAACCGGGCTAGAGACTGTCCTTGTGATATTTTGGCAAAGAATGTGGCTGCCTTCTGCCCTGTGCTAAGGCAAAATCTTCTTCATCCTAACAAGGCAAAGAGGACAATCAGTTGATTGGAGCTGACAGACATGACGAAGCATGTCGGGCCGGGGAGCTCTGTGGTAGTGCCTGCCTAGCATGCATGAAGCCTGGTTCCGTTGGGAGCAAGGAGGAGGCTGAGGAAGAAGGTTGGGGGCCGGGGAGATGTTAACAGTGGCAGAAACGCCGCCGACCTTCTCTAGCTTGCCTCAGAAAGGGTCCGGTGTCTTCTTGCTTGGGAAAGAAGTGGTCAGGAAGAGTGTCAAAGCATGACACACAGGCTTTGTGTACACACACACACACACACACACACACACACACACACACGCACGCACACGCATGCACACGCACACGCACACGCACACGCATACACACACAGACACGCATCATCTCTTTAATATACCTGGCAAGGATTACAGTTTTATGGATGTGCATTCCAGTTCCTCACACACAGCTAGTTAGTGCCATCATGGAGGCTGAGTGATTGGAAGCTCTGTGGGAAGTAAAAGGTGATGGAGAACCCCATAGACTGGAGAACCATAGTTTCCTTTGGAGCTGGTTTTGTTTTTGAGACAGGCTCTCATGTAGCCCAGGTTGGCAGTGAGCTTGCCGTGTAGTCAAGGCTGGCCATGAACTCCTGAGTCTCCTTTTTCCACCTCCCCAGGGCTGGGATTGTAGATATGTCCACAAGCCTGGCTCACTGGAACTACTTTAACACTGCAAAGCAAATGTCAAGGTTTTAAAACAAGGCAGAAAAAGGAAAAACCTCTCTCATGTGTTGAAAAATGGATCTCTTCTGATCTCTCTCTCTCTCTCGGTCATTTAGACTTATAGGCTGATTATAAGCTGTAAAATTGGAAAGACCTGGAGACACTTACACAGAACTTTGCTCTTGTAGCAAAGAGAGAAATAAAGAGACGTATGAAAGGAAGGGGGGGGGCAATGGCAGATCAGTAACAAAGGGAGACAGGACCAGAGTGCTGTCCTCTAGAGACAGGGCATTGGGCTCATTAGGACTCTTCCTTCCTAAGTAACAAGTGCTCACTAGAGAGAACCTGAGCGAAATGTGGACTCTGTTAGGAGAGTGTACAGGGCCTCAAGGGCAGCCTCGCGGTTTACCTCAGGAACTCCCTCTTCTCATCTGTCCTCCGTGTACCTCTGCTTTGCGGTCTCCCTTCCACCCTCTCTGTTCCTCTTCCAGTTCTTTTCCGTTGGCAGAAAATGGCTACCAACGTGTTCTGTATTTTCACATTTTGTGTGGAGGACCTATGTGTGAGAGGGTCGACAGACAGGTTTCGGAGTCCAAGCTCCCCTGCAAAGGGTTTCCCCTGAGCCCACGAGGCAGGGGCCCATCCCTGGTTCAGTGGGTGGAGATCACAGAAACCGCTTCACAGACTGTTCCCATGAGATGCCATGAGTTGTGGGGGTGGCGTGGTTCTCTCAGAAGGGGTGGGGAGACCGTTTCCCGACAGTAGAAACTCTACAACATAAAATCCTCTACACGATTCAATGCAGGGTCTGGCAGGAATGGGTTTCAAGCTAGATAATGTCAGGCTTGGGGTGCAGGGGAGCTGTAGGACACTTGCTACCACAAGTGGGTGCGCGTGGCTCCTAAACCAGTGCGTTCTTAACCACACTCTCCAACTCCCTACATTAGTGGTTCTCCATCTTCCTAAGGCTGCGACCCCTTCATACTGTTCCTCGTGTTGTGGTGACCCCCAGCCATAAAATTATTTCCACTGCTACCTCGTAACTGTAATTTTGTTATTGTGAATCATAATGTAAATGTCTGTGTTTTCTGGTGGTCTTAGGTGACCCCTGTGAAGGGGTCATTCTCCCCAATGAGGTTGTGACCCACAGGTTGAGAACCATTGACCTACATCTTCCTCCCCCACTCTTGTGTTGTTCCAGACACCTCTGGCTGGGTCACCGCCTGCTTCCTGACCCCTTTTGCTGCTGAGCTATGAGAGAAAACAAGAACCAAATGTCTGGGGGCCTCGGCAGATGAAAGCACAGCTAACTCTGAATGTGCACCTCGCTCCACCAGGTCTGGTGATTTCCTTATGCATGCCTTTGCTGGCTGGTTTTGTGCCAACTTGGCACAAGCTAGAGTCAGCAGAGAGAAGGGAGCCTCGATCGAGAAAACGCCTCCATACGATCATAAAATCAGACAAGCTTGTGGGACATTTTCTTAATTAGTGATTGATGGGGGAGGGCCCAGCCCATGGTGGGTGGTGTCACCCCTGGGCTGGTGGTCCTGGGTTCTATAAGAAAGCAGGCTGAGCAAACCATGGGGAGCAAACCAGTAAGCAGCTCCCCTCCATGGCCTCTGCATCCGCTCCTGCCTATGGTTCCTGCCCTGTTTGAGTTCCTGTCCTGACTTCCTTTAGTGATGAACAGTGATGTGGAAGTGTGAGCCAAACACCCCTTTCCTTCCCACGTTGCTTTGGTCATGGTGTTTCATCACAGGAATAGTAACCCTAACTAGGGCAATTTTCCAAACAGATAAATTGGAAGCGTGCGGGGCCTCTGTCTGCCTTGGAATATGGGGGAGGAAATGACTCCAGCAATGTCGGGGCGGACCCCACCTGCACGTCTGTCCCATGCCTTTCACCCGTTGCAACTGTCCTTGAGAGTCCCCCGCTCCACTCCCCTGGCAGCATGCTGGCCGGTTTCTTAGGGACACACGGTTTTTGCTGTGAACACCCTTTCCTGAAGGTCTCCACACACAGGGGTCTTGGGTGCTGTGGAGCAATCCTTTTCTGTACTATGAATAGGTATTACTCTCATTAGTTAATAAAAAGCTGACAGGCCGGTAGCTGGGCAGGAAGTTAGGCAGGAAAGTCAAACTGAGAAAGATGGGAAGAAGGAGGTTGGAGTCAGGAGAGGCACCAGTCAGCCTCCAGAGACACAAGCAGGTTGTATAAAAATAAGGTAACAAGCCATGAGCCACATGGCAAAGCATAAATAGAAACATGGGTTGTTTTAAGTTTAAGAATTAGCTAGTAACAAGCCTGAGCTATTGGCTGAGTATTTATAAGTAATATTAAGCCTCTGAGTCGGTTATTTGGGACCGGGTGGTTGGGACAGGGAAATGTGCATTTACAGTTGGGCTCCAGGAAGGTGATGATCTCGAGGATGTGGATATTTTATAACCCTAAACTTTGCTCTGTGTGCCCCCCCACCTCACCTAACCCCAACCTCTCTCACATTCTCCTCTGACTTCCCTGCAAATTGCAGACAGCTGGCCTGCTCACACCCACTGATGCTGAGGCAGGAAAGAAGCTTGTTAGCAGCTTCCCACTAACAGCTTTAAGACACAGCTTTTCCTCTTCTCCCTACCTCCTAGGAAGAGGTTTATGGACTGTTGTCCCAGGCAACTTGCATTTCCTCAGGGAATTCAGGCTCCACAGGAACTTGATTATCTCATCAGTTTCTGCCCCTTGGTTAATAGTGTCTAAGATCTCAGGAAAATTACAATCTTGACGCTCACTGAGTAGCTAACCTGTAACCCGAGGCAGGTCCAACAGCCTCTCCAAGTCTCTGTGTTCTCAGCTGTGAAACGGAGTTACAATGGTCCCCGACTTATGGGTTCTGGAGGCTTTAGAATGAGTTTTCTCAGGGAAAATGTTTAGCATGGTTTCTAGCACATAGTAAGCACCCAATAAAATAGAGTATCTCCTTCTCCCCTGCTACATGCTACACACACACTCGAAGGATGAGCTCATCACATACAAAACAGACAGCTTCGGTGTGCGAAGTTACAGAATCCACAGTGACCCAGCATACGAAGTACTAGTCCCGGCTGGAGCCATCCTTCTGGGATCCTTTCCTCCTCCCACCTGGCATAATCTTTCTTATACCCCAGTCTGTTCCCATTGGGTACAAAACCATGTTTCTCTAGAATGGCATCCGGGGTCTCTCCTTCAACACTGGCTTCTGCCCTTCATCGGTGAATAGGCTCACATCTCTCCAATCTCCAAAAGCCCCACAAATCTCTACCTGCAACCCCCTCCCCCAATTTCTGACTTGCAAAGGAATCCCACAGCTGCATCATTCACAGGGTGTGTCCTGGGCCTCCTTAGGCACCACTGACTCCTGGAAAGACCAGTTTTTAGGTCCAGCTCCCATTTTGGGGGCGAATTTAAGATCATCCAGTTCAACCACTTTAACGCACATGGGTGTTACCCATGTTCCAATACCACCAGGACCTAGGGACTCCCCCAAGGCGGTGATCTGGTCTAGACTTGTCCTCCAAGGGCCAGGATCCATCAGCAGCTGTACTGAGTACACAGGGTTCAGAGGTAGCTCTTCCTAACCTCCATTTCCTGGTGCAGTCTGTCTGGGACCTGTCACTGGGAACCTCAATGTCCTGAGGTCTTACCTCAGGGAGGGTCGCCATCACCCTCCCAATCTCCAGATGAGTCAGAGAGTAAGGAGGGACCTGGAAAGAAGGGTAAACTGAGAGGGAGATAACCTTAGGGACCTGTGATGAATATGCATGAGACTCTGTTTGGCCCCAAGTCAGATGTCGATGGTAGTGACAGGCATGTGTGATGGGGACAAAGAGCTTGGGGGCAGGTGTTCAGGACCCTGGGAGAGACCTGGAGATGGAACACTAGTCATCGATGGAGGGATTGGTGGTGAGAGGCAGAGCCAGAAGGTGGGTGGACATTTATTTGCTTCGCTTGGTGGTTTAAGGGAGGATGTATGGGGGAGCCTCTGCTGAGTCTGCACTTTCTAATGCAACAGACCCATACTTGGTTAACATGAAAAGACCGTGAGGGCTTTGTAGTGCACAAAGCAAATTTTATTTGACATTTTAAAGTGATGTGGGCTGGTGAGGTGGCTCAGAGGATGAAGTGTTTGCCACTAATCCTAACACCGAACATCCCCCCAGGACCCACATGATGGAAGTGGAGAACTAACTTCTATAAATCGTCCTCTGACTTCCACACAGTTGCTGTGGCATGTGTATGTGTGTGTGTGTGTGTGTGTACACATACACAATTGATCAATCAATAAACACAATACTTTTCTTTGAGACAGGGTCCCACTATGGTAGCCTTGTCTGGCCTGGAAATCACTAGACCAGGCTGGCCTTGAACTCACAGAGATCCACTTGCCTCTGCCTCCTGAGTGCTGGTAGGCCCCAGACCTAACTTTTTTTTTTTTAAATATGTTAACTCATGCTGAGAAGGTAGCCCATTCATACCCCTTCAACAGCTGCAGGTATTCCAAGACTAACCCCAATACCAAAATACTAGGATGCTCACATTCAATGAGTCTAGTATTGGATTTGCACAGAAACTTTATACACAGAACTTTATGTTCCTTCCCCCATGTATTTTAAGCCATCACTTAATTACTCATACATAATTCCTACTTCAATGTCAAGGGTATGGAAACAGCAGTTGCCCTGCATTGTTAAGGAACAATCACACAAAAAGTCTGCTCACATTTAATGTTTAGTACAGACACAACCTTCACAGGCTTAACTGCACAGTAGAGAGCAGATCACAAGAATATAATACTTTCAGGGCTGGAGAGATGCTGAGAATTAAGAACACTTGCTCTTGCAGAGGACCTCAGTTTGATTCCCAGCACCCACATGGTGACTCTCAACTATCTGTAACTTCAGTTCCAAGGGATCGGATACCTTCAGGTACCAGTCACACATGTGGGGCTCACACACACACACACACACACACACACACACACACAACCGTGTGCATATGCAAATTAAAAAAACATCACACACACACCGTGCCCAAATTTCAATCTGTATTTGATTGAATTTTAGGGTGCTGATCCCACAGGTACAGAAGGCCGATTGTATATTAATTCTGCAAACAGAAGGTGTTGAGTTAAATTTTTCCTGTGGCCACAGAAATAGAAAAAGGGCCCACACCTAAAACAATTAAGCACCGAGAACTCCACATCTTAGAGAGAATCTAGCTGCCCCTACCGGGGCTGGCATCCCAGGGACTTCTGAGAGGTTTTGGAACTGGCCCCGTCATAATCTGAGCCCCGACTTCCCAGGCTGCACAGCATGGATGGGTGGAGACGAGAGGAAGAGGGGGAGGAGGTGGGAGGAGGTATTCCCCACATCCCCTAAGTGGCTACACTGGAAAACTCACTTATCCGATGTGGTGACTAGTTTTATGTCAACTTGACACAAGCTAGAGTCATCTGAAAGGAGGGAACCGCAACTGAGGAAATGCCTCCAGAATATCCGGCTGTAAGGCATTTTCTTAATTAGTGATTGATCGGGAGGGTCCAACTCGCTGTGGGTGGTCCTGTCTCTGGGCTGGTGGTCCTGGGTGCTAATAACCAGGCTGAGCAAGCCCAAGATGGGCAAACCAGTAAGCATCACTTGTCTGTGGCCTCTGCATCAGCTCCTGCCTCCAGGTTCTGCCCCTGTTCGAAATCCTGGCCTGATTTCCTTCAGTGATGGACTATGATGTGAAAATATAAACCAAATAAATCCTTTCCTCTCCAACTTGCTTTTGGTCATGGTGTTTCATCACAGCAATAGTAACTCTAAGATATCTAGGGTGGAGGAGTCTTCAATCACTGGGCTTGGGCAAGTCATTTCTGGCTCCATGGAGTTTCAGGGCAGAGAGGGCTGGGAGGAAGACAGAGGTCCCCTCGTCCGGTGGGCTGGCTGTGGTTTAACAAGTGGGGGAGGGGACAGCTCCCACAGCAGCTCATGATAAAGGACGGATGGGAGTGTAGCTTGAAACTGCATCTCTGTCCAGGCTTCCCAGGCAGCCATGCACACAGAAGGAGATGTTACACTCAGACAGAGCTGTACCGTTCCCACCCGAGGGTCTTCAGTGACGAGGAAAGGTGAAACCCAACCCCAAGGAATCATACAAGAAGTATGAAAATTCAGATGTGAATGTTGGAAGCTTGCCCAGTTATAAAGGTGTTTATTTACTTATTTATTTGTTTGTTTATTTTGAGACAGGACCTCACTGTGTATCTCTGGCTGGCCTGGAAGTTGATATGTAGACCAGGCTGGCCTTGAACTCACAGAGATCTGCCTGCCTCTCCCTCCTGAGTGTTTAAGATTAAAGGCATGTGCCAGTACACTTGGCCTGTGTCTTTTATTAGAGAACATCTTCAAGATGGATGCAATGGTGGGCTGGAGAGATGGCTCAGTTAAGAGCACTGACTGCTCTTCTAGAGGACATGGGTTCAATTCCCAGCACCCACATGGCAGGTAACAACTGTCTGTAACTCCAAGATCTGACAACCTCACATAGACATACATACATACAGGCAAAAGCACCAATGCAAATAAAATAAAAGTAAATAATTAAAAAAAAAAAAAAAGATGGATGCCATGGCCCATTTGCCTTGAATCCCAACATAACTATGTAGGGGAACTAGAAAGGGATTTCTGCAGATAAGACACCATGAAACCTCAACTTTTTAGCTTTCTGGAGCATTCACTTAATCCCTATGTCCCATCTGGGCAAGGACAGACTCTTAGAGACATCAGCAACTGAGCCAAAACCAGACTAGAAAATGTCCCCAGCTAGTGGCCAGTCAAGGCCCCGCCATCATCCTTGGTTTGAAGAGCAAGAGTCTAATGAGGCCACTCTGTGAGTCTCTTCTTCTGACTAAGCAGTCAGTGGGACAAACAAATGGAGTTAGCATATATAAATTCCTCCCCCAGGTCTCTGACGGGCACAGCTAGAAGCAGGCATTTCCCGGACCGGGGAAATGGATGGTTGCAATTAGGCTGAACCTTTAAAGGCGGCAACTTGAGAAATAAAAAGTGTGTTTACATTGTCATCTCGTCATTCAAACCTTCCCATACTCTTACTGCAAGTGACCTGCAGTTTTGATTGTGTTCTTGGTAAAGAATAGCCAAGAAGCCTCGAAGCAGGAAAGACTATAAATAACACAGCTCCAGCATCCTTCTTAGCCACACCAAGGTTGAGTCTAAATGCTCAGACTTGCTCCTGTATCTTGCACTCATCAGGTACATACACTTCAACCGGGCAAGATTGCCAGGCTGGAGGATGGGTGGGATGTGGGGCCTCGCTGGGGTTGACAAAACACCTGGAATGGGTGTGTCTCCGGCATGTGAGGCGGGAGGCATGAGGATACCAGATTCCCAAATATCACCATTGTCTTCTACTCCCTTCCTGGGAGCAAAAGGAGAGATCTGCCCCCATCCCAAGTTCTTTGTCAAAGATTAGTCATTTAACTCCCAAAGATGTCCACACAGTGCTGTGACAAATCCAACAGACAGCATTGCACTCTTATTTGCTTAGAAATGATGAGCCATTTTCCCACCCCAGGTCCTGACATTTCCTTGTTGGAGTCTTAATAACCACATCAGTTATGCCACAGGGGCAAGATCAGCTGGTCCTCCGTGGAGTCAGTGTGTGGTAACCACCTCCTCTTTACACACCCTTACACCCCCTTCACAAGCCACAGTTCTCTTGGTGTTTTCCTTTTTTACAAAACAATTTATTTCATTATCTGTTTGTTTGTTGAGACAGGGTTTCTCTGTGTAGCCTTGGCTGTCCTGAACCCACTCTGTAGACCAGGCTGGCCTTGAACTCACAGAGATCCTCCTGCTTCTGCCTCCCAAATGCTAGGATTAAAGGTGTGCAACACCATTGCCCAGCTGACTTATTTATTTTACTTTTAATTATGTGTATGTCTCTGCATGGACAGATACCCATGAGTTCATAGTAGATATTTCATGAGTTACAGGTACCTGTGGAGGCCAGAGACATCAGATTTCCTGGAGCTACAGTTACAGGTGGTTGTGAACTACCCCACATGAGTGCTGGGAATCAAACTTATTCTCATCTCTCCAGCTCTCTTTTGGTCTTTCTTTTTTTTCTTTTTCTTTTGTTTTTTGTTTGTTTGTTTGTTTGTTTTGTTTTGTTTTTTCGAGACAGGGTTTCTCTGTGTAGCTTTGCGCCTTTCCTGGGACTCACTCTGTAGCCCAGACTGGCCTCGAACTCACAGAGATCCACCTGGCTCTGCCTCCCAAGTGCTGGGATTAAAGGCCGCGGCGGCCGTCGCCGTCGCCGCCGCCACCACCACCCGGCTCTTTTGGTCTTTCTTAAGTTGGTTACAATCTGTACTGTCTTCCATAACCCTCTGGGGGGAGTATTCAGATATTTTGGGCTACAAAGAACAAAACCCCCAATTAGACTTGACTAGGACCCCCAATTCCTCCCCCCAAAACAAAACAATTTTCCAGCCTATGGTGCTTAGACAGTAACATCTTGCCTTGGGTCCAGCAAAGTGTGGCAGCTCAGTGGCTGTGAAGACTGTCTCCCGGTGCCCAGTCTGCTCCTTGTCTCTGTGGTGTCAGACCACTCCATGTCTCATTCCCTCAGGAATCCCAGAGAAAAGAAACTGGACTGGAAGGAGAAGTCAGAGATCAATTCTATTTAGTCCCATGGTGTTGTGGTTTGAATCAGAAATACCCCTACCAGCCCATGTTTTGAGCTATTTTGGAGCCTGGCTGGCAGAAATAGGTAACTAGGGGCCTACAAAGGTTCTACATCTCTTCTAGTTCCCGCCTGAGTTTTCTGCGTCCTGTCTTCCATGTTGGGACTCTCCCCTACATGTTCCTGCTGTTGTGAACTCCACGGTGCCTTCCCTGGCTTGAACCATGAGCAAAAGACGTCTTCCCATAAGTTGTTTCCACCAGGCATTTTGTCCCGGCCGCGAGAAAAGCAATGGGGTGCTGATGGCCACTCATGGTGAACAGGATGGAGGCTGAGAGTGAAAGACAAGCAATGCTCTTTGTCAGCTGCTGTGTCAGGAATATTGGGTCTGAGCTGGGAACATTTATCAACGCTTGGTGGCTTTGGGATAGTCTTTTCCTGCTGTGACCCCAGGGGCAGGTTCTTAAGTGTGTTGGTGTGGTCCGCCCCTGAGACTTCACATTCTCCTGGGACTCTGTGCCTTCAGCCCCCGACTCTAGCTTCTGTGGGCCTTGGTCATCTCTCAGCCTTTCTCTTCATTCTTTCTTGTCCATGGTCAAAAGATGAAGTCATGACTCCCACACCGAGAACCCACAAGTTTGAGAAGTCTGATGTTTCTCTGTCAAGAATCCCTCAAACCAGAGTGCCTGACCTAAGAGCTCCTGGAGGCAGCTGGCACTTTCTTACCTCTCCCAGGATACTTCAGGGTTCATTCTTATCTGAAACCCTGCCTCACTGCCTCCTCAGTCGGATTGGAGAGAGCAGTAACTGGCCAGCTCTCTGGTGCACCTGAACAGAATAAAGATTGCTTTAATTTGGCCCCAAATTGTAGTGGTCTTAGTTTCATTTGGTAGGATGGTCTCTACAACTGGAAGAAACAGAACCCCCCTTTCAGCACCGATTCCTTAATTTCTCTAATAGATTCTTTTTCAGTCACCTCCCCACGTGGGATGGCGTCGGCAGAGTCTCCATACTCTCTTCACTAGCAAAGAAAGGGAATGGCTTCCCATGAAAGCAGCTGAAGCACTCTCAGGAAGAGCCTCGATGACCAACACACCCACTACAAAAGAATGCGTCATTGGAAGAATGAATGCCCACAACAGAAACAGGTAGGCTACCCCAAACCCAAGCCAATCCTCACTATGGAGGATCAGCAAGGCTAAGGTTCTCTCAAACTAGGCACGTAGAGCCTCTGGTAATCTTCACCATCCAGGGAAAAACTATAAATTTCTGGTAGACACTGGGGCCCCTCAAGACCCCTTACCAACCAAACAATGGAAATACAGAGGGCAACAGGGGATATTAAAGACTATAAATAGACCACTTATGGACTGTTAATCTAGGACAAGGAAACTGTGACTCATTCCTTTACTGTTATTTCTGAATGTCCCTACCCTTCATTGGGGCGGGACCTCTTGAACAAGCTCCAGTCAACAATATCTTCTCAGAAGACACTCCTGGGTTGCAGTAGGGAGGCCCCCAAAAGGCTTTAGCTATAACCTGCCCAATAAGTGAGGGATATCTGCTCTTCCAAATTTCAATCCATTCCCTGCATGGGGGATGGAAAAAGTTCTTGATCCAGGAAATTCCTACACTTTAGACAATCCTCCTGGCTTGGCCAAACATGGGCCACCTGTCATAGTGCAACTAACATCAGGGGCTATGCCCACTTGAGGCAAGCAATACCCATCTGCTTGGAAGCCAGGGAAGGGATTAAGGTTCACATCAGGCACCTCCTTGAAGCAGACATACTGACTCCTTGCCAGTCAATCTAGAACACCCTCTTGTTGCCTGTCCAAAAACCTGAGACTCAAGACTATTGGCCAGTACAAGACTTGAGAGAAGTAAACAAATGGGTAGAAACCATTCACCTGATTGTTAAAAATCCCTATACCTTGCTTAGTCTATCACCACTAGAACACAAAGTTTACACTGTATTGGACTTAAAAGACACATTCTTCTCCATTCATCTGTCAAAATGATGTCAGCTCATCTTTGCATTTGAATGGGCCGACCCTGAACTTGAGATATCAGGACAACTAACCTGGACCAGACTGCTTCATGGTTCAAAAACTCCCCCACCATCTTCAATGAAGCACTCGGCCAGGACTTCAGTCTTTTCCACAGTAAGTACCCTGAGGTAACCTCGCTCCAATATGTGGATGCTTCACTATTGGCAACTAAAAATGAGGACTGTAAGAGAGCTACCCAAAGCCTTTTGGAACCCCTGGCCCAGTTGTGTTACCAAATTTCTAAAAAGAAAGCCCAAATGTGCTTGCTCCAGGTTACTAACTTGGGATGTGAATTAAAAGAAGGAAAGCACTGTTGTCCCAGACCTGCAGCCACAATTCAAATCCCAGCTCCAGCCACCAAACAAACTGGGGAGTTCCTGGGAGCTGGTGGATATGGCCACTTTGAATATCTGGGTTTGCTGAAATTGCCAAACCTTTGTACTCTGCTATGGCCGGAGGGCAACACCCCTTTGGAACGGACTGAGGAATAGGAACAAGCCTCTAAGAACTGAAAAGAGGCCCTTGTACAAGCCCCTGGTTTAACTCTCGCTGGTATCTCCAAGCTCTTTCATCTTTTCGTCCATGAAGGAACAGGCATTGCCAAGGGAGTCCTGCTCAGACCCGGGGTCCCTGGAGAAGGCCGATAGCTTACCTGTCAAAGAGACCGGGCCCTGTAGCCTCCGGGTGGTCTCCTTGTCTGAAAGCCGTCCCAGCCATTGTAATTCTTTCAAAGAAGCTGACAAGCTCACGTTGGGACAGACTCTAACTGTAATAGCTCCACACACTGTGGGAACCCTTCTGAGGGATGCCACCCACTGATGGGTATCGAATGCCCATCTGACTCAGTACCAAGCTCTTCTCTAGGATAAGGACAGATTGGTCTTTGATGAGTCCTTGGCCGTCAATGTCACCACCCTACTGCCAGATGATGACCCTGAGGAGCCCACCCATGACTGCCTAGAGATGTTGGACCCTCTCACTACCGGAGATGTGGATCTGTACACGGATGGGAACAGCTTCATTCAAGAAGGAAGTAGGTATGTGAGGGCTGGGGGCGTGGGAGCAGTGGTAGCCATGGGCCAGAAGGAGGTCAGATGGGCACAAGTCTTGCCCAGGGGCACATCTGCCCAGAGAGCAGAAATTATTGTTCTGACACAGGCTTTAAGATGGACTAGAGGAAAAAAGGTCATTATCTACCCAGACAGCCCATATACTTTTGCCTTGGCTCATGTTCATGGACAGAGATATAAACAGAGGGGATTACTCACCTCAGAGGGGAAGGCTTGTGGTGATATTGTGTTCCCCAACTATTATGCACCCTAATAAACTTATCTGGGGTCAGAGAACAGGACAGCCACAATATTAAACATAGAGGACAGGCAGTGGTAGCACACACCTTTAATCCCAGCATTCCAGAGGCAGAAATCCCTCTGGATCTCTGTGAGTTCAAGGCCACATTGGAAAGAGCCAGGCATGGTGACACACACCTTTAATCCCAAGAAGTGAGCCTTTAATCCCAGGGAATGATGGCAAAAACAGAAAGATATATAAGGTGTTGAGACCAGAAACTAGAAGCATTTGGCTGGTTAAGCATTTGGCTGGTTAAGCTTTCAGGCTTTTGAGCAACAGTTCAGCTGAGACCCATTCTGGATGAGGACTCAGAGGCTTCCAGTCTGAGGAAACAGGATCAGCTGAGGAACTGGCAAGGTGAGGTAGCTGTGGCTTGTTCTGCTTCTCTGATCTTCCAGAATTCAGCCCAATAACTGGTCTCAGGTTTGATTTTATTAATAAGAACTTTTAAGATTCCTGCTACAAAGGCTACTGGAAATAAACATGAAATTGTCCAGTTGCTGGAGGCCCTCTGGCTGCCACCTGAACTGGCCATAATACATTGGCCAGGACACCAAAAAGACAAAAGCCCCCAAACTCAAGGTAGCAACCATGCAAATCAAGTCACCAAAGAGCCTGCCTGCCCTTTGGGAACCCAAAGCCCAGACCCTTCTAGAACTATCAACTGTTCCCCAGTCCCATTATGCCTCAGTGCAGATGTTTCTGAGTATGGTCCAGAAGAAATCAAGTTCTATTCTGACTTGGAGGATCAGGAAAGCTGCAGTGGATGGTGGATCTTGCCAAATGGAAGAATTGGCATGCCAAAAGTACTGTGCCGGAACTGCCTAACTGCTTCCCATCTGGCTCCCTGGACGTTGAGAAATATTTCAGAGCATTTCAGATGGATGCCTGACCTGTGTTCCAATAAATGCAAAGAAGGACACAGAGTCAGGCATCCATCCCCAGGACAACAGAGTTGAGGTACTGTACCCAGTGAATCTTGTCAGTCAGACTTTACTTAAGTCAAACTAGGACTATATGGCTACAACTATCTGCTGGTCTTTGTCGATACTGTCACAGACTGGGTAGAGGCCTTTCTGTCCCAAACAGAAATGGTCCAGGGTGAAGATAATTAATAATAGAAATTAATAATAGAAATTATTCCCAGATTTGGCCTTCCCATATCTCTGGGGTTCAACAATGGCCCAGCCTTCATGGCTAAGTTATCTCAATTACTCTCTAAGGCTCTTAGCATAAATTGGAAACTGTTGTATTATCATCCTCAGAGCTGAGAGAAAGTAGAGAGGATGAATAGAACTTTAAAGGAAATTTTAACTAAATATACTCTTGAAATTGGTGGTAACTGGGTTACCTTGCCTTATGCCCTTCTCAGAGTCCAATGTACCCCCTACTGAGAAAAGTTCACCCCATCTGAAATAATCTATGGGCAACCACCTCCCATGATTCTTCAGGTACATGCTGGACTAAGATCAGATTGCCCCACTCCAATCTCTGCGTCTTTAAAAGGACTGCAATTAATATTCAATAAGATTTTTCCTCAGGTTCCCATTGCTCAACCTGTTGGGTACTGACCACCTAGACACTCTGTATTCATCTACTGCTTTGACACTGACTGGCTTAAACCTAGATGGAAAGGACCTTAGATCATGATTCTCCAGATGGCTACTGCTGTTAAGGTTTCTGGTATTCCTGCCTGGGTTCATTACTTGTCCCTCAGGAGGGCACCCAAGGAACCTTTGGAAGAGGAGCCCAACCCCCAGAGGTGGAAAGTGACTGAAAAAAGAGCATTAAAAATCAAACTGTCTAAGGTTCGACTGTCTAACATAAAGTTACTAATGGCATAGGGTATAACCTATGACTCCGTCTAACCACAAAAAGCCAACAAGAAAACTCCTTGGTGTGTCAGAGTTGATCCTTCTATTGCTGGACTCATATTTATATGACATAGGGATTACATATGAAAATTACACAAGAATAGTGGGGGACAAAATGGAACATGGCCCCCACCAACATTTCTAGAGCCATAGCTGATGTTCCTGTTAATGATGTCTTTTTCCTCCACTGTCAATGTTTTGATGGAGCTAACGCTCCCTCTCATTGTAATTCCACTTCTTGTCACATCCTCCCCTTTGGTAAATGCCTGCCCTTAGGATGGACCCTTTTCTGTGAAAATACTACTTATTCTGCTCCCTCTGAGGATACAAAGGTTTATGTGAGATAGCATATGTTCACCCCATTTTACTCAGCAAATCTTCACAATCAAGTAATAGAGTCACAAGAGCCCTTTCTGAGAATTGCGATGATTCCCCACACCTGTCAGATCCCAACAGGGTTGCCGATACTGCAGCCTTTCTATTACCCACCCCCAGGCTCATTGTCGGGTTACAAAGAGAAACCTCTAAACTAGCCTGATCAATCACCAAACCTACTAATATTACAATATATTAGCCAAAGTGATCAAGAAATGTGAGAACCAAGAACAATAGTTCTACACAGTAGGGCTACCATAGACTAGTTGTTGCTTAAACGTGATCTTGGTTGTCAGTGATTTACTGATATGTGCTGTTTTAATATCTTTGCTTTCTCTCATACTATTGATAACCAAATTGATAATCTACATAAAAAAATAGACGAAATCTCTCAAACAAATTTTGACTGGCCCACATGGCTAAGATGGTTCTCTCCCTTCACTGGTCCTCTAGTGTTTCTACTGGTCATCAGAATTGGGCCCTGGGTCTTCCAAGTGTTACCAACTTGATCACCCATCAAGGAAACGATGCTAGAACTATTGCCACCAGACGACATTATTAAAAACAGTTCCCTATTAAGGATTTGACAGGGACACATAAGTCAAGGAGGGAATGAGGAACCTGCCTGACTCCATTTTGAAGACAGAAACCATTTTGTTGTTAATAAGTTTCCATTAAATGTAACAGCTGAGTTTCTGTTTTTAAGTTTCTGTTCCCTGCGACCTGACTGATTTGTTTGTAAGAACACACTGACTTTAATCCATGAAATTGGCCCCCACAGTCTCATAGGAAGTGGTACTAATAGGAGGTGTGGCCTTGTTGGAGGAAGTGTGTCACTGGGGGTGGACTTTGAGGTTTCAAATGCTCAAGCCAGGACCAGTGTGTCTCTCTCTCTTCCTGTTGCCTGCCAATCCAGATGTGGAACTCTCAGGTACCTCTCCAACACCATGTCTGTCTGTGTGCCCCCATACTTCCCTCCATGATGATAATGGACTAAACCTCTGAACTGTAAGCCAACTCCAATTAAATGCTTTTCTTTGTAAGAGTTGCTGTGGTCATGGTGTCTTTGCACAGCAATGGAAATCCCAACTAAGACAACCACAATGGCTTGTTTTTGAGAACACCTGACCCTCTCTAATAAGTGACCACATGAAGATGGCTGTTTTCCACTTGATGATTTTTTTTTGAGATTTTTTTTCCCTGTACCTAACTAAGAGCTCATTGCCTCACTTCTGTAAACCTGCTTTGCAGCTACTCATGATTTTACTCCTTAAAAGGGACACAGAGTCAGCATTGTTCTCTCTGACCCAACTTATGACGCAGTCACTTGACCAGCTCTCAGATGCACCTGAACAGAATAAAGCTTGCTTCAATATGCCCCAAAAATTGTGGTAGTGGTTTTATTCTCATCCAGTGGGATTAGCAGGACCACATCACATGCGATATAAGGAAGTACACCTTTATTTCAGTCTTCATCATCCCAGGACCCAAACACCAGGATACACCACCTGGTATGCTGGGTGCAAAGTCCAGAAGATCCCTATAAACACGGTTGACCCTACAGTGTTGTGCTACAAGCCCTTGCCAAGGCGCAGCTCGCCCCACTTCCCCAAAGGGAAGTCCCTGGGGCTCACCCCAGATAAGCAGGCAGAGCAGGACCCAGACTAAAACAGCAGCACACAGGAAAGGCGCCAGCTAGCCCTGGGGCATGCCTCAGAATCCAAGCAGCAGCTGGGGGATGTCCACGCTTTGGCTATGGTGGGTCCCAGCTACAGAGCCATCCCAAAGGCAAGAACAGCCCCAAGTGTGGGCTTCTGGGGCAGGCCAACTGGCCGAGGTAGTATAAGGACATCTGAAAATGTGGAGTGCCCAGTGACCACGTCAGGTGCTTTAATGGGCTGGGAGTTGCCTGGGTCTAGGGACAACAGAGTGAGAGGCAGGGGATATTTGAGTCAGAGCTCTAAGACTGGCAGTTAGTAATCCGAGCCCGGTGGAGGGGTCCTCAGAAGTGAGGGAAACACAGGGAAAGGCAGGAGGAACAGGGCAAAGAGGGCTCTAGGATAGAGGAGGACAGGGACAGAGAAGCGGGCAGGGGGACATGGAGGAGTGGGAAAGACAGAAAGGTCTGTGAGGAACCTTTTAACCTATCTTCCCTTTCTCCCACTGCCTCTGTGAATCCTGGAGCAAGGGCCCACCCTCCTGGAGCAAGGGCCCACCCACCCTCTAACCTCATCACATCAGTCATCTGAGGCCATTACCGGCTGGCCTGGAAACGATGCTGAGCCAAAGCAATCACAGACCTGCCGAGCCTTGCACACTTCTCCTCTAGCCTCAAGCTAAGTATGGACCTCAGTTTATCCCCCCCTTCTTCTGGGGTGCCCTGCCCCAGCCTGCCCAGGCTAGTCCTCCGTCCAGCACCTAACCCAGGGGGACTCTTCCTTGGGATCTCCTGAATCACACACTGGTAGCTACTCCAGGCCCCAGGCAGGAAGGGAAGGAATTGTGGGAGAGAACAGGAGGGAAGGAAGGACAGGGTTTTTGAGAGCAAATCCCCAGTCAGGTCCAAGGCCAGCAATTTGGAATCTGCCCTCCAACCCTGGGACCCGAGTACAGAGAAAACTTTTATGAAAGACGTTTAACAGTGTAAATATATTTTTAAACTGTTGTGCAAGTGTGCACGTTAAATCTGTTTTGCTTTGTTTTCAGCTTTAACTCATCATTTATGAGCATAGTTAAAATTTTAAAATTGTACTAAATAGTCTACAGCAGCATCACTTAGCTAGCCAGAACTGAAAGTGTTGCACTTATTTAAAAAAAAAAAATTGTTTTTGCCATTAGGAAAGGGGAGGAAGCCATTAATCAATACTAAACATGGAGGAGGAGGGGGAGGAGGAGGAGAAGGGAAGAGGAGGAGGGAGAGGAGGAGGAGGAGGAGGGAGGAGGAGGGAGAGGAGGAGGAGGGAAAAGCAGGCTCTAGAAGTAGCTGTGATCTTAACATCCTAGGCTTAATGTCTATAGATGCCAGGCAGTGGTGTTCTCAAAAGGAACCTTGGTGTTTGCCATTGGCGGGGAGTAGTGAGGGCCAGGAGAACTGGAGGGGTGGCGCCCTGGATTAAAGTGACTGTGGCCAAGGGGAGATGCAAGCCCCATGTGGTGCTTTCAATTTCAGGAAAAGTGGGGAGTCTAGTATAGTCAGCCCTTTGTGTTTTTCCAATCCCGCACCCACAGATTCCACTGTGAATGAAAATTCCCAAAAAAAAGCTTGGCTGCCTGTGACCAAGAAACTCTGGAGGCCGGGCGGTGGTGACGCACGCCTTTAGTCCCAGCACTCGGGAGGCAGAGCCAGGCGGATCTCTGAGTTTGAGGCCAGCCTGGTCTACAGAGCGAGATCCAGGACAGGTGCAAAGCTACACAGAGAAACCCTGTCTCAAAAAACCAAAAAAAAAAAAAAAAAAAGACAGAAAGAAAGAAACTCAGGGAAGGAGTCTGTGTCTGCAGAGACTGACGGACCCATTGGAATTTCACTACTGTGGAGAGAATGGGATTTTGTAGGTTCAGAGGCTAATTACTTTATCTTGTGCTAGTTCTAATCTTCTGGAACAGCCATTTTTTTTTGCCCCACTCTGTATCCTAGCTAATACCTTGTGATAATAAATAAAAACCTCTTAGAAGCTGTTAATTTAGCAGAATGCTAGTTTCCACCAATCCAAGAGCCAAGAATGTCACACAGTAGCATCTTGGGCCTATAGACTAGCTCCCCATCTCCTCGTACCCAGCTCTCTGGGACACCCACCAATGTATTTTAAAGTTGCCTCGATTTATGAATTTCTTCTTTCTGTAAAGTTATAAAAAACTCTATGAAACTGCTTCCGTGTTAGAGCATGGAATTTGGGGTAACCAAAATCTGTGTTCCCAGGCCATGGTCCCTCACAATGGCCCCAGCACAAACAAAAAAAAATCTCTTACTTCCTTTATGATGAGAGCTGTGGTTTTTATGCTGACACAGCCAACCATGGCTGTGTGCTGTGCAGTTAGGCCTAGGAAGGTGTATCCGCACTGAGCACATACTGCTTTTTCCTGTCATTATTCTCTACCATCATCTCTATTACAAATAATCTAGAAATTACTTAGAGTACACAGGATAAAGTGCATAGGTACTATCTAAAAAGTTATATCTTATATAAGGGACTTGAGAGTCAAGGATTTTGGTATCCACCAGAGTCCTTGAGTTGGTACATTATAGATACTTAGCGGTACCTACTTAATGTTTTTTATTTTTTAAAGAAAGTTAAAATATTTTTAGATTGTTTAAAAAATTATTTTACGTGTGTGGGTGTTTTGTTTGCATGTGTGTCTGTAAACCACATACATTCCCAGGGCCTGCAGAGGCCAGAAGAGGGTGTCAGATCCCCTAGAACTGGAGTTATCGACCATTGCTAGCCTCTAGGTGGGTCTTGGGAATCAAACCTTGATTCTCTGGAAAACCAACAAGTGTTCTTAACCACTGAGCTATCTCTCCAGCCCTAGCTTGTATATTACATATATAACTATACACAGTTGTTTTTGTTTAGACAGGTTCTTACTGGCAGCCCTGGCTAGCTGGAAACTCACTGTGTATAGCAGGCTGGCTTCAGACTCTCAGAGATCCATATGTCTCTGCCTGTTCAGTGCTAGCATTGAAGGTATGTGTGTGCTACCACACCTGCCCCTCACCCCTAGCCTATATCTATATCTATATATCTATATATATACACATATATACATACACATATATGTATATATATGTGTGTGTACATATATATGTATGTATGCATTAGTTTACTACTTTTCAATTGATTTTCAAATGTTAGCTCAAAACAAAAACATCCCACGAGCCAAATCAAACAAACGTAATGGCTAGTTTCTGCCCTGAGCATTCTCAGATTAAGAAGTTGCTGCAGGCCTGTAATGCTTTGAGGGGCCACCTTCAAACACAGACTTGATTCCGTGGGTGTGGGGCTGAGGCTCTGTGTGCCTAACAGTCTCCCAGGTGATGCCAGTGCTGCTGGCGTACCAGCTGTGCCTCTCTTAGTAAGGACTTCTTTCATCTTTCAGACTCTGTCAACATCGTCTCCAGTTCTGTTTGCACATTGCCAGGTCCTGGACACGCACTACCTACTGGGTGTCTGCTGCCAACATCCTCCAGAATCTGTGCCAACGACAGAGACAGCAAGAATCAAATTTGCCAAAGCCCAGGCGCTGGCACCTCAGTGTTCCACAAAGGAAACTTCAGCTGGGGATTGGCCAGGACTAGATGTGGACGTTGGCTGCAAAGATCTCAAGAGAATTTTTTTTTTCAACTATCAATTCACCAACACCCAGATAAGCAGACAATAAACTATCCATCTGCCATTATTCTGGTTAGCAAAGTTTGATGCAGCTGATTTCCCTCCCCTGGAGCATCAAAGCAAGCTTTTCTCTGCACTTGGGCAAGTGATTTGGTTCTGCCCACTGGAGCAGGAACCAGTTTCTTACCAGTGAGCGATGGAGAGTAGAGGGAATAAGATGGAGGTTAACAGAAGACCTGGTCTTTCCAGGCTGCATGATGACTCCTGCCCTGTAGAACATGAGGCCTCCATGCCCCTGGAGTTTCTGATCCCAGATCCCTGCTTCTGGGGGTCTCACAGGACCCAGAGAGTGGAGAACCCTCCACTTCTGCAGCCCCCAATGAGCTCAGGGTCCTTGGAGCTGGGGGCCTATGCCACAGTGTCCTGAGTCCCAAGGCCAGCCACTCTAAAGGCCACTGTAAGGGCCACAGCGTGGTGGAAATCACTTAGCCCCCCTCATTCTACCACCCAGGGGAGACTGAACAGCACTTCAGATCTTCCCAAGGTCACATTGCTGGTCTGCAGCAGACTCCTGGCTCAGTCCTTGGAGGCAGAACTGGATGGAAGCCTCAGATGTCAGACCCAGGTATAGCAGCAACTTCAGAAAGGGCCTTGCAGAATAATCCTGAGGGAATAAGAGCTGTCTCAGAGAAGAAGAAAAGTGTGCAGAAGGAGGATCATGACCTAGAGATTTTTGTGTGAAGGCCATGGAGAGACCTTTAGCTGTGACAGAACTGCAAATACAACCTCACACTGAGCTCTGGCAAATGCTATCCCGCAGAAGTCTATCTTTGTGCAGTACAGCCTGAGTGAGGGACCTCTCTGAGAAGCCTGGTTTATGGCCAGGGAAGGGGTGGGTCTGGGAAAAAACTCCTAAACCTGGATTCTGGGATCACTCCAGACCCACCAAATCAGTATGCCCGATGTTGGTGCTCCCTCTAGGGGAAATCCCTTTTCCAGGCTGAGGAATCAGCCCCTGTCTCCTAAACCAGAGAGGAATAGGGACACTTGGCTTGGGTGGGACATCCTGCAGGCAACTCCTACCTAGTCTTGACCTGACCCCTAGGAAGTACACCCCCATCCTACCCCCCAAAAGTGAGAGGTCCCTGAGGATGAGGGGGAGACACAGTACCTGTTCCCAGGGAGCTTCACTTCCCAGTGAACTGGCCCGGCCTGGCTTTCTGCAACTTCCTGAGCCTCTCTGGGGGGATCTCCTGCAGACTGATGCCATGGTTGCTGGCCCTGCAGGGGAGATGGCAGCCTCAGGAAAGAGAAACAGGGGTGAGGCACCTGTCACGCGGCAGGTTCAAGCCACCCGCTTACCCTGGCTGCAGATCCGGTGGTTTGGGGATGGGCTTGTTGAAACCCTGTCTACCCACAAGCCAGTACGTGTCCTCAGCACCCTTGCCCTGGGGGACACAAAGGAATCTTTAGGTCTAGGCGAATCTGGGAGACCCTACATCTGTATGGACCCCCACAAAGTGGCAGAGTGTGGTCCAGACTTACCTTCAGCTCTGTGCGGCCCCGCCGCTCCATCTGGTAGCCCTGGTCCAGAGCACAAAGAATCTGAACAGTGCTCATGTTCACGTGGATGCGGTAAGCTGAGGCAGCGAGGGAAGATGTTGATCTCAGGATTCACCTCTCCTCTCCATCCTGGGCCATCATCTCCCCTGTCCAGCCTCTCCCCACCTCCCCCACCTCTCCTTGTCTGTTACACTCACGTAGCCCCGTGGACTCCATTCGTGAGGCCGTGTTGACTGTGTCTCCAAACAGGCAGTACCGAGGCATGGTGAGGCCCACAACACCAGCCACGCACGGGCCTGGGGAGATACGCCAGGTCAGAGGGCGGGCAGGCAGAGACTGGGTCAAAGCTGGCGGTGCCCAGCAGCTAGGCTGTACAGAGGGCCTTGAGATACCTTAGCACCCACACTCTCTACCGACTCCCCCAATAAAAACGCTCTTGTGTATTTTCTTCAAGACAAGCCCCCACCCCAGGCTACCCCCACCCCACGCTACCCCCACCCCACGCTACCCCCACCCCACGCTACCCCCACCAAGGGGGTAGCTGCCTCCTACAGCTGAAATCTGGAGCCCCAAAGGCCGGGAGGGCCAAGGAGTTACCTGAGTGCAGGCCAATGCGGATGCGCACTGGTACCTCAGGCATATGGCGCATGCGGAAAGAGCCTACCGCACTGAGGATGTCCAGTGACATGTTGGCAATCTCTGCGGCATGCCGCTGCCCATTCCTTTGTGGCAGCCCGGAGGCCACCATATAGGCATCGCCGATTGTTTCCACCTGGGGGACGGGGCTGTGTTGGTTCAGTTCTGAGCACCTTTCCCCCCCAATAACGCAAAGCAGTGTCACGTGTCGGGAGGTCTAAAGGGTTAGGACAGACATGCCGGGAAGCCACGCTGGGAGTCAGGAGTTGCACTTGGGCATGAAGGAAGAGATCAGTGGCCGCCGGGCTGAGGAAATCCAGCTGGCGTCCTGAGGCAGGTGGAACTGCTTCATTTAAACGGAAACCCGGGACTCAGGAGGCAGAGGCAGGAGGATTGCCACAAGTCTGAGGCCAGCCTGGTCTACAAGCAAGTTCTAAGCCACCCAGGTATACATAGAAAACAAAAGAAAACCGAAGGGCAGGGGGTTATCTCCTGCACACTCTACCTTGTAGACATCGTGGGCCCCAATGATGGCGTCAAAGAGCGTATAGAGGTCATTGAGAAGGTCCACCACCTCAATGGGCTCACTCATGGCCGAAATGGTGGTGAAGCCCACGATGTCACTGAAGTAGAGCGTCACCTCTTCAAAGTACTCGGGCTCCACAGATGTCCCCATCTTCAGGGCCTCAGCCACAGATCTAGGAATGGCAAGCCGCAGGGTCACCTGGAGGCCACCCCAACCTGGCCACCCTCTCCCCACACTCCTCTCCACAGGCACCCACGGAGGCAGCATCTGCGTGAGCAGCCTGTCTGTCTTCTGCTTCTCCTGTTCTAACTCCTCTGTGCGCTCTCGGATCAGGTCCTCCAGGTTACTGGAGTACTGTTCCAGCATCCGAAGCATGGAGTCGATGATGTTCGTCTTCCGGCCCTTGTTGATGCTCTTGAACTAGGAGAGGAGAAAACTAGTTTTTTTTAAAACAACAACAAAAAAACCAAAAAAACCCTAAGACTTGGGCTGCTTCTCCTGGACCCTCTCACGGGGCTACACATCTGAGCACCGTTTACCTTTTACTCACGAAGCACCCCAGATTCCTGGCCACTATGTTTGTGGGTATTATTATGGGGTATGCGGAAAAGGAGGGTTCCCACAGATAGCAGCTCTGAGTTGGAACTGACAAGACACTGGACTCAAGCCCAGGGTTTTCCTGTCTCCGTAAACCAAGCACATATCTGGTTCTTACTCAATGTTGCTGATTTGGATTAAGTATTTCTCCCACCCAGAGTTCCCTTTCCCATCCCGAAGGCCTCCACAAGTCCTCGAATGCTTCCTAAACCTTCCCTACCAAATTTGCAGTCATTAGGTTAATCCTTAGGAGAGAGCCTAAAAGGTCAAAGATCCTGCTAGCCTGCTTGCTCAGAAACAGGATGCTGACAGGAATCTGGGATCCCAGGGGCCAGCCCAGTCCTTGCCCAATGCCAGCTCCTGACCAGGTCAAAGGTGTGGTCCATAGAAGGCCGAAGTTCTGGCTGCTCTGCCCAGCACTGCGTCATCAGCTGGATGCACTCCATGGGTGCCTGGTCCATTGACACCAGGGGCCGACACAGTGGGGGAGGGCTCTGTACCCTCTGGATCACTTCTAGAGGCAAGAAGAAACCGCGAGAAGTGGGCAAGCCCAAATACAACCCACCTCTCACTCTAGCCCAAGACGGGGCACTGGAAGAGGGTCTCGCATGATTCCAAGCTGCTCTCCAGCATGCGATGCAGCTGAGGATGACCCCGGAACTTCTCATCCTTCTACTTCCACTTCCCAAGCAAGTGCTGGGACCACAGGCTTGTGTGACCACGCCCAGATTATGAGGTGCTGGGAATTGAACTCAGGACTTTGTGTACATTAGGCAAGTACTCTACCAACTGAGCTTCTTCCCAGCCAGAGAGGATTGTTTGTTTGTTTGTTTGTTTGCTTGCTTGCTTGTTTGTTTGCTTGTTTGTTTGAGTTAGGGTTTCTCTGTGTAGCCCTGGCTGTCCTAGAACTCACTCTGTAGACTAGGTTGGCCTCGAACTCACAGAGATCCGCCTGCCTCTGCCTCCCGAGTGCTGGGATTAAAGGCGCACACCTGGCTAGGATTGTTTGAACTTCCAGGCCTTAGGAGATGGCTCAGTCACTAAGTGTCTGGCATGCAAGCCAGAAGGCCTGAGCTTGGATTTCCAGCAGCCACATTAAAATAATTGTAAAAAGCCAGACCCGGTGGCAACACCTGTAACCCCAGCACTAGGAAGGCAGACACGGGCTCCCTGGGGCTTGCTGCTATCCAATATAGCTAACTGGTGAGTTCTAGGTTCAGTGAGAGACTCTGTCTCAAAAAATGAAGGGGAGAACGATTGAGGAAGACACCTGGCACTGGCCTGTGGCCTCCATTTGCGGGTGCGCGCGCGCACGCGCGCGCGCACACACACAACTGTCTGCACACATGGACACATACATACACTACACACAAATAATAAGTAAAGAGATGCTTTAGCTGGCGGGGGAGTGTAACATGGATGGGCATCTCTAGGAGTAACGGGGGGCCCTTGAAATCTGAGGGTCAGTAAGAGGCGACAGAGACAAACTAATGTTTACTGAGCATAAGAAACGTGTGAGAATCCTATAGATGATGAACGATTTGGATTTGGATGCGATGGGACCATCCTCTGACCCCTCTGTTGTCTCTTCTGCCTTCCTAGGATCTCTGAGAATCAGAGAGGAGCCTGTCTGTGTGATGGAAGAGCAGGGTGGGGCCAGGGTCAGGACAGAGGCTTGGCTCGGCTTTCCCACTGCCGCCCTAGACCCCAACTTTAAGAAAGCCACCACGAGCCAGGCGGTGGCGACCCACGCCTTTAATCCCAGCACTCAGGAGGCAGAGGCAGGCGGATCTCCGTGAGTTCGAGGCCAGCCTGGTCTACAGAGCGAGATCCAGGAAAGGCCCAAAGCTACACAGAGAAACAGTCTGGAAAAACTAAAAAAGAAAGCCACCACAAGATGAAGTCTCAGCACGGGGCTTCACTTTACTAAAGAGCCAGGCCGGGTCTAGGCTGGCTGTTTTAACTGCGGGGTGGCTGCCTGGCCTCAAGCCACCTTACCCTCGGGTGTGAGCTCCAGCATAGCATAGGGAGGGCTGCGACACACGACCTCCTGCATGATGATGCCCAGGCTAAAGACATCCCCAGCGAGGGTTCCACGTCGCTCCAGGGCTGGGTCCCGAAGCAGCTCTGGGGCTGTCCATAACTGATCTAGGAAGAGGAAAGAGGGATGTGGGCACGAGAGAGGCTGCGGTGGCCCCGGGGATCAGATCCTCAGTGATGCTAATTAATCCTACAACCCCGCAAATAGCTCAGAGCCTGCCCTCCCGAAGGCGGTGCCTAGGGAAGACTCGGCCTCCGGAGAGCCAGCCTTCAGCAAAAGCCACTTATCCACAGACCCGGAGTTCAGGCACCCCCTGGCAAGCTCCCACGTGCCGGCCACAGACCTTTTCTGCAGCTGCTTATTGTTAGCAGATCTGGGATGTGAAGAGTGCGCGAAAGGGATGGAGGGAAAAGCACTTGAGACTATAGGGATCCCGGATCCCCAGGGGGACTCCTACCCTCTGCACTGGGAGGCTCCGGTAACACCCTTTGCGCTTCCAGCAGTCGCCCGTGGCCATGATCTGTCACCTTGAGCACGAACCTCCCGTCCACCACGCAGTTCCGAGACTTAAGCCTCCCGTGGGCCACACCGCGGTGGTGCAGATACCTCATTCCCTTGGAAGGCGTGGAGGAAGAGGCAACCTCAGTTCCCCTGGTCCCCCAGCATCCCCGTCAGCACGTCTCTATCTCCCGCAAACACACACACACAGGCAGTACACACACCTTGATGAGGTCCAGCAGGAGAGAAGACTTGAACATCCAGTCCAGCTTTATGTCTCTCTGGGCCAGGAGGTCATGGAGGGAGCCCCGAGCACAGTGCTCGGAGACCACAGCCAAAATGCCCTCCCCAGGGGCGGCAGGGCTGTCTGCTGTCCCCGCCAGGAACAGCCCCAGGTAGAGAACCACATTCTCATGCCGGAGCTCCCGCAGCTGAAAGGCAGAAACCGACGACAGGAGTTTTTTGTTTTTTGTTTTTGTTTTTTTTTTTTTTTTTTTTTTTTTTTTTTTTTTGCCCAGGAGGCAATGCACAGAGCACCAATTATTTTTCCCCCATATTCAGTGCCTATTTGGGGGCAGCCAAACTGGGAATGAAGGGCTGAGAATGGTGGGTAAAATGGTGTGGAGGTGGGAGGACTTTCTTCTCTATGTAGTTCTGTTTCGATGATGAATGGCTAAGCTTAAAGTTATGAATGAAAAGACAAACATGTACTGGGGGTTAGGACCCAGTCAGGTTCTGCTCTGCTGACCATAAAGCTGAGGGACTAAATTAACTAGAGTTAAGTGGAGTCGTAAAGGGAGAGCAATGCTCCACGCAGCCCTGCACCCCAGTCTTTGATGGAGGACGAGACAGAGCAGCGCCTGCTGCTGCTGCCTTCCAGCTTTCCCTGGGGCCACAGGCCGGTTCAGGGGCTGCTTTTCACTTTAAACACCCGGTGTCAAATGGTGACTTCGTCCATACCCACGAAGGCCACCCACTTAAGGCACTCACAGCTGTGACCACAAGCTCCCGAGGCTGCCTCCTGGAAAGAGGCCAAACCAAGGCTGCTTGCTTGGTGCTGGGGGGAGGGGGACATGACGGCCTCCTTGTCAACGGCCCACTCCACACAGGTGTCCTCACAGATGCGGGAACTCATTTCAATGTTTTTTTCTTTGAAAAAAAAATGTTTATTGATGGGTGTGTGCACATCTGCATATGTGTATGTCTGTGGGCATCTGTGTGCCGCGGCACCCCCGTGGAGATCAGAGGGCAACTTGGAGGAGTCAGCTCTTTCACTTCCACTAAGTGTGTTCTGGGGAACACATCCAGGTGATGTCAGTAGGCACCTTGGTCTACTGAGCCGTCTCGATGGGTCCTCATTTTTACTTTTTTTTTTTTTAATCATTTCACTTAATACAGTTCTACTGGCCTGTGAGGAGACCCTGGGCTGGGTGAAGGGAATAAGGTAGCATCCTTATTCAGATTTCAGTCCATGATGGAGGCAGATAAGCCAGACCATAGTTGAACGTACAACTTTTGTGATAAAATGACATGTTACTTACCACATAGAAGCTGTGATAACATAAAAACAAAAACCAAAAAAAACAAAAACAAAAACAAAACAAAACCCAAAAACCATCTAATATCACAAGAGAGGATGATGGGAAGTCCTCTCCAGAGTGGAAGGAAACCTGAGAATTACCTCTGTAACCTGCTGCAAAAGGAAGCCAAGGATGGGCAGACCAATCCCCATCATGGGTTACCTTGGAGAAGGCTGTCTTGGTTGCTGGCCTGATGGCCATATGATGATCCCCTGGAAATTTCTTCAGCCAAACCCAGTCTCCCTGCAGCAGAAGGTTAAGGAATTCAGTCCATGAAGCCCCAAGATGCAAGATGCTCTAGGGCTCTCACATTTCCACTGGCCCAGTGACCCAGAACACATCTGTCACAAGACCGAGAACATCAGAGGCAAGCAGCTCAGTGCATGCCCATACGTTTCCCGGGTAGCTGGGTCAGAGCCCAGGTGAGGAAGATGTGAAGCCGTGCATGGTAGTCCTCACCTCTCCAGATATACCCATCAACACTCATACAAGTGAACTGTTGCATACACAGCCCTCATCACTATCCTTTGTCATGAGAGAGCACTGTACTAAGAGTCATCAGGAATTACTGTGAAGGGAGCTGTCATCCCTGTGGGTCCTGGCCTCACTGTCTCCAGCTGCTTGGAAGGGTCAGTTCATGGTATGCCATGGTGTAGACACTTGGTTCAGTGATCTGCTGCTGTTATCTGGATGAGCAAGGAGCCCTTTGTTCTTAATTTGCCCTGGGCCTTGTAAATCAGATTAGTGGTCCTGCCTGTTGCTAAGAGACTGGAACTAGAAGAGAGTCGTGAAGATTTGGTACTGTCTCCTAATAAGCATTTGGAAGTAAATATGGAGATACGTTTTGAAGGTCATTAAAAGCTGGGGTTGCATTTAATGGGCGGGACCAGAGAGAAGAAAGACTTAGCATAGGCAGAGGGTGGTCCCACGCAAAGAACAGCCTGCTTAACATAACAATAATGTGTCGCTGAGAACCGGTCGGTCACCACGGTCTCAGGTGGCACAGTAAGAACTGTGACATTTTCTCCAAGACCTTGAGCTTGGCCAATCTCCCCACTCCTCCCGATGAGTTGAGATCTCGAACTCATCCTGTCTCTCCCCTCAGTATCTCTCGCCCACCCTGCCACATTCACGCGTCCTGGACCAGTTGTTAGTGTTCTCTGACATGTCTTTTCTGGTGTAGGGCTTGTGTTTATGAGTCTGACCAGAACTGGTTGAAAATGTTGAGGGGGTGGGGGTCAGGGACTTCCAGCAGAGAAGGAATTGGCCTCACTGGCTACACCACCCTGTACCCCGATCACAGCATGCTGATCAGCACCCCCAGCCTCCAGATTTTAGGTTTTGGGAAGGCCTCACCTGGGTCTTGTGGCAGAAAGGATTTCCAGATAGGAGAATCAGGTTAGGATTGCTAAATCCGTGACTTTTCCCTAGATCCTGCTCAGCTCCATCTCCCTGCCTGGAGCCTGCAGGATGGGACTTGTCTGTCTCTCTCCGACTCTGGTCTGAGCCCCCTTCCTTCTCTTCCCTTCCTGGAGTACGGGGCAGTCTCACTGGGGATTTGCTCACCTCATAGAGGCCAATGTTGCTGCTCTCTGGGGGCTGGCTGGGGACACTGCGAATGTCTGATGTGCTCCTGGTAGCCAGACTTGATCTACTGCCCTGGGCCACCTGAGGACAGAGGTCAAAACAAGAATCAGAATATATTCTGGGGCCAAAGTCCTGGGGCTGAGGCTGAGTTCTGTGGGTGAAAGAGAGGAGGAAAAGGAATCTGCGGGCAAGTGGAAATGGCACCCAGTACATCACACTTTACAGTGGTGGCGCACGCCTTTAATCCCAGCACTGGGAGGCAGAGTCAGGCGGATCTCTGTGAGTTCGAGGCCAGCCTGGTCTACAAAGCGAGTTCCAGGGAAGGCGCAAAGCTACACAGAGAAACCCTGTCTTGAAAACAAACAAACAAACAAACATTCATTTTCTAGTGGGACCTTCACACGAGCCCGAGACAGGACTGTCCCCCTATTGCATAGATGAGGTCCCTGATTCTCAAGGACAAAGCCGGAGCAGAAGCTAAGTTCCTCACATGGGAGCTGGGGGCACAGCTGGCTCAGGGAGGGGACAGGTGGCTCCTGGCTCCCTGCTTTCCTGACCTTCCGAGAGCTGCCCCCTGGTGGGTGAAGGAAGGTAACATCTTCCATAGTCAGGATGATCTTGTTGGGGCCGGAGACCATTTGCATGTGTAGCAGCCTGTGCCTGGTGTGGGGAGGTGGTCATCCCCACAAATTCCATAAGAGGCCAGCAGGGGATAGAGCAGAGGGGTGATGTTAGTTCAGGGAAGTGTACTGGAATATAGCAGTCCCCCAAACATACTCTAGAATTCTGCCAACTCCCTGGATCCTTATGTCCTTCCCAAGGCGACTTCCCCATCTTGTGGACACCTCACCGCCTGTCTTTATGGCACAACTTTGCTTCCCTACTCACCTCAGGTAATGAGCCAGGAAGGCTCCGGTCAGTCCCACCCCGATCACCAGGAGGAAGCCAATGAAGACCAGGCCTGGCTCCACTCCTAAAGGGACAAAGAGAGGGGCCCTTGGTCTTGGAAGGGAAGGACCCCTTAAGGGGGAGGGGGGGATGTTCAATCAATCATGCCAAATCTAAGAAATGGGTTTGGGAGCTGGGTCAAAGCTCACAGATTCCTCAATGGGGGAGTCTGGAGATTCTACAAGGGCCCTCAAGGGGTTTAGAAATCCTTGAGGAGTCCTGAGCAAGCCGTGGGCTGAAGGAGGACCTGGGAGAATAACAGGAGTTCCCTCCCTCACACAGCATTGTGAATTGTCCACGCTGACTGTTTCAGCGGGAGCCTGCAGGGGCTCCCCTCACCTCCATTGCAGATCACATCTGGATCAAACCAGCAGGAAGGATCTGGCCCAGGCGCAGGTCCACCTCGAGGGAAGTGCACAGGGGGCCCAGCAGGGCGTATAGAGCCTCGGATAGGATCCAACAGATGTGTGGTGAAGAGCCGATCTCCTGACGCATCTGTATCCAGCAGCACAAAGGAGGGCTCCTCGGTTCTTCCCAGGACCCCGCAAAAGCCAGAGACTTGGGCTTCCTGAACTTGGCGGGCCACAGATGCACCCGACACCCAGCCACCACCCACAGCTTCTCTGGCTCTTGTCACTCCCCCAGCCAACAGGAAGATAGCATCATAGATGGTTCCAAACAGTGGAGAGACCTAGAGGAGAGGAGAGTGAGGACTCAGGGCCTGGACTTAGAGCCCATGAACAGGTGAGAATTCACCAGACTGCCTGTTCCTTCATGAGCCCCACTACCTCCGAGGGTTCCTATCTCCTGGGTGAAGGCTCCCCACACTCCCCATTGTCTGTTGGCACGGATCGCACCTCCTTTCAGGAATTAGGTCCTTCTCTCATCATGACTGAGACTCTCAATAGCCTAGACTTTTTCATCTAGTTTTTTGCCTGGCTTATACCTTTAATCTATCTCATCATCTACCATTCATCTAAGGCCCCCATCCTTTGCTCATGTCTTCGTATTGTTTATTTATTGCTGAGGTTGACCTTAAACTCATTCTGTAGCCTAGGCAGATGTTGGATCTATCTTTATTCCTGCCTTCCTCCCTCCTCACTCTTTTCCACTCTCTGTCTGTCTATCTGTCTGTCTGTCTGTCTGTCTGTCTGTCTCTCTCTCTCTCTCTCTCTCTCTCTCTCTCACACACACACACACACACACACACTTTCTTTTTTTAAGTTTCTCTCTCTTTTAATTTTGTCTGCATGTACGTCTGTGTGAAGGTGTCAGATCTTGGAGTTAGAGACAGTTGTGAGCTGCCATGTAGGTGCTGAAAATTGAACCTGGGTCCTCTGGAAGAGCAGTCAGTGCTCTTAACCACTGAGCCATCTCTCCAGCCCCTCACTTTCTTTCTTTGTGTTATGAAGCCCAGACAGGCCTGGAAATGACAGCCTTGAACTTCTGACCTCCAGTGTCAGCAGACAGTGATGCATCCCCAGCCAGATGTTGAATTTTTGATCCTCCTGCTTCAGCCTTATAAGTAGCTGGGATTGCTTGCCCACATTAGCAGGCCTAGCCTGGTTACCGGTGTTTCTTCCATCCCCTCCCCAAAGAGGCACTACCACTACCTCTCCCCACCACTGTTCCCAGTTCCTGTTTCTTGGGATGGCAGACGCCATGGACACTAGTGACACTGTGGTGTGTGGGACAGTCCTATGCTGTGAGCAAACTTTAGGGGGGAGAGACAAGAATGTTAAGGAAGTGCAGTAGTGAGGGCACAGGAAGCAAGAGGGCTTTAGGGACGAGGAGGAGGAGGGAGGAAGAGGTGGAAGGTTCCAGAAGTAGTGACCATCCCCTCGGTCATGAATTAGAATTATCTAGGGGAGAATGGGGTAGTAGAGGGACAATAGAGAAGGACACATTGGGGGAACCTAAAGTGGCTGCTTAGTCAGGCAGAAGGTCATGGAAGATGCAGGAGAAACAAGACTCAGTCCTGGTAGGCCCTGTGAGGAGCCCTCCACCTATACAGGATAATGAAGGTTCCCCAACTCAGGATGCAGGAAGCCATCCAGAAACTACCAGGAGGCCTTGAACCATGTCTTGGGATTGTAGAGCATATCCGTTTCTGAAGCCGAATCTCGTTGCTGATGGAGAGAAGCCGGGGGTCACATGAGAGTTGGGAGATTCTAGACTTGGGCCCAGAAATGCTGTGGCCTGAGTCGGGGCAGTGTCAGTGAGGGGGAGAGTATGAATGAGGTCTCTAATGACCTTCAGGAGGAACAGTAAGAGGGCTTCAGGCCTGGTTTGTGGGGGACAAAGAGGAGAACCCGGTCTCCAGCATGGTCAGCTGGCCGCACCGCTCATGACAGCGAATGACAGCATCCTTCCTCCTACCCATTCCCTCTTTCTCCCCGGACTGACAGATCCCCACCTCAGCTCACTCTTCATCGATCATTCCCATTCTTTCTTCTTTTCTACCCCAAACATCTTCTTGGAGAAGGCTAGAGGCATTGGTGGGGAAGAGTTCTGCATGCCTCCCGACCCCACTCCCCACCTTAACCTCCTTTAAGTGGTCTCTTTTGAGTGTGGGCATGGCTATTTATTTTGGGAAACTGAGCCTGAGGCCTTGCACAGTTCTGGCAGGTTTCCTCCACTATGCTGTCTGGCCGCCTCTTGTTTTTGAGACAGGCCCCTAAGTGGACCAGACTTGCCTTGAACTTGCTCTAGAGCCCAGGAAGGCCCTGAACTTGCTCTCCTCCTTCCTCAGCCTTCTGAGTATCTGAGACAACAAACCCATGTCACCAGGCCTGGCATGAGAATGGCCTTCTTGACAGCTAATTTTCTTCCCACTGATATCTACCTCAGTAGCGTCTAGACTCCGTTTGTGACTGAGAAGGAATTAGATGATTTGAACTGGGATCCTGGAGATCAAGGAATTCTGATTACTAACTAGATGTTGGAAATGACCTTTGGTTCTGATTGTGGGACAGTCTCCCCTCCCACCCCCATGTAGTTAAGAACACCGGTGTGACCAGAGAACAAAGTCGGGACCCCAGAGGAAATGTCTCTGAACTAGGTTAGGTGTGAAGGTTACATCTGCATCCCCTCTCTTTCCCAGAACACCAGCTGCTGGTTACATATGTTCTTGAGGTGCTGGGTAAGTCTGCTTTGAAGCAATCTAAAAATGATGTGGCAATTTAGGATTTACTCCTTGGAGCCGGATTTGAGAGGTCTCGTTGCCTACTCTCAGGGGTAATCGTAGTAATGAGGATGCCGTAAGCCAAACCAGAACTTCTACAGCACCCAGGAAATTCCAGATCAGCTGTGGCTACTACGGTTCACTTCCCATTGGCTCCACCCTCCCCTTTCCCACTAGCTTCATCAAACTCATTCCCACTGGCTCCACCCTCCCTTCCCCATTGACTCCACCTCCCTTTCCTATTGGCTTCATTTTCCTCTTTCCCAACTGTCTCCACTAGCCCCTTTCCCCTTTCCCTCCCACCTCTTCCTACTGGTTCCATCCTTCCCTCCTTGTCTGCTCTCTGCTCACTTCCCTGGCTCTCCTTCCTCTTCTCCATCCATTAGTCCGTCTACCTGCTGCAGGTTGAGGTCAGCGGGCAGCTCCTGGTGCTCTTGGGCCCTGCGCAGGCTGTCCTGCACGCTGCCTCCCGGAGGACAGTGGCGCGTGAGTGTGAGCACCGCATCGTGAGCTCTGCGAAGCTGGGAGCTGTTGACCAGAGCAGCCAGAGCCTCCCGGCCTGGAGACAACGCGTAGTGGAGCGTGTCGAAGGGCAGGAAGACCAGAGAGCCATCAGCTAGGCCCAGCTCTTCTGCAGCTTCCAGTAGGTAGCGCTGCTCCTCGCCGCCCAGCAGCACCGAGTGCATCACCATGATCACCACTGCGGACACAAAGGCTGGCTCGCTGCGCTGCCCGTGTTGCCCGCTGTCCGCAGGACCCGCCCGTCTCCCTGCACTCTACAACGGGAGCCTACCTCTAACTCTAGGCCCGTCCCGGATCCTCCTGAGGGCCTTCCGAGCTCCAGACAGGTCTGAGGGCTGCATGGAGGTCACTAGGGCAACTGGCAAGCCCCGCGCCCTGAGTGCTGTGGACAGAGCACGTCCCGCCTCCACCCACAGGTCCTGGGGCGCCGTGATCAGGGCCACGCGGGCCCAGCGGAATGCTCTAAGGAGGACGTAGAGGGCATCTGCAGCGGGGGTCACCGCCGGGGCTGTAGTACCCGCCGCCCGCGTGCCTGGGCAGCCCCAGGGCACCAGAGCTACTCCAGCCTCCTGGGCTAGCAGTTCGGCTGGCCGGCAGGCTGCGGGGTTCACCGGACCCACCAGGCCAGAGACTCGAGCCAGCGCAGAGGACACAGCCCCTAGAGAGCCTGGGGTCAGGCAAGGCTCTGGGAGCAGCGCAACCTCGAACCGGGGGCCGCCGTTGCCGTCTAGGGCAAGGTGTCGGTTCAGGCGGTTAGCGGCCAGACGCGCAGCCAGATCTGGGCGGGCCCGGGCGAAGATGGGGTCGCAAGCCCAGGGGCCCAGGACCCCCACTTTGAACACGGACGAGAGGACAGCAGGCGGCGGGAGCAGCAGCAGCAGCAGGAGTCCGTGCAGCCGAGGCCCTGGCCAGCACAGGACCCGCGAAAGGCTGGACCAGGACTGCCACGCAGGGACGCAGAAGCCGGCGCCGGGAAGCCCACCCGCTGGCAGGAGCCACGCGGTCATTGCCCTCTTCTGTGAACACAGAGGGAGCAAGCGGAGTTGAGACCCCCCCACCACTCCCTCAGGGTTCTCCACTCAAGCCGGTTTTCAAATCCCTGCCAACCCCAAGGGTGTCTCGGCTTCCACACACTTGGACCCTACCTAGATGGGGACAGCGCACCGCCCCAAGGCCTCTTTGGCCTGACCTGCTTGTCCCCGTTTGTTTATCCCCCTGCTCCCTGGTCAGCATCCTCAGGTTCGGTGGGGATACTCCCACGCCCTCACTCAGGACCCGAGTCCACGGAGTGGGTCATTTACTACTTACCGGGAAGTCTCGGGCTGGGACCTGGCTAAGGGGTCACAGGTCGATGCCCCTTCAGTTTCCCCTGGCAGCCCAGCCCAGGGCGGGGGTGTGGGAACAGCCCTCTGCAGCCCTTAATCTCCCCAAGCCGATTAGGATCTTTTAGTCAAGCAGAGAGGGGCGGGCTGATGGAGGATGATAGTCCCTCCTGTTCTCTTGGGTGGGATCTGTGCCGCCTCCAGACAGCCAGAGCTGCTTAACTGAACACACGCGGAGGTAAAGTGATAGAATCGGGTCCGTACCGCGAGCAAAATGTCAGGTTTTAGATTTACACGTGGAAATCAAAACTTTATTTATTTTTCAGTTGCCTGCAAAAATTGAATCAGGTAAGAATCATTCTTGGAGCTGGGCGGTGGTGGCACACACCTTAAAACACACACCTGGCGCTCTGGAGGTAGAAGCAGATGAATCTCTTGAGTTCAGGGACACCCTGGTCTACAGAGTGAGTTTCAGGAGTTACACAGAGAAACCCTATCTCGAAAAACCAAAAAGAATAAGAAATAAAAAAAGAATCATGCACGGCTACTAAAGCTAGGTGGAAAATTTGAGGACCGTCAGGATGTTTTGTTTTCCATGATTATAAACCATCACTCCATTTACTACTTATAGGTTGGGAGACAGCAAACTTATAATTGCTGCAATTTTAATTGTAAAAAAAATATTTATAGCTGGGTGTAATGGCCTTTAATCCCAGCACAAGGAAGCAGAGGTGGATCTTTGTGTGAAGTCAGTCTGCTCTACCTAGAGAGTTCCAGGACAGCCAGGGCTACAGTAGACCCTGTCTCAAAACAATTGTTTTATTTTATATGTACGTGTGTGTGCCTGAGTCTATGTATGTGCACTACAGTGTGCAGGGGCCGATGGAGGTCAGGAGAGGCATCAGAACCCCTAGAACGGGAGTTACACACGATTGTGAGCCACCGTGTGGGGGCTGGGAACCGACCAATATGTAAGGTTCTGAGCTGCTGAGTGATCTTTCCAGGCTTGTAACTGATGCAGCCCCTCCCCACCCCTTGGTTGGTGGTATCCAGTCTACAGGTACAGGACATTTATTTGCCCCTTCACTGCCTAGTTCATATTAAAGTGTCCTATTTCATCTCCCATAATTACTCTGTCTTCCTGTCACCCTCCCTCCTCCCAACTCATATGCAATCTTTAGGGGAAAACTTTAAACCAGTAGAATTATCAAAATGCTGTAAGGAGCCTGGTGGTGGTAGTGCATGTCTTTAATCCCAGCACTCGGGAGGTGGAGGCAGGTGGATCTCTGTGAGTTCAAGTCCAGCCTGGTCTACAGAGTGAGTTCCAAGACAGCCAGGGCTGTTACCCAGAGAAACCCTGTCTTGGAAAAAAAAAAAAATGGTACAAGAATGCTCCAGCATCAGTCAGTGTAGTGGGGGCCTGTAATCTCAGGAGGTGGGGTGAGAGGTTGGTGGCACTGAGGCCAGTCTGGCTACATAGTGAAGTCACGTCTTGGGCCAAATAAAAGAGCATACTCGAGATGGCTCTTGAAGAATGACTCATTTGGTGATCCTCTGGCTTCCACGTGGCACACACACTCATACACACACACATACACACACACACACACACACACACACACACACACACACACAGAGAGAGAGAGAGAGAGAGAGAGAGAGAGAGAGAGAGAGAGAGAGAACTGGCCACTGGCACAATTGGAATGTGAGTGGGCAATTTGGTAAATTCATGACGTTAATAACTGTACTACATACTAAGGAATGTTCGACCAGGTATGATGGTACACGCCTTTAATCCCAACACTTGAGAGGCAGAGGCAGGCAGATCTCTGTGAGTTTGAGGCTAGTCTGGTCTATGTGAGTCCCTGGCTGGCCAAGCTGCAAAGTGAGACCCTGTCTAAAAAAACAAAAACAAAAACAAAACAAAACTCCCAAGTCATAAGAAGCAGAAGAAATGGTCTCCCCAGGGAAGAGCCCTCCAACTGGCTATCTGATACCAAGTGGTCAGCCCTGAGGTCATATACACACAGGCAACAGCATACGGACTGAGAAGGTTATATTCATGTATTTAGGGATGTATATATAAACTATTAAAAAGAGGCCATGATCGGAGAGAGCAAGGAGGGGACATGGGAGAAGTTGGAGGGAGGAATGAGAAGGGGAAATGATGTAATTATGTTATAATTTCAAAACAATAAGGTGGAAAGAGATAGAGAAATACACTGCTATCAGTCTCTGGGCATGCGTAGACCGGTGTGCCCAAGTACACATGAGCACATGCGTACATACTCCACAAACACACACTCTGAAAAACAGGTGAATCAGGGCAGAGAGCATGAATAAGTTCTTTGTTATTTTTGTAGTGTTTCATAAGTTTGGAGTCATTTCTGAATAAAAGGTTGATAGAAAATGCTAAAAAAAAAAGGAGTATGTCTTATCAGCTCAGGATAAAAAAGGATTTATTAAAGAAGATATATAAAGTCCAAATTATACAGTTAAAGATGAATACGTTTTTAAAATGCCTGGCTCTAAGTCAGAGCATACAATAAAGCAAACATGAGCCACTGACTGGAAAATCTTCATGGACACGAGCAAATTGCCAGGGCGCAGCTCAGGTCAGGAGATGGGAGCTTGCCCAGTACGCACATAGCCCTGGCTTCAGTGCCCAGCACCACATAAATTAGAGCATGGTAGCACACACCTGTAATCCCAGCACTTGGGAATAGAGGCAAGAGGCTCAGGAGTTTAAAGTCATCCTAGACTACATATTGAGTTCAAGGCCAGCCTGGGATTCATGAGACACTGTCATGAATAAGAAAATGACAAAGAGAAAAACCAACTAACAAAAGTTGGTATCTGTGAGCCACCATGTGGTTGCTGGGAATTGAACTCAGGACCTTTGGAAGAGCAAGCAGTGCTCTTAACCTCTGAGCCATCTCTCCAGCCCAAAAAAGTTGGTATCTGTATATCTCTCCTCATCTACTACATCTCTACTCATCTAAATCTATCTATACCCGTATAAAAGGTAAACATTCTAGTATTAAAATGGACAAAGGATTTGAGTGGGCACATCCATGGAAAAGCTTAGGAGAAAATGCTCAACCTCTCTAATAACCAAAATGAGAAATAAAACAAGACAGTGACGCACCATTCACACCCGTCAGATTGGCAAAAATACTAATGTGACAATACCGATCCGTTGAAACGTGAACCTGTATTGGCTGGTGACGGTATCGCTAGGGTCAGTCTACAGTGGCGGACATGGCAAGCCCATTTTCCGGTATCTTCCCACAGCAGTTAATTTGATGAGATTAAAAATTACTGCAGAAACACACCTTGGGGTGGGTCTGTGAGGAAGTTCCTAGAACAATTTAATGGAGGAAGGAAAAACCCACCCTGAATGTGGGTGGCAACATTCCTTGTGCTGGAGTCCTTGTACTGAGCATTGGAAAGGGGACTGAGCACCAAGTTCAACTCTCTGCTTCCAGATTGCTGAAGGTGGGACCAGCCACCTTGTGTTCCCATTGCTATGCCTTCCTCAGCAGGATGGACGGTGAGCTTAAACAGTTAGTCAAAATAAACGCCTCCTACGAGAAGAAGCCAGCGCCTTCATCAAGAGAAGTAACTTCTATTTGTGGATGAGCAGACTTGTACAAGCATTCATTCATTTATTCATCAAAAATACAGTTACTGGAGCTGGAGAAAAGGCTCACGTTAAGAGCACTTGTTATCCCAGAGGACCTGGGTTCAATTCCCAGCACCCACATGGCAGCTCATAACTGTCTGTAACTCTAGTCCAGGGGATCCAACACACAACCTTCTGACATCACTGGGCGCTTGAAGTTATGTGCACATACCCACACACAGAAGCACAAACGTACGCTACTTAAAAAATAAAATCTTGGGGTTAGCTCAGTGGTAGAGTGCTTGCCTAGCAAGCGCAAGGCCCTGGGTTCGGTCCTCAGCTCTGGGAAAAAAAAAAATAATTAAATAAATAAATAAATAAAATCTTTAGTTGGGCATGGTGTTACATGTCTTTAGTCCCAGCACCTGGGAGGCAGAAGCAGGCAGAGCTATGTGAGTTCGATGCCACCCTTGTCTACAGAGCTAGTTCCAGGCCAGCCAGGGCTATACAGAGAAACCCCGTCTAAAATAAACCAAAAAAAATAAAATCTTAAAAAAAAAAAAAAATAAGTTACTGGCTTTCTTCTGTGCATTAAGCACTATTCTTGGCTCTGGAAACACAGCCATGAATTAAGACTTTGGAGTCCCTGTCCTTGTGGGGCTCACATTCCACTGAGGACAGAAGACAATACACAAGCCCAAAGGGTGGGCTTTAGCATGCACAGAAAAACTGAAAATCTGTTACAATTGGTGGAAGGTGATTATTCCTTATTTGCTGTGTTCTGCATGAGCTGGTCCAAGGAACCTGAGTGGGGACATGGGAACGCAGACAACGGACACAAATACAGCAAGCCTGGGACTGGGGAGGCCATGGTCGCCCTAAGGGCAGGACACCTAGTACAAAACCCACAACCCAGTGTGTTTATGTCTACGTCTGAACTGAGGAAGGAGTTCTTTGTATACAGATGAGTAAGGAGGCAGGGTTTTTTGTTTTGTTTTGTTTTGTTTTTCTTTTCTTTTCTTTTTGGCTTTTTCAATATAGGGTTTCTCTGTGTTGTTTTTTTTTGTTTTTGTTTTTGTTTTTGTTTTTTTTTTGTTTTCCGAGACAGGGTTTCTCTGTGTAGTTTTGCGCCTTTCCTGGGGCTCACTTGGTAGCCCAGGCTGGCCTCGAACTCACAGAGATCCGCCTGCCTCTGCCTCCCGAGTGCTGGGATTAAAGGCGTGCGCCACCAACGCCCGGCCTCTCTGTGTTGTTTTGGTGCCTGTCCTAGATCTCGCTCTGTAGACCAGGCTGGCCTCGAACTCACAGAGATCCGCCTGGCTCTGCCTCCCGAGTGCTGGGATTAAAGGCATGCGCCACCACCACCGCCCAGTCAGAGGCAGGTTTTTGATCCACAGCCAGAAAATGGGACAAGGTCCAGCTAGTCTTGGTGTGAAGTCTCTGTAGGGAGCAGGCTAGGCTGTAAACGCTGGGAGGAGGAAGCTGGGGTGGATGCTTTCTCTACATCTGTCAATATTAGGACCCCAACCAGAAGAAAGGGTTGTCTAGTCCCCTAAGCCTGACCTGGAGAAGGCTTTGCCACTCCCATGGGTCTGAGTCCTTAACATAGACTTACCCTTGTCAACAATACACATTCACTTAGGACTGCACACTCCTCACCCATCATCCAGGGTTCCCTCTGCTCCCCACACTGACTTAGAGGTTATTCTGTAGGTCAGAAATGTTACTAAACTGCTTGTTTCTGTTTTTCTATTCTATCATTATTATTGTGTGTGTGCACGATATATGTGTGTGTGTGAGTGTGGTACACACGTGCCATGGACAGTGGGTAGAGAACAACTTTTAGGCATCAGTTCTGTCCTTTTATCATGGGTTCTGGTGATTGAGCTCAGGCCATCAGGTTTTTGCTGCAGGCTATGCTACTGGTCCTTAAAATTAGTATTACTATTCTTTTTTTAGCATTGCTATTCTTTTTAAAGATTTATTTATTTATTATGTATAGTATTCTATCTGCATGTATGCCTGCAAGCCAGAAGAGGGCATCAGATCTCATTATAGATGGCTGTGAGCCACCATGTGGTTGCTGGGAATTGAACTCAGGACCTCTGGAAGAGCAGTCAGTGCTCTTAACCTCTAAGCCATCTCTCCAGCCTCTAGTATTGCTATTTTTAAAATGTTGCATTTATTTATTTATTTGTGTGTCTGTATGTGGGTGCAGATGCTACAGCATACTCTTGGAATTCAGAGTGGTTCTTCTGCCATGTGGGGCTGGGAGATTGAACTGAGGGCTTGGTGACAAGCCCCTTTCCCTGCTGATCCATTATAGATAAGAAATGCAGAGCCAAATACAGAGGTGCAAGCCGTAGGGATCAGAACAATAGCCGCCAACTAACCTTACCATAGCTTCCCAAGAGAACCTCTTCCTGTCTAACCTGTGCCTTTATTACCTTCCTGTTCTGCCTTCTCATTGGCTCTTAGCCCAGCCACATCACTTCCTCGTCACTGTCTGTCTATACAGACCTCCAGGTCTCTATGGTTGGTACTGGGATTAAAGGTGTGTGTCACCATGCTTGGCTGTGTCCTTGAACACACAAAGACTCTGCCTGCCATGTGATCGGATTAAGGGCATGTGCTACCACTGCCTGACTTCTGTTTATGGCTATGACCTCTGATCTCCAGGCAAACTTTATTTATTAACATACAAATAAAATATCACATTTCAGCACAAATAAAATATCACCACAATCCATCTCAATAGCCCTTACTGTTGTTGTTTTTACTCTTTGGATTCTTCACTCTTTTGGGGGGCCCACCACCCAGCTCCCAAATAAATACACATGGAGACTTATTCTTACTTATAAATGCCCAGCCTTAGCTTGGCTTGTTTCTTGCCAACTTTTCTTAAATTATCCCATCTGTCTTTTGCCTCTGAGCTTTTTCCTTTCCTTACTTCTGTAATCTTACTTTTACTTTTACTCCGTGGCTGGCTGTGTGACTGTGTGGCTGTGTGGCTGTGTGGCTGGCCCCTTCTTTTCTCCTGTAGCAGTAACGCCCGCGTTACCAATACCCGTTCACCATGTCCGAGCGAAGGGCTGTGGATTAAAAAATAGAGACAAGAAACAGCGAGGCATTCGTATTGGTGCAGCCTGGAGAATATGGCATTTAAATAACTTAGAATTCTGTTGACGTGAGACACAATTGCTCCTGGCTGCACCAATTTGATCCCGAGAGAATGTTGGGCTTCTAAGACATTTCCATTTGGAAGTTTGTCTTCTTGGCACAAAATGGCCTACTGGGCAAAGAACTGCCCTTGCCTTGATGGCTGACAGTACAAATGCAATGCTGTCCTTTCTGGACAAGCGGGATACAAGGAAAGCGACCACTGTACTCTGCCAAGACAGGGTAAGATGGTCTCTTAAAATTCCTGCTTCTAAAAATGGTCTGTCAGATACTCTAGGCCTGTAGCCAATTTGAATGCACCAACAATGCTGAGAAACATCAGGTGACTGTCCAGGCTGCCAGCTGTCTTGGTCTACTCTTGCAAGATTCCCGAAAGTTGCTTGCATCCATCTACCATTTCTCAGGTACCATTATGTTCCTTCTCAGGTCTTTGATGTGGTTGAAAACTAGATAGTTATAATTTCCTCAGTTATGATAAAAGATAAGTTAGATATAAAACCTTAAACTCACAAATATAAGATAGATAGGACATCTTCTTTAATATTGTAACTATAATTCTTGCTCGGTAATTGTTTTGTTATATGTAATTTTACCATGTTAAAGTTAAAACCTTCCTTTTTAAAAAAAGAAGAAAGGGGAAGTGCTGTGGATATCACTCTATGTAAATAAAACACTGATGGCCAGTGACCAGGCAGGAAGTATAGGCGGGACAAAGAGAGAGGAGAATTGGGGAAACAGGAAGAAGGAGGAGAGAGACTGCAGCCACCGCCAGGACAAGCAGCATGTAGAGACTCTGGTAAGCCACCAGCCACGTGGCAAGGTATAGATTTATAGAAATGGGTTAATTTAAGATAAAAGAGCAGTTAGCAAGAAGCCTGCCACGGCCATACAGTTTATAAGTGATATAAGCGTCTGAGTGATTATTTTATAAATGGATTGTGGGACTGCGGGGCTTGGGGAACCTGGAGAGAAGCCCTCCAGCAACATTCTCCCTCCTTGATCTCTCTTGCTCTTGCTCCTTCCTCTCCTCCCAGATTTCTCCTTTTATTTATTCTCTCTGCCTACCAGCCCCACCTGTTTCTCTGTCCTACCTCACTATTGGCCATTCAGCTCTTTATTAGACCAATCAGATGTTTTTAGACAGGCACAGTAACAAAAATTTTAACAGCTTCACAGAGTTAAACAAATGCAACATAAAGGAATGCAACACATCTTTGCATCATTAAGCAAATGTTCCACAGCATAAACAAATGTAACACATCTTAAAATAATATTCTATAACACCTTACAATTATTTTTAAATAACAAGTGAATTTCAAGCTTATGTTCACTTAGATGGTCTGTTCTTTCCTGCCTCTCACGAGGGTGGTCTGCTCCCATCTCCCTTGTCTGGCACAGCCCCTTGAAATGATGGAAATCCCACCCAGTCCCTCCATGGACCAGATGGAAATGAGGTCTAGAGACTTATCTGGATTAACTGATAATTTCCCAAATATCCTTTATCCAAAAGGTTTACACATTTCACAGATGATGTACGTAAGGATGAAGAGAAGATTTTAAAAACTTTTTTTGTAGTAAAATATATTTAACGAAACAAGTCCATGTTAGCCATTTTAAGTTCAATAACATTAAGAGCATTTGCATTGTTGTACAGCCATCAGGAGGATCGTCTCCAGAGCTTTTCCTCCTCAGCGGAAACTGTGGACCATTAAACACTAACCCCACTTCCCGGTCCCCAGCTCATTCTCCTCTCTGTCTCTGTGGATTTGATCAGTTGAAATATCTCATATGAGTAAAATCATATACTATTTGTCCCTTTTAACTTATTTATTTGTGTGTGTGTGTGTGTGTGCGCGCGCGCGCGCGCGTGTACACGCGCACACAAGAGTGTGACACATTTATGCCATGGCACTCCTGTAGTAGTCCGAGGACAACTTGTTGGAGTCAGCTCTCACCTTCCACCTTGTGGGACCCAAGGATCAAACTCAGGTCACTATGCTTCAGAGCAGGTGTCTTTATCTGCTGAGCCGTCTCAGGGAGCTTGTCCTTTTTTTAATGCCTTATTTCACTGGCCATAATGTTTACATGGCCACCCCACATTGTGGCATGTATGAGAGTTTCATTTCTTTTGAAAATATTTGTAATTAATTTGTTGAGAATTTCATACATGCATACAGTAGTATATTTTGATTGTATTCAATTCTCAATCTTCCCACTAAGTCCTTCCGGATCCATTCCCATCTCCTCTTCCCTCCCAACTTCATACTTCTCTTGTTTATTTAATTTTAACCCACAGATTCTAATCTGTACTGCTCATATACTCTTGGGTGTGGCATTATCCACTGGAGTGTGGTGGACCTAGTGAGACCTAGTGAGAAGATTCCCCTCACCCAGAAGCCATCGACTGTCAATGGCTCCTCAGCTTTGGGTAGTTTTGTCTCTTTTAAGGCTGCGAAGCGTTCCACTGTGCACACGTACCACACTCTGTTCATTTGTCCATCCACCCTTAAGTTGATTCCACCTTGTTACTGCAGAGAATAAAGCCACTCTGACCATAACAACAGATCCATTCTCTGGAGTTTATAACCAGAAGCAAAATTCCTGGAGCATACAGTGACTCTATTTTTAATTGTTTGAGGAGACGGCATGGTGGGTTTCCGTTTTATTTTAACTACACTTGCTGCACTATTTTATATTCAAGGAGTAGAATATTTAAATCTATCTGGTCCTCATCCCAAGATGACATAGCCAGCCTGTGGCCACCACACTGATCCACCTTGTTTACGTTCTTATCTATTGTTTGCTAATTTGTATCCAATCTGTAATGTACAGAAGGAAAACCGGTCCTCTTATAGGAAGGGTGGGGCCAGAGCTTAAAGTAGCAGCCAGCCAGGTTACCAGAGGGCAGAATTATAATTAAACCCAAAGACTATAAATAGCCTCAGCTGCCCCAGGAGGCACATAAGAAGGTCTAGGTTTCTCTTTCTATAGAAGGAAAGGGAAAAGGTCTTTCTTCCTGCTTCTCGGCCCCTCTCCCTTAGTGCCATGGAGGAGTTCACAGAAGGAATTCTTTTCTATTTGTGGAATTTCTGTGGCAGCAGATAAGAAAAAAAAAGTCTTTAAAAGAGGCAACAAAACAATGTGTGCGTGCATGCGTGCGTGCGTGCGTGCAAGCAAGCGTGCATGTGTGTGTGTGTGTGTGTGTGTGTGTGTGTGTGTGTGTGTGCTTTCAGGGATGCGTTGTGGAAGATGAAAGTTAATCTCAAGTTTCATTCCTCAGGTGCAATGTATCTTCTTAAAATTTTTTTCTAGCAATTGAGATTTTGCATCAGTTATTAGGGATTTTTCTTGATTAGATCATTTGAGGTGAGAAGACCCATCCCAATGTATATTGAGGATGGGCTGAGACATCCAGCCTTGTGGACCAAACAATGGACTACTGGGTTGTTGGACTGTTGAATTGTTGGACTAGCTGGACCACAACTTGTAAGCCACCCTAATAAATCCTACATGCATTTATTTATTCTATCAATTCTGATTCTCTAGAGAACCCTGACTAATACAAGGTGTGGTATAGACATCCCGTTTAGGGTCACTCACTTCTTTGCTGACTGAGCTCTCTCCTCAACACTGGTAATAGCTATTAAAATTCATACACAAGGAAACAGATAATTTTTATGTTCTGCCTGTGTGTGTGATCCTGGGAATTAAAACCAGGGCTCGAAGGCAGTTCATCGGTACAGATCTTGCTAGCATATACAAGGCTTAGAGTTCAATGCCCAGGACTGTGTGTGTGTGCAGGAGTGTGTTTTATGAAAAACAAAATAAACAAATAAATATACAGTGAAGTGTCCCTCCCTGACCCATTTCCTGTCATCTCAGCTGGGTCAAAAGGAGTCTATATGTCCTCCACAGGCCCTTCTATGTACACAAATATGTAAGAAAAATTCAACATTTAATGTGTGTATGTATTTATTTGTATGCATGTCTGTTGTTGGTTGTAATCTTTACTCTTTTTACTATTTGGCCATTTTTTTTTTAACTATTTGGCCTCTGGGCTTTTTCTTACTTCTATATATCTTATTTTCACTCTTACTCTGTATCTGGCTGTGTGGCTGTGTGACTGTGGGGCTGTGGGGCTGTGTGGCTGTGTGACTGTGGGGCTGTGGGGCTGTGTGGCTAAGTGGCTGGGTGGCTGGGTGGCTGGGTGGCTGTGTCCCTGTGTGGCTGGCCCCTAGCATCCTCCTCTCCTTGTTCTCTTGCTCCTCAATCTTCTCCTCCCAGATTTCTCCTCTTTTATTCTCTCTGCCTGCCTATCCTTTTTCCTGCCTAGCTATTGGCCGTTCAGCTCTTTATTAGACCAGTCAGGTGTTTTAGACAGGCAAAGAATCACAGCTTTACAGAGTTAAACAAATGTAACAAAAAAGAATGCAGCAACATCTTTGTATCATTAAACAAATGTTCCACAGCATAAACAAACATAACACACCTTAAAATAATATTCCGCCATACGTCTCTGTGAATGAGTGTGCACACATGTGCAGGTGAACACACTTCTATGTACAGAGGCCAGAAGAGGGGGTGAGATCGCTCCAAGGTGGAACTACAGGCATTTTGTTACACGTTTGCCTTGTTATGTGGTACTGAGATCTAAACACGGTACCTCCTAGCTCCGCACTGGGAGCACTGTAGGCCTCTGGGCCCTATCTCCAGACCCATCTTCTTTCCCTCCTGGGCGGAGTGTGGCTGCGTTCCTGCGGAGCTGCTCCTGGCCGGGCTCCAGAGCGTAGCTCAGCAGGAGCCCTAATCCATCCTTTGTTTAAGACACCTTTTGTTTCTCTTATCCCCCGGTGTGAATCTGGTCTGAGAGTCTCCCAAGGATCCAAGGCCTATGCAAAACTTGGTTCAGGAAACCCAAAAGACCCCGGTACCTGAGAAATCAAGGAATTTGCACTTGGTGTTGTATCTTTGGGAGCTCCTTTTGGGTTGCTTTGAAGTTACAGAAATTAACTGGCTAAACTGTAAATAGAGAGAAAATAAAAATGCCCTGGGCGAAGGGAAAGGCTTCAGTCCCCAGAGGCTGGAGCCCCCTGCAGCCATGAAAGGTTAGGTTCATTTTTAAGATGCCTCTGAGTCTTCTTTCCACGGATCCACACACCGGTGTCGGGACACTCTGAGACAGCAGAGTCTCACTCTGTAGCCAAGACCTGACACAGTAAGCCTCTCTCTGCTCTCCCCCGTTTCTTGTCTCTTTAGCCGGCACACTGGGGATGACCACTGAGCGGGACACCAGAGAACTCGAGTAAAAATGGGATTTAGGAAAAATAATCAGTTTAATGTGCTTTCTGTTTGCTCTAAATGTGGGCATGTGTTTGTTAACCATGTTGACAGATGCAGGCTTTTCGGGGGGGTGGGGAGGGTGCATTTCTGAAACAAGGTCTTACTATATAATTCCGGCTGTCCTGAAACTCACTATGTAGACCAGGCTAGCCTTGAACTCACAGAGATCTGCCTGCCTCTGTCTCCCAAGGGCTGGGATTAAATCCTTGAACCATATTTGCCTGGCACTATGTGCAGTCTTTTAACATCCCGAAATGTCTTTTGGATTTTAAGTCTTTATTAGAGAAGTAGATGTTATGAACAAATTCTTCAGAGTTTGCACGGATCTATACTTTGACCTTTACATTCAAATCACGGTCCTTTGGTCCTCCACTTATTTTTATTTATTTTTAAAAAAAAATAATTGCCATGTGGTGGTGGTGCATGCCTTTGATTCCAGCACTCGGGAGGCAGAGCCAGGCAGATCTCAGTGAGTTCAAGGCCAGCCTAGTCTACAGAGTGAGATCCAGGATAGGTACCAAAGCTACATAGAGAAACTTTGTCTCAAAAAAAACCATAAACAAATAAACAAGCAAATAAATAAAAAATATTATTATTGGTTTTTTGAGACAGGGTTTCTCTGTGTAAATCTGGCTTTCCTGGGATTCTCTTTGTAGACCAGGCTGTCTTCAAACTCAGAGATTCACCTGCCTCAGCCGCTCAGGCTCTGAGACTGAAGGTGTGTGCCACTGCGGTCCCATATCTTGACTCAAGGCATCAAGTGAGTTTCCAGCTTTGTTTTCTTCTCACTGGTACTGGGTTATCCTATTGAATAACTCACTTTCCCCTCTCATTTTCATCATAAAAACACCCCAGAATACATCTGCATGTATTTCTGGATTTTTCCTTCTGTCCCATTGGTTAGTCTGTCTAATCAGGCAGGTCTCTGAGTTCGAGGCCAGCCTTGTCTACAGAGCGAGCTCCAGGACAGTCAGGGCTACTCAGGGAAACCCTGTCTTGAAAACACTCCACCCCCCCAAAACAAAAATCCAGTGGCACACTGTTTTCATTAGTATAAAGAACTTTTTAGTTAGCTAATACAATTACCCTCTCCCTCTGTCTTACTATATCTCTTTTCCAAAATTTCCTTTTTGAGAATATTAAATGACTATCATAAAATTAAATATGAAAATTCTCCTTTTTAATTCATCATTTTTATTTATTGATAGCTTCATGCTTGTCTATCATGTATCTTAATCGTGTCCACTCTGGGTTCCCTTTCGCCTTCATGCCTTTTCTTTTTCTTTTTAGAGCTCACTGATTTCATTTAGTGCGTGGTTTGGGGTTATCCAATGGATCACAGGCAACCTCCTAGGGGCTGCACCCCAGAGAAAATTGAATCTCCCTTCCTCAGCAGCCATCAACTGCTAATAGCTCCTTAGCTGGGGCGGGGCGTTGAAAGTCCCCCACTCTGTGCCAGAATTTTGACTGACTTGACTTTGGTTAGGAAACCATATAATGGTCATGTCATATGGAAGGGAGGGAGCATTTCAAAGAGCTCCCCCGATCCTCCGGCTCTTATGTTCTCTCTGTTTTTTCATTTGAGATGTTCCCCGAGCTTTGGGGGTGGGGGGTAGATACCAGCTGTCCCATTTAGGGACATCTGAGTGTCTCATGAGCACTCAGTGGTCATTTTTTAGCAGTCCTCTGACCAGTTATGAGTAACTACTGTTCATGCAAACAGGAGCTTCTGCGGCAAGACAGAGAGCCGCACAGATCCATGGGACTAAACACAAGTATTTGGAAGGCAGTTTGACAACATGAGCATTCAGCAAAACAACATTAGTAAAATTTTTCCGCCAAGGACTATGGCCTCTTCCGTCTCGGGCTTCTGACCATGCGTGTGTTCAGTACAGAATTCCTTCCTGTGGAGCAGGCCTCAAATCCAACCCAAAGCGCTTGGGTCACCTGAGAAAGGAGATTCAATTGAGTGTTATCTTTCTCTGCTTTTGTTTTTGTTTCTCTGTTTGTTTGAGACAGGGTTTCTCTGCGCAGCCCTGGCTGTCCTGGAACTCATTCTGTAGCCCAGGTTAGCCTCGAACTCACAGAGATCTACCTGGCTCTGCCTCCAAGTGCTGGGATTAAAATCATGCGCCACCACCACCGCCGCCACTGCCACTGCCACCACCACCACTACCACCCAGCTCTTGACTTCTTGATGTCTTAATTATGTTGGAAGGTCCAGCCAACTATGGACAGTGCCGTTGCCTGGGTAAGTGGTCCTGGGCTGTATAAGAACACTAGGTAAGCATGCTCCAGAGATGGAGCCAGCAGGCTAGCAAACAGCCTTCTTCCATGGTTCTTGCCTGGCTTCCCTCAATGATGGGTTGTGACCTGGAAATGGAAGCCAAACAAACCTTGTCTCCCTACGTTCCCATAGTCGGAGTGTTGTATCAAAACAGAATGAAACTAGAATGCTACTGTGTTTTTTATTTGTCTATGATTATGTGTGTCTGTAGGTGTGTGTATACAATGTGTGCCGGTGCCTCTGGAAACCAGAATAGAGCACCGGATCCCCAGAAGCTGGAGTTATGAGCAATCGCCTTGTGGGTGCTGGGAATCAAACCTGGGTCCTCTAGAAGAGCAGTCAGGGGTCTTAACCTCTGAGCCTTTTTTGTTCATTTTAGGAGGACCTCACTATGCAGTCTTGGCCGGTCTGGAACTCACTATGTAAACAAGCTGACTTCAAATTCAACAGAGATCTGCCTGCCGCAGCCTCCCAGGCTCTGAGATGAAAGGCATGTGCACCATCACACCTGGCAATATTTTTTTTTAGCCTTTCCTCAATTGTGTCCAGTTTAAGAGAGTTTGTTCTCAACTACATCATAAACAGTTTAAGAAATGGCAAAAACAAGCATTGCTGTATACTTTCTAAAATGGCAAGTTGGCTGGTGGAAAGGGCCAGCGTATAAACCCTTTACGTAGTTGGAGGGGGTAGCTGATATTGAAATCTCTAAAGTTTCCAGTTGTGGTCAAGCACACCTTTAATCCCAGAACTCCGGAGGCAGAGGCAGGTGGATCTCTGTGAGTTCGAGACCAGCCTGATCTACAGAGTGAGTTCCAAGACAGCCAGGGCTACAGAGAAACCCTGTCTCAGAAAACAAAGAAACAAGAAACCCCCTCTGAAGTCAGCCTGGAATACAGCTATGGGATTTGAAAGTTGAATGTTCTAAAGTTAAGAAGCCTGAAGAAGGAGGCTCCACCTTTGGGGGTGACATCTAAGACCTGGAACCAGCTCATGCAGCGGCAGCCAGAGGACCAGGGAAAGTTTATGGTGACAGATCCCGTGTCTTTCTCAGTTGTGCTGATTTTCCATACCCACGTGGTCGTGGGAATGCAGATGTTATTCCAGGTATGCTGGCCGGCTATAAAGATGTTACCCAAATCTCAGAGTGAGCTCTTGACCACCCCAGAGGCTGGTCTCACTTAAAATTATTTTATTGCAGACATGTATTTATCTGGAGAGGAGGTGACGTGGCGTGCCTGTGGAAGTCAGAGGACAACTTGGAGGAGTCGGTTCTCTCCTACCGGGGATGGCAGTCGGCTGCTGCTGTTTTTCTACCCACCTGGCATCTTGCCAGCCCCAGAGCACATTTTTCATTGAGAACAGGCACGCCCGAGTTTTGAAAAGTTGGTGAATCACACGTGTGAAACCTCATCTTCATCTGGGCCTGATTTGGTTGCTGAAATCCTAGACTCCAAGTAGATGTCGTGGTGGGATGAGACTTGAATTTTCTTGTGGGAGGGATATAAATTGTTGTGGCCAGAAGTTGGGCTGTGGAAGGCTGGCTTTTTCTATAGACGGCCCCACAGCATTCCTCAGGCCCCACACTGTGATTTGGGCACTTCTCCGTGAGTGTCTGTGTCCCCTACCTCTGAATCTCGGTAGGGCTTGTGGTAATAGCAGAAGAGATGTTATGTGGCTTCACAGGCTAGACCACAAACCTCAGCAGGCGGTATGATAACATGAGGCCGGCACGCTGAGGGGGAGCCGGAAGCAGGCAGCTCATGCAGAATTGAGAGTGATGGAGAGAAGGGATGGGGAGACAGCGTGCACACTACAGGTTCTTTTTCTTTAAAAAAAATTAAGGTATAATTTATAAGCTATAAATATACCCGGATTAGTTGAGAGAGTCTCAGTTCTAGTATTTTAGCCAGAACATCTTGTTTTATTCTTTTAATATTTATTTTATTTTTTTAAAATTTGAGGCTAGGCCTTCCTCTGCAGCCCTGGCTGGACTAGAATTCATTATAGCCCAGGCTAGTCTCAAATGTGCAATTCTCCTGCCTCAGCCACCTGAGCGCTGAGGATTATAGGCATCAGTCACCATGCCCAGGTAGCTCCAGAATTTTTTCAAATTATTTTACATTCGCATATGTGTATATGTGTGGTTGCTTGGAGTGGAAGAGAGAGGACAACTTGTGGAAGTCAGTTCTCTCTCCTTCCACCACGTGTGGGTCCTGGGGATTGAACTAAGGTCCTCAGGCTTGGCAGCAAGTGTCTTTACCCTCTGAGCCATCCCGCTGGCTCCCGAGCTCCAGAAATTAAACAATCTCTCTCATTTATTGTGTTGAGTTTTCATACATGCAGCGGCGGCAGCTAAGACTCCACCACGTGATTCACGGCCTCCTTCCTCAGCATCGTTCCTTGGTTTCCTGTCTGCTGAGTCCTTCCTTCTGATTCCGGTTCGTGTCCCTGCTGTGCAGACTCTATGTGTGCGATCAATCTCTTTTTTCCTTCCTCCCCTTGGCAGCGAGAGAAAGGACATTAACTTGAGAGTTATTGGAGGTCCTGCCTCCTCCAGAGATGTTGTCTTCGGAGTAAATATGTCCTCATTTTAAGTTTGTCTTCCCCACGGGACTTCCCTTATCTTCCCATCACTTTTCTGAGCAGCATCTGAGCATGGTAGGGCGTGACTGCGCTAACCCCCAAACTTGTCCCAGACCTGAGGTGGCAGCTCTGGCCCCTCCCCCCTCCCTGTCCTTGTCCTAACCCCCATCTCACTGCAGCTCCCCTGGCTTCTCCTGGTTTGAAGTCTCCCTTTGCTTGTGTCCACAAGCCCTGACATCTAGACACTCCCACCACACAGAATCCCCGGTTCCCCCACTTCCAAGCAAGCAGGGAAAGTAACACGGGCTTCATGCCTCTTTCTCTCCCCTGTGATAACTTTCTGTCACCGTGCCGCATGTTAGTTTCCCGGAGTTAAGAGCACACGCCACTCTTGCAGAGAACCTGAGGTTGGTTCCCAGCAACCCATTGTCTGGCAGCTCACAACCTTTAACTCTAGCGTCAGGAGATCTGACACTCTCTTCTGGACTCCACAGGCACTTGAACTCACACACCACACACACACACACACACATATGCACACGCGCACACGCACGCGCACACTTAAAAATAATAAAAGTAAATAAATAAATAAATAAAAAGAGTAAAGCTCTTGGGGACTATTCCAGAAAACCACACCCTTACCCTCAAATGTGCCTTTCTTTTTTTCTTTCTCCTCCTTTTTAGTCTAAAAAATGTAATTTGCTTCACAATTTATTTTTTGTATTCATGTTTTAATGTTTTACTTGTGTTTGTCTATGCACCACATGCGTGGTACCCACAGAGGCCAGAAGAGGGCATTCGATCCTTCAGAACTGGAGTTACACAATTATGAACTGACTTGCATATGCTGGGAATTGAACCCGGGTCCTCTGGAAGAGCAGCCAGTGCTCTTAACTGCTCAGCCATCTCTCCAGCATCCCCTTTCCCTTAACCTTGGTGCTTAAGCCTGTTATTGTGAGCGACCGTCCTCAGAGCCAAGCAACTACTATCTGGAGAAGTCCAGCTGTGCCCCCTTGCAAAAGGGTTATCCCAGCTGGCCTTTTTGGCTGCTTATACCCCCTCATAGAGGGGTAGGGAGGGCCACAAGGCCCTCAGCTGGGCAGCCAGCCGCTCCCTATCACCTGTTGTAGGTCTTAATTGCATGTGGCATCAGGAAAGGGCTAGAGTATGTGTGTGTGTGTGGGGGGGTTGATAAAAGAGGGACTCCATCTGTGCAGCTACGGGGAAATCCTCATCCATGCTAGGTAAAAGCTCTTCAGGAGCAGAACGTTGGGGAGGAGCCGCCGCTGCCGCCGCACCCCTGTAAGTAACCTCTCACCTACGATCTGCAGGGAAACACAAGAACCTCACTGGTCCCACAGCATGAACTTCAGTGGAATCGTGCCTCAGACCGCCATTGGGACTTTGGGAGGAGGGGGAGATATTGTTTATGTCTCCTTCTTGGAAGGAATTTTAGCAACATCTATATTAAATATCTCTAAAAAACTTCAATTCTGCTTCATTTAAAAAAACAAGTCATGCCCTTGCCAGATATGGTTGGTTGCTCATGCCTGTCATTCTAGAATTTGGGAGGCTCAGGCAGAGGGGTTGTGGTGAGTTGCAGGCCAGCCTGGGCTACAGTGTGAGATCACATCTAAAACAAATGGGAGGCGTCCAGGGGACACTAGAGAGGTGGCTCAGTATTTACTCTTTAGCATAGAACAGGAGCCCATATAAGGAGGTTCACAACCACCTGTCACCCAGCCCCAAGGGATCTCACTTCTCTGGCTTCCTCTGCACTCTTGGCCCCAACCTCTCCTCCCATTAAAAAAAAAAAAAAAAAAAAAAAAAAAAAAAAAAAAAAAAAAAAAAAAAAGAAGTCAAGCTCTTCCTCTCCATCCCCTAGTTCTCACTCTCATTCCTACTAAGGTCCCCACCTTGCCTTCACACTGAGAAATGGTGCAAAAGATGTTTTATTATTGTTGTTGTTAATTTGCTACTATATTAATGTGTGTGTCCCCACACATGTGGAGATCAGAGGACAACATGTTGTTGGTTGTTTTTGCTCTTTTGGGGGGCCCGACACCCAGATCCCAAATAAATCACACACAGAGGCTTATTTTTTCTTATAAATGCCCAGCCTTAGCTTGGCTTATTTCTGGACAGCTTTTATTAACTGTCTACACTTTGCCTCTGGGCTTTTCCCGTTCTCTATTTCTGTAATGTCTTTTCTTTCCTTCTTATTCCATGTCTGGTTATGTGTCTGTGTGTCTGTGTGTCTGTGTGTCTGTGTGGTTGTGTGGCTGTGTGGTTGTGTGGCTGGGTGGCTGTGTGTCTGTGTGGCTGTGTGGCTGGCCCCTTCTTGTCTCCCTCCTTGATCTCTCTTCTTTCCTTCCAGATTTCTCCTATTTATTCTCTCTGCCTGCCAGCCTCACCTATCCTCTCTCCTGCCTCACTATTGACCGGTCAGCTCTGTATTAGACCATCAGGTGTTTTAGACAGGCAAAGTAACACAGCTTCACAGAGTTAGACAAATACAACATAAAAGAATGCAACACATCTTCACATCATTATAGCAAATGTTCCACAGCATAAACAGATGTAACACATCTTAAAATAATATTCCACAACACAATGTTGTGGAATCAGTTCTCTCCTGCCTTTATGAGCATTCTTGGGATCAAACTTAGAGTGACAGACGGCTTGTGTGACAAGTGCCTTTACCCACGGAGCCATCTCAACAGCCCAAGGACTCCCTACCCCCTCCAGAGCTGAAGACCAAACCCAGGGCCTTGCGCTTGCCTAGGCACTCACCACTGAGCTAAATCCCCAGCCCCAAGGACTTTTTTTTTTTATTGTGGAATAAAAACTGCACTTTTGAGTTTGTGCCTGATTATTTCTTCTTCTTCTTCTTCTTCTTCTTCTTCTTCTTCTTCTTCTTCTTCTTCTTCTTCTTCTTCTTCTTCGATTGAGACCACAGACTTTTTTGGAAATAGAACTGACTAAAGATGGAAATAATTATAAATCCAAATAGCATCTTCAGTTTTTTTTTTTTTTCTAAGCAAGCTCCTTGGCTGCCTTTCCGAGTCACGCTGATTTTTAAAGCAGCCCATCCCATGATTCCCTACTCTTATTTAGTTTTCCGTTTTTGCCATTATATTCTAAACTTCCAAAAATTCTTTATTCTCTAGTTGCTTCTTTTTCTCCAACAAATAGTTTTTGTTAGTTTTTTAGATATATAATACACGTACAAATTTCCATTTTAACCATTTGTAAACTTACAGTTTGGTAGCAGTTAAGCAAGGAACATTTTTGTGTGTGACCACCATCACTGTATTCCCCATCTCCAAGAAAAGCTGTGCTTGTCCAATGAAGGCTACTTCTTCGCTTCCATCTGGCCGCTCCACTTCCTAGGAGTTTGCCTGTTCTAGGTACTTCAGGTAACAGGAACGAACCACTGTCCTCTTGGGTCTGTTTCCCCGGCATATTCTCAGGGCTCCGTCGTGTGTTACATACACCGAATCCCATTCATTTTGCTGCGTTGTGTGGATACGCATTCGGTACTATAAGCTGTTTGTTACAATTCAGGTTTCTGCCGTTAATATGGGGGTGGGTGGCACTTTGCATATTTTCCAATGGCCCTTACCCACTTCCCCCAGGACATTGATGGTTCTAAAGAGCTTGGGAGTGGAGGTGTAGGCTGATGCTTTGGAGACTGCGTGCATTCTTCCAACATGCACACAGAGCATCTTTAGCTTCCTGCAAGGGGCCGTCATCTCCCCTCAGAACCACCTGAGCACAGAGTAGGGCACAGGCGCTGTACGAGAGCGCAGAAGCCCCAGGCCCTTTCAGATCAGGCACCAGGATTGGATGGGTCACTGGGGGCATCTCCAAGAGTACGGTGAGGGCACCTTGGGCTTGAGCGACCTGTAGAGACCGTGTGTACCTGGGCCTCCCTTATCCACTGCTCTGTGCCTGCCGATGAGGCAGAATGGCTCTCTCCCGGCTCAGCTCCTCTTGTGGGAGCAGACCTGGTCAGAGCGGTTCAGAGCGGGTCAGAGCGGTGCGTGGCAGCGACGGGGTTGGAGTGGCAGCTGGGATTTGCTGAGGGCTGCACCTGCCTCTTCACGCTTCTCAGCAAGTTTCCTTCTGTGACTTAGCGAAAGAGGGACAGTGAGATCATAGATCTGCCTCCCAGGATCCAGCACAGCTCGGAAACTCCGCTGGCGGGACCCTGAGGCCCACGGTAGGTCAGTTGCTCGGCCGAGCCCGTCCCTCCTGCCTCCTGAGCCTCCTTTGAGATCAGCCTAGGCTAGCTTGGCTCTCGACAGGAAAACAGCCCTTCCTCCTGTTTCCTCCGGATGCATTTTCTCCAGTTTTGAATTTGCAGGAAGTGATCCTCCTCGTGGCTGTCAAATTGTCTCTCTTTGCTCATTTCCATTTGGAATGATTTGGGGAGAAAAGATTTTGGGAGAAAAGAGGCGAATGGAAGATGTGAGACCTGGACTCGGTGAACTTGCTGCCTTACACTTTTTAGTGCCATTGCTCTTCCGTCATATTTTTCTCTTTTTTGATAGTTATGACAATTGATTCCTGATGTTCTAGCTCATTCTAAATTAACTGCACAATTTGGAGACATGCTTTCTTTGGGATTGTACTTCCAGGCTACAAAGGGCTGTGGGAATTTTCTGTGATCAGGATTCTAAGTAGCAACAATTACATACTTTTTGAATTAGGAGAGATGTTTTAAATTGACCTAGATGCGCTGATGAGTATACTGTATGCAGAATACTGGGCCCCCGGCAGAGTGAAATAAAGGCCAACGAGCTGAAAAATGTTATCCACCAGGGGGCGCTGTAGACCATGTTTTTGAAGTTTTTTTTCTTTTTCCTTTTTTTTTTTGTGTGTGTGTTTTTTGTTTTTGCTTTTGCTTTTATGAGGGAGTTTTGTTTTCAGAGAATTGTTGCTTTGTGTCCTTCTTGGGCCAGTTTAGGGCGTGACTTTCTGGACAGCGGGTTTAGTGAGGCCACAAGAACATCCTGGGTAAGGCGGGGAGCCTGAGCTGTGGGTCTGGTTCCAAGAAGACAACTCCAGGGTCATTAGGTTTCCCTGTGGCTGGCTTTGTTGACCACAAGGACTGCCTTTCTTTTCTCCTTAAAATTTATGTTTTGACAACTTCATACAGGTATGTAATACATTCTGGTCAGGCACACCCACTCTCTCGGCCCCCCCATCACCCCCTAGCTCCCCACCCCCTCCACCCCACCCCCACCCCCGTCCTTTTCTCTTCTAGTTTAATTTTGTTCTGTGACCCGCTGAGTTTAACCAGGGCTGCCTGCATGAGCACAGATACTCCACTAGTAGCTTCTCCGGCCAAGACAACGGCTCCCTTTCTCCCAGCAGCCATTAGCTGCCAACGCCCTCCGGAAGCCTCCTCCCCACCCATGACCGAATGCTGGCAGGGCAGGTCTTGTGCAGTCCGTGGGCAATTGCTGTGAGTACAGGAGTGCAATGGCTTCGCTCATGCCCAGAACAAGCGCGTCGCAGCCTTCCTCCCCGTCCTCCGGCTCTTCCCCCCTCCCTCTCCTGTGAGGCTCTCTGAGCCTTGTCAGGGATGGTCTGATGTCCTGTCCGAATCAAGCCCTCAGGAGTCACTTACTCTCAGCACTTTGACCAGCCATGGGAGTCTCTGAATTAGTCACCATTCACTGAAAACAGAACCTTCTCTGACAGGGCCAAGAGCAGCAGCACTGGTCTGTGAGTATAAACACGGACATTTAGGAGATAGTCTGACAAGATGTCCATTTAGCAAAACAGAAGCAGTGTGTTCACCCCCAGGACCTAGGACCTCCCCAGCTGTGGGCCTCGAAACAGGTCCACAGCACCAAGTATAAACGCCCTCCTGTGGTAGAGCAAGCTTTCTTGTCCGACTCTCTTTGGACCACCAGCCCACAAATAATGACTTATTTTAATTACGAAAGCTTGGCCTACAAGCTTTTATAACTTAAACTAACCCATATTTTTATTAATCTATATTCTACCATGTGGCTTTTACCTCTCTCCCATTTTGTATGTCCAACACATTCCATGTCTGATGGCCTCTCCTCTTCCTCTCTCTGCCTGGAAGTCCCACCTATCTCTCCTGCCTAGCTATTGGTCATTCAGCTTTTTATTACACCAATCACAGCAATACATCTTCACACAGTGTACAAATATTCGATAACACGGGGCGTGGGGGGACGTGGGCCTTTCAGCACACAGGTGGTTACCCCCATAACAGCTGTAACACCGTTGCCTGGCAGGTTGGTATGGCAGCCTGCAAAAGAGGCTCCCCTTTCAGAGTGGTAGAAGTTCTGGCCTCCCAGCCTTCCAAACTGAAAGCAGCCCTACTCACCTAAAGGCTTCAACGAAAGTCTGAAAACTCAGCTTTTGATGAAGAATGCATCCATAGAAAGCTCTGTAATCTTGCACCAGCCTCCCATCCATGCACTGGAGCTGCATTCATGAGTCACCACAAGAGAAATTGATCTATCTTTGGTCCAGCGTCCACCCTGAAACCTGCCTCTGCCACCAGGTGATGTGGTGGATTAGCCTGGGCTACATAGGATGTGACTCAGATGGCAAGAACTGAGAGGTCCACAACAAAACCCAGCTCTGTCTGCTGGGCTGAGCGGAAGGGCACTGCACAGTCCTCAGAGAGCAGGTTAAAAGGAGAGGGAGGACAAGACACAAAACCCATTCAGGGGTTCATGATGGGGTAAGAGGTATCGCTCAGGTCTCAGGATCAGCCCCACGAGAGAGGGGAGCCCTTCCTCACGTGGTGATGAATGGCCAGTCTGCAATGGTGACTTCAGGGTTGTCACTCTGGGAGGTGACTCAGTCAGGGTTTGGCCTGTGGCTGAGGGGCGGTGGCATGCCCCCCTGGAGGCGGAGAAGAAGGCCAAAATGATGGCTGAGGTAGTTGTTTCGACGCTGAGGCCACTGGACTGAAAAGCCCAGACACTGATATAGAGATGTCCTTGTTACTCAAGAGCACTGGCAGACTCCAGGGACGGGGGTCTCATGGGAGAAATGAACCGTGAGCCCCTCAAAGAGCAGGGAGGCTGACCCTAGGCCCCCAGTTCTGGGCTTTACAGGGTCTAGGAGGAGAATATTCTGTGAACAGGTTGAGAATGCAGAAGACAGACTATGTGTGGTGGAGCAAGCCTTTGGTCCTAGCACTTGGGAGGCAGAGGCAGGAGGATTGCTGTGAGTTCAAGTCCATCTGATCTATATGAGTTCCAGGCCAGCGAGAGCTACACAGTGAGACCCTGTCGAGGGTGAGAACATGGAGAAAGAGAGGGAAGCAGAAACTTCAAATTACACAAGCAGATTAAACAGATAAAATTGACTTTCAACCCCCCCCCAAATTATAACAAAAGGATTTTTTAAGACATAAACCAAGAGCCAGAGAGATGACTCGGTGGTTAAGAGCACGGGCTGCTCTTCCAGAGAATTTGGGTTGGATTCGTAACACCCATATGGCAGCTCACAACTGTCTGTAACTCTGGTCCCAGGAGACCCAATAGCCTCTTCTGGTCTCCACAGGTACCAGGGACAGACGTGGTACCCATACATACATGCAGGCAAAACACCCTTACACATGAAGTAAATAAAAACATAAAAAACAAAATTTTAGAAGGCATAAACCCACAGGGTCAAGAAGAACAGCAGTGAGAAACACAAGAGAAGCGAGCATTCTGGAAGCTCGGTGTCTCGTGTAAACAGGCCTTGTGCTCACAGCCAATAGGACAAAGTCAGGCTTGAGGAGAGAACCAGAATCGGCTCATTCCTATTCACCGATCTCTGGGGAGCTCGAGCCATGCGGAGACACTGCACAGGGACGCACAGGGGTGCTCACCACTGAGCAACCAGAAAACGCAGCTGCTGGTCGTCTGCCACTCGAGTGAGCCACCCTGGATGCCCAAGCAGCACAACGCGGCGGTGGGTGAGGGGTGACTGGCCTTGCAGGGCACTCGCACTCAAGTGCTGGCAGAGGCCGGGGAGAGACATCACACCCGGAAGGCTCCCAGCAGCACCGAGAACTGGAAACGTCAGGGGATTTGCCCATTTGTGGCTAGGAAATGTAAGACCCTGATATTTGGTGGCTTAAAGCTGTAGCCTTCTGCTATTTGATGATTCTGCAGGTGCACTGGGCAGCTCTATTCCGAGTCATGCTGGTTGGGCATCCAGGGTGGCTCACTCGAGTGCCTGATGACCAACAGCTGCGTTTTCTGGTTGCTCAGCGGTGAGCACCCCTGTGCGTCCCTGTGCAGTGTCTCCACATGACTCAAGCTCCCCAGAGATGGGTAAATAGGAATGAGCGGTTCAAGCCCGACTTTGTCCTGTTGGCTGTGAGCACAAGGCCTGTTTATATAAGATACTGAATGTTAGCTGGGTGGTGATGATGAATGCCTTTAATCCCAGCAGAGGCAGAGAGGCAGGTGGATCTCTGAACTCATGGCCAGCCCGGTCTACAGACCAAGTCTACAGAGAGGAAACCCTGCCTCAACCTCTCCCAAAAGGATACTGAATGTCAGAAACATGGCCAGTGTTAGTATCGTGTTAAAACATGGAAGGAGGCAAAAATCCACAAAGTTGTTCTCAAGCCAGAGTTCTGTGCCTGGGGCGGTGGTGGCGCACGCCTTTAATCCCAGCACTTGGGAGGCAGAGGCAGGTGGATCTTTGTGAGTTCGAGGCCAGCCTGGGCTACAGAGTGAGTTCCAGGAAAGGCACAAAGGTACACAGAGAAACCCTGTCTCTAAATAACCAAAAAAAAAAAAGAAAGAAAGAAAGAAAAGAAAAAAAAAAAGAGTTCTATGCCTGAGGTAACGGTGTGTAGCACTGGATTTTGCAGGAAGAAGGATCTTGAACGTATGTTGACTGACGAGGAAACAGAGGCCACACTTAAATCCATCTCCCTGTCAGTTGACGAACCAGTAATGAAGAAATTGAAGTGGCCCCACAGAAACAGGACTACCGATAATCAAGAGTCTAGGTGGAATTACCTGTTCCCAGGTTGCTGGACTAGGTGAAGTGTGTGCATAGCCCTGGTCCATCATGGAGCTGCTGGCAGGTCATGAGACCCTGCTCTTGTTTCTGCTCATTACAGTGCCTTGTGGTCCCACTCGCTTCCCGAGGTCGCGACTCTGGGGCTGCCTCCTGAAAAGTGGCTTAGACAGCTTTTGGCAAAGGAGAAGTTGTTGTTTTATGGCTTGGTTTCAAAATCTTTGTCAAAAGACACTTTCATGTCACTGGCATCCTTCTCAGTCACTCACAACAAATCCTGTCCATCTGGACCAATCATCGCCTGTGGCCAGATGTCTTACAGAGCAGTGCCGCTCAAATTTGAGGACTCGTGTTTGGCGTTGTCAGGTTCCAAAAGCAGTAGCGGCTGGGGATGCTGCTCAGTTGGTAGCATGCACGCAGCCTTGGGTTTGAACTGAGAACACCACACAAACCAGGCGTGGTATGCACACTAAAATCCCAACACTTGAAGCAGGAGGATGGAGAGGGCAGGCTGAGATACAGAAGACCCTATAATAACTCCCTGCTGCCCGGGAAAAAGCAGGAATAATCTCAGTACCATTTGGCTTTATCCTTTCAAATATGGAGAGATGGCTCAGTGGTTAAGAGTATTTGCTGCGCTACTAGAGGACCAGGGATCAGTTCCCAGCACCCACATGGTGGGTCACAACCATCTGTAACTCCAGTTCCAGGGGACCTGACATCTTCATTTGGCCTCCACAGGCACCAGTGATACATGTGGTGGACAGACAGACATCTAGGCAAATCACCCAAACACATTAACTTTTATTTTTAAAGTTATTATTACTATTATTATTACTATTATTATTATTTAAGACAGGCAGCTCTGGCCATTCTGGACTCATTATGTAGAACAGGCTGGCCTGAACTCACAGAATTTCCACCTGCCTCTGCCTTTCAAGTGCTAGGATTAAAGGCATGCACCACCATGCCTGACCCCTCCCCCAAATAATAATAGTGATGATGATGATGATGATACAGTTATTGTCCCTAACTCTGAGTCCTTAGTAGAATAGTTGGTGATCCTCATGTGTCCTTTTTTCTGTGAACCATCTCTTCTCTCTACATATGTCCAAGGGTTTCCATCTTTGTCTTGAAAATGTAGAGTTTCTGTTCCAAAATCCCAGAGGCTATTGTGGAAGGAGCTTTGGCCATAGCTGAAGTCGGCCCTCCACACAGAGACGCTAAACAGAGACTGTCTACCCCAGACACCCGAAACACAGCAGTAATGAAAGGGCTACTCCCTTCTCATCAAGTGTTCCGTACTCTCCCAGCTTACCAACTGGACGGGTTTTGTTGGGTTTGCTGCTGTGTTACCTGATTTATCGGTACTGGAAGCCATGCATGCAAGGCGGGGGCACCTTCCCAGTCAGGACATCCATTCCCAGAACTCATCTGCAAGGGAGGCAAAGGTAGCCCATGGAAAGTCTATCCAAACATTACTCTCCGGCTAAGCGTTCACCTTAGCCCTCTCGTGGTCCCACACCCTCTGAGCTGACTGACCCCAGCCCACTGGGACTCGGCAGCAAGTTCTGGAACAACGCACACATGTTTCTATGCTGAGGAAATATCTCTCCATCCCTTGACCACTTCAGTCATTCATGTGCAGACGGCCTTGGACCCCAAGCCAGAGGGACGTCGAGGTTCATTTAAAAATCCTGGTCATTATTGGAATGTGGGATCATGTCTCAGACAGTTCAGGAGTTTTTCAGTATGTTCTCCCACTGCCTTTCAACATTTTTATAATTGTCAATGTACCTGGTGTGGGGGGGGAATTCTTTAAAAAACAAACGTGTTAAACATGTTATGTGTGGGGCACCATGAAGTTAGCAGACTGACAAGGATTCCTTTTGGTCCTCCCAACCCCAAGTGCGCTTCGTTAGGGACATTATGGGACTATGACTATAGCTCAGCAGTAAACGTCCTTGCTGTCATCAAGCCTGATGACCTGAGGTAGATCCCTGGAACCCAAGTGGTCAGTGGAAGCAAAGAGCCAGCCCCCATGCTTGTCCTCTAGCCTACACACACACACACAGACACACACACACACACACACACACACACACACACACACACCATGGTACACATTGCACACACACAAATAAGTAACTAAAACTTTATGATCCCACCAATACATGCCATGGGGGGTGGTTATTGTTGAAACAGTTTTTATATATAGCCAAGGCTGGTCCATAACTCATTATGTAGCCTAGGCTAGCCTCAAATTTGTGCTCCTCCTGCATCAGCCTATGGAGTTCTGGGACTGAAGGCCAGTGTCCTCCTATGCCTGACCTGTTTCCCAATAACCAAATAATAAGTCTTTGGTACACACACTCCGCACACTTTCTCTTTTCCCACTCTTACGAATCGGCCTAGTTTCCTTTGAGATCTGGATTTGGACATACTTGATTGGCAGCTGAAACTCAGACTGGCCCAAGTACAGCCTTGGCCCAGTAAGAGTCACCCCAACACTCTTTGGCCACTTTATTATTTATGTGATATATATAAATATAAAATCAAGAGAGTGTACTTTTAGTTGTCTTCTTTTTGCTTTGCATTTCCATATACACCCCAAACCCCAGCTACTGCACAGTCTGAGTGGTCATTTCTAGAGTGCATCCGTCCCCTTTGCCTCCAGCTGCGGATCACAGCGGAGATGCAGTCTCACACCTCGGGTGATGTCTTAGTCTGCGTTCTGGAGCTTTGACAAACACTACCCCTACAGCGGTAGTCCATCATGAAGGGAAGTCAGGGAGGAACCTCGAGGCAGGAGCTGAAGCAGAGGCCGTGGAGTTTCGGTATGCTGGCTGGCTCTCATGGCTTACTCAGCGGACTTTCTAATACCACCCAGGACCACCTGCCCAGGGAAGGCACCGCCCACAGTGGGCTGCCCCGCCCCCGCCCCGCCCCCCATCAATCATTAATGCCCTACAGGTTTGCCTGCAGGCCATCTGATGGCTCTTCCCAACTTGAGCTCAGGGTAAAGTTAGCCAGGACAGGTGACTAGGTGGTGGTTTATCAGCCGCTTCATCTTTTATCTTTCCACACCCCATGTTTGGGTGAATTAGTGTCACTTGCTTAACTACAGAGTTAATTTTAAAAGTCTGTAGAGTTTGGATCTGAAAGCCTCTTCAGGCTCACCCTCTGGAGCATTGTTTACTCCGTGGGGATGATGTTTTGAAAGGCTGTAGAGGAATTTTAGGAGGTAGGTCAGCAGGCAGAAGGAGGTCAATGAGCATGGGTTTTGTTTTGTTTTGTCCCCCCCCAGGGGAGGTGTTGTTGAGATAGTATCTACATAGCTCTGGCTGTCCTGGAACTCACAGAGATCCACCTGCCTCTGTCTCCCTAGAGCTGGGATTAAAGACTTGCACCACCATGCTTGGCGAGGGTGGGCTTTTGAAACAAACAATGTATCCTCAAAAAGTGGTTAAAATTGTGTAAACTGTGGACTCCTCCATCATGTAGCCAGTCTGTTTCTCTTGCCTTCCACCTGAGTAGATGAACTGTCTGTCCCCTCTGGCTCCATGAATCTTCTCCGTCTGACTAGACTGAGAGCTGATCCTGTGTCCCATGACCTTGGTGTACAGCCATCTAATAAGGGTCATCCCCTGTCCATACCAGTACTGAAGGACTGAAATGGAGCCAAATCCAGTTCGGAGTCAGTTCCTTTGCAGCCTTGGGGTGGTCAGCTGTCTAGCGAAGCCGCGGCTCTGATTGACTGTTACCCCATCCAGAAAGAGGTCAGCTTTCCCCACGTGAGGAAGCCGGACTCTGGCTTCAGAGGTTTTCACACTGTATGCCGTGAGTCCTCAGGTAAGTGGATTCGCGGATTCTCCCTTCCTGTCTTACTCTCTGGAACTGTGTGAAAAAGAAATGATTCCAATAACCACAGCGCTGGACTGGAAAGATGGCTGAGTGGTTACGATGGCTGTTCTTCCAGAGGACCAGGGTTCTGCTACGGACACCACATGGAGACTCACAACCATCTGTAACCGCAGTCCCGGGGGGGATCTGACGTCATCTTCCGGTCTCCCTGGGCACCAAGCACATGTGTGGTGCACAGGTACACATACAAAGAACACATACAAAATTTTTAAAAATTTAAATACAGAACTGTGGGCTGGTGTGTGTCAGAGGCAGGGCACTGTTTAGCATGTGAGATGCCGAGGGCCTACTCTAACCACTCACCAAACAAACAAAATCAGTTAGCCGATTGCGGAGGTCACTTCCCCGATACTGCCGAGTTCTGCGCTTCCAGCCCGGGTGGAGGGGTTTCCGGAAATGCCCTCTGCCTTGGCACTTCCTTAATATTTTCCTTTCCCACAGGACAAGTTCGACTCCATTCTGCTCTGCAGACCATCTCTCTGTCTCGGGAAAATTTAAAGATAAAAAAACAGATGTATATCTTTAGGAATCACAGTGGTATAAAAAGACAGAGTGGAAAAACAATCCCTCCCTTGCCCTCTCGCCCGCCTTCCGGGAAAGGTGACATTTCTCTCCCCCTTCCAGGAAAGGTGACATTTCCCCCAAACGTATGTTCCATTTCCGTCCTTCTTTCAAAGAGGCACCATGCACCCTCTCCTGGCCCTGCTTCAGTTAGTGATGGCAGCCCAGGAACTCAGATCAGCACCTAGAACTCTTCCTCCTCCCTCCCCACTGTGTGTTATATTTAGCCCATCATGTGACTCACACATAAGCGGCCTCCCAGCATCGGGCATTTGGGTGACTTCCACACTGCGGCGGTGACGGTCTCCGTGAATGTTCTCTGTCATTTCTGCATGGACACGCACAGCCTTACAGTGTGTCCCTGTGCTGTCGGGGGCTGGGGGTGGGGGTGGAATGCGAGGCTATTGGCTTCTCCAAACTCACCATCAGGGTACGCTGTCCAGCTCTGGGTTTGGGGGTCCTCACAGTCTATAAGGGAGGGAAAATGGCTTACGCCACTTTCATCTTAACGTTTCTCTTTGGGTTTGTATTTCACTTTCTGATCAGGTGTTTAATGAGCTTTTTAATATTTACTTATTTATTTATCCCCCTGGGCACTCCTGTGTGTGTGTGTGTGTGTGTGTGTGTGTGTGTGTGTGTGTGTTGGGGGGTACTTTCAAGTATTCCTGCTCTTCTTCCACAGGGTGGGTCCTAGGGATCCATCTCAGGTCATCAGGCATGTCCTTACTGAGCCATCTCACTAGCCTCTATTATTATTATTATTGACAGGGTCTCTCTATGTAGCCCAGGCTGGCTTCAAACTCACAGAGATCCACCTGCCTCTGTCTCCTGAATGCTGTGATTAAAGGCGTGCGCCGCCACACTCTGTCAAAAACTCGTTCTTAATGTAATAGATTTTAGTCATTTTATTTATAGTTTCTGGATTTTTTTTTCCAACTTACAAACATGCCTTGCCAACATCTGTGCGACCACTAGGGGGCGAACGACTCCGAACCTCACAGAGAAAAACATCTTCCGACCCTTAGAAGAGTGAAGACTTCTCGTCCAGCGCACTGTGTGTGTCTAGTATGGTTTCTGCCCATACAGACTGCACACACTGGTGCCGGAGGTCCCTCCCGGGCCCTGGTGGTCTTTCCCACGAGCCCCTGTGAGTCAGTCACCCATCATCACTGGTAACTAAGCTACTAAGGGCAGTGGGGGCCTTCACAGTTCCCGGTCTGGACCCTTGGCTTTGGCTCTCAGTGGTCAGCCAGCCTTCGCTTCCTGCGACCACATCTGCCTTTTCTCACGGCAGATTCGGGGGCTTTGAAGTCAAACTCATCCCCAGGCAGCTATCGACCGCCTGCCATGTCCGCTGCTTAAGCCCCAGTTAGCCAGCTTCCCACACTTGACCTGTAATTGAATTTCCTTGGAAACTCAGTGACAAGATTGATTCTCCCTAATTGAGTCAGAGATGGACTCTGGGTGCCATTCTTTCTGCCCTTGTTTGCCTGGGGCTCGCTAGGCTGAGGCCCCAGACTCTCACAGTGTCTATTCCAGTTGTCAAAAACCTTTTACTTTAAATGATCCTGCTGACATTTCGGGGGAGGCAGGGGGGGGGCAGGCCTAAGTGAGCAGAGGACAGAGGAAATGCCTGTTTTTAAATTTGCTTTGCCTTCTTGTTCAAGTACAATTCTAAGAAAAGAAACAAACCAGAGCGGAAGAGAAGACCAGCCTCGTTCAAAAGCGAGTTTGGAAATGAGTACCAAGTCTGCTGGCTTCTAGGAAGTCAGCACCTTAAAGTTCTCTTCCTCGTCGTCAGTGTTCCTGATATGACTCAGTTACAAAACACCGGTGAGGGGCGAGGCGGCCAGCGGATCCTGGGGCACTGAGTTCCAGTTAGACGGCAGTGAGGCACTCTGGCGTGCTTACACGGTAGGGTGGCTTAGACAATAACAACGCATTACATATTCCAAACAGCTAGAAGAGAGGGGCGTGAGCGTTTTCAGCATCAGTGGTGAGTGAGGACACAGACCAAGAGCCCATGCCCCTCCCTAAGGCTAGTTGGCCGAAGGTCACAAATTATCAGGGGAAAAAAATGCTGAAGAAAAAGTATGTAAACCCGTGTGTCAAGTCTGTCACAAGCACCCCTTACACACTTTCCCTCTCAAAAGATGGGATCTCTCTGACGGGGTAAGTGGGGGACTTGATTGACAGCTGTCGGACCTTTCCCAATGCCTAGCTGAAGCAACAGTTGGTTACCAAGGCCAAACCAAGCACCTGTCCCCGACCTGCAGAGATGAAGGCTGGATCAGGGCTCACAGCTGTCGTCTCCACAGTTCCCGAGTCCCCTGACACTGTGAGCAATATCACCTTGCTGCTGAAGGGCCGGCAGCCATTTCCACGGAGGCTGCGGGAGCTGTCAATCAAGTCGCCTCAGTTATTTATCCAGCCGTTACCAGGGCAGTCAGTTCTAAACCCTTGTAGCTACCTGAAGGAGATTCGAATCCGGCCCATGACTCTGCTAGGAGACATCAGCCACTTGCTGGCAGCCCAGAGAAACTTCCTTCCGTTGAGGGTTACTAACACCGCTGTCTTGACCACCACCCTAATCCTCGGGTGTCTGGGAGCCTCGGCCTAGGCCGTGACGACTTCAGACGCCGACCCTCAGAGGACGAGGTCCACTACATCTTCAGATATCCTGCCACGGGTGCTCCGACCTTCGTGATGATGACATCCTCCACTGAGCGAGGAAGACGTCCCCACGACAGCGAGGGCAGAGGCTGGCTGAGTGAAGGGTGCTCCTCTAGCATTCTGGGAGCCCTCCTCCGATAAACTGCCTATTTTTTTTTTTTTTTTAAATCACAGGTAGAGCTTTATCTAGCCACCTTTTGTCTTTTTATCACAGGTAGAGCAGGCCAGACTCGTTGCGTGAAGAACAGACGATTCCAGAGGCTGCTGGTCCCAGACGCACAAGCCGCCCATAGAGGGGACAAGAGTCGTGAACAGCTGTGAGCACAGACTCTGGAGATCCTGATGCTCTGAAGGAGCTGCGGGCGAAGGGATGGCGGTGAGTAGAGACTTCAGAAGATGGAAAGCCGTAAAGGGCCGGACTGAAGAGGAGGGACTGCTGAGGGCCAGCCGTGAGCCTCGCCCGGGAACATTCATGGGTCCTGACAGCAGCTAAGAAGCTGCCCAGAGCTGGAAGAGCAGGGCCGAGGGCCAGGTGCCCTAACCAAGCTGGAGCTTCAGCACTGACTGCTGGGGGCCGAGCCACCGACATCGGAGCCCAGGGCTGTAACACTAGGAGCAAAGGGGTCCCTACACCCCCAGTTAGAGCTCGGCTCCACAGCCTGAATGAAGGCAACTCTCTCCAAACATGGCGACAGCCTCAGATGGAAAGGAACAGCTCTTCAGACACCTTGAGCACCAGGAAGTGTGTGGGACGCTGGTTTCCTTTTCCGATAAGTCAGTTCTCCAAAGGACCAGTTGGGTGTCTTCTAACTCAGTTGTTTTGCCTGTAGATAGCATCAGATTCCACAGGCTGGGGGCTCAGTCCCCAAAACTGACCCACCATTCAGCACAGCCGAGGCTTCAGATCCATTGCCTGTAAATTCCCAGAGAGACACTTCCGTATAGGCCCACTCACCACAGAATCATAAACAGCGATGATGTCATTTTGTTGAGACCATTATGTTTTGGCGGTTTGTAATAAAGCAATGTCTGCAGCAGGCTGGTCACCAGAAACCAGGAGGTATGGTTAGCTAGAGATGCTGGCCTGCATGACGGCTGGTCTCATGCCTTGTGCCAGGAACAGGGCGCTTCTTAATACACCTCCCAGTAGTTACCTGGCTTAGGACATCATAACACAAAACGAAGAAGCTGGGTGTGATGGCGCATGCCTGGATCTCTAATACTGGAGACATTCACACACACACATCACAGATCTGAGGTCAGCCTGAGTTTCCTGAGGAGATTCTGTCCAAGAGAGAAGCGGGGAAGACGGAGAGGAGGGAGGAAGAGACACACACACACACACAAAGAAAAGAAAAGAAAAAGAAAGAAAGAAAGAAAAAGAAAAGAAAGAAAAAAGAAAAGGAAAAGAACAGTAGGAAATGGAAGTAGCCTGACACCATGCAGACCAGAAAATACGCTCCTACCCGTCTTAGACAGGACTTTAATGCTGTGCCCACGTGACACACCTCTGTCATCTCTGTAGTTAGTAACTGTAAATAATTGGTGTTTATAAGTGATTGAAAACAAAAACAGCCCTAAATAAGTCCAATGCTATGTTCTATGTTAATAAGAAATACATGGGGCGCAGAGGAAGTGGGGGAACAATACCCCAGTTAGACGCCATTACCAGGAATGTTCACCCCTTCTTGAGTTGTTGGCCAATGGGATTCCACAGACCCCCAAGAACTGCAAACTATTGCTAATACCTCATTTACCCTCTGAAACATGACAGTAATACCCGATTGAACAAATACATTGTATGGAATCTTCTAAAAAACAAAAACAAAAACAAAAGAATGTACGGGGCCGGGGAGATGCCTTAGTGGTTAAGAGCACGTGTTGTTCTGCAGAGGTCCTGTGGTCAATTCTCAGCACCCACATGGCGGCTCACAACCTTCTGTAATTCCACTACCAGGGGATCCAAGACCCCCTTTGGAGGCACCAGGCACACATGTGGTGCACCTACGTGTGTGTAGTAAAAACATGTTTTAAAAAAAAGATATGTATCAGACTTAGCGATAAAATCACGGCAGCTTCCTAAAGCCTAAACGGAAGGGAGATGCCGACCAGAGAGAGATGTGCTGCTGTGGTCCTGGGTTCATTTGTGCCGTACCTGGATCTCGCAGGCACCGACTGTCTCTAGTAATTGTGAGGTGATTTTCACTTCGTTTGCAAAGCGTGATAGCTTTCTTTCTTCCTTCTCTTTGATTATCTCTCTCCCTCCCCACCCCAGAAGCTTTGTTAGAGTTTTTAGACCCAAGTTAAAGAGGGGGTGACTGTCCTTGTCTTGCCCCTGTTTTAAAGAGGAATAATTCATGTTTCCCCATTAAGTGTAATTTTGACTTTTGGTTTTAAATAGGCTTTTTGTCATGTTAAAGAGGCAACCTTTTATTGCTTCTAGGGAGCATGTCAATGAAGAATCCCCTTTGGGGGTTTATAGAAATTACCGTGTGTGTTTCTACAATATTTTCCAGGAGTATTACTGGTGATGCTAACACCTGAGCTTTTAGGAGTGAAAAAACTAGAAACAGTAGAAAGCATGTTCCTTCTAAAGTTATATTAAAGGGAGGTGAGCTAGGATGCGGCAGTATAATAAAAGGTTAACGGGGACTAATGGAACAGGAAGGGTTAAATGGGGTGGGAGGGCAGGGGAGGAGGGGACAGGGAGGGGTAACTAACACTACAGGCCTTTTGAAAAGCTACTGGAAACCTACTGCTGTAGAAAGGTCCTAAAATCGATGCATACACATAAATAAAGGAGGTTAAAGGGAGTTCCTGTATAACAGGGTGGCAATGCCCCTACTAGACAGGGGACAAGACAGAGGCCAGGAGCGGGCTATTCTTGTGGAGTTGTTGGCTAGGAAGGTCCCAAGGATTACAAGCTAGAGCCAATGCTTTGGTTTCTTGACAGTAAAACCTCATTGCTGAAGACACTGTGTGCCTGCGTCATAGAGCACAGACGAGCCAAGCTGGTACTCACCTGGAAACTTTATCCCTTTTAGTTGGCTTCCACAGTGCTGGAAGATTCTACACACACTATCCGAAGAGAAGAGTAATCACCAGAATTACCCAGCTGGGAGCCCTTCAGGCCACAACAACGACTGGCCTGGCAAGACATGCCAACTGGCTTAACAGTGTCACAAATCTCATGGGAGTCATCAACCACTTTCTGACCTGATTTATATTCCGTTCCTCATATCTGGCATTGATACCAGGGCCCCAAACCTGTGGCTAGACAGGCCCTAGGCCCTAAGGGAGAACCTGCTGCTATTACTTGAAAAATGAGCATGGTATTAAACTGAATTCTAGTAACTTGTCGTTCTACCTGGAGGTTAGTGCATCGCTCACCCACCCCTTATCAGGGAAGCTTCGTGTAGTAGATAGAAATTAACACAGAGACCCGGAACTGGTCACGATGCGGAGAAGAAGAGGTTACAGAATGCCTGTCCCTAAAGGGGACATCTCTACCACACAGCCCTCCTCCCAAGGCATGGGGATTGTTGTGGAAGTAGGGGTGGGTGAGTGTAAGAGTCAGCGGTGTGGATGGACATAAAGGAATGGTGTTTTCCCCACAGCAGGGTAGCTGTGCATGGGAACTCAAGCCAGACAAAATCCAGCGTGGAGGGGGAGGGAGGCAGGCACAAAGCCCACGCCTAGCTAAGGGGCTATTGGCAATTGACAGCTGCTGAGGGAGGGGGAGTCAGCTTTCCTTAAGGGCAAGGCCCCTGGTGGGTTGACCACGATCCAGTGGAAGCCACGCATCCAAGGCATATGGGCAGCACCAACTGTACTTGATGGGTTAAAAAGAAAAAAGAGGAAGACACAAAGTTGGGTGGGTAAGGAAGAGGAGTAAATGGGGAAAAGAATGGCAGAGGCGTGAATATGACCAAAATACACAATATGAAAGTCTCAAAGAACTAACAAAAAGGGAGAAAAGAGTCACATCGTATTGTGATTGCTAAACTTTTTTTTTCCTTTTATTTTATTTTACAATACCATTCAGTTCTACATATCAGCCACAGGTTCCCCTGTTCTCCCTCCTCCCACCCCCTCTCCTTACCCCCAGTCCACCCCCCATTCCCACCTCCTCCAGGGCAAAGCCTCCCCCGAGGACTGCAATCAACCTGGTAGACTCAGTCCAGGCAGGTCCAGTACTCTCCTCCCAGACTGAGCCAAGCGTCCCTGCATAAGCTCCAGGTTTCAAACAGCCAACTCATGCAATGAGCCCAGGACTCGGTCCCACGGCCTAGTTGCCTCCCAAACTGATCAAGCCAATCAACTGTCTCACCTATTCAGAGGGCCTGATCCAGCTGGGGGCCCCTCAGCCTTTGGTTCATAGTTCATGTGTTTCCATTCGTTTGGCTATTTTTTTTCAATAATTGAGTAAAACCAAAATATATTATAAGCCACAGTCCTAGGGACCTCCATGCTATATATATAGCCTCCATGGTTCTATGGGTTGTGGTCTGATTGTTCTTTATTTTATATCTAGAATCCACTTATGAGTGAGTACATACCATGACTGTCTTTCTGGGTTTGGGTTACCTCACTCAGGATGATTTTTTTCTAGTTCCATCCATTTGCCTGCAAATTTCATGCTTTCATTGTTTTTCTCTGCTGAGTAGTACTCCATTGTGTATATGTACCACATTGTTTTCATCCATTCTTCCGTTGATGGGCATCTAGGTTGTTTCCAGGTTCTGGCTATTACAAATAGTGCTGCTATGAACATAGCTGAGAATGTATCTTTATGGTATGAATCAGCATTCCTTGGGTATATGCCCAAGAGTGGAGTGGCTGGGTCTTGAGGTAGTTTGATTCCTAATTTTCTGAGAAACCGCCATACTGATTTCCACAGTGGTTGTACAAGTTTACATTCCCACCAACAGTGGAGGAGTGTTCCCTTTGCTCCACATCCTCTCCAACATTGACTGTCATTGGTGTTTTTGATCGTAGCCATTCTGACAGGTGTAAGGTGCTATCTCAGAGTCGTTTTGATTTGTGATTGCTAAACTTTTATATAAATCTTTTGCATATCTATCCATTCATTAGATGACTACACACACACATCTTTGTCTGTTTTGGCTTTTTTTGAGACAGGGCTGGCTATATATAGTCTCGGTTAACCCAAGCTTACTATATACACCAGGCTGGCTTTGAACTTAAAGTAATCCTCCTGCCTCTGCCTCCCAAGTGCCAGGGTTACAGACTTGTACTGCCACAGCCAGCTATACTTATTTGTAAATGTTAATTTTGTTAAATGTGTTTGGCGATCAAAATCCACTTCCTGATGTGTGCCGGGGACGTGATTTCGTGGGTAGACTGTCCATTGTGCACAAAGCCCTGAGTTCAACCCTCAGCACCGCATAAACCAAGCACTGTGCACAGCTGCAACCCAAGCTCTCAGGAGGGAGAGGCTGGAGGATCAGGAGTTCGGGGTCATCCTTAGCTACAAATTCAAAGCCACCCTGGGCTCTAGGAAACACTTTCTCAAAAAAGAAAAAACTGATTTATAAAAGGAAATGAAACAACTTATAAAAAGGTAATATGAATAGTAAAAAGAACTTTCAAAATAATCTTCAGGAAAGTTTTTTTTTCTTGTATGGTGGGAGTATAAATCAGTACAACTTTAAAATTGTCCATCCATACCACAGATCCAATAAAGCTGGGGGCTGGGGACGGGGCTCGGCAGTTAGTGGTTGAGGATCACAACCAGTAAAGTTGGGAGGTCGTAAAGTAAGAATAGCTTTTAGTTTCATATTTCCTTTTTTAATTTATTTTAGATTTGTTTATTTTATTTTATATGTGAATATCCACTGGTTCCCATAGAGACCAGAAGAGGACATTGTATCCCCGGAACTGGAGTTATACATGGCTGTGAACCACCATATGGGTGCTGGGAATTGAACCCAGGTCCTCTACAAAAGCAGTAAGTGCTTTTAACCACTGAGTCATCTCTCCAGTCCTTAATTTCATCTTTCTTGTGCTTTTAAATCTCTATGTCCACAAAAAATACATTATTTTTATAATTAAAAATTTGCCGGGGGCCATGCAAGGGGACCAGTAGGTGGTGGCGGCGGCGGCGGGGCAGTTGGCAAAGCTCTGAGGACCACGTGTCCTGAGTACCTCATGCTGTCACTGAGCACAGCTCTGATTGTTGCTGTCATGGTCTTCACATCCCTCGTAATCTGAGGGTTGTATGAAAACTCTCAGGGGGTTCTAGGCCCTCAATGAGCAGTGTTACTGGTACTTACAACAATGGTGACTGACTTTTTCCAGGCATTGCTGATGGAGCAGAATAATGATTCAACCACCACCCTTTGAAAGAATTTAGACATGTAGACTTGTTACTAAGGTTAGGCGAAGTTATTTTTGTTAATGACTTTGATGTAGAAAATCTTGGAGAGGGGTTGGGGATTTATTTAGCTCAGTGGTAGAGTGCTTGCCTAGCAAGCGCAAGGCCTTGGGTTCGGTCCTCAGCTCAAAAAAAAAAAAAAAAAAAAAAAAAAAAAAAAAAAAAAAAAAAAAAAAAAATCTTGAAGAACAATTTAAATTTAGAAATTTAATAGCTGAACAAGGGACTCATTGAGGTCAGGGGCAGTAACTATGGCAGCCTGGCTACTGCTGGCTGACGTACCTTTCTTGCTAGGATGGGTTGGTGATCAAGGGTGATGATTAATTCCTTGTACCCATTTCTGCCCTCGGCTTCCTGATATAAAACACTGTTGACAAATGGGCATGCACCCTGAGGATTTAAAGTAGAGAAGACTGACTGTTTTTCATATATAAAAGTTTAGATTTGTGGTTCTTTTAAGATTTCTTATAAGATTACCTTTTGAGGTAAATAATAAAATGATTGGACCTTTCTTTGTAACTGCAAAACGCAGCCTGCCAGCAAAAGAACTGTCTGAGAAAGTACCTTGCTTGCTTCCACTCTGTTAATCTGTGACATATGAATACATATGAATACATACGAATGTATGTATGTATGTTGGTTCTTGGGACAACTTGTTTTTCACCTGTACTATGTAAAATGTTTAATCATGTTAGGGATATGAAAACATGCTTAGTTTTTTTACTTGTATTCATTGTAATCATTCACTTAAAAAATAGATTGTAAGCACATTGTAATTTTTATACTGCTTGAAAGATTTTGCTGGGGTACGTAAGCTGTAAGGGAAAAAATAGTTAGAAGGAAAACATTGAGAATAGACAGAAGGGAAGCACCAGGGGAGAACAACAGAACAGATAAAAAACAGTAGAACAATCAACAGCAAGAAGAATAAAGTGAAGAACTAAGCTTCGGCCCTCAGAAAAGCCCTTGTGTGTCTGTTTGTCTGTCCGTCAGCTCACCTGCTCTGCATCTCCTCTTCAGTGTCTCTGACCTGCTGAAGGCTTGCCAGTCATCAGCAGCCTAGGTGAGATGCTGATGGGTTGGAGGTGTGTGTTTGTGTGTGTGAGTGTGTGTGTATGTGTGTGAGCATGTGAGCATGTGTGTATGTGTGTGAGTGTGTGTGTGTTTCCTTTTTTTCACTGGCTCCAGAGAATTAAGTTTTACTCCCTCAAACAAAAAAGTCAAGTTGAGTGATTAGTTCACCGACTCTGTGGCTACACCTCAGTCTACACCTGAGCTGCTGAAGGCTGGTCCTTACAACAGCAAAAAAAAAAAAAATTAATTGCCAGGTGGTGGTGTCGCACGCCTTTAATCCCAGCACTCAGGAGGCAGAGGCAGGCAGATCTCTGTGAGTTCAAGGCCAGCCTGGTCTACAGAGCAAGTTCCAGGACAGCCAGAGCTACACAGAGAAACCCTGTCTTGAAACAAAACAAAACAAAATTTAATAACACTACTTATCTACCAGAGTAGCTGAAATGAAGTCACGACAATGCCGACTGTGAATCAGGACTGTGAATTAGGACTGTGAATCAGGACTGTGAATTAGGACTGTGGATTAGGACTGTGAATTAGGACTGTGGATTAGGACTGTGAATCAGGACTGTGGATTAGGACTGTGAATCAGGATTGTGGATTAGGACTGTGAATTAGGACTGTGGATTAGGACTGTGAATCAGGACTGTGGATTAGGACTGTGAATCAGGACTGTGGATTAGGACTGTGGATTAGGACTGTGAATTAGGACTGTGGATTAGGACTGTGAATCAGGACTGTGGATTAGGACTGTGAATTAGGACTGTGGATTAGGACTGTGAATTAGGACTGTGGATTAGGACTGTGAATCAGGACTGTGGATTAGGACTGTGAATCAGGATGGTGGATTAGGACTGTGAATCAGGACTGTGGATTAGGACTGTGAATCAGGACGGTGGATTAGGACTGTGGATTAGGACTGTGAATCAGGACTGTGGATTAGGACTGTGGATTAGGACTGTGAATCAGGACTGTGGATTAGGACTGTGAATCAGGACTGTGAATCAGGACTGTGAATTAGGACTGTGAATCAGGACTGTGGATTAGGACTGTGAATCAGGACTGTGAATTAGGACTGTGGATTAGGACTGTTGATTAGGACTGTGGATTAGGACTGTGAATTAGGACTGTGGATTAGGACTGTGAATCAGGACTGTGGATTAGGACTGTGAATCAGGACTGTGGATTAGGACTGTGAATTAGGACTGTGGATTAGGACTGTGAATCAGGACTGTGAATTAGGACTGTGGATTAGGACTGTTGATTAGGACTGTGGATTAGGACTGTGAATCAGGACTGTGGATTAGGACTGTGAATCAGGACTGTGGATTAGGACTGTGGATTAGGACTGTGAATTAGGACTGTGGATTAGGACTGTGAATCAGGACTGTGGATTAGGACTGTGAATTAGGACTGTGGATTAGGACTGTGAATCAGGATTGTGAATTAGGACTGTGAATCAGGATGGTGGATTAGGACTGTGGATTAGGACTGTGAATCAGGACTGTGGATTAGGACTGTGAATCAGGACTGTGGATTAGGACTGTGAATCAGGACTGTGAATCAGGACTGTGAATTAGGACTGTGAATCAGGACTGTGGATTAGGACTGTTGATTAGGACTGTGGATTAGGACTGTGAATCAGGACTGTGAATTAGGATAGGGAACAACTGGTACTGCATACATGACTGGAAGAGGTAGGAGTTAGGTCACCCACTTTGGAAAGTTTGACAGTTACTAAAGCTAACCTAGAGTCCCCAGCAATTTCGTTTCCATCTGTTCACCCTACAGAAATAGAAAGCAAGTGCACACACTCAGCAAAAAAACTTACACAAGAATCTAACATTTCTTATTGCAGCTTTATTGAGGTTATTTCAAACTAGAAATAACTCAAATGCCTGGTAAAGGAGATCAGGTCATTTTGGTGCATCAACGGCAGACTGTAGCTGGGCGGTGGTGGCACACATCTTTAATCCCAGCACTTGGGAGGCAGAGCCAGGAGAATCTTTGTGAGTTTGAGGCTAGCCTGGTCTACAGAGTGAGTTCCAGGAAAGCCTCCAAAGCTACACAGAAAAACCCTGCCTCAAAAAATAAAAACAATAACCAGCAGACTGTAAAAAGGAAGGGTGGATTATTAGTGTGCAGAACAATATGAATGAATGTCACAGACACTGTGCTGTGACAAAGAAACCAGACATGAGACTATGTACTACTGACGACTTGTGTGAAGTTTCCTAATGGGCAAACGTATTTGCTGGTGGGTGGAGTGCTTGGGTGAGTTCAATGCCCAGAAGCCACAGAGCAAGGAGAAAATCCTCCTGAAAGCTGTCCTCTGATCTCCACGTGCGAGTACAGTGAGCTTTCAAACGCGAATGTGCACACACACATATGCATGCACGCACGCACAAAGTTTGATTTAATTAAAAAGAAATTATGGATGATGGTAGCAGTGATTATCTGGAGTATATAAACCTTAGCCGACAGGGGGCACTAGTGAGTTTTCTAGGTGCTAGAGATGGAAGTAATGTGTTTAGTTTAGACAGCAGCTACTTGGGCATTCACATATGTAAACCTTCATCAAGATTAGGATTTGTGCCGGGCGGTGGTGGCGCACGCCTTTAGTCCCAGCACTCGGGAGGCAGAGCCAGGCGGATCTCTGTGAGTTCGAGGCCATCCTGGTCTCCAAAGTGAGATCCAGGAAAGGCGCAAATCTGCACAGAGAAACCCTGTCTCGAAAAAGAAAAAAAAAAAAAAAAAAAAAGATTAGGATTTGTTGGGTCGGGCGGTGGTGGTGCACGCATTTAATCTCAGCACTCGGGAGGCAGAGCCAGGTGGATCTTTGTGAGTTCGAGGCCAGACAGAGCAAGATCCAGGACAGTCTCCAAAGCTACACAGAGAAACCCTGTCTCGAAAAAACCAAAAAAAAAAAAAAAAAAAAAAAAAAAAAAAGATTAGGATTTGGGAGGGGTTCGAGAGATGGCTCAGTGGTTAAGAGCATTGGTTCAGTTCCCAGCGCCCACATGGCGATCCGACACTCTCATACAGAATACACACAGGCAAAACACCAGTGCACATTAAATAAATAAATCTTTAAAATGGTTAGGATTTGTGCACTTGTGCTGAGTGCATAGCAGTTCACTGGCACAGCACAGCGCCCGTCACAGGCACAGCACCCGTCACCGGCACAGCACAGCACCCGTCACTGGTACATTTGTCTAGCGTGTGCAAGGCTCTAGGTTCAATCACCAGCATTTAAAAAACGAAAACAAGAAGCTAAAAACAAGGACTGAAGCCGGATGGGGTCCCAGCACTGAGAGGGGGAAGGAGACATGGGGTCCCACCCCTAACCAAGAAGCTGATAGCTGCTGGCAAAGGGAAACTCAAATGGCGCGCCACTGGGCAGGTCAACCACACGCCCGGCAAGCTCGTGCTCAGCTCAGGAGCAGGGGGCCGACACAAACGAACTCCATGACTTGTTATGGGGGGGGCGCTTTTTGTTTCATTTTGGCAATTATTTTGTCCTATTGGTTTTTGTTTGTTTCGGTTGCGCGCGCGCGTGTGTGTGTGTGTGTGTGTGTGTGTGTGTGTGTGTGTGTGTGTTTTGAAGGAGAGAAAGAACAGAAAGTTGGATGGGTAGGGAGGAGGGGAGGACCTGGGAGGAGTTGGAAGAGGGGTAAACATAACCAAAATATATTTTATTAAAAAATAAATAAAAATAAGCAAATAAAACCACTGACAAGAATAGTAATAATAAGGACTGGGGAGATGGCTCAGCAGTTTATAGTGTGCACTGTTCCTTCGGAGGCCGGGTTTGGGTCCCAACGCCCACACTGGGCAGCTCATACGGCTTATAACTCTAACCCCAGGAAACTCAACACTCTCACTGGGCACCTGCACTCATGTTTTCATATCCACACAGACACAGTGTATACACATAATTAAAATTAAAAAGCTCTGGGGGCCAGAGAGATGTCTTGCAGAGGATTGGTTCCCAGCACTACATGGTGATGGTGGCTCACAACCATCTGTAACTCCTGTCCCAGGGGGTCTGATGTCCTCTCTGGACACTGAATGCATGTGGTGCACAGACATACATGCAGACAAAACACTTATACAATTAAATAAATAACAATAACAACTCAGAAGCCTTTAGTGACAAGTCCGGGAAGACCCGCCCTGCAGAGGACATCAGGCGCATGGACTTCTGCCCTTCCCCACTCTCCAGCCTCTGAATAAAATACAATATTTTTTAAAAATAAAAACATTTGGGGGCTGGAGAGATGGCTCAGCAGTTAAGAGCACTGGCTGCTCTTCCAGAGGACCTGGGTTTAGTTCCCAGTAACCACATGGTGACGGCTCACAACCGTCCGTAACTCCAGTTCCAGGGGCTCTGATACCCTCACACAGACATACATACACACAAGCAAAATACCAACATCCATAAAATACAAATAAATAAATAATTTTAAAAATAAATAATAAATAACTAAATAATAAAATAAAAATCTATGGGGCCCGAGGAGCCGGCTCAGCCAGTAGGGAGTTTGCTGTCTCTGTATCCATGAGGACCTGATGCCCGGCACCAGGCGGAAGTGGAGCATCTAGGGGATAGGCAGGGACGGACAGAACTTCTAGAGCTCATATCCAGCCAGTCTAGCTCACTGAGCTCCAGGTTCAGTGAGAGACCCTGCCTCAAAACAATGAGGTGGAGAGCAATAGAGGAGGGCACCCAACATCCGCCACACCCATGTACGTAGGTCCATGCCCACACATCAACACATACCACACACTCAAAAATAAGAAGGAAAAAATTTTAAAAGATTCATGCACTTCATGGAACTTATTCTTAATACAATTAAAACTTTAAGTGTATACATCCTTTTATCAGGCAATTCCACCTCCAGGAAATCATGTTGAAGAAATAATTCTAGCTGAACTAGTTCCGTCCAGAGATGTTCAATGTAACAATGAAACATTCTTGTAAACTATTAAAGGAAAATCTTATCGCACAAAAAGGGCCTGGTTAGAGACTTTATTAGCATCAGCTGTTTCGATGATAAACTCTTGTGATATATCTCATATCTACTGCAGTCTAGGCTACATTGTGAGGATATGACTCAGGGGCAGAGCCCTGGGTGTGAGCCCCAGTACCTCTAAAACTAACAAGTGAGCAAATTCATAAATGAATATTTAATGGCTCAAAATAAATGCTTATAATGTGAATTTATATTTAATAAACAGTAAGCTAAGGTTTAGGTTACAACTGCATGTATAAGTATCAGTCCAAATATGTGGAAAACGAAAGTGTGTGAGAATAGGAAAATCAAATATGGAAAAGGAGATGTAATGCTGTTGTGTTGTTGGCCCTGGGAACACAGGGCATTCGTGCAAAGGTTTTGCACTCCTGTTCTTCATAAGCACCAGAAGTGAGAGCTGCCTGGAGCTGGCCTTGTAGTCTCTGAACGCCCAGGGTTCCTGGGGATGCGCTTTCTTGGGCTCAAGCCAACAAGCTCATTAGGATAGTTAATAGAAATTGCCTGACCTCCCTGGGTTAGGATTAGAATATCCCCATAGGAGCAGGGTTCTTAAACATCGAGAAGAGTCAAACTAGTGCCTGTGTCTGCAAGGAAATCATTTCCTTCAAGACTCTTACACGCTTTTCTGGGGGCCTGTGAACAAAGCTGACCCAGGGTGGAGAATAGGCAAAGCTCTTCTCTTATGTACCTGGGAACTTAATGGAAAGTGGATCCTCTCACTCACTGCCGCTGGGGACTTACAGACCTGGTTTAAGAATGCTCAGCCTGTAGGCTAATCCATAATCTAAAAAGAATAACTCTCTGAACAGATGAAGATAAGTTTCTTCTGTATCCCAGAATCTAATCAGTATTCATAGGTATAATTCAACTATTATTTGGCTTAAAAGGTCTTATTGGGAAATGTTATCATTTTTACTATTTTCTACAGAGAAAATATTTTCCAGTTTCAAATAACCCTGGACTTTTGAATGATAACCTGTTTTTATGTTTAAAAAAAAAAAAAAAAAAAGAATGTTCAGCCTGTAAGAGCACTGGTTGCTCTCGCAGAGAACCTGGATTTGGTTTCCAGCACCCACAAGGCAGCTCACAACTGTCTTAACTCCAATTCCAGGGGATCTGACACCCTTTTCTGACCTCCTTGGGTGCTGCATGCAGATGGTGTATATATACATATATATATACATATATATGTGTGTATATCGTATATATACACACATATATATGTATATATGATGTGATCATCATATATATATGTATATATGTATATATACACACATACATTCAGGAAAAACACAGGTATACATAAAATACAAATAAATAAAACTGAATTTAACAGGCAGCATCTATGGGAAGAACAAATGAATTTCTTTGTTGATAACAATTAGACTCTTGGAGAACAGACAGGAGTTTGTAGTGGGTTTGTTTACTCGGGGGTCAGTAGTCTGGAGGGGGATTTCTGGTAGATCACTCTCCCCTCCTTCATGAATGTGAACCCACCTTAAAGAGGGGTGTATGGCTGTTTAATGCCCAGAAGTATCTGCTGTTAGAACAGGTGGGGTGCACTGAGTCTCTCTGTAACCACTGCTTCTCAAGTGTCTCCAGTTCAAAATGATTATCGTCACTGTGTGACAATTTGTACTACCCTTTACTTACAGAGGAAGATAATATTCTGAAGTTTTATCAACTCACCCCCGTCCCCAGTTTTCCTGGTTAGACCTCTCTCTCTCTTCACTCATTCTAGCTTGGGTTTTTGTTCAATTTTTTAGATGGTATCTCAGGCAACCCAGGCTGCCTCAGACTCACCCTGTAGCTAAGGGTGACCTTGAACTTCTGATCCTTCTGCCTCTGCTTCCCATGGGCTGGGATTGCAGGCCTGAGTCACACTTCTCTCCAGGGAACAGGTGACCCATCTGACTACCTAAAAAAGAATGGCATGAGACAGTTCAATGGCTTTTAAACTTCCAAAGTCGACGCCCTGTGGACAACAGTCTGGCCAGTAAGATGTGAGAGAAGGACCTTTGGGTCCCCAGACAGAAGAGAACAGGTGAAGGGAGGAAACTGTACCATTCCCTGAATACACTTGTCTTTCAGTCACCACACAAGGTCAGGGACAGAATCAGAAATCCCAGAAAAGTTTGCAGATGGTCTGGGTGAAATTCAAGATGGAAAACGATCCCAGAGCAGAAACAGCTGGGTGATGTGCTCAGATCTGGGAGTCTGGGGCTGCCGGAGGTGCTGGTAGTCCAGCCTGCAAGAGTCCCAAAGGTCTAGGGAGCCCTGCCTCACCACCTGCAGTGGTCTGGAATGTCGGAGGACTTGGCGGTTCCCTGGAGTGTCACAGGCCCTGAGACCCCTGTGGGATGAGAAATGCGGGGCTCCAGCAGGGATAAACTCAGGTGACTGGACCGTGATGAGTAAGGAGAGGGCTCTGTGAAGGTTCAGAAAGTCCTATCAAGCAGAGTGCACCGAGAGAGCTGGGGCAGACGGCCTAGGCAGCCCAGAAGAGGCTCCAGAGGACAACTGACAGACTCTGGTGACTGTTATGGGCCCCCACGGGCTTATGTTTAGAAGGCTGGCTTCCAGCTTGCAGCAGCAGCTGTGGAGATTTCAGGAGGCGGAGCCGGGCTGATGGGAGGAGGCTCACTGGAAGCAGGCCTGGTACCCTGGCACTTGTTACAGCTTGCACTCTCCAGCACGGCGCGGTGTGTAGTCAGGGAGGCGCCTGAGCATCCACGGGAGCTGCTCGCCCCCCTTCCCGCCCCCTGCCACAGCGCACTGAAGTTCTGACGTCATGAGCCCAATATGCCATTTCTCCCTTCCATCACTTCCCTCGGGTATTTTGTTCTTAACAGGACGGAAGTAAGGACTGCGGAGACAAACCGGACAGGAAAGTAACAGAGTGTGGTAGGGACCCCTGGGAGCCGAGAAAAAGAAAAACAAATCGCCATGCGGCTGAGCAAGGTCCTTGAATAGACACAAACGAGCATATCTCTCCTGCAACCCACTTCTTAATAACCGCCCAGAGACCTCGAAGGAAAGGCAGGGAGCCACCGTGTGGTTTATTCTCGGCCAAAATGCTTCCCCCAGACCTTACCACCCCAGCCAAGCGGCCCTCCCTTCTTCAGTATCATCCCACCAATAGCCAGTAAGTCTAAGTCGTCACACTTGGGAGACAACGAAACAAAAACCGTATGAAAAGCTCTGTTTCACTGTACTTGAGGCTTTTTTTTTCTCCCTTGAACAATAGTTCATCAGAGTCCACGCATGCGCGTTAAAGCTGTATTCCTGAAGAAGCCTTGGTGTCTGTCTCTTTGGTCAGAATCCCAAAAGGGGAGGATTTTTGCAGAGATTGAAAAATAAAAACACACAAACAAATAAGCAAAGCCTTTTAAGAAAGACAACTTGTGAGGTGAGTTTGGGACTCACTGGGTTTTGAAATGTCTATGGGACAGCGCAGCTGTGGCTATCCAGCAGTGTCTCACAGACCAAGCTGTGTGGCACGGGTCCATTCTGCAGTAGCAATGGTCCACAGTATCTTTATTGCATACACAGGTCTGGATACGACCCACATGGGATACTGTGCTGGCTTCTCCGCTGGCAACTGTCCACAACGAAAGCTAGAGCTGCAAATATTGCTGCGAGTATATAATTTTATTTCACTTACACTTTTAGCTTTTATCATATGTGATTTAAAAAAAAATTTTTTATTCCTGTATATGTCTGTGTATCAGTATGTGCACATGTATGTATGGGTATCCAATGAGGCCAGAGGAGGGCATCAGGTTCTTTGGAGCTAGAGTTACAGGCAGTTGTGGGCCGCCTGACATGAATGCTGGGAATTGAACTCTGGGCCTCTGAAAGTGCTCTAACCACTGATCCAGCTCATAAGTGACACTTTGAGCCTGGTGGCGGTGGTGCATGCCTTTAATCCCAGCACTTGGGAGACAGAGGCAGGTGGATCTCTGAGTTCAAGATCAGCCTGGTCTACAGATCATGTGCCAGGAGAGCTAGGGCTACTCAAAGAAACCCTGTCTTAAAAAGAAAGAAAGAAAGAAAGAAAGAAAGAAAGAAAGAAAGAAAGAAAGAAAGAAAGAAAGAGAGGAAGGAAGGAAGAAAGAAAGGAAGAAAGGAAGGAATGAATATATGAAAATATAAATAGTAGGAGGAAATGAATAAAACCGTCCAAGACCTAAAATGGAAATAGAATCAACAAAGAAAACCCAAATTGGGGGAAATCTGGAAGTGGAAAATTTAGGAACTCAAACAGGGACCACACAGAGGCAAACTAAATACAAGAAATGAAAAAAGAATCCCAGGCACTGAAGACACAATAGAAACAGATACCTCACTCAAAGAAAACGTTATATATATATATATATGTATATATATATATATATACATATATATATATACATATATATATATATATTCCTGTGCAAAACATCAGGAAATCTGGGGCTATGAAAAGACAAAAATCTAAGAATATTAGGAATAGAGGAAGGAGAAGAAACTCAGGTCAGAGGCACAGAAAAAAATCACAGAAGAAAATCCCCCTAACCTAAAGAAGGAGGTGCCTATCAAAGTACAAGAAACATGGGGCTGGAGAGATGGCTCAGTGGTTAAGAACACTGGCTGTTCTTCCAGAGGTCCTGAGTTAATTCCCAGCAATCACATGGTGGCTCACAACCACCTGTAATGAGATCTGGTGCCCTCTTCTGATGTGCATGCAGTTAGAACACTGTATAATAAACAAACAAATAAATAAAAAAAGAAGTATACAGAATGCCAAATAGACTGGACCAGAAAAGGAAATCCCCTTGGTACATCATAATCAAAACACTGAATGCACAGAGCAAAGAAAAACTATCAAAAGCTGCAAGGGGAAAAGACCAAGTACCATGTAAAGGCAGACGTATTAAAATTACACCTTACTTCTCAATGGAGAACCTAGAAGGCAGAAGGCCTGGACAGATGTGCTACAGACCTATGAGACCAGAGGTGTCAGTTCAGACTAATACACCCAGACTAATACACCAAGACTAATACACCCAGACTAATACACCAAGACTAATACACACAGACTAATACACCCAGACTAATACACCCAGCAAAACTTTCAGTCACCACAGAGGGCTAAAACAAGACATTCCATGATTAAAAAAAAAAAAAAATTAAGCAATATCTACAAATCCAACCCTACAGAAGGTACTAGAAAGTAAACTCCAATCTAAAGAGGTTAACTACGTCCAAGAAAACACAGGTAATAAATAATCCCAGAACAGCAAAGTCAAAAGAAGGGAATTAAAAAAAAAAAAAAAAGGTGGCCAGGATGTGGCGGCGCACGCCTTTAATCCCAGCACTCAGGAGGCAGAGCCAGGTGGATCTCTGTGAGTTCAAGGCCAACCTGTGAGATCCAGAACAGGCACAAAAACTATACAGAGAAACACTGTCTCGAAACAAAACAAAACAAAAAAAAAAAAAGAAGGGAAGCATGTGCACACACACACACACACACACACACACACACACCATCACAATCACCACCACTACCATCACCGCCAACAACAACAAAATAACAGGAATCAACAATCATTAGTCATTGATATCTCTCAATATCAACAATTTCAATTCCCCAATAAAAAGACACAAACTAACAGAATGGATGTGAAAACAGGATCCATCCTTCTGCTGCATCCAAGAAACATATCTCAACATCAAGAATAGATATTACCTCAGGGTAAAAGGTTGGAAAAAGATGTTCCAAGAAAATGGACCTAAGAAGCCATATCTGACAAAATAGACTTCAAACAGAAACTAATCATAAGAGATAAGGAAGGACAGAACATACTCACCAAAGGAATCATCCACCAAGAGGACATTGCAGTTCTCAACATCTATGTCCCAAACACAAGGGCACCCAAGTTTGTAAAAGAACAATGCCACAGCTTAAAGCACGTATTGACCCTCACACACTGTTAGTGGGAGACGTCAATACCTGCCTCTCCCCAATGGACAGGCCATCCAGACAAAAACTAAACAGAGAAATGCTGGAGCTAACTGATGTCATAAACCAAATGGACCTAACAGATTTCTAGAACATTTCACCCCAACATAAAATACTATACCTTCTTCTCAGCACCTCATGGAACTTTCTCCCAAACTGACCACATACTTGGACACAAAGAAGGTCTCAACAAACACAAGAAAATGGAAATAGCCCCCTGCATCCTATCTGATCACCACGAATTAAGGCTGGATAGCAACAACAGCAGAAACAACAGAAAGCCTACAAACTCGTGGAAACTACAACTCTCTACTAAATGAAAAATAGATCAAGACAGAAATTAAGAAAGAAATTAGGGGCTGCATGGCTCAGAGGTTAAGAGCACTGGCTGCTCTTCCAGAGGTCCTGAGTTCAATTCCCAGCAACCACATGGCGGCTTAAAATCATCTACAATGAGATCTGATGCCCTCTTCTGGCCTGCAGACATACATGCAGGCAGAACACTATACATAATAAATAAGTAAATCTTTAAAAAAAGAAAGAAAGAAATTAGACTTCCTAGAACTGACTGAAGCTGATTCACAACATCCCCAAATGTACAGAACCCAATGGAAACCATGCTAAGAGCCAAGTTTACACACTAAGTGCCTACATTAAAAATGGCGAGATCTCATAGCAGTCACTAACAGCACACCTGAAAGCTCCAGAACAAAAGAAGAAATCACACCTAAGAAGAGTAGACAGCAAGAAGTTATCAGACTGAAATCAATAAAATAGAAACAAGCAAAAAGAGACAAAGAACCAATGAAACCGAGAGTTGGTTCTTTGAGAAAAAGCAATAGAATTTACAAACCGTTTTCCAAGTTAACTAAAAGGCAGAGAGAACATCCAAACAAACAAAATAAAAAATGAAAGGTGGACGTAATAGGAGACACCAAGGATATCCAGAGAACTGTAAGGACATACTTTAAAAACCTGAATGCCACCTAATTAGAAAAATTTAAATGGATAATATTCTCTATGCATACCACTTACCAAAGTTAAATCAAGATTAGATGATCAATTTAAACAGACCTATAACCTCTAGTGAAATAGATGCAGTCATTAAAAGTCTCCCAACCAAAAAAAAAAAAAAAAAGCCCAGGGTCAGATAGTTTTAGCACAGAATTCTACTAGGCCTTCAAAGAAGAGTTAACACCAGTATTCCTAAAATTATTCCACAAAATAGAAACAGAAGGGATGTTGCCCAATTCATTTTATGAGGCCACAGTCACCCTGATACCCAAACAATATAAAGACCCAACAAAGAAAGATCATTACAAACCAATTTCCCTTATGGACATAGATGCAAAAATACTCAATAAAATACTTGCAAACTGAATCCAAGAACACATCAAAAGGATCATCCATCTTGATCAAGTAGGCTCCACCCCAGAGATACAGGGATGGCTCAACATATGTAAATCAATACATGTAATCTGCCATAAAAACAAAGTGAAAGTCAAAAAACACATGATCATCTCATTAGATGCAGAAAAGGTTCTGACAAAATCCAGCAGCACCCCTTCATGATAAAAGTCCTGGAGGGATTGGTGACACAAGGGACATACCTTAACACAATAAAGGCCGTTTACAGCTGTTCCACAGCCAACATCGGCTTAAATGGAGAGAAACTCAAAGCAATTCCACTAAGATCAGGAACAAGACAAGGTTGTCCACTCTCTCCATGCCTATTCAGTATACTACCTGAAGTCTTAGCTAGAGCAAAGAGAAAGCAAGGAGATCAAAGCGATACACACTGGGATGGAAGAAGTCCAAGTATCTCTATCTGCAGATGGTATGGTAGTGTACCTAAATGACCCAAAAAATTCAACCAGGAGACTCCTACAGCTGATAAACACATTTTGTGAAGTGGCTGGATACAAAATTAACTCATAAAAATCAATAGCCCTCCTATATACAAATGACAAATGGTCTGAAAAAGAAATCAGAAAAATCTTTCACAGCAGCCACAAATCATATAAAATATCTTGGGGTATCTCTAACCAGGCAAGTGAAAGACTTGTGTGATAAAAACTTCAAGTCCCTGAAGAAAGAAATTGAAGTCTTCTTTTTTCAGAAGATAAAAAGATCTCCCATGTCCATGGATCGGTAGGATTAATATAGTAAAAACGGCCATCCTGACAAAGGCTAGCTACAGATTCAATCACATCAAAATTCCAACACAACTTTTCACAGTGTTGAAAGGATAATTTTCAGCTTCATATTGAACTCACACAAAAACCCAAAATAGGTAAAACAATTCTAAATAATAAAAGAACTTTTGGAGGTCTCGCCACCCCCAATTTCAAGTTGTACTATAGAGCTATAGTAATAAAAAAAACAGCTTGTTATTGGCATAAAGACTATTATATTGATCAAGTGAATTAAACTGAAGACACAGACATAATCTACACACCAATGGACCCCTGATTTTTATAAAGAGGCCAGAGATCCACACTGGAAAAAGACAGCAAATTCAGCAAATGGTGCTGGTCACACTTGATGGCTGCATGTAGAAAAAAGCAAGCAAGGCTTTGCCGTCTTGTGGGTGGGAGTGGGGTGAGGGGGAGAAGCTAGAGGGGAGGGAAGAGGGGAATCTTTGATTGGTGTGTAAAATGAATGAAATTTTTTTCTTAATAGAAAAAAAAGGGAAAAAAAACAAGCAAATAGATCCATTTTGTCACCTTGCGAAAAACTCAAGTCCAAGTGGATCAAAGACATTGTCATAAAACCAGATATACTGAACCTGATAGAACAGAAAGTGGGGAATAGCCTTGAACTCATTGGCATAGGAAAAGACTTTCTGAACAGAATTCCATTAGTGCAGTCACTAAGATCAACAAATAATAAATAAGCCTCATGAAACGGAGAAGTGTCTGCGTGGCAAAGGCCGCCATGATTCAGACAAAGCAGCAGCCTACAGAATAGGAAAAGATTTTCACCAACTACACATATGGTTGAGGGCTAATATCCAAAATATATAACAAACTCAAGAAACTAGGCATCAAGAAAATAAATAAATTTTATGAAAAACTGGGGTACAGATCTAAACAGAGAATTCTCCATAGAGGAAACGCGAATGGCAGAGAGACAAATAAATGTTCAACATCCTTAGCCATAGGGGAAATGCAAATCCAAACTACTTTGAGATTTCATCTTACCCCTGTTTGAATGACTAAGCTCAACAAAGCAAGAGACAGCTCATGCCGGCAGGGATGTGAAGTAAGAGGAACCCTCCTCCACTGCTGGTGGTATGGCAAACTCATGCGGCCACTGTGGAAATCAGTGTGGAGGCTCCTCAGGAAGATGAGAATTGATCGACCTCAACATCCAGCTACACCACTCTTGGGCATCTACCCAAAGGATGCCTTACCACAGAGACACTTGTTCAACCATGTTCCTTGCTGCTCTGTTCAGATTAGCCAAAAACTGGAAACAACCAGACGTCCTTCAACAGAAGAATGGATAAAGAAACTGTGGTACATTTCCACCACAGAGTACTACCCAACCATTTAAAAAAAGTGACATGAAATTTGCAAGCAAATGGATGGAACTAGAACAAAAACCATCCTGAGTGAGGTAACCCAGCCCAGAAAGACAAATATGATCAGTGCCCTGTTTAGCCATCATCAGGGAAGCTTCCTCCTGCAGCAGATGGGAACGAATACAGAGACCCAAAAAGAGAGTCACACAGAGAGTGAGAGACCTTGGAACACTCAGCACCAAATGGGGTGTCTCCATCAAATCCCTCCCCTCAGAGCTCAGGGAACCCTGCAGACGTCCTTAGGAGGCAGAAAGAGTGTAAGCCAGAGAGGATGGAGGGCACCAAGGAAACAAGGCCTTCCAGCTCACAAGAACTCAGAGAGACTGAGGCAGCATGCACAGGTCTGCACCAGGTCCTCTGCATAAATGTTACTGCTTCCAGTTTAATGTTTTTATCGGATTCCTGAGTGTGTGAGTGAGTGGGTCTCTGTCTCTGTTTCTTGTGCCTTCTCTTGGTTCGTCTTGTCCAACTTCAATGTGATGATTTTGTTTTATCTTGTATTTTATTTGGTTATTTTTTTGAATGAATGAATGAATGAATGAATGAATGAATGAATGAATGAAAACCCAGGATCTAGGGTAAAGGTTAACAACTGTCATTTATACCTGCTGGGAGAGGGAAAATCAGTTTTCTCCATTAAAGTGACACTGGCTATATCAACCACTCCAGGACAGGCCTCATGTTCAAGAGTAGTTGACCAACATGTAATGGACCCCACAATTTTGTGTGTGTGCTTTTATGGCTGTAGCTTGATATTGGGTTTGTTTGTTTGTTTTTGGGTGTGGTTTTATTTTATTTTCTTGGTTTTGTTGTTTTATTGGGTTTTTGTTTGTTTTTTTGAGAAAGAACAAAGTTGGGTGGGCAGGGAGGGGGAGAGGATCTAGAAGGATTTTGCGGGGGGGGGGACGACAACAGAATCAAAATCTATTTAAATTTAAAATTTGTTTTAAGTAATAAAAAAAAAACATAAAAAATAAAAACAAGGACTGTAGCCAGGCCTTGTGGCACATGCTTGTAATTCTAGTCCATATGAGGCGAAGGCAGGAGGGTCAGGAGTTCAAGGCCACTCTCAGCTACACAGCAAGTTTGAAGTCAGTCTGGGCAGCAATCGAGCCTGTCTCAAAACAAATCGACGTTAATTTTCCCTTTGTGCGGGGCTGGAGTTCCGCCACTTGCTGAACCTCCAGCTTTTGTGTGGCAAGTGACAACGCAATTGTTGGTAACAACACATATGAAGGACAGAAGTTTCCAGGAGTGAAAACATGGCAACTTATGAATTACACGTCTTTATTATAGAACGTACCCACTCACGTCAGCCTAAGCATGGAGGACACAGGAAAGATGAATAGCTAATTCTGTTTTCTTTGATATTTTGCAGCTAGGTTATTGTGATTTTATTTTATTTTATTTATTTTTTTGCTTTATTGTGACAATAAATACAGCAAGGAGAAATGATAGAATTCCTGGTTTATGAGATGGGTCCCATGGAGCCCAGGGCAGCCTTAAACTCACTATGAAACTGAGGACGACCTCCTGTTTCTACCTCCCCAGTTCTGGGAGTACAGGTCACCACACACACCCAGCCTGGGGAGGTGGAACTTCAACAAAACAGTTTGTCGCATTGATTTATGACTTTCAACTGTCTAGACACGGAGGGTGGTCCTGGCTGTGACCTTCATTCATGTGGCTTCTTCCCTGTTGACCACACAGGAAGTCGGGTGTGCTTCAGGATTTCTCATGGTGACCATTCCAAAGCCATTTGAGTGGAGGTGGTGGTTGGCTGTCAGACCCCTGGTTCCTGATGTGGTAAAGGTGGTCTGGTTTGGGATGAGTTGTGATGAGGCGTTTAATAAGAGAGAAGCACTCCTGAGAGGCTTCCCTTCTAAGAGAAAACCATGGGAAGAGGTTCCTGACCTCTCATGGATGTTGCCAAGGCCACCATGTTGCTCAGCTCCTGGGGACATGGTTATACTAGCACTCTGTCCTCAACACACACACCACATATATGTACATATGGTGTGACTTCCACCTCCTTTTTAGAAGAAGAGAAAGAAAATGATGAGCTCAAATGTCTGTACACAGCATCAAGCTTCACTCCAGCGGAAGTCGTCTCAGGTGGCTGTGCTGTCCTTTTGCCTCACTGATCTCCATAACTACATCATTTATTGGCATGTGAGCTCTTCTGATCTCAACCACTTTTTAAAAAAAAAAAAAACATAAAAAATGGCTGAGTGGTGGTGGCTCACACCTTTAATCCTAGCACTCGGGAGGCAAAGGCAGGAGGATCTCTGTGAGTTCGAGGCCAGCCTGGTCTATAGAGCAAGTTCCAGGACAGCCAGGGCTACACAGAGAAACCCTGTCTCAGAAAAAAACAAACAAATAAATAAAGATGAATGATCGAGAACACTGGCTGCTCTTCCAGAGGACTCAGGTTTGAGTCCCAGCACCCACACGGCAGCTCACAACTGTCTGTCACTCCAGTTCCAGGGATCTACCGCCCTCTTCTGGGCTCTGCAAGCACTACATGCACGTGGTACACACATACAGGCAGGATACACTTACAAATAAATACATTTTAAAAAATAAAAATAAGGACTGTAAAGGTGGTTAAGAGAGCTCGCTGCTCTCCCAGAGGACCCCGTATCCATTCCCAGCACCCGTGTGGTGGCTCACAACTGTCTGTCACTCCATTTCCAGGAGACCTGAAGCCTTCTTCTGGCAATCATCAGACGCACTTTCGGCGCACGCGCATGCAGGCAAAACACTCATACACATAAAATGAAAATAAAAATATAAAACAAAGTAAAAGGTGATAAAGTATTCAAACACACAGAGAGACTGATACCGCTGTATGAGCTCTGAGCATTGTCTTGAAATGCTGGTAGACTTGTTGATGTGCAAAAGTTCAAAGCTGGGTGTGGCATCATACACCTTTAATCTCAGCACTCTGGAAGGCAGATCTGTGAATTTGAAGTCAGCCTGGTTTACACAATGCATGAGTTCCAGGCCAGCCAAGGTTACATGACGAGACCCTGTCTCAAAACAGCTCAAAACCTGGCAAAAGAAGTGTGTCAGTACATAAATTATATGTGCATGGAAGGGGTACACTAAAGGGTTGGGAGTGTGGCTCAGTGGTTGAGCACCACAAAGGAGAGACATCTCCAAAGTCAGCCCTCCTCTGTCACGCTGCGCTGGCCAGTAGTGATAGTTAATTTTATACAAATATGGCTGGCTCACAGCACCCAGGTATTTAGTCAAACATTCTAGATGTTTCTGTAAGGTTTGGGTGTGTTTTTTGCTTTTGAAACAGACAAGACTTATAGAGCACTGCAGACCCCTTCTGATCCTCTTGTCTGTCCAGAGCTCACCTCTTCTCACTGCTGTGTGAGCCCCTGCTGACCTCTCCCCTCAGTGGTTCTTGCCACTTAAAGGCACAACATTCTGAAGAGCAGGTGCACCCTTGTCTCCTCCCTTTCTTCTCATTCTCTCTCTCTCTCTCTCTCTCTCTCTCTCTCTCTCTCTCTCTCTCTGATTTTTCGAGACAGGGTTTCACTGTGTAACCCTGGCTATCCTGGAACTCACTCTGTAGACCAGGCTGGCCTCAAACTCACAGAAATCCACCTGCCTCTGCCTCCCAAGTGCTGGGATTAAAGTGTAAGTCACCACTGGCAGGCTTCTCTTTTTCAAATTTATTTTATTTGTGTATATGCCATGTGAGTGCAGGTGCCCATGGAGACCAGAAGAGGGCAGCAGATCCCTTGGAGTGGAAGTTACAGGTTGTGAGCTGGGATATCAGGAACCCATTTCCAGCATTTGGAAGAACAGCAGGTGGGCGCTCTTGCCTTGCTTCCTGTCTCCCGTGTTAACAGCTTAATAGATTTCAGCTCATGCATATGTCTGTCTAGCATGCATTGTTAGTCTTTTATATGTTTTATAAATATATATGCCTGCAAGGTCTATATACATAGTTATATGTACATACATAGTTTGATTTTCTATCATAACTACAATAATAGTACATGTGCTTTTCATCCTTACTGTGAAATGTTTGATACATGAGAATAAATAGGTATATGATACACATGTAAATTATAAGACACAATCACAAGAGTGGAATGTGGCTGCACACTACACCCTGAGGCTCCTGTGGGCTGCCCTCATCATATGCCCTCTTCCTCAGCCGGAAGCTCCCACGGCCCTGATTTTGGTGGGTGTTGTTTCCTTACACAGACTTAAGTTTGTTCTTTCCTCTGCTCGTTTTCTTCTCCAAAAAAGATTCATTTTAGTTTTGGCATTTGGGGACGGAATCTCACTATGCTATTCAGACTGGCCTCAAACTTGTGATCCTCCTGCCCTAGACTCCCAAGCACTGGTCTGAAGGCATGAGCCATTAAACCTGGCCAAGAATGTTTTGTGTTTGTTTTTCTGTTTTTGTTTTCTTTTGATACTGGGAACTGAACCCAGGGCCTTCCATATCCAAGGCAAGTGTTCTGCCACTCAGCTACACCCCGGGCTCAAAATATTGGCTTTTTAAAAGTCACCTTCAGAGGCTGGAGAGATGGCTCGGGGGTCAAGAGCACTGGCTTCTCCTGCAGAGGACTCAAGTTCAGTTCCCAGCACCCACGTCAGGTGTATCACAACAAAAGCCTGTAACTGCAGCTTCAGGAGACCCAGGAATCTTCTGGCCTCTTCAGGTACAGCACACAAGTGAACATTACTGCCCCTCCCCCTACACACACACACACACACACACACACACACACACACACACACACACACACACACTTAGAATAAAATCCTTAGAATTAAAAAAAACCACAGTTTCAGGGTTTGGGGATATAGCTTCGTGGTAGTATCCCCAGTACTGCTGGGGAAAAAAAAGATTAACATGATTGATTGTACATGCCTATAATTCCACCACTTGGGAGTTGGAGGCAAGATCAGGAGTTCAAAGCCAGTTTCAGCTACACAGAGGGCTTAGGGCCAGCCTGGGCTACATAAAATACTGTTTCAAACATCTGTATTTACACAGAGAGATAAAACACATGTAGAGATAGAGACAGCCATCTCCAGCTGTCCAAGTACAACTGAAGTTACACACCCATCAGAGTCAGGAGGCTAACACTGGTCCCTCCCTGCAATCTAACCCTCAGAGGTTACTCAGCATTCCCAGGTTATCCCACGGGCATTCTCCACAAGAAAATGCCCTAGTCAGGATCACATGCTACACTTGGTCCTTTTAAAAAGAACGCAATTCTATTTTACTTATTTGTATGTGTACGTGGTGGGTGTGCACATGTCACACCACATGGTGAGGTCGGGACAACTTAAAGGGGTCAGCGGTCCCTGGAATCAAATTCACATCGTTAGGTTCTGTTACCACTGAGCCATCTCCCCAGACCCTCTTCAATACAATTTATGTTACTCAAAAACATGTTGAACAAGAATATCTAATAATATTAGATACAGCAGTAATTCTCTCTCTCTCTCTCCCTCTCTGCCATCCCACTGTATTTGTCCGTCTCATGGTGATGAAATTCCTTGCATCACATCACTGCATGAGAATTCCTTGCATCACATCACTGCATGAGAATTCCTTGCATCACATCACTGCACGAGAATTCCTTGCATTGCATGACTGCATGGGTTGCTTGAAGCTGGGCACATTGGCATGAATTTGTAGTCCCAGCTGAAAGAGGAGGATCATTTGAGTTCACGACTTCGAGGTTATCCTGATGACATGCTGAGGTCCATTTGTAAACAGAGTACTCACACTATTTAGTGGAATATAAATATTGGAATCCTCCATTTCATATTGTCAGACTGCAGTGGATACCCCAAACTATAGGAAGCCAACTGCACCTGACTGTGGACACCCCAAACTATAGAAAGCCAAACTACTTATAAATGGGTTTACTATATTTAGAAATTGTTTGGAAGAATGAAGCTGTAATGAATTAAGGTGGATCCTAAATCCAGTAAATATAATGTCCTTATAAAAAGACCAAGGCGGGCACAGGGATACGGGGAGAATGTTGTGACAATGAGATAGACTGAAGTGACATGTCTGCATGCCGAGGAACTTCAGGGGCCATTGGCAGACAGGGACAGAAGCCAAGAAGACAGAGGAGACCCTCCTTACAGGCTTCAGAGGCATGGTCCTGCCCTCACCTTGATTTCAGATCGTCAGCCTCCAGAATAGTAAGAGAATAAATGTCTGCCACTTAAAGCCACCCAGTCTGTGGTCATTCATTATAGCAGTCCTGGGGAAGTAAAGGTGTTGCTAGGAAACGTGCTGCAGACAGAGTTACAAGGTTTGCATTCACGTGTGCCTCCATGCTTAGCTCTGCATAGTGAATCCACGCTGCATCTCACCTACTGAGGCAGCAGAATTGGCTCATTTTCTCTTCCCCACAAACTTGGCTCTCATTATTTGGCCGTCCCCCCAAAAGGTAGCAGTTTCCACCATATGCTCCCTCATACAGCCAGCCTGCTGCACCCTGCCCATGTTCTGGCTCCCTTGTCAGTCTGTTCTGGCAGACAGACACACGCCTCACCTCCACCACCCTGAGCCAGGCGAGCCCCTGTGTGGGTTCCTTCTAGACCGGCTCTGCCTCTAAAAACACATGCTGGACTGGGCTGCCCTGCACTGATTTTAACGTTATGTAAGCAGTGTGTGTTGCCCATTCCCACCTGCGATCTGAATCTGAATCACTCAGCACCATGTTTATGAACCTCACGCAGACAGATGCCTGTAACTGTAGCTCACCCATCTGAACGATGTGTATTTCCTGATGTGAACTGCCACGGTGGAAGGATGTCCCATTGTCCGGCTGTGACATCCACCGACTTGTCTCCTGGTGCAGAGCAGTTTTCTAGGGCATGTCCCCAGGGATGGCTTGGATGCGTCAGAGGGTGTGCATCATCACATCAGGCCCTGCCAAAATGTTTCCCTAAACACTCCATTTGTCCCTCCTGGTTCTCCAACCCGAAGAATAGCTCCTGTTGTCCTATATCTCAGTGACGATGCATTCAGACCTTTAAAATGTTGCCTGTCTGATGGGACAGAAGAATAGCTAAACTTGATTTTATTTGTAGTGCCCACCCTTCCCATGAGCTGAGCAGCCCTCCCAGTGTGGACTGGCTCATTGGGTTTGCTGTTTTCAAAAACTGCCTGCTGATATTTCTTTAAAAATATTTTTAATATTATTATTATTATTATTATTATTATTATTATTATTATTGGTTTTTTGAGATAGGGTTTCTCTGTGTAGCTTTGCGCCTTTCCTGGAACTCACTTGGTAGACCAGGCTGGCCTTGAACTCACAGAGATCCGCCTGCCTCTGCCTCCCAGAGTGCTGGATTAAAGGTGTGCACCACTGCCCGGCTGTTTTTATTATTTTATGTATGGTTTTTGTTTTTGTCTGTATGTATGTCTGTGTACTGTGTGCTTGCCTGGTGCCTGTGGAGGCCAGAAGAGGGCATGGGATCCCCTAGAACTTAAGTTACGGGCAGTTGTGAACCACCATGTGGGTGCTGGGAATTGAACCCTGGTTCTCTGGAAGAGTCACTGCTCTTGACTGTTGAACCATCTCTCCAGCTCCTACTTTAAAAATCTTTTGTTAAGCTAAGCCCTTTATACTGGAATTTAAAAATTGAATGATTTACTATAAATCTTAACATGCTATTTAACATAGTACTAACATTTGAAATATATGTATGAATTTGGTATCATTTAGTGAAAGTACATCATATATTTTACGTGTATCATTTGATACTCATTTAAACTAGTATGTCATGAATATGATTGCTTAATCTGTAAATATGGTTTCCTTTTCCTGATCCTGTACCACTAGGATTGACTCGTGTTAACAGAGGAGTAAGGAAGAGTAGCCTCACTCCAAGAGGATGCTTCATTACTTTTTAAAAGATTGATGTGGGGCTGGAGAGATGGCTCAGCTGTTAAGAGCCCTGGCTATGGCCGAGTGGTGGTGATGCACGCCTTTGATCCCAGCACTCGGGAGGCAGAGGCAGGTGGATCTCTTGTGAGTTCGAGACCAGCCTGGTCTACAGAATGAATTCCAGGATAGCCAGGACTGTTTCACAGAGAAACCCTGTCTTGGAAAAAAAAAAAAAAAACTCTGTAAACATGGGAGATCTCAAAAAAATTTTTTTATTCTAAGGAACATTCATGGTTTTCAGTAAAGTCCATTCGTGCGCGCGCATGTGTGTGTGTGTGTGTGTATGTGTGTGTGTGTGTGTGTGTGCTTTATTTATTTTTTAAGACAGGATTTCTCTAAGTAGCACTGGGCTGTCCTAGAACTCACAGTGTAGAACAGGCTGACCTTGAACTTAGAGATCTGCTTGCCTGTGCCTCCCAAGTGCTAGAGTTAAAGAGATGGGCTACTATGCCCAGCTGCATGTATAGGTTGTGTGTGTGTGTGTGTGTGTGTGTGTGTGTGTGTGTGTGTGCCTGAGTGTGTGCATAGGCGACATGTGCATGCAGAGGTTGGAAGATGTTAGAAGAGGCGTCGGATCTCTTGGACTTAGAGCTGGTTGTGAGCTTCTCAGAACCAAATCTGGTTCTTCCGCAAGAGCAGCAAGTGCCCCAGACACTGAGTCCCTTCTCCAGCCCCGAGTCCATTCCTTCACTACCTGCTTGTGTGACTGCTACCTTTAAATACCACCTTTCTCTTCTCGAGAAGAAGCCTGCTCGGAGAAGTTCTTTCCAACATTAATTTTGAAAGAGACTAGTTCAGTTCCACACTTGGATTGGCCTGAGCTGCGCGGCTAATGCGCTTTCCTCATCACCTCACAGTTGGTCACCACTAATCACTGGCGTGGGTCATCTTCCCGGTGAAGAGTTTCCAACTTCCTTTTAAAATTATTTTTATTTTGATTTTTTAAGACAGGATCTCACTATGTAGCTCTGGCCAATCTGGAACTCACTCTGTTGACTAGGCTGGCCTCTAACTCTGCCTACCTCTGCCTCCCATGGGCAAGTTTTCCATTTCTTTATGGGCCCAGTCTTCTGTAAGGCAGACTGCTGACTGTCCATTAAAATCCGTTTTCTCCTTCCTCCATTATTGTTCACACAGCAATAATGTAGGCTGTTACACATGGCAGCCCCGTTAGGCTAACTGATGTAGCCAATGGTGACCACCTTGCCAAAGAAATCGTAGCAAAAATGGGTGCATCGTATTTCCAGCCATGTCTTAAGACACTGGACCCCTACAAATCTTCCTCTCACTTTCCAGCTGGAAGTCATAAGTGAACACGTGAAGTCAACACCGTCACTGTTCTGGACCATCACCGAGGGATTAGTGTCTAAAAGGCCCTGGCTTGTTACACAGTTCAGCTTCCGCCCTTGTGGAACCCACTGCCTGAGTCCCCTAAGCCCCTCCCGCACATGCCTCTGAATGTTCTCAGGAGATGAAAATCCCATTGTCAACACCCATCCACACCAGGTGCCTGAGCATGGAGGTTTTCTTGAACTCCTTCAGGACTTTTCTTGCTTTGTTTCTTTCTTTTCTTTTCTTTCCTGTTCCCTTCTCAGAATTTTCCCAAGATAGCCATGGAGGTGTTGGGTGGGAGTCGGCCTTGATTCCTCCCACCTTCCTCAGTGACTAAGAAGACTTCAAAATCAAAGCTGTCCGGCCAGGATGACCTCCCAAAGTGGTTAAGTCAGCACGCTGCCCTTTTCTCACTGAGGGCTCTTTTAGGGACATTGTCTCCAGCCTGCGCGTCAAGAAAAATGTAGGGCACGTTGGCTGATGGAGGCAGGCTGGACCCGAGATAATGAGATACAAACTGGATGTTCATTTTGCCAATATTTTTAAAAAGTGTGAAACTAACTCTTATGGGTGATGACAGTGTGCCACAGATCAGTTTGGTCAGACTAACTATGGACTTGAAATAAAAATGCCAGCATTCCTAAGGGCAGGGCTAAAGAAGAGCCTCCGAGCCTGGTGCCGTCCCGGAGCCTGGTGCCATCCCCGTCCCCGAGCCTGGTGCCATCCCCGAGCCTGGTGCCGTCCCTGAGCCTGGTGCCATCCCCGAGCCTGGTGCCATCCGGAGCCTGGTGCCGTCCCCGAGCCTGGTGCCATCCCCGGGCCTGGTGCCATCCCGGAGCCTGGTGCCGTCCCCGGGCCTGGTGCCATCCCGAGCCATGTGCCGTCCCCGAGCCTGGTGCCATCCCTGGGCCTGGTGCCGTCCCCAAGCCTGGTGCCATCCCGGAGCCTGGTGCCATCCGGAGCCTGGTGCCGTCCGGAGCCTGGTGCCGTCCCCGAGCCTGGTGCCGTCCGGAGCCTGGTGCCGTCCCCGAGCCTGGTGCCGTCCCGAGCCTGGTGCCGTCCGGAGCAATCTGCCGTTTACTTCCTCACTGTGCCCATCGGGAGTCCTGAGTCAGGCTGAAGACCTAGCATCCCAGGTGGCGATGAGCAGGACCACAGGACTGGCTTCCATCTGCTTCCATCCCCTGCCCTTGAGGAAGCCCCAGCGGCGGGAACAGAGCAGATGTATTGCTGCTGTGTGACGCTATCTGCTGCCATGTCTCTGCTGGATCGCATCACATAACTCGGTCAGAGGGGCCCGGCCTCCTCAGAAGCCAGCACACTGTTCCTCAAGCACCCTCCCGAGTGGCTGGTCAGCCCTTCATCACCACCGTGCGCTGCTCCGGGCAGGATGCTGTCTGCAGACCTAAGGCACACTCCTTCAGGCTCACTCAAGTTATATATATATATGCTTTCCACTCTCTGTGGGTTCCACCTGAAAGCTGGAGCCTCAACTAAGGAGTTCCATTCTGTTAGTTTTTAGATGAGTCTCATTCTGTAGCCCAGGTTGGATTCAAACTTGTGACAATCCTCTAGTCAAAACCTCCCAAGTGTTCGATTACAGGCACAGGACACCAAGACCAGCCCCTAATACTGCTTCTCTTTGTTCATTTTGGTGAACATGAGGATGGAAGGTTTTGGAAACAGCTGTTATTTTCTTGCCAGGATTTATTTATATGGTAATTAATTAATTAGGTTCTTTCAAGACAGGGCTTCTCTGTGTAGCCCTGGCTGTCCTGGAACTCACAATGTAGACCAGGCTGGCCTCAAACTCAGAGATCCTCCTGGCCTGTGCCTCCTGAGTGCTGGGATTAGATATACACCACCACTGCCCAGCTTATTTACATGTTTTAGAGCTACACAGTTTATAGCCCAAACTTGTCTATTGGCTGGACAGGACCTGTCGATATGAATACCCAGTGCCACCCAAAAGAATCATATGATCTTAGAAAGCAGAAATGCCAGGCATGTCAGCAAATGCTTGTAACCCAACACGTATGTAGCAGGGGACCTATAAATTTGCCAGTAGCCTGGGCCGCACAGAGAAAAACCTGGTCTCAAAATGGAAAAAAATAAAATCTCACATAAAAACAATCTAAAACATTTTAAAAGACAGAACTTTCTCTCCAGCATCAAAAGTTTTTCTCAAACATTTACACAATAATTTACTCTTTTATTAAAAGTTTGGGGTTTTTGATCACTAAAGTAATACATACTTATTTTAGAAAATACAAAATGTATAAAAAAGAAGAGTCACTCATAATTCTGCTACTGATCAGTTAACTATTGCACGCACACACTGAGCCTCAGTCCACTCATACTTCCAGTCACACACCAGCCTCAAAGAAATAATATACTTTTTAAAAATACTCAAGCAGTATTCGTAAAGGTTTCTTTACACAGTAGCTTCCTACAAATCCTCCATTTCCCACTTCCTCTGGTTCAGATAGAGAGTAGAGGGCGGTTGTTACAATGAACGGGGACGAGGGAGCAGAACAAGGCAGGGGGGAAGGACGGGGCTCATCTCCAGATGCCTCCCCTGCTCCTCACGCTGCTCGGGCCGGGATGCCCACTTTTCTTCCGTGCAGGCTTTTCAGTCTTAGGGGCTGAAGCAAGGCGTCGAGGGATGGTCTGAGAGGGGATCTGAGAATTGAGGGGAAAGAAGAAAAGTCATCATCATATTCCCCACCCCACAGAGAAAGGGCCCGGTGTGAAGTGGCCCCAACCAGTGAGCACAGGGGAAGGAAGTGTGTGCTGGCAAGTGGGGGGCCAGGTGGGGTATCGGGGCCAGCCAGGGAGTGTAGAGTGCTGAGGGGACCAGTAGACAGGAGCCCTGCTTCCCCTGGTCCCCGCTGACTTTCCCTCACCTCTTTCCGGGGGATCTCACCCAAGCGGGAGTCTGTGTTTCTTCTGGGGACAAGCTCCCCTTGGCCGTCAGTCCTGCACACAGATCAAGGGTATGAGCGAAGATGTGGGGGGTAATTCCCCAATTCCACACAGATCTGTACACAAACTGAAATGCTCGCCAATTTCCTCTCCTGAGTGTGAGTCTGGGGAGAGGCTCAGATGGGAGAACACTTATCCTGTGAACAGGAGGCCGGGACTCAACATCCACTTACACAGAGAACTGAGAACGGAATGGAACTGGAGACTCTGGGAGGAGGCTCAGTGTAAGCTAATGAGTCACTCTGGACCCGACTTTCTCAAACTGTGGTACAGCTAATCATGGAGGTGAAAAACTGGAAACCAGAGAAGGTTTCTGAACAAGGCACAACCAAATATTAACTCAAAATCAAGCCCAAAGTGAGTCCAAGGTGTTTCTGGGTGGTGTTGCACTGTGGGACTTCACTGCCGCCTTGGTTCGGAACACACAGCACACAAGTTTTACACTGCGCCCGCCATCACCCCCCCCCCCCACACACACACACACACACACGACCACTGCCTGAAACGCCTTGGCTCTAACTGCTGCCCATTGTGAGTCGCAGTGTGCTTCCTGTCCATGGGAAGTTTTCTGCACTCATAGGAACAGCAGTTTAACTATAGAAACAAGGACTGCGTTTGGGTACGTGTGTATCCAGGTGCACGTGTGAGCATGCCTGTGGAGGCGGAGGACAGCCAGCCTCCAGGGTTGCTCCTCGGGAGCTGTCCACCTTAATCGTTTTGTCTTTTTAAAACAGGGTCTCACTGTGTGGCTGGCCTCAAACTCAGATCCACCTGCCTCAACATCCCAAGTGCTGGGATTAAAGGCGTGCGCTACTACACCTGGCTAATTTAGTTTTTGAGGGAGGGTCTTTTATTGGCCTGAGGCTCAATGACTTGGCCTAGCTGGCTGCAGACCAGTGAGCCCCAGGGTATTTCAAGTGTGTGCTACCATGCCTGGTTTTTCTGTGAGTTCGGGGGTCACACTCGGCTCTTCATTGAGTTGCAAGCACTTTCCCACAGGAGAGGTCTCTCCAACCCTGTCATTCCTCATCGTGTATCAAATTAGCATGTCTGGGCTGTAGTCACGTGTCTGGTTTGAAATTGTTTGAGCTGATGACTTTAAGTTTCATTACAAAAAAAAAAAAAAAAAAAAAAAAAAATCAAGGCAAGCATGTTCACACGTGTCCCTTTAATCCCAGCACTTGGAAGGAAGGCAGAGGCAGGTAGGTCTCGGAGTTTGATGCCAGCCTTACCTACACAGTGAGTTCCAGGCTAGCCAGGGCGGCATGGTGAGACACTGCCTCAAAAATATATAATAAATAAATAAACAATAAATAAACAAATAAGCAAATTTCCTGTTTTTTAAAAAGTTCCCAGGTAAAAAGGGCCACAGGTGGAAAAAGGTTTAGAAGGCCTTCACTAAATAAGCAAAACTCCTGGGACTCTGAGTTTTGAGCTTCTGGGGGGAAAGGAAAGAAAATTGAGGTATAGATACATGGATAAGAGTTTAAGGAGAAAAATCAGCAGACATTCCTGCCAAGAGATGGGAAATTTGTGACTCTACATTTCATCCCTCATCCCTCCGTGTGTCCCCCCACCCCGAAAAGGACAAAAGTCCACACTCAGTGGATATACTGGGCCTGACCTCCTCCTAATCCAAATTCCTCCCTTGGTTCCTCCTCTTCCCTCCCAGGTTCATACCCGCCATGTTCCAGCCTCTTCAGGTACAGCAGCAGGTCCTCGGCAGGCAGAGCGCCCCAACCCCGAGCCTGGTACAGTCGTAGCAGCTCAGACACCTCCATCAGCTGCCTCGGGGAGCCGAGCCTATCTGTACCTGAGAGACAAGCTGACACCATTACCCGAGGGCTCCTCTCGCAGAGTTCATCCCATTTCCCTAGGAATGGTCCGAAGAAAAGAGTCCCAAGAATTTCCTTTTCTTTCCCTGGCAAACCCTGGCCTGCTTACCTCTCTCTGGGGAGCCTGTGCTGAGACCACTGCCTTGTAAATGGGACGAGGGAAGCTCGTGGACCCTGAAAAGACTAGACGCCATGGCCAAGGGAACTTTGGTTTTGTGGACAGGAGGTGGGAGACGTGGCACCTGAGGAACTTCCTCCCAAGATGAGACAGCCCGGGAACCTAGCAGCAGGAGAGAGCTCTGAGAATGAGCATGGGATAACAAGGCTGGGCACAGCTGGGCACAGCTGGGCTCACAGAGAGCAGCTCAGAGGCCCTGGGTTCAATCTCCAGCACAAATAAAACTGGGCATGGTAGCACACACCTGTACTCAGTACCCGGGAAGTCAAGGCAGGGTGATCAGGTCACCTCTGACTACGAGAGATCCTGTCTCAGAAAGAAAAATGACAATCCTTTCCCTCAATAAAAATGTCCTATGTCCTGGGTACTATGTAATAAAATAGTAAGAAAGTGATCACAATGTACTATAGCATAACTGTCTGGACATTTAAATGAGTACTTTTAAGTTTAACTATATTAATTTAGCTGTTATTAATATATTGCAAAGTACCAGAATGAACTGTTTCTAACACTACCAGGTAAAATATAAATTAATTTAGAAATGGAATCCAAATTCAAGTCAGGCACTGTGACTCACTCCTGGAGACCCAGTATTTGGCTTTAATTTTTTTCTTTTATAATTTAATTTAATTTTACATATCAGCCACGGATTCCCTAGTCCTCCCCCCCCCCCCCCGTGCCGCGCCCCCCCCCCAGGCGACCACCCATTCCCATCTCCTCCAGGGCAAAGACTCCCCTGGGGATTGAGTTCAACCTGGTAGACTCAGCTGTTAGAGGCTAGGCTCACAACCAAAAAAATATAAGAGACCCAGTATTTGGGGGACCAAGAAAGGCCACCTGCTTGCTGAGTTCAACCTGCCGTACACAGCAAGGTTGAGGCCAGTCTGGCTACAGACTGAGATCCTGCTACAGAAAACATACACACAACAACAACACAAGAAACAACACAAGAATCCAAATCCAAAGAAATGTATATCGAACCTCTCTACAGGACACTACTGTGACCTTGTTTCTAACGCACATCTGTTTACATGTGAAGACAGGTGTCTTCAGCAGACAGGGACAGAGTCAGTCCTCCTCCAAGCCCCTACTTCATCCCAGACTGCCCATTCCCACCTCTTCTAGGCCCGGCCCCATCCTCTTCAGAGTTGGGACTCACCAGACTTAGGGGGCAACAGGTCAACAGAGGGGTTCTCATTGCTCTGAGGTGCCGAGGTCTCCAGCAGCTGGGGAAATAAGACAGGATGATCCCCTAGAGAACTGTGGAAAGAAACCTGGGGTCTGAGGGAACAGAGGCGACTCGCAGGGTCAATGGCCTCAGTTCCCGGAGAATTACGGACTAAGAGGGACAGAAACTACCAGCTGGGAGAACCAGTTGCTCCTGAGAAGGCAGTGAAGGGGCTGGGAGACACCCAGTGATGGAGGGCATGTTGAGCCGGCACGGGGCGGACCTGAGTTCAGTTCCCAACATCCGCATAAAAGCCAGGCACAACTAGGAAGGGAGCGCACGCCTTCCACCCCAGCACTGGGAGGCAGGCAGAGCTCTGTGAGTTTGAGGCTGGCCTGGTCTACAGAGTGAGTCACAGACCAGCCAGGGTTAGAGTAAGGCCTTGTCATTTGTTTTCCCCCCTAGTTTTTCTCTGTGTAACAGTCCTGGCTGTCCTGGAACTCACTTTGTAGACCAGGCTGGCCTTGAACTCACAGAGATCCACCTGCCTCTGTCTCCCAAGTACTGGGATTAAACCACCATGCCATGTTGAAGTCATCTTTAAAAAAAAAATCCAGGTGTGGTGTGGGGTGGAGCCATTTTGCACTCAGCACTTAGGAGGAATCCGAGGGAGACAGGTGAGTCCTGGAGACTTGCTGGCCAGTCACTCCAGCCAATCAGTAAACTCTAGATTCAGTCAGAGACACTGTCTCAAAAAAACAGGGTTGGGATCTATAGAGTAAAACAAGACACTGACTTCTGTCTCGCACACTTCATGAGCATGTGTGCGCGTGTGCATGTACATGTGCAGGCATACATACCTACACACACAGGCACACATACCTACACACACAGGCACACATACCTACACACACAGGCACACATACCTACACACACAGGCACACATACCTACACACACAGGCACACATATCTACACACAAAGGCAAGGAAGCCGGCCAGGCACAGTGGCAAGCCTGTGTTCCCTGCACTTGGGAGGCTGAGGCAGGAGGAACAAGAGTTGGGATCAGATCCGAATTGAAAGCAAATGAGTCAGTAGATAAGAAACATGGAGTTCTTGGTAGAATCTCTCTTACCTGCTGCAAAAAATTCTTAAGGCCCTCGAGCTGAGAAGCAGGTGGCAGCCCTGGTTTTAGGGGGCCGTCACCATCAGACCCAGGGTCTTCCTCAGGAAATGGTCGTTCCGGCCTATGGTCAGCAGTGAAGGCCTCCAGTGCAGAGAAGTGTCCATCTGTAAAAGGAGACAGGTACCTTGCACACATGTGTGTTGTATATGGAAGAAGTCTCTCCATAAATGAACCTACCACATGCTCCCAAAGGAAAGGTACTACTAGTAAACAGAAGAGTTGGGGCTGGAGAGATGGCTCAGAGGTTAAGAGCACTGGCTGTTCTTCCAGAGGACCTGAGTTCAATTCTTAGCACCCACATGGCAGCTCCCAACTGTCTGTAATTCCAGTTTCAGGGGATCCAACACCCTCTTCTGGGCTCCACAGGCACGGCATACATGTGGCCCACATAAAAACACATACACATATTTTTTTAAATCTTTAAAACAAAGAAATAAATGTAGGAAGGACACCACAGCTAGGAGATGACACCAGAGTTTCAAAAGCTGGAGAGGGAAGGAAGGGAGTGTCTGGGAGATCACACAGCTGAATTTTAAGACAGAACTGCAGACAGAAGCACTTACACCCTACACAGGTTTACCATCAACTCCTTAAAGACACATTCGTTACAGGGACTGGGGAGGTAGCCAACAGAGATCGCTTGCCGGGCAAACAGGAAGCACTGGCCTTGACCCCGGCACCACAGACTGGGTGTGGCAGCACACTCCTGTAATCTCAGCATTGGAGAATCAGAGTTCAAGGTCATGCGTGGATATGACAGTGACTCCCAGGCAAAGCCCACCTCCTTTCTTTGTGGGCTGGCAAGAAGGCTCAGCCAGTAAAGGCACTTGCTTGCTGCCAAGCCTGGTGGCCCGAGTTTGATTCCTGGAACCCACGTGATATAAAGAACAGATCAACTCCCATAGCTCCACATAATACCATGGTATGCCCGTGCCTATACATACACAGACGCAAGTGGGTAAGTAGAAAGAAAAAATACCCTTTCCGTGTGCAAATGCAGAGAAGGCCTGCTTTACCCCTTTGGACAGAGACTCCCACTGACCCAGGAGCTACCAGCCCCGGTGGTCCCCAACCCTGCAATGGTTTGAATGACAATGGGCCCATAGGCCCATGGGGAGTGGCACTATTAGGAAGGGTGGCCTTGTTGGAGGAAGTGTGTCACTGGGGTGGGCTCTGAGGTCTCAGAAGCTCAAGCCAGGCCCAGTGTCTCATCTCACTCTCTTCCTGCTTCAAAGGCCCGGACTAGAAGTGGATTCACCCACTTCAAACCAAGCAGAAACTCTCTCACAGGTGTGCCCTCCATTCCTGGACTGTAGTTCATTCCAGGTACAGTCAAGCTGGCACCCGAGAAGAGCCATCCCAGGCCCCCGTCAAAGGCTGAGGTTATCAGTGATGTCACCACCCTGGCTTTCTCGTGGGTGCTAAGGTCTGACTCGGGCCCCAGTGCTCATACGGCGAGCTCTTGCTCCAGCCAGGCCAGCTCTTTCCTGTGTGTCCTGGGGACTGAACCTAGCACCTCGGATGAGAGGCCAGCCAGCTGCCACTCAGTTACAGCTCCAGCCAGGGCCTTGAACCCTTTACCTCCTGCCTCCACCTCCCAAGCGCTGGGACTACAGGCTTGAGCCACTGCTCCTGGATCTACTCTTTTGTTTCTTTTCCCTTTTTTGATAGGGTTTCATTCATCCCAGGCTGGCTGCAGATTCACTCTGTATTTATAGATGCTTTAGTGGTTAAGAGCACTTGCTGCTCTTAAATAGGACCAGGGTTCAGTTCCCAGCACTGGCATGCTGGCTAACAACCATCTGTAACTCCAGGTCCAGGGAATCTGATGCCCTCTTCTGGTCTCCACAGGCACTAGACATGCAAGTGGTGCATATATATACATGTAGGCAAAACACTCATACACCTAAAATAATAAAAATAATCCTAAAACCACCTTACTATACAGCTGAGGATGGCCTTGAACTTCTGACCTTTTTGTCTCCACCCAGTGAGTGCAGGTATATGCCACCAGGTCATTTATGCGGTGCTGAGGATTGAACCCAGGGCTCCACACATGCTCGGCAAGCACTCTGTGGACAACTAAGCTACAAACCTCAGCACAGTCTCCGCTCTCAATTCCCACTGGATCGAGATGTCTGAACTACACAGAAAGTCAACCATCAACAGGTAAGTACCATCCATCACTTGGAGTCTTCAAACTTGACCTGCGGAACTATTCAGTGTCAAGAGCCTAGGCTAGAGTCAGCGTCATGACCGGTCAAGGCCACAAATAAGCCAAGGTTATAAGGAACTAGAACCACTAGTGTGAGGGAGAAGAGGGAATGGTAGTCTTTTACAGAGAGAAGCAAGGGTGTAGAGTGAGGCAGTCAGAAGGGCGTTCCTAGAGAGAGGTAACACCGCCACTGTTCCTGACGTCACCCCTTTGGACTCCAGTTCTCAGTAAGTCCATGTACGTCTATGATGTCCTCTTCCCTTTACTGAATGAGTTTCATGATGGAAGACATCAGCAGGAAGCTGGGTAAGGAAGCCATTCATGCACGTAAGGAGAACACCAGTGGCTTCTGGCCTCGGTTACCTGAGGGTGGAGGCACGTCGGGTTTGGGCTCCAGGGGCTGGAAGGAGTTCTGGTTCTGGAAAGGGGGTCCCAGCAGGAGGCTAAGATCCGGGGAGGTGCCACAGAGGACAGCAGGCGCTCCAGGCAGATCATCCCTCACTTCTCCTCGGCTCTGCTGGGACACAGGCTTCAGGGCCACGGCCACGGGAGGCATGGTCCAGACCCTCCTCTCCCCCTTCTCTGGTTCCAGAGGCCCAGGGCTAGAGGGCGCAGCAGGAGGATCCTGGCCAACAGAGAGAAAGAAAGCAAGCTCACAGCCCGGGGGCTCAAACACACATCTTCGTACAGGCATTTGAATGTGATTACAAGCTACCCGGATTCCCTTCAAGGAGACTGGGTGGCATCGAATTTCCATCAGAGTTAAAACCCATTATTTTTCATATTACAATTCTATTTCCAGAAATTTTATAGATAACTTATACAATTACAAGCATTTTAATATTTATTGTAATACTATAAATATGAAATATAGAAAACCGTTTCTGTAGCCAGGACTATGCGCTTGGTTACATACAAGGTTATACAGCGAAGGCATCTGGTGGAGGGGGCTGAGGCAGGAGGAGAGATGTTCAAGACCCCAGCTCACGGCTGCCTCTGGGGAAGGAAGGGACCTGGACATAGAGAGTTGGGTCCTGGGACAGGATGGATGTTACTTTTCACTGTACACTTTTTTATTTCAGCAGCTTAGACTTTTTTGTTTGCTTTGACCACATACAAGTTACTAACTAGCCAATATCACATGTGACATTCCAGCCAATAATCACACAGTAAACAAAAGGAGGAGATGCCAACAGAAGACTAGGAGGAGGAGGAAGGGCCCCTGCTTTAGTGTGTGTGTGTGTGTGTGCGCGCGCGTCCCAGAGGTCACACTTCAGTGTAGTTCTCAAGTTGTCACTTTGGTTGTTGTTGCTGTTTTTTTTTTTTTTATTTGTTTTGCTTTTCCTTTGAGACAGGACCTCAGGTAGCCCAGGCTTATCCCGAATTCACTTTAAAGCTGAGGATAACTTTGAGTGCCTGACCTTCTGCCTCCACAAGCAATCGTGCCCAGCTATTTTCTTTTTAACGTGGGTTTTAGGGGATGAAATCAGATCCTCAAGCTTGTAAAGCAAGGGCCTTACTGACAGTTATCTCCCCAGCCCTAGCAACAACTTACTGCCGTAATTAATTCAGCCATTATTCTACCAAACTGGTATCACATATTCATTCATTCATTCATTCATGTCTTAGAGTGCTGGAATCACAGAGCTATGTCCAATGGGCAGGGGCCACTATGGTGAGCTATGGCCATGGAAAACGGTTTATTTCGGCAGAACAGCTGTTCTCTGGGGCAATGCCTACCTGGAGGTTGGGAGGCAGGAGCGTGGTACTGAGCAGCTGGTTGACCTCATCCCAGTGGGCCTGCAGCATGGCCTGGAGCCTTTCTACCAGCTCCACCCGCTGCTCCTCCAGCTGCTGGGTGCCGCTCTTCAGGTCCCGCACTCGAGCTTGCTCCCTTGCCAGTCTGAAGAAAAGAGAGCAGCTGGGAGACGGCTCAGGTGGTAGCCTGGCTGCTGCAGAAGCCGGAGGCCCAGAGTTAGGACCCCCACAAAGGCCGGGTGTGACAGCACATAGGGGATCCAGTGCTGGGTGATCCTAGAGACCCCAGGGCTCAGAGGCTAGACAGTCCAGTCAAACTGGTGAGCTCCAAGTTCAGTGTCTCAAAAAATAAGGTGAAGGAGACATCCGACGTTGACCTCTCTGGCCACACATCACCCAAAGGAACAAATCCGTACACCTCCATACACACACACTGAAGAGGCGACTGAGGGGTTTTAGGGGAACAGAGGCTGAGAAGTTATGAAGGACTGAGGTACACTGGAGGAGGCCCGATCTTCGGAGAGGCCGCTCTTTGCCATCCCCAGTCTGGGCTCCTCCCACTGAACGAGGAACCCAGGCCAGTACCTGAGGAACCCAGGCCAGTACCTGAGCTCGTAGTCCTGAAGCACCTGCTGCTGCCGCTCCTCCCGGTCGGCCATCTCCACCTTGAACTGAGCCAGCTGGGTGGCCAGCTCCTGTTGGTGCTGCCCACTGAGTTCCTGCAGCTGCTTCCTAGAAGACCCGGTGAGAGAGAGACAGACAGACAGACAGACTATAGACAGGAGATACCCCCGGGGGGCTGGAGGGGTGGCTCAGTGTTTAAGGGTGTGCCGTGTGCTGCTCTGGCAGAGGACCTAAGTTCGGTTCCTAGCACCCACATGGGCAGCTAACAACTGCTTGTCACTCTAGCTCCATGGATCCAGCTCCCCGTCGGGCCTCCACAGGCGTCTGTACTCACCGGCACACACCTCAACACAGACACATGTGTCTACATGCAATTAAAAATAAAGTCATTTTTCAACAAAAAGGTGTGGTCAATGAGAGAAAGGCAGACTGTGTGGAGGTAAGGGGAGATGTGGGAAGCCAGATCAACCCAAGACTTCCTCAAGAGGCCCAGGAAGAGGACCAAGGGAGCTTTAGTTCTGTGTCCTTGTCTCAAAGTGGACTTGGACAGACCAGTCTAGGGCGGGGGCCAGTGTCTCTTCAGAGAGTCAAGGTTGTGGTTTCTGGGGACCCAACTTTTCCCTGAGCTGTGGTTATCAGTCCCTAGGCAGCTGTGTCGGAGGGAGCCTGTGTTCTCTTTGCCAATATTGTCTGACTTAACTCAGTGCTGGCCTTGGCCACACCCCCTATCCCCACAAATAGTATATAAGATACTTTATTTCTTCTTCTTCTTTTTTTTTTTTTTTTTTTTGTGAGACATGGTTTCTCTGTATAGCCCTAGCTGTCCTGGATCTCACTCTGTAGCCCAGGCTGGCCTCAAACTCAGAGATCCGCCTGCTCTGCCTCCCGAGTGCTGGGACTAAAGGCATGCGCCGCCACCACTCAGCGATGCTATACTTCTTAAACTTGCTTGGCTAAGTCATCAGCTTAGGCAAGACCTGCTGGTCCCAGCTATCGCTCTCGTCTTCTTCATGTCTCACCCCTGGTCTTCCCACTCGACTCTTCACCTTTAGGGGCCCTTATTCCTGTGGGTTCAGGTGAGGGAGACAGACAGCTGCGGTCACCTGGCCTAGCCACAACACAGGGACAGATAACAACCAAGCTGAGGCCACAGAATGGCTTCCCCAGATGCAAAGACTGCAGTGGGAATTTATCAACAGATTAGCTGATAGTTTGGTTTGGTCTGGTTTGTTTGAGACAGACTCTCACTAGATAGTGGAGAGGCATCACAAACTTACAATCCTCCTGCCTCAGCCACCCAAGATGGGATTACAGGACTATAATCCATGTTCACTTGAAAATGACATAATGGAAGCATTTCCACCAAGTGTGGTGTGACATGCCTTTAATCCCAGCACTCAGGAGGCAGAGACAAGCAGATTTCTGTGAGTTCAAGGCCAGCCTGGGCTACATAGTGAGATCCTGTCTCAAAAAAGAAAAAGAAAAAACCCAAACAGACAAAAAAGAAGCCTTCCAGAAAACACGGATGAAGGATGGGGTGAGAGAAGGCTGGGATAGGAAGGAGGCTCCTCACACACAGCAGCTGTGATCGCACTTAGCACAGCACGGTCCTGCCCTTCAGTGTCGGCTAAAGGCTATGCCTTCCGGGGGACAAATCTCGCTGTCTCTCCATAAGCACTTCATGGAGCGCTCCCAGGAGGGGCTAAGATCCTAGCGGATGGGGCTCACACGGGCAGGAAGCTAAGGACAGTTGCTGCTGCCAGAGAAACACTACCTGTGAGTCCCCAGTACCTGTGGTGGTCCCTCAGGGAGGCGGCCTGGCGCAGGCTGCTCTCCTGAGCTTCCGCCAGGCGCTCGGTCACCCGCTGCTCCAGCCGCACAGCCAGCTCAGACTCCATCTGGATCCGCTGGCTCTCGTACCGGGCCTGGGAGTGAAGGAAGAGGGGACTGACCATCCGCTCAGTTCTCCTTGAGCTCAGTCTTCTAGGGTGGGAAACGTAAACAGAACCACCAACGCTTCATCCACGTTAAGGATGAAGAACAAGAAATTTGCCTCAGAGAGCGACACAGGTTCCTTTTCTTTATTGAACTGTGAGACACATCATAAATGAGCACAAAAGTAAAAATGGCTTTGGACAGAAAAAATAGAATATATTAACCCAAGGTAATGTTAGAGCTTAATACACGTGTTACCTCCACCTGAAGCCAGGAGGCAGTCAGTCAGTCAGTCAGTCAGTCAGTCATCTACAACTGCTGTTTCCATTTTCTCGCCTCACGCTCCCCTCGCTCACGGCCATCTGATGGCTACTTCACTTGCAAAGAGCTCAGTTCCAATCCCACAGTGGCTATCTCTCCATTTACGTCTTTTATGACGTCACTGCCACTCCTGACCCCGGCCAAAGCTCTGTCTAGAGGATTTTCTCTGCAGGACCTCTCTGTTCTCATTCTGAGTTTGGGCTGACGGCTCTGCCTCCAACTGCCCTTGAGTCCCGCCCTTCCTTCTCTTTTCTACTGTCTGTGACATTCCGGCCAGATTATTCTAAGCGTATATAATAAGCTTTTCCCTCTAGGCACGGTTTTACTACATTTCTTAATTCCCAAATCTTTCATTTAACTTGATCTTTTTTCCAAGCTTTAAGCCCACATACCCAAGCCAGGTATGGTGGCTCATGCCTGAACTTCCGGCACTTGGGATCTGCGGCAGGAGGATAAGGCCAGCCAACCTCCACATATCAAGACCTTGTCTAAAAAAATAAAACAACCCCCCTGTACCCCAAACTTCCTAGCTGCTTCTGTGCACACTGGATTCCCCTCCTCAGTGCACCTCTCCCTGCAGCAGCACCTGAGCTATGAGGGCCCGGGGGGGGGGGGGGTGGTGGTCACTCTCGTCTCCTCTTGTTTACCACCTCTGACTGGTCACTCAATTCTATTTTTAATTTGCTCTCAGAAACTCATGACTGGCCCTTAGCACCCAGTTTACACATTAAAAGAGGCCCACATGGTCAGGACAGAGTCCTCCCGTGTCAGGGCTCTTCAAAATCAGGTTTCCCCACGACTGAAACACGGTTCTCTCCACTCTTCAGGGATCAGCAAACTCAGTTAGTCCACCCACTGCCTGCTTTTTGGTTTGGTTTGGTTTGGTTTTTTGAGACAGGGTTTCTCTGTGTATTTTTTTGGTGCCTGTCCTGGAACTTGTTCTGTAGACCAGGCTGGCCTTGAACTCACAGAGATCCGCCTGGCTTTTTGGCTGTTGTTTTAACCAGTGCTGGGGATTGAACCCAGGTCCTCACACATGCTGAGTAGGTGCTCTACCACTGAGCTATATCCGAGTCTACATTTTACATCTGGAGACAGGATTTCCCTAAGTTAGCTAGGCCATCCTTGAATTCACATTCACTCTGCAACCCAGGCTGGGCTAGAACTTGAGATCCTTCTGCCTCAGTCTTCCAAGAAGCTGGGATTACTGAAAAATGTTTTTCAATCTAACTGTATCTGACAATGTATGGTACTATTCTGTGCCAAGTCCTGGGCTATTCCAGGAATTCCCCAACGCAGAGGTGTTAGTAGAAGTTCCTAGAGCCGTGACAACTGGGCCCGTAGACTGCCCAGCAGATACAAATACAGGCACACAGCCCCGATAACCCAGGTTCAATCCCAAAAACCCACGTGGAAGGAAAAAGCTGTTCTCTGACCTCTACCCACATGTCATGGTACATATTCACCGCCCCCCATACACACACATACACATATACCACGTGTATAATGATAAATAAAAATTTTAAACAATAAAGTGGGGGCTAGAGAGATGGTTCAGCAGTTTAGGGGACCAGCACCCACAAAGCAGCTCACAGCTGTCTGTAACTCCAGTTACAAGGCTTCTGACATCCTCACACAGACACACATGCAGGCAAAACACCAATGAACATAAGATAAAAATAAACTATGTATTTTTAAAAAGATAAATAACAATACAAAGCAGACCATTACCAATTGGAGTCAGGTCTCACAGAAGTTTTCAACTGCTCAGTCAGTGCACGCAGTGAGTGGGTACCTACTGTCTCTTTAAGAGCAGTGTAAGTAAGGGGAGGCTGTGGTCGGGATGTACTGCATGAGAACAGTATAAGGTATCTCAGATTTAAACCAGTGTAGTCTAAAAGTAACAGCAAGCCAGCCCACATTGTGGGAAACTGTCCTTCTGTGAGGAAACGGGAGTTTAAGACAGAATAGTACCGAATTAACCAGTGGTAAGTCCCAAATGCCCGAGATGGGCAAGTCTTGCACAATTCCCAAGAAGTCACTGTATGTGCTCAGACCTGCTTCCTCAAGCACAGAAACCCCTCAGAACCTCCCACCGCTCACCTGGACCAAGCTCATCTCCAACTGCAGCGCGTCTCTCTCTCTCCGGACTGTGTCCAGCTCCCCTTCCAGCCTCCGCACCTCAGACTGCAGCAGTCCCAACTGCTGCTGGGCCTCCCGGGCTGCCTGGGCCTCCCTCTGGCTGGTCCCCTAAGAAGGAATATCTGCTCTCAGCGCGTGCCTCACCTCCTAAGTCCTGGTCACTGACTCCAGTCTCACTCCATCTCTGCCTCCTCCCACTTGTCCTGTCCCCCCCTCTGTCTAACGTCACTCTCTGGCCTGCCACGTAGCTGTCGCCCCCAGACCTTCTCAACTCCTGACTTCCACGCATAAATTCATCCTTCTCCATCCCTTTCCCCAGTAGCCTCCAGGTTCTGGCGTCTCATCCTAGTCAGTAATTGCTCCCAGCGTACGTTTCCATTTCCCAGCCCTTCCAACGGCCACTCCACCTTCTCTCTTTCCAGCTGGGCCTGGCTTTCCTCTCGCAGAGCCTGAAGGTGTTCCTTCAGCTGGTGCTCCTGCTGGGTCCAGGCCTGCCTTTCTTCTTCTAGAGCAACTTGAAGGGCCTCCAGCTTGCGGTGCTCATTGAGCTGCCCGGCCCTAGCCTCCTCCCGCTCTTGCTGGAGGGCCCGGCACTGCTGCTGCTCCACCTCCAACCTCAGAGTTAGCGCTTGCCTCTCTTCTTCCTAACGCCCCAGGAGAAAGCAGGCTTCTTGAGTACGCCCTCCAGAGACCGGCAAACCACCGACACTGTGTGAGTGCGGAGAGTCACGTCACTGAAAACACAGCAGCTGACTAGCTCACGGGCTATAATGCAGTGGGTAAGAACTCCACCCCACTGCTCCAGAGAGGGAAAGCGCGCCTGGTACTGTGAACCCAGCGGAAGCCCAAGGCTTGACGGGTAGAGGTCCTGAGGGTGGGGGTTGGAGAGATGGCTCAGTGGCTAAGAGCATCGGCCACTCTTCCAGGGGATCCAGGTTCAATCACCAGGATCCACATGGTGGCTCACAACTGTCTTTAACTCCAATTCCAGGGGTTCTGAAGCCTTCTCCTGGCCTCTGTGAGTACCAGGCATTCACATGGTACACAGACATACATGCAGACAAAACAACCATACACATAAAATAAAAATTTAAAATTCATGTTTAAACAAGTACGTTTGTGGTGCTCTCAACCTTGGCCAGAGAGGGTTCATTCTGCTATGGGCAGCACTTAATTTGGAAACTCAGAACTGGTGACAGTATTGCAAATCAGTGACTATTGAGTGCGGAGCCCTAAATGGGGGCATCTACGTCTGTGTCAACCCCCTTCCCCGGGCTCAGGAATGTCATGCAGAGGGATAGTGAGGAGTGCTGTGAGACGCCGGACATGACAGGCAATTGCACTCAGGAACAGCGCTCTGGTGACTGCATGAGATCTGTGTGTGATCAAGCCAACAAGATCAGTCATCAGCTGGAAAGGTTGCACCAACTGGACTAAGTGGGTCACCCCCAAAGAAAAGGAGACACAGGAAGGCCCTCTGGGGGAGTGGAAAGATTTGGGGTACATTTATCAAGACACATTGTTTATATGTACAAGATTAGTAAAGAATAAATAAAAGATACTCTATTTTAAAAGCAGATATACCTTGCCTCCTTGCCAAGTGAGGATGCTACAAGAAGTTACCGGCCTGCAAGCCAGAAACAACCCACCCAGCACACTGCTCCTGCCTTGTAGCCTCCCGAACTTGAGAGACTTACACAGCCCTGCGCTGCGAGGCTTCTTCATACTAAGAGACTGAGGACCCTAACACAGGCTGTGGAAGGGGAGCTGGAAGACCTCGCGGTGCTTTTAAATACAAGGTCAAGTGAAGACGTAACATACTGCGGGCTGTGAACGTGTGATAGATAGAAACACCCTGCTTCTTATCAAATCTTCAATACAATTTTAATTTTTTTTTTTTTTTTTAAGACAGAGTCTTATTATATAGCTCTGGCTGTCCTGAAACTATGTAGACTAGACTGGACCTGAACCCACAGAGATCTACCTGCCTCTGCCTCGCAAGTGCTGGGATTAAAGCTATGTGCCACTATGCCTGGCTGATAATTTTTAAATAAAAATAATAAATATATAAAACTTTCCCAGAGTTAGGTAGATCTGGATTCAAATCTCAGCCTGAATCCTACTTTCCATATTTGTTTATTATGTGGTTTCTGAGTCAGAGTCTGGCTCTATAGCCCAGGCTGAGTTTGAACTCATGATCCCCTTGCCTAATCTTCCCAGATATGATTACAGGGACATGCCACTATGCCCAGTATTCTGCATGTCTTAGACACATATCATTATCTGTAAAAGGAAGATAATCACTTTGTTTGCCTCGTGAGGTTGAAAGTAAAAGCAGCATGTATAAAGCACTTAGCAGGGTCTGGCACCTAGCAAGGACTTAACAGCTATCACCACCATCATCATAAAAAAAAAAATCCAGCCTCCTCAGGAGCTGGTCACGTGGCTCCACCATCAGCACTGTCGGATGGAGTTAAGACCACAAATATCAAATGCATGTAGCAAGCATGTGCCATGAAAGCAGCAAGTTCCAAGCCTGGCTCCTAACTCACCTAGGTATCCACACAATAATCACTTCAGCTCCAAGAATCCCAAATGAGTTCCATCCTACACTGCTTTAGGCTATATAACCTAGACCAGAGTTTCCACACCTGACTGAACAAAATCACCCAGGGAATTTCTGGAACCCACAATGTATCTGTTGAATCAAAACCTCTAGGGGTAAGAGACTGAGGGTGTAGTTCAGTGGGAGAACTCTTGTCTAGACGTGTAAGGCTCTATCCAGGGTGCTCTGGCTTTTACAAGTGGAGGAAGGGTTCTAGGAAAAAAGTGTGTGTGTGTGTGTGTGTGTGTGTGTGTGTGTGTGTGTGTGTGTGTGTTTGGAGATAGAGTCTCATTATGTCTCATTATGTAGTCCTGGCTGGCCTGGAATTCTCTGTGTAGACCAGGCTGGCCTCAGACTCACAGAGATCCACCTGCCTCTGTCTACCTCCAGAGTGCTGAGATTAAAGGCGTGCGCCACCACACCCAGCTCCTCAGATAAGTTTAAGGATAATTCAAGGATATAATTTCAGCCTCAAATTGACCTGGCAGCAGGCTGCTTTCGGTAGACTAACAGATTTTAGCAGAACTAGCGTTCTAAGGATGCCCTTGAGGAGCACCACCCTAGTATCACTCAAATTAGACATTCTTCCAGATCATCCAGACAACCCACAGGTCTCTAGACACGAATGATTAATTAATTAATTAATTAACGACTCCCCTGCAATCACCGGCCCGCCTTCTTACCAATGCCTCTCTTTCCCTCTGCTGTAGTCTGGTGCTCTCCTGCTCACGATTTAGGGCTTCCATGGCCTCAGAAAGGCTTTGTTCCAGGCGAGTTACTGTCTTTCGTGAGAGAAAACAGAACAGTGAACTCGGGGAAATGCCTCCACTTCAGGAATAATAAGCAATGTCAACTTGAAGCCTCAGTGTTACTAACTGACCTCCGGCACCAGAGAAGACGGTGTGAGGAAGGGAAACCTGGGAAGCCACCGCTCATATAAACAGGACAGCAGATGTAGGAACAGTAGAGGAACGGCAGCTACAAGCCAGAGGCCAGTCTTTTGGGAACCCTAAGACCAAAGCCCTTTCTTCCCACCTAGACAGCTATGCGCCAAGTCACCCACCTCCTGCTGCTTGCTTCTGGTGAGCTCTGCTGCCTGGCGCTCCTCTTGAAGTCCGCGCAGCACCTCTGTGCGCTCAGCCTCATGCCGATTCCAGCCCTCCACCACTCGAGCCAGGGTCTCAAGAAAGGCAAGTAAAATGGAATTTCAAAATTGCCTTGTGCCCTCTTTTCTAGAAGTCATTAGCCACATGCTTCGCCCACGTCAGAAAACCTGCCCACCTCGTCCTGTTAGCCACACACACAGTGATTAAGCAAGGTCTGACGGTTCATGCCTGTAATCGCAGCACCTGGGAGGCTGAGGCGGGAAGGCCACCAAAAGCTCAAAGGAAGACTATATAACGAGAACCTATCCCCTCTCATTCACCCCTCCACAGTGCCCTCCACGGGAGCCCCCCGACGCCTGCTCCCCGGTCACCTTGTCAAGTTGTTCGATCATGATATCTTTCTTGCGGTCAGCAGCCACAGCCACGGCCAGCTGCTGCTGCAACTCCAGCACTCGAGTCTGCAGGCTCTGAATGTGGCGCTCACAGTGCTGGAAAGAGACATGAGGCCTGGAGGTGCTGCTCACGCTTCTTCAGAACACAGCACCAGACAGTTCGGCCTCCTCAGGGAGAAATGGGCTACAGACACGAAGCCTGGGTCCCCAAAACAGAACCGTTTGAGAAGAAAGACTCGGGAATTCTGGAGCAGGGACCTTAAGACCCAAGACCGCCAAACGCTTTTTTCTACTAGCTCAGGAGGTGGCTGTCAGCCTCCAAGCTCTTCCCTCCCTACTTCCCATGAACCATTTGTCAGAGGTGCAGCGGCCTACACTGTAAAGAGTGGGACGTCACTCCTGCTCCACAGAGCGCACTCATCACAAAGCAGAAAGCCCTTCATTCATGGCCCAGCATTTAAAATGATGGGGAGAGCTCCAAAGTTGACAACCAAGGCCTGCCGTTCTTCATTCTTGTTCCTCTCTCTGTGCCCCCCCCAGACTGACAGTCACGGAGGAAAAGATCATCATATCACCCAGAGCTCTAGAGCTCTGTGCAAACCAATGAAGTTCTTGTCCATTCAACAAACCCGGGGTGATTCTTCTGTGTTAGGTGTATTCTAGACCTTAGGCAGTGCTGAACAGGACACAGCACTGAACTTTGAAGAGCTTGGATTTTAGGGGAAAAACAAAGATGATGTGTGTCAGTGATAAGCTGATGGGGAGAATCAGGGATCTGATGATTCTCTGCAGGGAAGGTGGTACACATCACACACGACAGTCAGTCACTGAGGGCCTTTCTGGAGACAGCCTAGGGCACAGACCCAGCCTTCAGCCTTATAAACTCTCAGCCCCACTTTTCCACCCAAGGCTCCTAATTCCTAACCTTGCCACTTTCAGACGAAAGCCTCTGCCTCTCACCTTGCGGCGGGTAAGTTCTGAGTCCAGTGCATCTCTCAGTCCCTGAAAATCTGGGGGGTTGGTGGGGGGCCCTGGCCGAAGGCTGGTATAGCGAGGAAACAAGTCTTCCAGTGCCTGGGCTGAACTGGATGGTGACAGGTCTTGCAGAGGTCGGGTGCTGAGCAAACCAGATAGAGAACGTCAAAACTGGGAAAACCTTTGAGCCCCACTGATCCTACGGTGGTATTTTATACATCAGAAAACCAAGACCAGCATGGGCAAGAGACTTGCCCAAAGTCAGAAAGCTAAAGCTAAGAAGAGACATTGACAGCACAGAGGCCGGGGATTGACTCCTGACGTTCCTCCCTCTGTATCACAGCCCCTAAAATGAGGTCTAATAACAGCAGAAACAAGCGTATTCTTCAAGGGGAAGGGGGGTTAAGACCAGAGAGAGCCAAGTACTAGACGGCCACTGCCCAGGTTCCAAAGGGAAGAGACAGAAAAAGATGAAAACTCCTGGCAAGCTTCTGAGATCCCTCAGAAGTAAGTAAGGGGTGACAGGGGACGAGGGAGGGGGACAGAAGTGGGCAGGCGGGCGGGCGGAGCACTCACTTGAGCAAGGTCGCTGTGCTGTCGCTATCAAAGGAGTCCTCTTCCCGTCTCTCCGAGCCTGTTCCTGGAATGAGGGGGTCCCCTGCTTGCAGCCCAAGAGACCCCAAAGTAAGGATCAAGTAGGAACAGAGGCCATTTGAAGAAAAGTGGGCCTCCACTCCCCAAACCTCTTCCCAGAGAATGGGTGCTTTTTCTTCTTCTCAAGTCTCGCCTCAGAGGTCTACGCTCTTGCGTCCTGTCCCCTGTCCTTACACCTCAGCTTCCCTCTAGAGCTCTAAGGAAGGGCCGACTTACGATAGGCAGTGTCACGTGAGGTATGGAGCATGGTCTGGAGCTGACCCCGAACACTTTCCATCTCAAAGATATGTTGAGACCCATCCTGGGGGGGGGGTGCGGGGGAGACACAAAATCAAGACCACAGAAGTCACATTTAACCTGTACAATCTATAGTCTACACGCTGCCAAGGTAGAATTTTCAAATTGGCCTTAGATATTTGAGGAAAGCAGTTAGGCCCAACAAAAACGATCTTAACCTTGAACCCCAAACCCAAATGTCTACAGAAGCCAGAAAGGAGAGTGCGTGAATTAAACAGCAGGTGTAAAAGTAGGCTGGGGGACTGCTGTCCACTGTGGAGCAAATGCCTGTCTGCAGCCTGGGCAGCTTACCTACTGGATTCCACACTCGGAAGACCTGACCTGCTTGCAGATTAGTGGGGCCTTTTTCCAGTAGGACAACTACCTTCTCTAGAACATGCATTTTTTTTTTGTTTGATTCTGATTTTTTTTTTTTTCCGAGGCAGGGTTTCTCCATGTAGGTGAGAGCTGGCCTCGAACTCAGAGATCCACCTAGCTCTGCTTCCCGAGTGCTGGGATTAAAGGCGTGTGTGCACCACCACCACCACCACCACCACCACCACCACCACCACCACCACCACCACCACCACCACCACCCAGCTTAGAACATGCATTTTTAATGACTTGTGTGCCACACAACCAAAATTTTGAGCTGAAAGGACCTTTACCTAATTTGCCTCTAGTCTTAAATTGCTCCAGTTCTCACCTGAGTCCAAGAAACCTAATCCCTACTTCCGGTAACCAACCTACTCTACCGTGCACATGACTGACCGTGCAAAAGCAAAACCCTAGGAACCATCACAATTTCCCAAAGTATATTCTTCCAAGCCATTCCCTCACACACATCTTCTGTGGGACGAAAGCATGAAAACCTGTGTACTTAAGAGGTAATTTAAATCTAATAATAGATTCAAGCTGCAGCAAAGCTAACCCAGAAAGCCCACGAGCCTAATGCTTCCTAATACCCAAAAGGTCTCCAAGACACGCCTCTCTCACCTTTTTCTTCAAGTTGTTCTCCAGTCCAACTGACAAGCTTCGGCTCAGTTCTTGAGCCAAGCTGTCTAAGCCCTCATTAGGAGGTGAGGAGGCGGAAGCTAAATACAGCTGGGCTCGGGCTGTCGCCTCGGCCTGACGGCTGAGATGCAAAGAAGTATAGAGCTGGGAGGTGACCTCGGAGGACACCTGGTTCAACCCAGGAGGCTCCGAGGAGTCGCTCAGGAGGTCCTCTGACCGGAGAGGTGAACTGGGGCTGGTTGCCGCTGTAGCCATGTGCAGGGCAGAGACAAGCGGACACCGCAGAAAACTGGGAACTCGTGGCTGAACTTGTGGATAAGTTCACCGAGCAAGGAAGATTTTCAAGGAGGGAGGAAGGAGGCTGGATCCTCAGTAAATACGGATATCAGGGCTTTCTGGTTAGAGGAGTGTCCCCTCGCTCCAGGGGCCATGGAGAGGGAGCCATTCCTTCTCCTGGACACCGCGTAAAGCGGCTTTCGAGGTAATGGACAGAAGACCTGCAGAGCAACGGGACCGCGAAAGTTCCTTCCTAACTGGAGGGCTGGAGGCGGCAGATCAGCTTCGGCGCCGGCTAACGGGATAACTTTTTTTTTTCTCACACTCGAAACATGCAAACAAACCCCACACCAAAGCGGGCCCAGGGTCTGTCCCTCAACGGGAGTTAGTGCAGAAATAGGTAAGACTGCATCGCCACGACGCCACGCTCCCGCCCCGACGTCACCGGGGCCACCCCGAGTCCACTCCCTTGGGTTCCCCCTCCAATCCTTCCTGGTAAGAAAGCCACACACAGGAGGTCCGCCAGAATTCTTCCCTGCTTCACCCTAAGGACGCCCTCAAGGCCCTAGAAAGCATGCACCCACCCCAGCCCACCCCGCGCGACCCGCCTGCGAGCCTCTACCGCGACCACCGGGTTCTGACTACTCTGAGCATGCCGGCCCCCAGTTTGCCAAGATGAAGAGGACTGCCCCCCTACCCCACAACCTGGACAGGGAAAAACCAAAGACCACCCCGTCCCTAGCGCGGGACCCCGCTCTCAAAACCGTTGGCAGCCGCCTGCTCCCCGCCTCCAGCCCCGCCTCCCACGAATTACGTCACCCTCCCGCGAGGCCACGCTCCCCGCACCTCCTCCCTCGGCTTCAGAGTCCCCGGCGCGCATGCGTGCGGCATCGGTGAGCACGGATTGGCTGCAGGAGAGAGGTGGAGTCCGGTGAAGACTATCCGGGCGGAGTCAATGCTCTGCTGGTGCGGCTTGCGACCCAGCTGTGCTTGGAGACCGGAAGTAGCTTGTCACCCTCACTCGCAGCAATTCCGGTGAGTCCGGAGGTGGGGTTCCCACCTCACTGAAAAACCCGGTTCTACAGAGTCAGGTGCATGCCATTGAGCGAGGCTCTTTCTCTTGCAGATGACTGTCCACAATCTGTACCTGTTTGACCGGAATGGAGTGTGTCTACTTTACAGCGAGTGGCACCGCAAGAAGCAAGCGGGGATCCCTAAGGAAGAGGTGATCGGAGAGTCCCGGCACACCCCCAGATGCACAGAGTCCCATCCCAGTCCCTCTTCTCCAAATCCCGGCTCCTTCCCGCTCCCGTTCTCTCTCCTTCCACAGCCGAGACCTAACTCTACCCCCTCTCCCTGCAGGAGTACAAGCTGATGTATGGGATGCTCTTCTCCATTCGTTCCTTCGTCAGCAAGATGTCCCCGCTAGACATGTACGGTCGTGTTAGAGGGGGTGTTGAAGGGAGGGCTAGCCAGCCTTGGGAGTGGTCGATATTGTTTTGGAATGGAAGTGGCATGTGGCCCCTGAGAGGGGAGGCTGATAGTAGAGAGAGAAAGGTTGGGTCTGGAGGAAGAGTCCTGAAGCTGACCGGAGCGGCTGCAGGGAGAATCTGAGAGTGGGACGGGTGAAGGCAGCAGCGACTAAGGGGAGGGGTGGAGATGAGGCTGCTACAGGCCATCTGTTTATATGAATAGGAAGGAGTTGATCTTGAGGGGATCACAAACATTTCTTTGGGAGTGATTCCACTCCTGTTTCAATACCCATTTCTGCAGGAAGGATGGCTTTCTATCTTTCCAAACTAGCCGGTACAAACTCCATTACTACGAGACGCCCACTGGAATCAAGGTTGTCATGAACACTGACTTGGGCGTGGGACCTATCCGAGATGTGCTACATCACATCTACAGTGCGGTCAGTGTCAGCCGGGAACCCTTCCCCCAGAGCCCTAGGAGACCCTCAAGGTCTCTGCCCTAATCCTTTTGTATTACATCCCTGTTGGACTCAGTTTTCTCCAGAGCCTTCCGCTCCTTCAACAGTAATAACTATTCCTAAGGGAGAGGTGGAGTGCTTTTAATGATTTAATTTTAATGATATGTATTGTGTAGAGGGGGTTTATGCATGTGAGCACAGGTGGCTATGGAGGGCAGGAGAGGGTGACAGAGCCTCTGGAGCTGGAATTACAGGCAGTTGGGAGCCATTCAACTTGGGTGCTGGGTGCTGACTGTCCTCTGCAAAAGCGGTATACTTTCCTAACTGCTGAGCCATCTCTCCAGCTCCCTCCGTGTATTCTCACACCCCTGAGGTTATACCAGGTTTGAGGTTGGAATGAGAAGTGTCCCAAATCTGGCTCACACACCCTCCTCTCCACAGCTGTATGTGGAGCTGGTCGTGAAGAATCCCCTGTGCCCACTGGGACAGACCGTGCAGAGTGAGCTCTTTCGCTCCCGGCTGGACTCCTATGTCCGATCTTTGCCCTTCTTCTCTGCCCGGGCTGGCTGAGACATCTACCTCACCCCTCAGAAGAATCTGTGACTGTCTGGACCCTTGTGACTTGGGGCACCCTGAGCCCCTCCACCTCCCTGTCTCCCCCAAGAGCGTCAACCTGAGGACCCACCACCCACTGCCCCCAAGTCATAAGAACGAAGCCCAGAGGAGCCCTTGACAGTTTTATCCCCTGCTTGACTCTATGAGGACCACAGAATAAACTCTTTGTCACCTTCTGCTGCCTGAGTGTGGGTTTCTATGGCCCCTCCCAGTGTGACTCATAAAGATGGGAACTAGTATAGCCACACGTCCCTGAAGCCTATAAAGAGGCTTTTCCAGCAGATTGCTCACATCTTATCAGTTGGATAATTCCTTATTAAGTTTTAGTATTTTAGCAGCAACCTTTGCGACCACTTGCTAGATGTAGTACATACATCCTGCCTCACCTCTAGTTGTGACAATCGGTGTCTCTAACCCTTGTTTTCTGGGGGACAAAAAAAAAAAAAGCCCCTCTCGACTGCACATCACTGGCCGGAAGGAAAGTTGACATACTTCAAGTGCAAAAAGTAGAACCAGGTTCCTAAAACGGGATGTTCTGCCCAAGGCACTCTGTTTAAGCCCGGGAGTCTTCCGCAGGCGGAGCTTATGCAGATAAAGCAGCGTGTTCGGCTCGGAGGCAGGCGGGCCCATGCAGATGAAGGGGCGGGGCTGCATGCTGATGAGCTGGGCTTGCTGCCGACGCGGCTCGGAGCACAGCGGTCCCGCAGCGGTTCCAGCTGAAGTGGCATCCGTCTTTCGCCACCCCTTGTCCCTGGGTCGCTACCCTTGAAGACCGTCCTCGACTTTATCTTTATCCTTACCCGTTGATCCTCCTACTCCCTGCATCACAGCCCCCGGCATCTGAATACCCAACACTCCTGGCACCCCCCACGGTTTTCCTTTCCCGCCGCAAACCCCGCGACCTCCAGCAGCCCGCCCCCGCGGGCCCGATCCCGTTTGGCGGCTCTAGCTGCAGCCTCCCCAGCCTTCCCGCTCTCCCAGGGATCGCGCTACTACCACACCGGTGTCTGCCCTCGGACTTGCCCGCTCCCTCCTCCCTCTCCCTCGGAGCCCCCTCCCCCGCCCTGGCCAGCCGGCATGCAGGTGTCTATCGCGTGCACCGAGCAGAACCTTCGCAGCCGGAGCAGTGAGGACCGTCTGTGTGGACCCCGGCCGGGTCCTGGGGGCGGTAATGGGGGGCCAGTGGGCGGAGGGCATGGGAACCCTCCGGGGGGTGGACCCAAGTCACGAGCTGCACTGGTCCCCCGACCCCCAGCACCCGCTGGGGCCCTTCGAGAGAGCACCGGCCGAGGCACGGGCATGAAATACAGGTATGGGGTGGCCAGGCAGCCTACCCAATCGCTTCCCTTTCGGGACCCCCGAGGCTTTCTGGGTTATCGCCGCGACCCCTTCAAACTTAGCTTAAAAGGTCCCTATTCATTCCCCTCTCTTCTTTCCGTCACTGGCACTCTCCCTCTTGGTCTCTGTTAGTTCCCCTAACTATGAGACCAAGTTTACCAAGGTAGACAGAGTCCTGTCGTATCTAAACAGTGCCCCTGAGGTGCCCTCCTTAACCGTAAAAAAGCGGGGAACGCCTGATCTCCAGGCTGCTTCCCCCTCCAATGGAGTGCCCTTGGGTTGGCGTCCTGGGGAGAAGAGCTAAGGAAACAGCATCTCACTCTGGCCGGTTGGGGCGCCTGACCCAGATATTGCCCCCACCAGCCCCGAAGCCAGTCTCCCTCAACCTTTCCAGGGTGAGGCCAGGGCAGGAGAGGGGAAGGGGACAGACCACACCTTTCATCCCCAAGCTGGAAGACAAGAGTTGGGTGGGAAGGACTATGGGAATTTTACTTCACCTTAGGGGTGCTGGCCGGAGACGGTCAGAACTCGAAATGGAGGGGGGGGGGGATTTTCGGGAATATGCTAAGGTCATTGATGTGACCTGCCTTTGTCCCCTGAAGTATCCCCTCCTCTCCCTGGAGCAGCCCTGATTAGGAAGTAGAGCTGTTTGATCTATGCCTCGGGAAAAGGAGGAGGTCTAGTTCAGTCCTCAGAAGTCAAATGAGAGAAACAGACTTTTCAGTCAAATCCTCCCCATCTCCACATCTGCCTTTGCTGGGGCTCATCTGTGTGCTCAGTCAAGTGCCTGAAGTGGAGTTGGTCTATATCTTTCTATTGTCCACCCTTCAGTGTGGCGTTCTCTGACGGAGGGCCTGTTCCCAAACTCACCACGATCAGCCACATTGTTCCAAGCCCACTCACTACGCCACACACCCCAGAGCCGGCTGAGACACAGGCAGGACTTCACCCCAACCAACCGGAAGGCACAGATGATAGGAATGGAGGGCTAGGCAGCGTCTCTGGAGGAACGATCCATCACTATTCACTTGTTCTTTCAACAATATCCCTAGGGCCTCTGCTCTGGGGATAGCACTGTCCATCCCCTCAGCCCGCTGGGTCTTTGGACTGAGACCCTTGAGGGCGTCTCAGTTTGGAAGGACAGGAGCTGGGGACTGATCATCCAAGTCCCCAGCGGAGGCTTCACCCTTCCCTGCTGCTTCTGTGTCCTGCAGGAACCTCGGAAAGTCTGGTCTCCGGGTGTCCTGCCTTGGCCTTGGTGAGTTAGAATAAAGAAAAGGAGCATTCTTTTATAGTGTGGCCCCCACGGTCCTCACGTGTCCAACGTCTGTCTTGCAGGTACCTGGGTCACATTTGGCTCTCAGATCTCAGATGAGGTATAAGTGATGGGACCCAGAAACAGGGTGGAGGTGGAGAGGGAGGGGCTAAGAAGAGGAAGAAGTGGATCTGGTTAGGGTTTGGACAAGCTTGGTGGGGGCGGGTGGGGCGGGGAGAAGGGATCTGAGGCTGGAGGCGAAGGAGAGAAAATGGGGGAGCCAGGACCGAAGTGCTATGGGTTAGGATGCAGGGAGGGAAGTAACTAAGGGGCAGCCGTGCATCTTCAACTTTTTCTCGCCTCCCTAGACAGCAGAAGATGTGCTGACAGCCGCCTATGAGCACGGGGTAAACCTGTTCGACACCGCAGAAGTGTATGCAGCGGGAAAGTAAGAACCAGGGTAAAAGAGGAAAGTTATATTTGGAAGGCAGGCTGAGAGAATGTCAGGCATTCTTGTTTCCCTCTTAAAAAAAAAAGAACCTGGGAATTCTGGGAACACTAAAGCCCAACTTTTCGGGGCTCATAGACCCCCTGTGCACTATGGGAATTGTAGTTCTCACAACACTTCCTTCTCTGGATTAGAGGTCAGTATACATACTGTGCAGTCACATTTAAAATAAAACCAACAAATTTATCCTTAAGATTACAAAGCTGTATTTTCAAACATACCATATCACATCACGTGCCCATGACTTTACATTGGAAGCAGCCAGAGTCTAGGGTGGCCTACTCTGCCTCTTTATTTGATAAACATTCTTCTTCAAGATTAGCTCAAATGTCAAATCCTCCAAGAAGCTTTTACCCAACTGCCCAGAGTTGGTCACAACCTTCTGTGAGCATCCATGACACTCTGTGCTACCTCCTGACAAAAAGTATAGTTGCTTTATACGACTATACTTACTGCTCAGCTCAGAGGCTTCCCACCTTCATGGAACTTGTCTTCCCAAGACCCTCTGGAGAGGCCATCACAAAGCACACACAGTTTAGGGAAGAGGTCAACATAACCTTAAAAAGTATACAGTCTAAGTGATTACACAAACAAGGGACAGAGCAGAGCTCCAACCCTGTAAAGTGTTTCAGTAATTTAAGACTTGTCACAGGTTAGCCCATATTTGTGTCCTAACAGACTGTGTAGGCTGGGCATGATGGCGCACACCTGTAATTCCAGCATTGGAAGGCTAAGGGAAGAGGGTTGAGAATTTGATGCCAACCTGGGCTACAAACTGAGATCTTCTTTCCAAAAGTGGAGTGGGGAGAAGAGAGGAGAACTGTGTGTGCAACTCTCTGGAAGCTGGTCAGAAGGACTCACCATAGACCGGCACTCACAGGCAAAACCAGAGCTGGTGAGGACTTACCATGGATCGGCACTCACAGGCAGAACCAGAGCTGGTCAGAAGGACTCGCCATAGACCGGCACTCACAGGCAGAACCAGAGCTGGTCAGAAGGACTCACCATAGATCGGCACTCACAGGCAGAACCAGAGCTGGTCAGAAGGACTCACCATGGATCAGCACTCACAGGCAGAATCAGAGCTGGTCAGAAGGACTCACCATGGATCAGCACTCACAGGCAGAACCAGAGCTGGTGAGGACTCACTGTGGATCGGCACTCACAGGCAGAATCAGAGCTGGTGAGAAGGACTCACCATGGATCGGCACTCACAGGCAGAATCAGAGCTGGTGAGAAGGACTCACCATGGATCGGCGCTCACAGGCAGAACCAGAGCTGGTGAGAAGGACTTACCATGGATCAGCGCTCACAGGCAGAACCAGAACTGGACTTAAGAGGACCTCTGGTATTTTACAGAGGCAGATGAAGGAGAGAACAACCCAGATGACTGAAACCAGAAAAGACAGTGCCCACCCTGAATCCGTTCTCTCACCTCACCATACTCTACCCCTTCAGCACCCACACTAGGACTTGGTACATAGTTGGTGCACAACGTGGGCGAATGAATAAAGAGTGTGACTACACACTACTAGTCCCGGAAGCCTCTCTCCTTTGTCCAGGATGGACCTGAGACTCCAAATTGACTCCTGTTTCCCCACTCCCCTTTCTTCCTACTAGAGGGGACAAGCTGGGAGAAGGGGAGGAATTGATCTGTCTTGGAGAGATCAGTGTTCTTACGTTGTCTTTATTTCAGGGCTGAAAGAACCCTAGGCAACATCCTCAAGAGCAAAGGCTGGAGGTGAGACTGATTTTGTGGGTTACTGGAGACATGATCAACCAAATATCATTTTCCTGTTGGCTCTCTCATTTTGTTTTTTCCAGGAGATCAAGCTATGTGATCACCACTAAGATTTTTTGGGGAGGACAGTAAGTAACTGAGGAGAAGACTTACAAAGACTGTGTGGTATGTGGGGGTTGCTGCCCCCCCATTCCGCCTCTGAGGATTCATGCCATCCCACTCTCTCATAGCTGCAGATATCCCTCATCCTTAACATAGCCTTTTCCTCCAGGGCAGAAACTGAGCGAGGCTTGAGTCGCAAACACATCATTGAAGGTGAGAATTGGTGGCTGGCCACCTGAGGTGGATGGGCATGGAAGCCAGAGGACTTGGGACTGTTTCTGAAGTCCCAAAGTAGAAGATTAAGTTGACCATGAGACAAGGGGGTATGGTCTGGATTCTTAGCAAACTGAAGGTGAGAGATTTACCTTCCTCTTCCTCTCCCACTCCCAGGCTTGCAAGGATCCCTGGACCGCCTTCAGCTGGAATACGTGGACATAGTCTTCGCCAATCGTTCAGACCCTAACAGTCCCATGGAGGGTAAAACGAGCCTCCCTAAACCTGACAGCCCTTCAAAACTGGGCACGTTCTCAAATCGGCATCAGGAAGCCAGCCTCCCCCACTCAAAAGCCCCCCCAATCTCCATAGCAGAGGCTCAGACCCTAGGACCTAAACAAGGAAGGCAGTGAAGAGTAGACACAGACATGCCTGGGTCCTGTTGGGGTGGACAGAGTCTAGTTGGGGTGGATCTAGAGTCTAGGATTCCATGGATCAGACATCGAGGCTTCTCCTCTCCTATGCACCTAGAGATTGTGAGAGCCATGACCTATGTCATCAACCAGGGCCTGGCCCTGTACTGGGGGACATCCAGATGGAGTGCTGCAGAGATCATGGTATGTGACTCTGACACTCCCCACCCCATTCATTGTCACTGTGCTGAGAAGCAGGAAGATGGGAGGATTGCTCTGACGACCCCTGTCTCCTTTCCACACCAACCCAGGAGGCCTATTCCATGGCCAGACAGTTCAATCTGATCCCTCCCGTGTGTGAGCAAGCGGAGAACCACTTCTTTCAGAGGGAGAAGGTGGAGATGCAGCTGCCTGAACTCTACCACAAGATTGGTGTGCAGACCCTCACCCCCACCTTTCCCGTTTCGCCCGGGATGACCTAAGGCCCTGGCCCACACCAAAAACCTCTTGCTCTTAGGTGTTGGCTCTGTTACTTGGTCTCCCCTGGCGTGTGGCCTCATTACTAGCAAGTATGATGGGCGAGTTCCAGATACTTGCAAGGCAACTGTCAAGGTGAGATGTGGTGGTGGTGGCTCCAGGAGGCAGGATTGGGCTATCTAGGTTGCTGTGTGGTTGAGGAGGGGGGTGGGGCCTTTTGCTGATTCTCCTTGGCTTCCAGGGGTACCCGTGGCTCAAGGAAAAAGGGCAGAGTGAGGACGGTAAGAAGCAACAAGCCAGAGTCATGGACCTTCTCCCCATCGCTCACCAGCTAGACTGCACTGTGGCCCAGCTTGCTATAGGTGAGAGACCCTGCAGGGGCCTGCCTTCCGGTGGGTGAGACTTCCTAAACCTATCTCTAGACTAGCGTGTCCCTCCCTGGAGAGGACCCTCTTCAGACACTTCCGGAGTCCGAGTGCCCACGACGACCCCATCAGTTCCTTTCCCTTTCCTCCTCTGGTCCCAGCCTGGTGTCTCCGAAGTGAGGGTGTCAGCTCAGTCTTACTGGGGGTGTCCAGTGCAGAGCAGCTGATGGAACATCTGGGCTCCCTACAGGTGAGTTGGAGAGGCAGACAGAATCCTTTTCTCTCCCCTTCCCCGAGAGTCAAGGCCGTACTGTCTAAACCTGAATGAAACGTCCAGGGAGACGGGGCCAAACAGCTGAGACTCTTTCTTTCTCATTGGGTCCCACTGCGGCCTGCATCATGCCCTTCCTCAGTGTCCCAGCAAAAACGGTCCTCCTCTCCACTGCCCATTCTCAAGGTGCTGAGTCAGCTGACGCCGCAAACGGTGATGGAAATAGACGCACTCCTGGGGAACAAATCGCATTCCAAGAAATAGTCCTTTGGGGGCGCGGGGACCCAACGCGGAGTGATTGCACCTGCCGGAAACCACTTTCCAGCAAGCGGCCCTCTAGCGCCCGATCTCCCCCCCCTACCCCCAACCCTGCTCCCACGCAGCGGCAGAATCAGGGTAGCCCCGCCCACCAACGAGTCCCGGCTTCGAGTAGCGATTCGCATGAACAAAGCCATATCCTTTCGCCTTGGGGCTTGAGAGAGAAAGTAGATCTCCCACCCACCCTGTACGCCCCTGCTGTGTGTTCTAGGGCATGAGCCATCTTCTCTCAGCCATTTGGTCTCGCTCGTTTCTTTTCCCTATTGCCGAAACCCAGGAAACATCCAGCAGATAAAAGAAACATTGAGAGTACCTCACACATGGGCCTTGAAATGTCATCCAAGTAGCCAGAACCTAGTGAGTTATCGTGTAATCTGGAGCACAGGAAACGGGGCTTTTGTAGTATTTGTTCAATAGAAGCCAGGCTGGTCCTGGCAGAGAGTAAATGACAATCTTTGGAAACCAGAATCCTGCCTCCTGCCTGGAGGTGGAGGTCACACTTTGTACTTGCAGAGGGGATAAAGGTGGGAAGACCATGTTGCCAAAGGCAGAAAGAAATGTGATGGCTGTATCTCAGAAGTGGGAAGGTGGCCCTTAGAAAACAAAGTGCTTTGGAGGATTTAGTGATGGCCTTTGGACCACACCGGCAAAAACACAGGGTTGTAAAAGGTCTGGGGACAACCCTGGGCTTGGACTGGATTTAGTATGTAGCATCCGAGGACTGCAGTCTTCTTCCTGGCAATAAACCTAAAGCAATAAAGACGACCCCTCTGCTGTAAGATTTCCCAGGGACCTAACTGTAAATAAAATCTTAGCTTGATCCCCTTGACGTCTCAGATTGCTGGGCTGGGGAGGTGAGGGGGTGGCCTTAAGGGCACTGTCTCACACAAGGTTTCCTCTAACTCCTTTCTAAGAATGCTCTCAACGCTGGTTTCCTCTCCACTCATGTGAGTGGCTCAGGCATGCTGTCGATCCCTGGCTATGGGTCCCTTGGAGGATCTAAGCACCAGGTACCCCTGGCCCAGGCCCCAGGCCCTTCTTTAGAACCTAGTGATGCTCCTTCTTAGTTCCTTTTTTTTTTTTTTTTTTTTTTTTTTGGTTTTTCGAGACAGGGTTTCTCTGTTTAGCTTTGCGCCTTTCCTGGAACTCACTTTGTAGCCCAGGCTGGCCTCGAACTCTCAGAGATCCGCCTGCCTCTGCCTCCTGAGTGCTGGGATTAAAGGCATGCACCACCACCGCCTGGCTGTGTTTTTACTTTTTAAAGGTTTTGTGTGTATGAGCATTTTACTTTCATGTGTGTCTGTGCACCACATGTGTGCCTGTGCCTGAAGAGGACAGAGAGGATGTCAGATCCCCTGGAACTTGAGTTATAGATGGCTGTGAGGCACCATGTAGATGCCAGGAACCAAACCTGGGTCCTTTGCCAAAGCAGCCTGTGCTCTTAACCATTGAGACACACACACACACACACACACACACACACACACACACACACACACACACAGAGTTTTTATCTGCCACACTTCCTGTCTTGTAAGCTTCCTTTCCTTCTTGTCCTGTACCTTCCTTCAGGTACCCAAAAATGAAGCAGCTTTGTTGGGGCTGGATGGGAAAGGTCACGGCGGTTGTGGTTTTGTGATGTGATGATGATAAGGTGAGGGGACACAGAGCAGGGCCGGGGGGGGGTGGTGGTGGCATAATTTGCAAGGGAAATGGGTGAAAGGCCGGGTGGGAAGGCAGCGGAAAACCGGAACCCAGTGGGCTCTTCAGGTGAAGCCGCCATCTTCCTCCTTTATGGACTCTGGTTTCTTGAAGGAAAGGAAGTGGGTGGAAAGTCACATCCTGCAGTGATCACAAAGCAAGGGAGATGACTTCTGCCACCCTTAAATATAACCTCAGAGGCTCCCTTCTCCCCTGCTCCTCCTGCCTCGATCCTAAAGCTGGAGTGCAGAGGAAAACTAATTTCCAAAAGAGACTGAGTCTCCTGGCTGGATCAGCAGCCGTCAGGATAACTAATGAGTACCTCCATCCGCCCTTTCGTCTCCCACTCATCCTGGAAGACTGGGGGGGGAATCAAAGTGAAATGTATGACTAAGCTAGGATTAGTTCTGCTGTGACAAACATACAAGAATTTATCAATTCAAAATAGTATTCCCTTAAATAGTTCTCCTGGAGAGCAGTACGCTGCTTCTGACCCTGCCTCCCCCGGCGCAGCACGTTTGTTCTGTACTTTCCTTCTTCTGTTCAACACACTTTAGAGCCTCCTCTTAGGATTCCCTCGAGACAGTTTAGAAGGCCCTTGTCAACAAAACCTTGATTGTCCCACATCCTTTGTATATAAGCATCTGCCATCTTTCCTCACCCACCCTATTCATGAATGTAATGAATATTTGGTGTATGGAGTCCTTCCGTGGTGCGGCATGGGGAGCTACTGTCATGTCGTTTGCTGCTGAGAGAGACAGCCTGTGACTGTCCCAGTGCAAACTTCTGTCGCCTGGTGTCCAGAGGGAGGCCTATGGCATTAGCAGCACCTAGTCCGGGTATGTGAGAGCAGAGGGTGTGAATGTAAAAGCAAGAGGCGGCAGTGGTGCACGCCTTTAATCCCAGCACTCCAGAGGCAGAGGAACATAACATAACAAAACAAAAAAACAGGCGGATCTCTGTGAGTTCGAGGCCAGCCTGGTTACATGAACGAGAGCCAGGACAGGCACCAAAACAACACAGACAGAAACTCTGTCTCGAAAAACCAAAAAAAAAAAAAAAAAAAAAAGAGTGAGGGCAGTAATGGCTATAAAGGCCTAGCGGAAAAGGGAACCTGCACATCAGACAGCTTCCTGATGGGGAGACAAAATGCCTGAGGTAAACAATTCAAAAGGGCAGGTTTATTCCAGCATATGAGTTTTCAGCACATGGTTGCTTGGCCCATTTGCTCTTGAGTCTGTGGCAGACCATCATGGTGGAATAAACTGCTCACTTTATGGCAGCTGGGAAGCAGAGAGGAAGGGGCTGAGTTCTCAATATCCCTTTCAAGGACACACCCCCGTATAACATAAATTCTAAGAGTTCCACCCCATCTCCAACGTACCATCACCTGGGAACCTTCAACACGTGGCTTTGGAGGGCGTTTAAGATGGCGTATCACACCATGATAGAATCTCCAAAGCCGGAGTGTCCAAGGAGCAAGCAGAATACATGTGAGCACACTGAAGTCAGAGCACTCAAAGTCTTCTGGACATTTCAGAGTATTATCTTTTTTTTTTTTTTTTTTTTGGTTTTTCGAGACAGGGTTTCTCTGTGTAGCTTTGGGCCTGTCCTGGATCTCGCTCTGTAGCCCAGGCTGGCCTCAAACTCACAAAGATCCGCCTGCCTCTGCCTCCCGAGTGCTGGGCGCAAGCCTTTCATCCCAGAGTATTATCTTAATCATCAAGATAACAGGGTAGTATCTACTTCTGTTATCTGTTAGTAAATATACCAATCATCCCAAAATCTAGTGACTTGAAACAACTTTTTAAAATGAAATTGAGCCGGGCAGTGGTGGCGCACACCTTTAGTCCCAGCACTCGGGAGGCATAGGCAGGCGGATCTCTGTGAGTTCGAGGCCAGCCTGGGCTACAGAGCGAGTTCCAGGACAGGCTCCAAAGCTACACAGAGAAACCCTGTCTTTAAAACAAAACAAAACAAAAATGAAATTGAGGTGGGAGGAGGGCTGAAGAGATGACTGAACAGTCAAGGTGCACACTGCTCTTGCAGAGGATCCATGTCCTGTGGCTCTTCAGGTGGTTCACACCCCCAACTCCAGCCCTGGGTGGCGTCTGACACCCTCTTGTGCCTCAGCAGGCACCTGTATGAACATATACACGGGGTGGGGGGTGGGGGAGTGGAGGAATTAAAAATAATTTAAAAAGAAATGCATAAATTACCCATTTTTTTCTTCATGATTCCGTGAGTTGGCCAGGAGTCTCTCTGCTGTTTCACTTGGGCTCATTCATGTGGCTGTATTCACTAAGCAGGTTAACTGAGCAGGAATATTCCAGATGGCTTCACTAGCATGTCAGGCAGTCAGCACTAGCCACTGCCTGGGGTGCATCCATTTCCTTCCATAGTGCTTAGGTCCAACCCTACTTCCTTCTGTGGTGGTTTGAGGGCAACCTTCCAGCAGATAGAGGTGCAATGCTGTGGAAGCCTAGGCTCCAGAACACACACACACACACACATGCACACACACACACACACACACACACACACACGATTTCTGCCTCATGCTAGTAACTGGTCAAGGCTGGTCACAAAGCCATCCTCCATTGCTGAGATAGGGAAGTAGATTCTTTTTGTTTGGAAACAAGTCTCGCTGTGTAGTCCGGGTGGTCCTCAAACTCCCAATCCGTCTGTCTCAGCCTCCTAAGTGCTGGGATTGCAGTTGTGTGCCACCATGCCTAGTCCAGGCCCTGACTGATGATGCGGAGGCAAAGGATCTGGGGGCCGTCCAACACTCACTACATTAAGAGATTTCACAGAGGAGTGGAAGCGGGGATGGGATGGGATGGGTTGAGACTTGGCGAGCTCTCTGTAAATACCACCGTGGGGGAAGCCTGTAGAAGACCAGTGCTTGCGAATTAACTGGTGGGTTGGCTATTAAAGGGACAGAATGACCTGGGCTTGGAGATGGGTCAATAAAGGACTGGGAAGGGAAGGGAAGCTTAGGGGTTTCACCAGGGTGGTGGAGCTAGCAGAGGAAGGGAGTGAAAAGCTGGAAGAAGGTCTGGCTTGGGAAAGGGAGGTCACCAGTCAGGGTTCTTGGTGATAAAGGCTGTGGAGCAGGTGACATGATGAGCGGCTTAGAGGGACCCTTGGTGGGGAAACGCTTCGGACTGGTTTTATTCTACTTTCCATAATTAAGATTTGGGTTGGGGAGGTGACTCGCTGGGTAAGGTGCCTGAGCGCAAGTGTGAGAACCTCAGTTTGAATCCACAGACCTCACATAAACTGAGCGTCATGACTGAGTGTCTGTAATTAATTTCTCCCACAGCAGGTGGGAGGTGGATATAGGAGAACCCTCAGAATCCCAGAAGCTTGTGGGCCAGCTATCCTGGCGTACAAATCTGTGAAATCCTGTCTTAAGCAAGTTTAGGCTGGGCATGGTGGTGCATGCTTTTCATCCTAACACTCTGAGACAGAGGCAAACACACTCTGTGTGTTTGAGGCTGGCCTAGTCTACATAGTTCCAGGCCAGTCAGGGCTACATACTCTACCTCAAAACACACACCCACTACCAACAACAGGAAAAGCCAAAGAGGGTGCGCATGAGGTCCCCTGCGGTCATCCTCTGGTCTTCACACATGTGCCGTAGCATGAATTACACACAGGAATCCACACACATCATAAACATGGACATCCATACAAACACACAGATTAAAATTTACCATGAGTTGAAAGTTTGTTTTATATGTATGCGTGCATGTGTGTGTGTGTGTGTGTGTGTGTGTGTGTGTGTGTGTGTGTGGCAGGTGTGTGCAGGTGTGTGGAGTCTAGAATAGATTCACATCTGAAGCTAGAGTTACAGATGGTTGTGAGCTGCCCCACATGGGTGCTGGGAACTGAACTCAGGTCCTCTGGCAGAGCAGCAGGTGTTCTTAAGCACTGAGCCGCCTTGCCAGCCTCCCAAAGATATTTTAAAATGCGAGGCTCACCTTTCCGAGGAAAAGTCCTACAAAAGGTTTGAATGATGACATTGTCACTGGAATAAGAAGATGGGTTCTCCCAAGTGACCATGAAAGCAACCAAGCTCCCAAATTCTTACCATCTGCTTGAAAATAATGGCAAACCAAAGCAGGGCGTGATGGCACACATACCTAACCCTAGCAGGAGCTGAAGGTCATTTTTAGCTCTCTGCAGAGTTCCAGGCCAGTCTGAGTTACAGGAGGCCACCAGTTTGTGCTGCTCTTACAGAGGACTCAGTTTTATTTCTAGAACCCACGTCGGGCAGTTCACATCCACCTGTACCTCCAGCTTCAGGAGATCTGACACCCACTTCTGGGCTCCGGGAGCTCCTGCACTCATGTGTACATACACGTAGACCCACAAACGTACATGATTAAAGATAAAATAAACCTCAGGTAAATCTCACAAAAAGATTCCTTTCCAGAAGCTATAATTCCGGGGCTCTGGAAGCTGAGGTAGGAGGACCACCATGAGTCTGAGATCAGTCTAGGCTACACAGTGAATTCTGAATTAGACTGGGTAAAAGATGACCTTGGTAAGCACGGTAATAAATGCCTTTAATCCCAGCACTCGGGAGATAGAGGCAGGCAGATCGTTTGTGAGTTTGAAGCCATCCAGAACTACACACAGAGTTCCAGTCCAGCCAAGGGCTACATAGTGAGTGAGACCCAGTCTCAGAAAACAAAACCAAGATTACCCTCCAGGTTTTAACAACTCTAATGTTACAAAACCAAGCGAGCTCTACCTTACCTGTGATGGACCAGGAAATGCTATGCATATAGAGAAACCCATCTTGGATAAACCAAGAGATGCTTTATGTGAAATACTGGGTATCCTCGAAGTTAAAGGGAACACAATGCATGTTTGGAGCCAGGGATGATAAGGATAATAATGGGTATTGCTTATCTAGTGTTTACTGTGTCCTGGGCGTCATTTAAAACACCTTACAAACACAAGCTCTTTCGATCCTTACTATTATTATCCACATTTTGTAGATGAGGAAATCAAGGCCCAGAGAAATTAAGTAACTTGCCTGTGATGTTACAACCAGGATTGGTACTCTAGCCAGCTGTCTCAAGACTTGTTTATTATCCTCTGCAACAGAACCTGGGCTACCAGTACAAGAGAAGATGAGGAGGCTGCTTGGGTGTGGGCACCACACCATGAGGGAATGTGGGTTGTGAGCACCACGTCCTGTTTACCTGTGCGAGAAGTCAGACCCCTGAGTCAGAAGTCATGCAGGGCTGCTTCGTTTCAACCATCATACTGTGTGGGTGTCCGAGCCTGGATACTCTGGAAGGAAAAGATTCCCAGCATTCCTAAGGCCATGCTCCTGGAATCTAAGTCCCTCCTTAGGTCGAGATGTTAGCTGGAATCGAACCCTTTAATGGAGGGTGAAATTTAGGGAGCCTTACGAGAACCCAAGAGGTCATATATAAAAAAAAGAGAGGTGAGGACAGCATGAATTCAAACATCCAGAAATCCAATTAAAGTTGGGCAGAACCAGTAGTAAACCAGGCATATGTAGCTTGTTTGTGGGAGGTTGAGAAAGAGTATGAGCATGTGACAAGTAGGCTAAGAGGGCCCTTGAGACTTGAGCCAGTGATTGTGTGCAAGAGGGGGACCTGGGGATCTGCTCCACGTTTAATTATGGCGCCGGTGTTTTGCTGGGGGTGAGGAGTTCACCAAGGGGGGCAGTGGGTGGTTCGTGTCCCCCCCTCTCCTTCCCTCGGGCAGCTCTGGCATCGTGTGGGCATCCATCCCGCTTGCGCCCCCACTCAGTGCATTCCCAGCCTCGCGCCTCCACCGCCCCAACGCGTGCCACGGAAGGGAGCGGCCGATCTGGTGCGTGACGCCTCGAGGGTGGGGCCTCACTATTAAAAGGGGACCGAGGCGGCGGCGCCGGCCCCAGGCCCCAGCCCTGGCCCAAGGAGGGCCGCTTGTTCTGGCTCCTAGCCGCCGCGGGATCGACGTCCTCGGGTCGCAGCGGCCAGCATGCAGCTTCTGATGAGGGTGCCTTCTCTTCCCGAGCGGGGTGAGCTGGACTGCAACATCTGCTACCGACCCTTCAACCTTGGGGCCCGCGCGCCCCGCCGCCTGCCCGGCACGGCGCGCGCCCGCTGCGGCCACACACTGTGCACCGCCTGCCTGCGCGAGCTGGCGGCGCGGGGCGACGGCAGCCGCACGGCCGCGCGCGTGGTACGCCTGCGCCGCGCCGTCACGTGCCCGTTCTGCCGCGCGCCCTCCCCGCTCCCGCGCGGCGGCGTCTCGGAGATCGCGCTGGACCTCGGCTTGTGGTCACGGCTGGAGGAGAAAGCGCGGGCTGAGCGCGAACGAGACCCGATGGGGAGCCTGGCCAGGGAAAGCGGAGACCACGGAGAGGACGACGACGGCGGCGGGGAAGACAAGAGCGAGAAGGGGGCGGGACCTACAAGTGCGGGTTGGCGCGCGGTTCGCCGAATCTTGGACAGGGTCCTGGCGCCGGCGCGCCGCTTGCGGCGTCCGTTGCCTAGCAATGGTGAGGGGCCGCCTAGGGAGGATGCTGGGCACCGAGCGCCCAAGAATGCTGGGTCAGGTTGCATCCTCATGCTGCCACTAATCCTTCTTCTTTCCCCCAGTGCTCTACTGTCCAGAGGTCAAGGACATTGCCCACATGACCCATTGCACGCTGTAGCCGAAGAACCTGGGAGCTATGGCAGAGAAGGCAGGTGGGAGCAGCATCTTCTTCGGACGTGCTCTAATACAAAGGGTTGATGTCAAGACCACCCACTCTGATGCTGGAATTGGTACGTTCGTGATGGAGTTGAACAGAAAGTACCCTAGGTGGTGTCAATTTTGAGCGGCGGAGGCTCCTAGACTGCCAGCTTCACACTGTGTTCAGGATGGCAGTGGCCAAGGGATAATAAAAACAAAGTGTACCGTAATGTGGGAAGAAAACATACAGAGCTATAGCTTTCGCGTTTGTTCAGGGAGGCTGTGGTGTAAGCAGCACATCCTGTTTTAGCAGTGGTCAGTGGTTGGAAGTGTTTACTTTAAAAAAAAGACAGGATGGGATAAGCTAACGATGTCAATCTCACCTGTCTGGTTATGTGTGTGTGTTGGCATGCCATCTTCCCACTCTTGGTTCCTTGTTCTAGAAATTACTGTGTTGCCTCCCTGATTATGATTGGAAGCCTTGCATACACAGTCTCCCTTCAGCTTGATAAGGCAGGTATGAAAATGTCCAAGTGGCGTTTATATGAGGCCTTAATTAAAGCTTATCAAGGATGGGTGAGCCACTTGATAAAGGAATCAAAATTTAACCTTTATCTGTTATCTTTACAGACTCTGTAGCAATACTGAGGGGAAAAAAAAAAGATGCTCACATAATTTTAAGTTTGTGTCCCATAATGGGACATTGCTTATCATATGTGATTAGTTCTATTTTAAAGTCCTGTAAATATCTTACTATTATAGACTTAAAATCAAGACCAACAGTGTTGGTCTCACAGCTTGCTAGAAGTGCAGAATTTCAGGACCCCAGTCCACATTCCCTGACTATGTTTTCAGAATCCCAGGTGATGTAAGTTAAGAAGCACTGGTTTAGATCTTAGTCACTTCAGGATGTCATCATCACCTGTGGGTGGGACATTTAAAACACTGATGACACCCTGCTTTAAGGTTCTAAAGTGACATTCTATTGTGGAAGAAAACATTCTTTTCTGAACTAAAATGTGAATTTACAATAGACCTCAGTTTTCAGAGGTCTTCAAGAGCTTTTTATTGACAATAATTTATCTATAAACCTGTTTAAAAAGTTTTGTCATTTTCCTGTCCTTAATTTCAGCTAAATGTCCTCTTTTGGAGTCCAGCATGTATCTGTTGTGATATGCCTTATTGTCATATTTCTGTATATGTGCTGTCAAAGTGAATGCTGCATTTATTTTCTAATATTTTATGTTTTGAGTATTTCCAGAGTGTAAACTCCAAATGACTATCTCTAGTGCCAATCGCAGTGTTAATGTATAATATGTACTCAAAAAATGTTTGCTGAATTTATTTTTAATGTAAGTCTCAAGAATAAAGTATCTTGGCTCACTCAACCTGTGAAAAGCTGTTACTGAATAATACAAAGTGTTGTCCAGCAGTTTAAATCCTTCACAAGGGACACCGGACTGACCCCAGTTCTTTAAAACAAAATTTAAATAAAAACTTTCTGCTTCACAGTGGAATTGAACCTGTGGCGCTGTAGTGACCTCTACTGACTCTTGGGGGAAGCAGTTTTCAGTGTTAGGCACCTCTCCCTCATGTCAGGAAGGCTGCTCTGCTCACCACTTAGCATTTGTGGCTTCAGGGACCCTGCTGCTCACCACGTCTACACTGAGCTCATGGTGTGGCTGGTATTGGGAAAAGGTCTTATTTTGATTCCTGAGCGGTGGTGGCTCACACCTTTAATCCCAGCACTTGGGAGGCAGAGGCAGGTGGATCTGAGTTCCAGGACAGCCAGGAATACACAGAGGGACTCTGCCTGCCCTCCGCCCCCCAGTAGTGGTACTCCTTTGATTCTTGAATGGTTTAAGAGATCAAGGCCAGCTTTGGCTACAAAGGAAGTTCCAGAACAGCCAGGGATACAAAGAGAAACCCTGTCTCAACAGCCAAATAAAAAAGGGTGGGGTGGGGGTTAATAAGATGAAATAGTACAAAGCAATAATCTTTCTTACTGTCTTACCTCCATACAAGAATTCCCCCTCCCCAGGTAAAAACGACAGCGCACAGAAAGGAAAGTATAATTTATATGTACAACCGATAACCTGATACAGAAGAGGGGTGGGGACAGACCAGGAGTAGGAGCCAAGAGACTGGGGAAGGGGCAGCAAGGAGGAAGTGGGGGTTCCCCATGCAAACTGCCACTCCCTGGCCCCTCCGTGGAGGGGAAATGTGCCCACATCTCCCTAGCCTGTTATCCACTCTGTTGCTCTGGTCCCACAGGCAAGGTAGTCTCCTGACTAGGCCCCTGGCCTGACCTACTCAAATTTAGTCTGTATCCAGGCCTCGAGGAGGGAGGATTTAAGTCCTCCAGAAACCTGAGCCCCAGAGTGGGGGTCTGCCCCCATGTCCGGCCCTCTGTATTCTCTCCCACCCTCTCTAGGTTTCCTAGAACAGGTTGGGGAGCTCCTCTTTGGCTTGAGGGAGTATCACCCAACCGTTACTCTTTGTGGGGGTGGTCCTTGGTCCCTAGGGAGGAGAAAGGTTCCTAAAGCAAGATGCTGGTACACAGGACGTGAGTGAGCCACTGAAGAGCAATCCGCTCCCTCTCGTAGCTGCTGCGCCCTCCATGTGGAAGCAAGGCAAGCGGCGTGCAGCCGCCCTCCCCTTCCCTTCCTTCTGGTTCCCTTCTCATCCCTCTGCAATGACGTACTGTTGCTCTTGGCGGCCAGGCCAGGCTAACCCCCACTTCTGCAGGTAAGGACTGAGGAGGCTCCACCTCTCCCCTCCCGACAATCATTTAGTGGGAAGCTGTATACTTGGTGGTGGGGAGTAAGGGGACTTGAAGACCCTGCTAAGCATCTCCCACAGACCTCTTCACACCAGCACAGTCTTCAAGGTTCGGTGGGAAAGGTGTGTGGAGGTGGGGAGAGACAGGGTCCTTCTTGAGGGGAGAAGTTATAGAAGAGGAGAAGAGCTCTTAGCCCAGCGGTGGCCCGAGGGGAGGGGGAGGGGGAGGGCTGGCAGCAGGCCCCAAGGCCTGAGATGTGGGTCGGCTCCGGGGTCGGGGCCTAGGTGAAGGGCAGGCCTGAGATCCGGTCAGTCGTCTATACAAATCACCTCCCCTGCTCGGGGCTCCTTCCGATCCAGCCCGTCTGACCCCAAGGCTGCCATCATTTCCTTCTCTTTCTTCACCAGCACTGGAGGGCCGTTGGTGGCTGCTTGGGGAGACAAGTATGGGAAGGTCAGTCCCTACATCCCAAACATCACTCCCGGATTCAAGCCTCCCCCACGGCCACGTCATTTCCTCCCACTCTGATTTTCCTTATACATGTAGGACTGGGGTGAAGCCCTCCTCAGAGTCTCCTGATGCCACAGTGTGACAGGTCTGATGCTGGAGCCTTTCTGAATTCACGCTCACTTCTTGAGGAAATCGGGTGGAGGAGGCTCAAGTGGGAGATACGAAGTCACATGATGTGGAGGCTTTTGGTTTCTTTTTTTTTTTTTTTTTTTTTTGAGAAAGGATTTCTCTTCATAGCCCTCACTGTCCTGGAACTCAAACTCACAGATATCCACCTGCTTCTGCCCCCATGCCCACCCCCTCACTCCCCTACCTCTATTCCCCCCACCCCCGGTGCTGGGATTAAATGTGTGCACGACCACACAGCCCAGGCTGGCCTGAGGACTCAGGAATCCTGCCTTGGCCTCCTGACTGACAGAGTTTTGTCATGGGGACAGAAGAAGGGATGCAGAGGAACAGATAAAACAAGCCCAGGACAACTCTTCCCTAAAACAGTGGACACGTTTGAGGAAGAGAGGTGGGTTTAAACAGGGCAGGGAGTCAAGCAGGAACACCGTTTGGCAAAACTGGGGGAGAAGCGGAGTCGGAACAACCACCCACCTGTGATGAAGGACCCTGCAGGCATCTGGCTGTAATTGGCGCCTGCGGCGGCCAGAGCCCCGACGGGAGCGGCGCTGAAGGCTGCCCCGTACCCCGGCGGTGTGGCGTAAGGACCCGGAGGAAAGGCCTGGAACAGAGAGCAAGCTGAGGTTAGTTCCTCCGCAGTCTAGAGGAGAGGGACCAGGCTCCAGAATCACTAGAGGCTGTGGTACAGGCAGGGAGACTCAGGGTGAAGACTATGGTAGCAGGCTGTTTCTCCATATATGTGGGATTCTGATGGAGCGTGTGCGTGTGCGTGCGCATGCTCGTGCGTGCGCATGCTCGTGTGTGTGTGTGTGTGTGTGTGTGTGTGTGTGTGTGTGTGTGTGTGTGTAGAAGGGGCACTGACAGAGAAACAGTTAGGGGAAAGGGGTTACCGGTGTGGGGTGAGGCTCTGTGCCCTTGCTGGCCAGCCGGCTGAGGATGCTGCGCTCGGACATCTGCAGGCGGGCTGCGATGGGGGGTATTCGGGACAGCGTGGCTGGCAGGCGGGTCACATCCGCCTTCATGTCGCTCAGCAACTCCTCCAGCTGGTTCAGAACTGGGGCCCGGGCCACAGAGAAAGAAGGGCAAGAGAAAGATGGAAAGAGAGATGGAGCCAGAAAAAGTGACAGTCAGATGGACAAGTACAGTCAGAAAGAGAGGACACAGACATGAAAGAACCACGGTGACAAAAACGACAGGAAGCAGACAGCAGAGGAGTGATTCGGAGGAGGAAAGTGTCAGGCCAGACACCACACAGGACAGAGGGAAATGAAGAGGAAGAAGAAAGAATATGGAAAAGAGGAGGGGGAGACATTGGAAGACATGGGGTCGGGGGTTGTCAGAACATCCCATACTGGAACAGGACGGCTTAGGGGGTGGGGATGGTGGGGAGGAATTGGGGGCACGGGGGTAGTGTGACTGAAGGAATCGGTTTTAGTTCATAACGGGGAGGGAAGTGAAGGGGCCAGCATTATACAGAAGGACCTAAGGCAGGGGTCAGTCATCACACCAGCTGCTGTCAGGTGGTTAGAAGGCTCGGGACCCAACCTATAATTATCCAGAAGGACATGGGAGAAGAGGCTGGGGGTCAAAGGTTAAGTTTTATGGGGTAGGGTCAAGGGTGGATAGGCAGGAGTTTTCACTTCATAGGGTGAAGGAGGTCCTAAGAAAGTGGTCTGTGGGATCAAAGCTAAGGACCTGTGTGGTGTGCACACACAGACTAAAGCTATCAGGATCACAGCAGGTACAACCACGTGGTTGCACTCCCAGGGATGAGGTCCCACTGAACGAGGGGACTGGTACCCTGATGGTCACTGATGTGAACCCTAGCGGGTCGTGGGGAGAATGGGCTCGGACAAGGGATAAAGGCTAAAACCCAAGAGGGTGCCAGCTGGGTCGGAGGTGGGGTTAGAGGTCAGAGGGTAGAGGGGTAAGGGGGGCGAAGGGTGTGGGGAGATTTTGAAGGGTGCGGGGTGAAGACTTACGCAGCGTTGTGGGCCCTCCCCCGCGCGGGGCCACCGCGGCCCTTACCCTTGTGCAGGACGGCGTTGGCCGGCTTGTTCCCTGCCAGCGACTCCTTGGAGAGGTGCTGGTGGCTCTCGGCTAGGCACTCGGCCTCGGCAAAGCGGGCGTGGAGGGCCATGGCGGGGTGCGCCGGCTCCTGGGACAGGTTCAGGTAGGCCGCCCGCCGCAGCTGCTCCTCGATCACCAGCGCCTGCTCCAGGAGCTGTGGGCGCAGGAGGGAGGTGGACACGGAGGTGAGCAGAGGGGCAGGACACAGCCCTGGAGAGCTACTCTGTCCCAGCTCTTGGCCCTCAGCGTGACCCCAACATCAGTGCCGGTGCAGACCAGTTTCCATCACAAGGGTACACTGGGACCTTAGCCCCAAGTGCTACCTCAACTCTCAAGATGTTAACACCCCCCCCCAAGACAACCTCTGACCCAAGACCTTCTTCACACTACTTCTTTCCTTTTTCATCCCCACCTTGAACCTCCGGGCCAGGAACTTATTTTTCATCTCCAGGAAGTTCCCCTTATTGGCTTCGGTCTTAAAGGGCTCATTGATAATGGCAAACTGAGCATCGTTCTGGATGTCTTGCCACCGGGCATAGCCATGACTGCCAGGGGAGGAAAGGGAACTATCAAGGAAACTGACTGGACTTGACTGTGAACATCGGCCAGATTTCCCCAGAGTGTGGCACAAGTCTCCCTGCCCCAAGTGTGGACCCTTCTTCGACCCGTAGTTCCCTCTGTCCTGACTAGTTTTTTTTTTTTCAACCCGGCACAAGTTAGAGTTATCTGGGAAGTGGAACCTCAATCGAGAAAATGCCTAAATAAGGTTGGGCTGTAAGCAAATCTATAGGGCATTTTCTTAATAATGATTGACGTGGGAGGACCCTGCCCACTGTGGGCGGGGCCACCCCTGGACAGGTGGTCCTGCGTGCTATGAGAAAGCAGGCCAAGCAAGCCATGAGGGGCCAGCCAGTCATCACCCGTCCCTGGCCTCTGCCTCAGTTCCTGCCTCCAGGTTCCTGCCTCCAGGTTCCTGCCCTGACTTCTCCGGAAGATGCATTATAAGTTGTAAGATGAAATAACCCTTTCCTCCCCAAGCTGCTTTTGGTCACGATGTTTATTGCAGCAACAGAGACACGGCCAAGGGCCCTCTCTCCTCAATCCCTCTCTCCTCAGCCACACTTCTGTACAAAGGATACAGGACAATCCCAGCCAGAAGCCAGTAGTCATGTCGTCGGTGCCAGATCTCGTTGAGTTTCCCCGAGGAAATAGCTGCCCTCTCTTCATTTTGCCAAAGGGTGTGTAACTCTGCAGAGAGACCAGCGGGAGCGTCAGAGGTTTGTGGCCCGCATCCATCCCCACAGTCACGTACAGATGGAAAGCTGAGTCACGCCAGAGCACTAAAGGCCCCTGAGAACTGTGAACGGGGTGACAGACGGAGCTCCGTGGTTAGGAGCACTTGTTGCTCATACAGAGGACCCGAGTTCAGTTCACAGCACCCACATGGTAACTCACAACCATCTGCAACTCCAGGTACGGGGGTCCAGCACCCTCTCTGAGGGTGCTACCTACATGTGGTGTACACACATACATGCAGGCAAACACTCAGACATAAAATAAACCTGAAAAAAATGGGGAAGGGTTATGGTAGGTGGTAAGAAATAAAGTTAGTTATGAACAGGCTCATTTAATTAGGATTAAGACAAAAGACTCTGCTGTGGGATGGTCTGTATGTCAAATTACTCTGATTGGTCAATAAATAAAACACTGATTGGCCAGTGGCCAGGCAGGAAGTATAGGCGGGACTAACAGAGAGGAGAATTGGAACAGGAAGGCAGAAGGAGAGTCACTGCCAGCTGCCACCATGACAAGCAGCATGTGAAGATGCTGGTAAGCCACGAGCCACGTGGCAAGATATAGATTTATGGAAATGGATTAATTTAAGCTGTAAGAACAGTTAGCAAGAAGCCTGCCATGGCCATACAGTCTGTAAGCAATATAAGTCTCTGTGTTTACTTGGTTGGGTCTGAGCGGCTGTGGGACTGGCGGGTGACAAAGATTTGTCCTGACTGTGGGTCAGGCAGGAAAACTCTAGCTACAAGACTCTATTAGGGATGAGTGGGAAGGCCCACAGTCTGCATGCACTATCTCATGGAAGTACTTGGAATTAAACGTAGCAGGAAGCCACGGGCACAATGAGAAAGCCGGAATGGCAGGGAACAGACGACAGCTCGCACCTGTGAAGCCACCGTCGGCAATATTGAACATGAACCTTGGCTTCTCCACCTTCTCCTCACGGCGCCCATTGGACCGTGGCTCATCTCGAGGAGGCCCAAGTCGAAGCTCCCGTTCTGCTTTTACATCCTCTGCTAGGCCAAACAGTTAAAGCTCACACCTCAGGACAGCCTCCTACTAGGTGTCAAGACTACTTAATACATAAACCGTGCTGGCTCTTCCAACGGCTGCCCACCCAAGGCCCGGGCAGTTGGTTCCCCAGATCCCACCTCCCCTGGTGCCCTCAGAGACTCAGGTGTCCAGTCCCTTTCACCCATTACCTCTCTTGCCCAAATCCCCTGTCTCCCCCTCTGGTCTCTCCCTGTGTTCCTGGGCATCCAGTGGTTTCTCCTCCCCCCTTTCTCCTGGCGTTGGCTCTGAGGCTGTGGAAAGTCAGGAAACAGAAGGAAAGATGTTGCTCTCTGCCAACTCCAGACAACAGAGCCCCAAATTCCAGTCCCCATAGCACTAGGAAATGACCCACCAGACTTATCTCTGTCTGCCCGGTACCCAGGTTCAGGCTCCACCTCTCCAGGCAGTCCTGGTGCTTCATCCTCTGACAGAATCTTCCTTGGCTCCAGCCGCTCTCCAAGTGACGGGGCTGGGCTGGGAGAGTCAACCTGGCGGAGGACAGTGGGGTCACAATGAGTAAAGTTCCTAGGTACCAAGACCCTCCAGACCTTCCACCCCAGGCCCTCAGTGAGATCCAGGTGTCCGCACACCTCTGTCTCCATCTTTTCCCCCATTTTGCTGTTCTTCTCCGGCTTCTCTTCTGGGTTCTCCGTGTCATCCTTCTCGAGAGGTGTCCGTACGCCATCTCCTTTCTCGCTTGGGGCGGGAGTAGCTGTGGGAAGGCAGAGTGCTATGGTTTGACGCTTCAGTGTTCTCCAAAGGTTCATGAGTTGACATTTAATGCCCAGTGTGAGGTAACAAAACGGTAGAAACTGAATCTAAGTACAGCATTGACAGGTGGGGTTTGGAGGAGATAACCAGGATTAGATACGGTCAGGGCGAAGCCCCTCCCCCCAACTGAATCCAGAAGAGGGGGGACTATACATGCATGCTCTCTACATTTCGCCATAGGACAGCCTGTGTGACCTCAGGATTCTGCAAGCAAGAAGGTCACCACCGGATGCAGCTGTTGACCTCCAACTTCCAAAACCATGAGCCCAGATAAGCCTACTTCCTATAAAGTTGTCCAGCCTCGGGTGTCTCATTAGAATCACACGAACTGCGGGGAGCAGAGGTTTTCTACCCTGACATCTGACTGCACTTGTCCCCCACCGTCCTGACCCCCAGTTACCAGGTTTAGAGGTGCAAGGACTGTTGGTGGTAGAAGCCTCGGGCGTGGCGGGGGACGTCTTGGCCGGGGAGGAGGCCCTGGAAGAGCGCTTGGAGTCGGCACTTGGGTCGGGCATTAGCTCCGGCATTGACCAGCGCCCGTTGATATGTTCAAACTCCTGCACCTGGGGAAGGAGGTTTGCAGGACAAGGGTCAGTTCCTGGCACCGGGCACGGAGGAAGCCCTGGTCTCCTCTGTAGCACACCAGCCTGAGCTAGAACTCAGAGGGAGGACAGAGACCAAGCAGCTGGCCAGATGCTGGAGTGAGGAAAGTCTGGTACCTTCTTCTTGACCAGAGACATGACTCCAATGCGGGTCAACACCTGCTGGCGACTCAGCCCCTCCCGGGGGACCCCATCAGCGAAGGTCTCCGAGCCATCTGCCCCCGGCTCACACAGATGGCGCATGAACAAAGACACGTAGGCCCTGGAATGCATGGGGCAGAAGGAAGATTGCAAGGTCTCAGGGGTGGGTCAGGCAATGAAGGAGGTGCAGAGATCACTACCTCCTCAACTTCAACTCCCCAGCGGCTTCCGAGACTGGGCCCACGGGCCTCCCACTGGCATCAGCCCCCACACCTAACTCTTCATTGACCTCCCCCTTGGCTCCCCCACGGCAGCCCCTGGGACTTGGCACTTTCTTCCTGGGCCCCATCAGTCAGTTATTCATCCTGTTCACCAGCTCCTCCTGCCAAGTTATCCTGGCCAAGTAAATGTGAGGCCAGACTAGGCTGGGTGAGGCTCCTTCTCAAACACCCCTCCCATGAGGGAAGAGGCCTGGCCCCTTTTTTCTAGGCTCTGTTGAGGGGAAGTGGGGTGGGCTGAGCCCACATCCCAGGAAATCGAGCCTGGACATGTCGTAAGGTAGGGAGGCGGTGATCAGCTGAGTAAGGTCACATCATATGGCAGCCAAGAGGAAGAAAGTAATCCCCGAAGCTCTTAGCCCCTCTTCAGTTCATCCCCAAACCATCCACACTCACTTGAACTCTTTCTCGGTCTTGCCCCTCAGGTCCCGCACTAGCCACTGTGTTGTGAAAGCGTCCTGAGGTGGCATCCCCCAGCGCATCACAGCGTTAAGGAATGCCTTCCGTTGTCGGGTGTTGAATCCCAGTACCTGAAGATGGGGCGAAGAGGCAGGGCCACGAATGGTTAGGGGTCTGCAGTCCTTTCTACTGCCGGTGGCCCAGTCCTCAGTTTCAGTCTCGCCCGACCCCGCCACCATCTTCTCCTCAGAGATCACGCCTGGGGCCCGGGCAGAGTCTCACCTCAATGTTCCCGCCCACTCGGGCCAGCAGTGGAGGCAGCGGCTTGTCCTTTTCATTGCGGAGCTGCCTCTTCGACTGTCGACGACCTAAGGGTAAGGGTGACACTGGTTAGCAGGGTCACCTCCTCTAAGCCCTCAGTCTTCCTTAGCACCCATCCCATAATACAGAAAACTCAGGCTAGCCTGTGGCATGTGTGCCTCAATTTCCTCCAAGTACGTTGTCAGCAATACTACCTAGTAAGGCTAAAAGAAGTCATATTTGGAGATTAATAGCAAATATCTGACAGACAGTCTTACTCATGGGGAAGTAAAATACCGTAACTTTCCTGTCTAGTCTCAGTGTACGTGTGTTCGTACTTTCAGATGAGGTCTGTGTTGACCAGCCCTCCGACTCCTAGACTCAAGCCATCCTGTCTGACCCTCCTAGGAGCTGGACCTGCCGGTGCGCATCACCACGCCTCACTACCTTTCCTGACCTGAGAGCATCTGAGACCACATGGCTATCTATGTGCTCCAAACGTGACAGAAAAAGAAGGAAAAAAATAGTGGGCATGAAGGAAGCTAGGAAGTAAAACTGCAAGGCTGAGACAGGAAGTCAAGACAAGAGGCCACCTTCAGGACGCTCATCGAAGTCCTCATCCTCCTCCTCTGACCCCACTGAGTATTCTGACTGGTTATCTGTGAGGACAGAGGGTTCAATGGTCAGCGGTAACCATACTGGGGCCCTTCCCACTTGGATTCTTCATCTTGGACATTTCTCCCCCTCCACCCGGCCTTGGTCCTGCTAGGGACACTGGGTCAGATCCGTGAATAACAGTCATCTATTCCTAGCCATCTTTGGTCTCTGGGGACCTCCTCCTGTACCACTCTGCCTCCTGTCAAAGCTACCCTAAACACTGAGTGTTCACAAGATCCCTCTGTGGTCCCTAGAGAGTTAAATCCCCACAAATCCACCTGGCCTTAGAAAAGTTCCCCTTGACCCTTCCCAGTCACCTGGCCTCCAAAGCTCTCTCCATCACCTCTTCCCGTCCCACCCCTCGGGGCGGTCCTCACCTTGATCTTCCTGAGCCGCATCATTGTAGTTAACTTGCTTTCGAACCCGCTTCCCCTTGCCGAGGTTTCGGGCAAGGTCTTCTTGCTGCTGCTCATAGTGATGCCTCAGCAGCTTCTCCCAGTAGTCGGGGTCCACATTCTCCTCCTGCTTGATGATCTCTCGCTCGATCTCCTCGATCTGCAAGGCAGCTGAGTGAGGCTGGCAGCCTCCCTCCCCAAACCCCCTCTCCCCCACGAAGGCCCAATCCTGCTCCATGCTTCCTCCCTGTCTCCAGGTCTGCGTGCGGTCTCTGGACACTGCACAGCTTTCCTAGCACCTCGTCCTTGCAATGTGCTGGCTCCTTCCTCTCCTCCACTTCCCCTCACTTCCTCCCACAGACTCTAGTAGTTCTGTGACTACTAGAACTTTCTGTGCCCATGTCTCTCTCCAAAGTGCAGTCTCATCTATCAAAACGAGAGACTGCCTGAGGTCCACTGTTGCTTTTTGCTGGGGGCCAGGGTGGGAGAATGAATCAAAACTAAGGGTGCAGACTTCCACAATTTAGTGAGAGGCAATGCCGCTCAGAGATGGCCCTGGAGAGACAGGGTGTGGCCGGCCCCAACGCCTCTCACCTTGTCTTCTTCACGCACAACATACTGGGCCACCTTGAAGGAGCTGAGATACTCATTCATGTTCTGCACGTCAGTATCCTCAGTTGCATCCTGGTTTCGGTCCAGCAGTCGAGCGATGGCCTCGTTGTCATAGTGGATCACACTGCTGTCCTCCTCCTTATTCTCCCCTGGCAGGGACAGGAACAGAAAAGACTTGAGGCTCCGGCCAGAAGCCCCGGCAGTTTAGGTGGGATGGTGAGATGCTGCACTCTTCCTCCTTCTCACTGGGCCCTGCAGAGGACAACTCTTCCCTGGGAGCTCATGCCAAGGGTCTTTTGCTTGGTTTCCTTAGGTGGCCAGCCCTTCTCTCAGGACCACTAGAAAAGAGGTGCTTCTCTTCACCTTTGTTTTGTTTTGTTCTGGTTGTGTTTTCCTCAGGGGAAGACAGGACTACCTTCAGGGAGCGGAGGATGCGTCTCACTCACCCTCATTCTCGTCCTTGAACAGCTCCTCGGTGCCGAACTTGAGGATGTCATCCAGCTCCTGCTTGGACATGGAGCCGGCCTTGGAGCCCAGGCCCGGCCTCACCACCAAGTGTGTCAGCATCATCTTCCGCTTGGCCACCTGCGTGATCCGCTCCTCCACAGACGCTCGCGTCACAAAGCGGTAGATCATCACTTTGTTGGCCTGGCCAATCCGATGGGCTCTGCTGAAGGCCTGCAAGGGCAGGAGAGAAGGGAGGTCGGCCGGGGAGTGACAGGAGGAAGCGGGCACACGGTCAGGAAAGCAGGCTGCTGGGGAAAGGCCTTCTCCTCTCTCCTAAGACCCCACCTGAGCAGGACAACCTCTTCCATGAACCCATGTCAACTTGCCGAATGTTACAGGGGATTATTTAGGATGCAGGTTCCCACCTGGATGTCATTATGAGGGTTCCAATCAGAATCGAAGATGATGACAGTGTCAGCAGTGGCCAGGTTGATGCCCAGGCCTCCAGCTCGGGTGGACAGGAGGAAGCAGAATTGTTGGGCACCAGGAGCTAGGAGGTGAGAATTAGGAGGTCAAGTTCATCACCAGCTGCTGGAGGCTCTGACTATAAATCACTATATCCTCCATATATAATTCCAAAGTCCAAGTTTCCAACATCCCCTCACCATCCCCCATCCTGAGGATATGACAGAAGTTTCTCGGGCCTTCCATAGCCACAGGGACCAAAGCATTTCATTCTCACCATTAAACCGATCAATGGCCTCCTGCCTAAGGGCGCCAGTGATGCCGCCATCAATGCGTTCGTACTTGTAGCCTTCGTAGTCTAGGAAGTCCTCCAAAAGGTCTAACATTTTGGTCATCTAAAACAAGGGACAGCAAGAGTTCAGAAGGCTATGACACAGCTTGGGCCTGGCTCCTCAAAGTAACACGTTACTGGAACAAATTCCCAAGCCTCCTCCTACTGGAACACACCCACCCTGAGACCCCCAGTGACTCACTCACTCCACCCCAGCCATCACTGTTCCAGTCCCACTCTTGATGAATCTTCTGATAAGGCACAGGTTCTCTGAGACCCACGAAAGGGTTTCAGAGAAACCTATAAATACTTTGAAAAGCTCATAAAACTGGTATGTGGTTTTCTCCAAAGCGGAAGAATACCTTTCATCAGAATCCTAAAGGGTCGGTACTTCCTCCCTGCATTCATTCACAAGGCTGACAACCACACTTGTCTTAGGAACAAGGATCAGATCAAGGGACGAGCCAGGCAAGCCAGGCTTTTTGCTTTGTTTTTAAAGACAAGGACTCACTGTGTAGGCCCTGGCAGGCCTGGCTGGCCTGGAACCCGCAATGTGGACCAGGCTGAATTAAAGGTGTGCACCACCACACCTAGCCCCAGACTTCTTTATTATTGTTTTATTTGTGGATCCAATCATAGCCTCACGCAGGCTAGGCATGAGGCTCTACCACGGAGCCATCTCTAGCCATGTGCCCTCTCTTTCTGTCACTCAAATACGGGGTCTCTCTTTGTGTAGACTGGCTTTAGCCTCGGCATCCCAACTTCAGGGATTATAGGCATGTGTCGCCTTGCCTGCCTGAGTCAAGACATGCTTATGAGCAGGAGGATCTCAGTCTTTCCTACTAGAGCAGCCCAGGAATGAGGACAGGCATTAAAGTCTGGTTGGCGGACGGCCACAGGACACAGGTATGAGGCGAGCAGACGGCTGGGTCACCTGGGAGAAGATGAGTACTCTGTGTCCTTGCTCCTTCAGCTTCCGAAGCATCTTCTGCAGCAGCATGAGCTTCCCTGATGACTTAATGAGTGCCCCACCCTCGTAAGCCCCACTGGGGAGTTTCGGGGACTCCTGAAAAGGGGGGGAAAGAGGGTCAGGGAGCGTACTCCTTCCTTCTGCCGTGACTAGAAAAACCAAAAGCTTAATATGGCTCCCACACTTCTCAGTTCCTACCACCCTTCCAAGGGCAGAACCTGGGCCCTGCAAGCTAGTTCCGCCCCTCTGCTCAACAGAGACCCTCCCAGAGAACCAGCCATGTGAGCAGCCACCCCCACCCGCCCCCCCCCACCCGCTGCCCTCTGCTTCCTACCATGGCAGCCACGGGGAAGAGGTATGGGTGGTTACAGCACTTCTTAAGATCCATCATGATGTTAAGCAGCGACACTTGGTTCCCACCGCCTCTTGAGTTCAAGGCCTCAAAATTTCGAGTTAGGATGTACTTGTAGTATTTCCTAAAGACCAGGGTAGGGATGTACAAGGGATAAGGAGAAAGAAACCACTTCTTTTTTCTTTCTTTTTTTAAAATTTTTGAAACAAGGTTTCTCTGTGTAGCCCTGGTTCTCTTGGATCTCACTCTGTAGCCCAGGCTGGCCTCAAACTCAGAGACCCATCTGCTCCTGCCTCCCAAGTGCTGGGATTAAAGGCGGGGGACACCACTTCTGATACAACACGTGCTCCCAACTCTTGGAAAGTTACTATCACCCACACCCCACTCCCAAGTCTAGACAGCCCGTCCTGAGTCTCACTTCTGCATGGGGCTTAGTTCCACTCGGACAATGAGCTCCGTCTTAGCCGGCATGTTCTTAAAGACATCCGCCTTCAGTCTCCGCAGCATGTGTGGCCCCAGTAAATCATGCAGTTTCTTAATCTGGTCCTCTTTGGATATGTCGGCAAACTCCTCCAAGAAGCCCTCCAGGTTGCTAGCAGACACAAAGAGGTAAGAAGACAGACAAGGTGACAGACAGTCCCCTGCCTCCGATCTCAGGCTCCATTTCCTACGTCCGGTGGATCTTTACTAGAACCCTGGCGCTGCCTTTCCTGGCTTTCGGGAGCCACTTACTTAAACCTCTCTGGAGTGAGGAAGTTCAGAAGATGGAAGAGTTCCTCCAGGTTATTCTGCAGTGGGGTGCCCGTCAGCAGCAGCTTATGGTCTATCTTGTAGCCATTGAGGACCCTGAAAAACTAGAAATTGAGACAAGGACAGCAGGAGAAACGGTTATCAGTGGGAACTGGCTGACTCACCTCACAGACATTTCCCTCGCCAGATGCTGAACCCTGTACCCTCAGGATGAGAGACCCCAAATCCCTAGTCCCAATCCCCTCCCAGCACGGCCCTTCCTCCACACAGTACAGGAACCCTCCTTCCAGGCTACAACTCCCCCAAAGGATTTGTGTTAAGGATGGAGACAGAGGGGAGTCCACAGGCTCAGTCTGGAATCTCACTCACCTTGGACTGGTTGTTCTTGAGACGGTGAGCTTCATCCACCACGAGACAGGCCCAGCGGATGGAGCCAAGCGCTGCCTGATCGATGGTGATCAGCTCATACGACGTCAGGAGAACATGGAACTTCACCTGGGCCTCTCTCTGCCAACAAAGCCACTGCCCGTTCAGCTGCCACTCACCACACACCCACCTCACCCCCAGCCCCGCCCTTCATCGAGAACCATGTTTGCGTTTCCCTCGGGAAGCCGAACCGCGACAACGGACCACAGCTCTCAGTCTGTCTGTCCCCCGCCCCATGCCCAGTACTGACAGCCTCATGCATGCTTCCGGGAGAGTCTACGATGGAGCGAGTACAGAGGCACAGAGATGAGGAGAGGAATCCCTGGTTGGGACAGAGAAATGACAGACCCAAGGACCTTGACGCACGAGACAGGGACTCACCTTCATCTTAAAAGCTTTCTTCCCGGCTTTTATGGCATTATCCTCAAAGGAGAACTCATTTTCTCGAATAATGGCCCGGCTGTCCTTGTCACCCGTGTACGTGACCACATAGAACTTGGGCGCCCACATCTGGAACTCTCGCTCCCAGTTGATGATGGTGGAGAGCGGAGCGCTCACCAGGAAGGGACCTTTGGTGTGGCCCTGGGAGGCAAGGGTGGAATCCCGTCAGGCCTGGCTCCAACACTCCACACGAGTCTGCCTGCTCCAGCCTTCTCTCCTCCACCCATCTAGGCTAGCACTCACACCCTCGGGGGCCCACAGTCCAGCGCACACCTCCTTGTACAGTGAGTAGAGAAAGACGATGGTTTGGATGGTCTTGCCCAGGCCCATCTCATCGGCCAGAATTGTGTCGGTGCCTTGGGCCCACGAGAAGCGCAGCCAGTTGAGGCCTTCCAGCTGGTACATGTGCAGTGTGCCTCCTGTGGCTGTGATAAACCGAGGCTGGCTCTCGTACTTCACTGTAGGCTGTGGGGGACGACACGGAAAGGTTCGAGGGGACAGGGTTCCTCGGCCCTGTCCTTAACACTGCTTCCGAGCTGAACGACAACATCCTCGGCTACGGCCTGAGTTGAGTTCTACTCTTCAGTCCTCTCCAACCCCAACCCCCACCTTCAGCCCCTAAATCAAACCCAGCAGCACCACTAGAAGGGCTAGCTCGGGAAGGAGCTGGGCTACTTCTTCCGGAAGCACTCCAACTCCGACGCCAAATCCCTAGCCCCTCTGCGGGCCAGCCTGAGGGGCGGAGAACAGCGGTTGCTCAGAGCCGCTGGCCGCTCCAGGACTCAGGCTGTAGGGACAGGGGAAAGAACTTACGTCATTAGTAGGTGAGCTGGGAGGCCCGTCTCCCTGTAACTCCTTCTTCTTCTTCTTATACTTTCGAGGCTGTGCAGGGTCCTCCCCCATAATTAGCTCACTGAGGAAAGAGTGGGCGTCTGAGCAAGGCCTGGTCCTCCGGAGCCCCCGACTTTTCTAAATCTATTCCAGACCTGCCTCCCTCTGCCTAAAACCTTTTCTCAGATTCTCTCGGCTTCTTTCTCAAAAGCATTTTAAAGAAAAAAATCTAACTACACGTGCAGTTTGAGTGTGTACATATGTATGCACATGCCATGGCCTACATGCAGAGGTCCAAGGACAACCTGTGGAAATTGGTTCTCTCATTCCACCATGTGGATGCTAGGGGACGAAACTCAGGTCGTCAGGCTTAGTGGTCAGTACATTTATCCACTAAGCCACCTTGCCACCCTCTCCCAAGCCTTCTATCCTCACTCCTGGGGTTAGACCTTAAGAGTCAATCCTCCTCTTCCAGGCAATCTCTTACCCACTTCTCAGACCACATCTCATTTCCTCTTCTTATTCTTTTAGATTTGGTTATCTTTATTTTAGTGTGGATTGTGGTTTGCATGGACCTCTCACTGCGCCAGGTGCACATGATGACCTTTAGTGTGTGCGTATAGTGTGTGTGGGGTGTGCTCTCCCTCAGATGCGAGATGGAAGGAAGGTGTCTGATCCCCTGGAATTACAGAAGGTTGTGAGCCTGACCGCATGTGGGTGGCTTGAATCTCGGAGATCCTCTAACTCAACAGAGCTCCCTAAGGCTGGCTGAGATGGACACTCTAAGCCAAGGTGTTCACCACCCGTGTGGCTCCCGCCCACAAGACCTGAGCGTGCCGAAGCGTATCGTGTGGACTGTTTGTCCTTAACACTGAGGGCTGCCTACTATCCAGGCAACGACTAGTCGGGTGTACGAGATTATAATGCGACTCCAAGGACTCCTAAGAGGCTCAACTGGCTCGCTCAGAAACCTAAGGCTTAAGAGATGATGCTTTAAATGTTTAAATTGCATTTCCTCGCAGCCTACTCTCATCTTTCCAAAGTAGATAAACCTCGGCGTCCCCTCCGAGACGTGCTGTGTCTACGAGCCATGTGCTATGGCGTAGGCCCATACCCTTCCTCTGCACAGCGCTGAGATACTCCCCCAGCTCAATCTCCACAATCAGATGGAGACCTAATGCTATACGCTAATGCGCTTCTTAAGTCGGGGGAATACTCCTTACTTCCTTCTCTTTCCGTGACTCTCAAACTGCAAATTCCCAAGGTCGATTGCTTCTCAGGTCGTAAAGGACAAAATCCTCCCACTGTTCTTCCGAGTGGCTACCACAAGCAACCATCTACTTGGCCTTAAATTCCTACCACGTTTGTGATCCATACTATTTGGGGCAGATTAAGAGTGCAAGAACGCAGACGCAGAGAGGGAAAAAATGTAGTCACAACATTGCAAATTAAATAGTCACTCGCACTCACAATAAAAGACCTCCGGGAGACTGTTGTCGTCAACACACCACTCTGCCAGAGGCTCAACTTGCGAATTGTCTGGCTGCCATTGGTCAGCCTATCTCGGATGGTATGTAAATAGTAGCGGCAGTAGGCCTAATCGAGCAGAAGGCAATAGGCACAAGAGAGGAGGAGTAGCGCAGCTCGGAGCAGAAAAGAGCAGCAGCCTTGCTCAGGACGGCTGTAGGCTTCACCTAGATCACTTGACCAGACAGGATTGTTTAATACTCGTGTATGACATTTTCTGTAATCGTAAGTCCCCGACAAGAGTGTCCGGCAGTCGGATGCTATGAGGATTTAGGTTATGAATATGTGCAGAGATTCTAGCTCACCAATGTTACTCTCGGATTCTTTTGGCTTACTAGCTCGAAGGCGACCGGTTAGAGCACATAGTGGAGAGACGCGCAGTAGTCTCTCTTTGACGTGGTAGTAAGAGGCAACCCTGGCAAGCTCTCATCTAGTTAGATGGAACTCTTGTGTCTTGAACTATTCGATATGGAGCTCTTGCTATGAGTATGTTCGCTCACTCCCTTCTTTCACCGGTGCTAGCATACCAGTATCACTAGCTTCTTCGCCATCTGGCTGTATCTAAGTAGGATACCTCGACGCGCGTTCCTGCGATTTCTTATTAAGAATCGCTATCCCTAGGGAGAAGCACGACACGACAGCAGAAGGAAACTGCTCTACGACGCAGCCTCAGCCGAGCTCTCCCGCTGTCATCTGGTGTGACTAGCAGGCTCAGCCTTCGCTAGGACAATGCGCCCACCCAAAGACAAGCAACAACATAGATCATCAGATCCAGGAATGAAGAAAAATAGGTCCTCTTCCCGTTCGGTTCAGCGAGAGGAGGATCACTTGTGACTCGCATGTAGAACTTATGCGGGTATGTAGCGCGCACAGTATCGTCTGGTGTGTTTCATACCGAATTTTCTCGTCCATTGTGAGAAGGGGAGTGAGGCCTATGTTCATCTCCGCGTCCATTCTCAGCATAAGTGAGCCGGTACATTTCACTCTCTGCGCTGTGGTCGCCTCTTCTCCGTCGTCCTCACCGGAAGCCGTAGTCCTGTAGGCGTGTTCAGTGGCAGGTACGATCCTATTGTCCTCTCTGCTCCACAGTTTCCGCTTCATTAGTGTGGCCTCTGGCCGAATTCTAACGCTTAGTACAGACGTGAGAAAGATGTTCCGTCAGCTTTGATGAAGCCACGAGAGGCCATGAGACCGATCGCTAGGAGTGCAACTGAGTCCCTTAGAAAGATATGCATCTCTCAGATACTTTCTCAATCACAGGATCCATCCCAACGAGGCCAAGAGAGGAGAGAAGAGGAATGCAAAGTGAGTGTCTATACAACAAATTCAGATTTGTATAGTCTTCTCAAGTGGGAAGATCGAGACTCGAAGTAGAGAAAAAAGAAATAAAAAATTGCACGGTGGCTGGAGTGAGATGGCAACTCGAGCCTTTAAATGTGCAAATGTGCTACGTACAGGAGTATACAGGCTCACGCTTCCAGTTACGAGAAAGTCCTCTTTCTCGAAGACTGAAATGTGGCTCATGGTGAGGGCATGTGAAGCTATGGTTGGGGGGCAGGGCACACTCAGGGAACGGAAAGCTGTTGAGGTTCAGGAATGAGAGGTGCGTCAGCTTGTGGGCGCCCACCTAGCCTCAGCACTCGCAGAGTTTCCCAAGAGGGCCGCGCACAATACGAGCACACAGACACGAAGACTCTCTGCGTGTCTTACAGAATAAACAAATATAGTATATATATCGCTAAAAATTTAACTAAGAAAGTCAGATAATCATACAACGCTCGATAGTAGAGCTAGTCCGCTGTGGGCACCCAGAAGGCGAGGCCATAGGGGAAATGCTGAGAGAAAGCAAGCAGGGGAAAGTTGGGCCAGGGATTATGACAAGTTCGTGCGAGTCCATGAGGATACAGTGAATCACCCGGAACCGCTGAGAAGTAAGAGAATGGTGGTCGAGGGACAAGGCGTTGGTACACATGCACTACTCACACCATTGGAGAACGTAGATCAAAAGAAAACCAGAAGTCGTAGATAATGCTGATAGCTCGGCTCCATGATGGAAGGGAATACGAGTGCATATGAGAGTGCACATCCCCGCACGATGATAGATCCAGTTGGTGACGCGTAGAGGTTCGACACACGATGGACTAGATAGAAAAGATCCAGAGACGCCATCGTGTGGTTTCTGGCTAAGGAACTAGATATATGCGCTTCAGCTACCGCTTAAGCGTGCGTATAGAGCACGTGATGACACAAGCGCTCGCCACTTAATGTGCTTTGGCACCCCTGAAGACCCCAAACTCTTGCTACAGTTTAGAACAAAGTAGAATCTCGTGCGGGTCTGATCTTACGCGTGTGAAGAGGAGCGTGAGGATGGCTCCGTGGATGGGAACAACTTGCTGCCCAGCGTTGAAGGAACCCGGCTTCTGACCCTCAGCACCCAGGGTAGAGATAGACGACTCCATGGATTGTTCTCCACGCGACCAGCTGTCTCGTCGTGAAGATAACGTCTGCCGACTTTATCTGGTGCGCAGAGACGGGAGTGACGTGCACGCCGCCGATAGACTCGAGGTGTGCTTGGCTGCGAAGACTCTTTAGCTAGCACACACACGGCAGCTCTACTCTAAGCTTCACCCAGGACACGGTAAGTGAGAGCGCTTCTGCTAAGCGAACACACACAAGGAGCGCAGAGTTAAGAAGGGAACAGGCCCGTGGAGAGGCGCACAGAAATGAAAGGAAGAAGGCAAGGGGCAACACATTGATGCGGTGCATTCTCCTGGAACTATACTCCGAACGGCCAGTTGAGAAAAGGGTGCATCACGAGTTACGTGGCAACAGTAAGCAGCCGCACACGCATGCATCAGGACACCACACGCGAGCAGAGACAAAAAGGACCACTTACGACCCTAGAGCAACACACACACACACACGAATGAGACCTCACCAGATATACACAGCACCCAAGCACGAGCACACAGCGAGGAGCAACGACGACCACTCGACACCTACTATCAGAAGTACAACTAGATACACACGAGCACACGGCAATGACGCACAGGGAGAGGACATTCACCGCAGTGCAACATACACACAGCACAGCACTATACACACGACGTAGGCGAGACAAGATGTGCGAGGTGCGGATAACGAGACCACTCATAGTTATCGCCATCACCGCTTCGTGTTCACACTGAATGCAACATACAGGACTGAATTCTAAACTACCGACTCCATAGGTTGTCTTGGTCCTCTCTCCTCCTTTCGCCTTGCGGCGCTCACCCTCCCCTGCCTCTCGTGCTGCATACTCCTCCTCCTTCCTTGGGCACTCCCACATGTTGAACCCCACTTCTTCTTCATGACGTGTTCGAGGCGTTAGCAGATACGTACTATGAGAAAAGAATGATTCAGCTTTTAGTAAGCAGAGAGAGGGGAGACTAGAGAAAAGTGTGAGGAGACGAACAGCCTCGACAAAGAGACTGGCAGTCCCAGAAGTGCACAGTACATTCTCCATAGGACACTGTCCTAGGTACCTCTACATCAAGAGTCTACGAAGAGCTGATCTCTCTCGTGACAAAAGTTTGAATCCAAACAATCTAACTGGAACTCTATGTATTGGCGTTAAAATAAGTTAAAGGGTAGGGGGGGGGTAATCAAAACAAACTTTCCCGCCACGACTTGAACCATTCTAAACAAGCACTTCCCAGATAGCTTTGGTAGCCCTACGACCGTAACTCAAACTACCGGCAACACACATCAAGCCGAGATGGTACATTCCACATCCTGGCGTTATGTCTTTCTCTGGCGTCGCGACAGACCCAGTAAGAGCCTCTACCACATAAACGCCCTCAAATATGAGAGTGCGACGATGGAGTATGACCACCCCCTGTGAAGAGCAGGCACCAGTGAGGGTATTTCACGCACACTCTGGACTTTTGTTTGCGTGTGCCACTGCTCAGCGATCTGTTTGCCTTAGCGTGAGGAACTGTGACCTGCGCAGTGTCTGCAACGTCTCTTCATGGCTTGATAAAAAAGTCAATCAGTACAGGCATCCTCGTGTGGACCAAACATGACCAGAAGAAAACACCCTCTCCTCTGATTACCACACTTTCAGATTGTGGCAAAAGCTTCCTCTTCGGGTGATGGTTGTAGGCTCTATTCTACATAACAAGACGTGGACGTCTATGGGTGGCTCAGTAGAGAAAATCCATATTTCGCCGCGAGCCCTGGCTGGCACACCCTCACAGTAATCCTGTGATCCTTCTCGTAGCAGTCAACCTCCTTCGCTGCGCGGGGCCCCGTGCCATCTTCGCCAGCGTGACAGTCTCAAGGTTACATGATAACATTATCGCAGGTCAATGGAATAGAGATGGTATCAGAGAGAAGATACACGACTACACGCGGTGTTCAGGATGCAAATAGCAAAGCGCTCAGAGTGAGTAATAAATCGAAGTAAGCAGACTCGGATGAAAATCTGAAGGTGAGAGAGAGGAGAGTGCGAAATGTCCTCAAAGTGAAAAGGCTTGAACGCCCTTTGATTGGGCAAGCCAAGGGCGGCACAGAGACACGGTGTAACCTACGAGCTAATTACTGAGGCGGATTGACACGCACGGCTCACTCTCTCTATCTCTAGTACTCTATCATATTTCTTTCGCTAGACGAAGCCGGGCACGCGGTACGGCTGACGCTCTCAGTACACACTGTTCGTTAAGTCCAGTACGGACTCGTCTCCTCAGACTTGGCATTGAGGCAGGTCCCCCCGACCAGACCCTTAATCCAGCACACGTATGACATCGCTCGAGTCTGCTCCACAGGATCTAGCAAAACTCACTACAAGACAGACTATCCAGTGACTTCAGGGAACACACAACTCGATACACTCAGGCCCAGACATCTGAGAAATTAATGAGCATACTCTTCCCAGTTATCCGGCCCCTTCAAAATATTTCAAGAGAAGACTAAGGATGAGGGAGAGTTCACATCAAGGAAGTCATGAAGCAGGCTATGACTGTATTAGGCCTCACCTTGACCTTTAACTCCTCTCCATATCCCCTGCATCCTGGCGGTAGGGAGTGGTGGGGGTTACACGGCCCACTCTCGTCCCTCCACGAACTTCCCCCTAACCGGAGGACTCTCCAGAGGGGTACATGCGAGCGCCTCGACGACTTTCTCCCAGCAGGTCAGCTCTCGCGCTTTGGCAGACAGGGAAAGATGCCACCCAAGTGAGCGGGCCCAAGTTGGACTCCACGCCGGATGTGCCTCGGCGGGCTCTCTCTTCACTGCTCTAGGCAACACCCACAGCCAGGCCCCACGCTTTGAGTTTTTTGCAGTCTCGCGGGCCTTGCCTCTCTCTCCTACCCTCGGAAGGCTCTCTGTGACTCCTCACCTTGTAGGGTAGATTAGGTCACGTCGGGGTCTCTTATTGCATGAGGTAATGCTGTGGTTCCTCTCGGACACTGATCAGCGTGGAAGACGGTATAGAGGAGGCAGGGTATCAGCAGCAAGAAATCCAAAGATCGGCATCTATATGTACAAGCGATCTGTGAGAGAACAGGCTGTTTCCACGGTATGATCTGCCTAGCGACATAAGCCGTTCGCGCCATGGGCTACGGTTTTACTCCTTCCCTGTCGAATTGCGGGACGGGAGCACGAGTGTTCGTGTATTACGACGCGGCAAAGCAGAATTTCTAGACGCTTCGCAGTCGTGGTGCGTGTCGTGGGCAGTCGACGACCTTCTGGCAGGGTTCGTTTAAGCAACTATTCCCCGCGGTTCGGGTAAAGCAGGAAAACGGTTACGTTGGAGAAAGAGGTAACCGTTCCTGGCCTACCTTTGCCTTCTTTCGTTTTAGTGACCTCATATACTAGAGTAAGAAAGCCCAGTGGAGCTGGAGAGTTTTACGGGAAGCATTGGGGTTGAAGATAGGAATGTGGCATTGGAAAGTGTCGACAATTGGGGGGAGGGGCTCACCAGGACGTGCCAGCTCACACCTTCCATCGGGGTGTGTACTGGCGAAGTAGAGTGCAGACTGACGAGGCCACAAAAGCGCTGAATGCGATTCTCATGTCTAACAGCCGCCGCCCCGGCTAGCCTGACGCGGACGGCGGCCGCGGCCACTAAGACATCTCTTGCCTCCCTATGCAAATGTTGACCCTGGGTTGAAGGGCGTTATTGGGGACAGTTACTGAAATATCTCGTCTCATCATCTTTTCACGGACACCCTCCACTCTGAGATGAATGGTGATACATCATCCTCTCTGACCATCTAGGGATTATATGTACGAGGGGTTCATATGACTTAGCCAGTTTCACACTCTTATGGGGTGGGGCTTTTTTTTTTGCTCCCTCATGCACACAGGTCAGTAATATAGAGGCGCTAGTCAGAGTTCACTGGATCCAGAACCTTTCACACGTGTAAATCTATCTTCGCGATGGAACATACTGCCATTATATCTCTGCGCAAACAATTGCACATCCATTTCCCACACTCTTAAAGTTTCAATGGTTCACATGAAACTTAATAACAATTTTGTCAGAAAAAACAAATTATCTACTGGCTGGTGCAGTAATTCGTGGAACTGAAGGGAAACGCGGTGGGTCCCTTGCTTTTGCTTGAGGAGAACTCCGAAAAACCCAAGGCACACACAACTTCCTCGCAAAAAACAAAGGCCGGGTCATTGTTGCTCTGCGCCAAAGGCGCCTCCACTCTTGCCGTTGCAGGATACAGAGAGCACTCTCTCCTTCCAAGTCCCAAATCTTCTTGACTTCCTCTTGCTCCGTTTCTCAGCTGTCCAGGGCCTGGTTTTGACAGAGAGTGGACCATGATATAGCGCCTCCTTGTTTTCAACATATCTTGCAGAAACCTCAGTTAGGTAAACTAAATATCCTCCACTCTAGTATGAGTGTACCTAGCTAGACAGCCTAAGTCCATTTAGAGGATACGACAGAAGTAGAGACATAAACAAGGAGAATTGCTCAATGGATCAATTTGCCTGAGCTAGAGATGGATAGGCTAACTGCAACCCCAGGACTAAGACCGTCACTCCCAACGGTAGGACCTTTGTGTGCTACATACTTGCTTACTAAGACAAATAAATGAACTAAAGAGAGCGATACTCTTCGGATGTGTGAAAGTCAATTAGCATTGCTCACACAATGTTACACTATGGTAGCGTAACGCGCTATTTCCACTTAGCTTTGCTTTTTAAGAATGATGCCAGTACTGCACAATAAACTTACATGGATTGGTGTAACTTGAGGAAGGTTTATACATTAGCCTCTTGTCTCCTGGTACATACTATATGAGGCCATAGGTAATCCCCGTTCCTAAATGGAAGGCAAAAGTCAAGGGATCTCGAAAACTCCAAGGTGCATCTTTCACACAGACTGCACAGGCTCATGCCTCTTCCTTAACAAACAGATGGTTACCTGCAAGATTCCAGAGAACCAGAGAGAGTATTCATTGTATGATTTGTGCCGTATATCCTTACCATAAGTTGTGCGTCGTTATAGATGTACGGTGCCTGTGTGGGTGTGTGCGTGCTGTGCTCTCTGTGTTGTTCACGACCCGCGACCCACCACTGTCGCTCATTAGTGTCAGTGAAGTAATTGTTATAGATTAGGGTTACATAAAATTATCATCGACGATGAAAGACAGCAAAGAACTAATAGAACACTCGAAGGGATGCTCCTACCTGTTCGACTTTTCGGACTCCCCTCGGGCTATAATTTTCTCTCATTCTGAGAATGGCAGTGGAGACCCCAACAGAGCGTCACCGACAAGCTGAATGACGAGGAGGCATGGAAAGATAAAACTTTGAGAAACCGTGGTAACTGGGGCCGTATGGGCATTATCGGCAGGAGGTGAAAAACTGAAGACCAGAGTAGCCCTTTTTCTTCCCCTATGAAACCATGTCACGCACACGCCACAGCATCATACGCTCGCTCTCCTCACAGCCCTATAATTTGCGAGGCAATAGAGTTCCTCAACAAAGAGTGACTTGTGCCCTTAAAATTGGTCCAGCCTGTAACAGGAACAGCATTGAGAGTCGCCTCTGTTGGCCAAACACAGCACCACATATATATATGATACCACCTCTCATATAGCCACCAATCCCAGATTGCGTGAATGTTCCGGCTCTCAGAGAATAGAGTTCCAGCTTCAGTAACCTCTGCGACTGCACCATAGGCGCTAAACCCAGACAACTGAACCTTTGGTCCTATGGCATTCACCACACTCCACCATTGTTGGAGGGCGGCGGTGCTTTTTAAGCCGTGCATGTCAGTAGAAACTCTAGGATATCTTGTCAACTAGTGCTCTCCAATTTCGTCTACCATCAGATAGCGACTCAACAGACATCGCGTCACTCCCAGTGTGAGGATGGCTATGTGACTCGGACACAGCATGCCTAGATTGAGAATGGAAAGCGCTCCCGGTGATTGTGTGTGTGGTGTGTGTGTGTGTGTGTGTGCTGTGTGTTTCTTCTTTGACAGGGCAGAGAGCAGACGGCGCCTTCATTCAACGAGAGAGTTCCACCGGAAAGGAGAATGCTGTTCTGTGAGTTTAAAAGCACTGGAATGCTGGTCACGAATCGAGGCGCTCGAGCTAGAAAATGTACTTGAAACGAGGAGACGGAGCTAACATCGCTTTTGAGGAGCCAAGAAGAATGTCATCACGCTCATCAGGGTCCCATTCAGAAAGTGCGGAGAGGAAGGAAAATAGGGCAACTATGTGCGGGACATCAGGATTTTCTTATTCCAGTCTTCCTCACACGATACTACGTGTCTGACCTTATAAGACATTGTCCGATTCTGAGTTATACTATAGATTTACAGTCGGACCATGCAGTGGACCCTTCTGGAACTTGAATACAACCAGATTTCTTTAGGGTAAAAAGATGGAGTCTTAGCTGGGATTGACAGATCCCAAAGCAAGAGTAGATTGAAATTATGTGCAAAATTTTGTGTGCACATGCCATGAATTTCCCTGGGAAGCGTTTTCATATATTTTTAACAGATTCCAGAGAGGCCCAGCCCACACCCCAATATTAACTATTTGTCTGAAAGGATTCCCAGTGCCCCTGTACCTCATGAACTGACTGAAGGCTTTATAGTTGGTAAGGGTGTGGTAGTCCTCCTCGGAGAACACATGCTCCACATCCTCCAAGCCCCAGGTCAGAAGCAGGGCAGCCGAGGACTTCTGTTCCACCTGCTGAGTGGGGGACAGCGTGGTAAGGTGGGGCTCCCCGACTCCTCTGCCAGGCACCCTTCAACGTCTCACGTAGTCTCCACCAGTTTCCTGCTCCCCTCTGCAGTCCAGTTCCCATGCGTTACAGACCCCAGCTCTGGCAGCATCCCCCCCATCCCCATGCTGACCTGACGCCCCGATTCCTCGTCCTTACTTCCTAACTCTACTCACCTTTTGCCCCCCATCTCCTTCTCCCCTTTTCCTCCTCTTCGTCTTTTTCTCTTTCTTTTCTCGGTGCTTCCTTCTTCGCTTCCGACCTGGTCCGGTTCCATACTCGCTGCCGCCGCTCTCTGACTTCTCCCGGTACTCATCCCGCTCTGAGCCAAATTCCTCTTCGCTGTCCTGAGGAAGAGAAATAAAAATAACACTTATTCATTCTCACCATGTGCCAAGAACTGTTCTTAGCACGAAACATATTTTCTCTCTTCCCATCTTTACAACTATCCTATGGAACAGTAGTTGATCTATATTTATTCACTTTTTTACAGAGGAAATTGAGGCACAGGGAGCTAACTACCCAGCCAGGAAGACAGAGGACTTCTAGGCTCTGAATTCACGCAATCTTCTTCCAAGACTGTGGTTTTCTCTTCCCCTCTGTATTGGGAATTAAACCCGGGGCTCAAACCTGTGGGGCAGGCTCTCCCCCAGTGAGCTACAGCCTCAGCCAGCCAGTGTGCTCCCAACCTCTTCTCTCAGACTGTAGGGCAAGTTACAGTGAGTGACAGCCGGAGAAAGTGGGTGAGGGTTCCGGGTCCAAGAGATGCAGGTGAGATACAGGACTGGAGCCTCGTGACATCAGGGACACCTCGACTCAGGCAACCAGGGCCAGAGCAGATGGACAGTCTCTGGGAGGAGGGCCCTGGAGCCTTGCTCAGGCATCAGGGACCCTGGGTACTCACGAGCTTCTTGCGTTTCCGGGGCTTGCCTGGCTTGTTTTCCTTCTGCTTTTTGGGTCCTCGCTTTCTCTTCTTCACACCCAGTGCTGAAGGCAGCGGCCGGATATCATCTTTATCTTTGGAGAGAAGAGAACCAGAAAACCTAAGCTTGGAGCACCCCACTCCCTGAGGTTCTTCACGGTCCCCTTTCTTCCCAGCTCAGTCGCACTCTCTAGGAACGCGAGCATCCATTCCTCTAAATTTCCCGACCCGTCACCGGATGCAAACAGACGGCTTGTAGTACTCTGGGATCCTCTGATTCTGAATGGGAGGTCAAGGGTCAGAGAGGAAGAGCGGCCAAGCCCCTCCTTTTCCCCCTCCTACTACCAAGGGACCAGACTCTAGGCCACCGGCTCAGACTGTGGCAGGTCCTTTCAGTCCTCGCCAGGGCTCCTCCTGCTTTCCCCTCACTCTGCCAGCTGGCAGCTTGCCCAGGAACCGGGGAAGCCATGCCCAGCTGCTGGCCTGGCCTGACCCCAGCACTTGGAGTAGGGAGACACAAGCTGGCAGCTCCCTAGGCCAGATGCTGAGAAGGGAGAGCCAAAGGTGGACACCCGGGTTCTCACACTGACACCCTGGGGCTCTGACATCCTTTTTGCCAAGAGGGAGGCCTCTATGTACATTTTCTTGGATAATCACCCCAATACAGCACTGGGGCAGAAGAAATTCTCAGCTGGTCATGCTACCCTCTTGCCCACAGGACCAGTGTCTGTCTATCCGCCTCTTCACATCCTAACTCAGCAAAAGGAAGTCTGAACAATTCCCTACTTCTCCCAGAGCACTGGGTCTGCCTCCAGATCTTTCCCCAGGGGCTGTACCCTTGAGCTCACGGCCTTACCTTTCACCTCTGTATTTTTCCCAGACATGCTGACTCATACACACACACACACACACACACACACACACACACACACACCACGCATATATGCATTACAGGGACACAAATAAGGATATAATCACAGAACAGACATAGGTGACATGCGCAATCTCTAATTCACACACACACACACACCACACACACACACACACACACACACACACACACACACACACACACGCCTGTACCTGCTTCAGCACAGCTATGTCCCTGGCTCTCTCCCCGGAAGGCTCTGTCAGAGGGCTCAGGACAGGTTCTTCCCTGATATGACACCACCCCATTCTCTCTGACCCCTGCCAGTCTGCTGAAGTTGGGGACCAGAGTTGTTTCTTGCAGAGTAAGCCCTTATCTCTCTCTCTCTCTCTCTCTCTCTCTCTCTCTCTCACACACACACACACACACACACACACACGAATGCCACACAGAAATGGGGCCCTGGTTCACCTTCCCCCACCCCCACCAATCACTAGACTAACCAGCCAGACCTGTCTTGTCCAAGCAGAGGCAGCTGCCGCCAGAGGGGAAAGCCAGGACTTGGCCCAGCCTCTTGCTCTAGGACACACAATCCTCCTTCCCTCAAGAGCCAAGGGAAAATTAGCCACAATTAACACCCCAGGCCTGGGTTTCCGATCTGATGCTACCTTTCCTTCCGCCTCCACAATCTCAAGTCCCTGTGAGCAAAAACACTCTAAGATGGGGTGTGGGCATGCAAAGAGGCTGCCTGCCCAGAGGCAGTGTGTGAAAAATGATCCAGGGCTGTAATAGGAAGTCAGACGTCATGCCCAGCAGCTGGCTCCCCTTAACTCTAGGGACTTGGGTTAACGCGAACATGGAAACGAAGACCGCGGGGCAAGTGGCAAGGGCAGGCCAGGCTACGCCAACTGGCTAAGGATCAGGGGAAGTGGCCCGCGGGGGTCACCCTGGGTGTGTGGGGCGAGGAAGCCTGTGAACTCCACTTCCCACCCAGCCCGGCAGGAGGTTCTCGGTTTTAGGCCGACTTCGGTGGCCAGCAGAGGGGAAGAATGGCGAGGAGCGGCAAGGGAGGGTAATAAAGCAAATCTAAGCCCCAACCTCTGTCTCAGCAGCCTCTCAATGCTGGCTGCGAGCCCAGACTCTCCCACATCCCGGCTCAGACCTCGGGAAGGTGGGGAGGGCGAGGGCGGAGTCTGGCAGGAGGGCCTGTGGGCGGGGCCTGGGCGCGGGCGCGCCTTCCTCCCGCCCCTCTCTCCTAATCTCGCCATCAATCTCTCACACTTATATTTATTTTTTTCTCAAATTCCCCTCCCTCCCCCAACAACGAACCTCCATAATAGGCCTGCCGCACATGCGTACTGAATGCAGGAGGTGGGTTTGTATTTTCAGACCTTTTGCAAAGAAACTACCAGAATTTTCCGCACCACCCACAATCATTTCCCCACCCCCATCCCCACCCCCCAAGGAATCACATCTATATATTATGTTATATTATTTCTCTAGACTTGCCAGAAGGGGGAGGGAGAAGAAATGAGGTTTTTCTTCAGCTTCCTGCTCCCTTCCCCCACCAACGCGAATGCTATTATTTTAAACGTTTAACAATGTAAGGAGACTGGAGCGAGGGGGGAAGGGATAAAAATTGGTCTTGGGTAAGAATGTAAAACAAAATGGTGAGATTCAAAGCAGTCGCACTGAAAAACAATGGGAGAGGCTCTCACGCGTACAAATTCATATTCCAGAAAGAGACGAGGGCGGGCAGCCCGCACGGAGCTCCTTAGAGGAGACTCATTTTCCCCACACTTAGGTAGACGGATAATGAGTACGCTAAAAATATTTTTTCCAAAGTTTTACCTCCAAGTCATCTGAGGGGGTGTATCTGGGTCACTTACTTGACTTGGAGGGCTGGAATGGGGTGGGGGGGGGGGGTGAGACTGCCCAGCGAGACCGAGGAGGTGAGATTTGATTTCAAATATAAAAATTTAAAAAGCATTGGACGCCTCTCAAGGATTCAAGGAAGCAGAGACGGGGAGGGAGGGCGCCACACAAAGACCCATGTCGACCTCAGGCTGGTTCCTTCTCCTCCCCTGCAGGCACCCAGGTCCCGGGGTCAACACCCGAGCCCGAGGTGGGGACAGAGGTGGGGACAGAGCTGGCGGCCCCCGGCTCACCTGCCCAGCCTCCTTTCCCCAGCCAGCCGCAGGCTGCAGCCCTCCCTCCCCACCCCCCGGGATCTTTGATCACCCCCAGCCCAGCCCAGCGAACCCCGCGGGCTCGGCGGACTAACTTTCTAAACTTTTCCCCCTTTTCGGGTAAGCCTAGCAGGGGGAATGGGCAGCAGAGCACTGAACACTTCACCCACCCACCCCTCCCAAGGCCGTCTCGACAAGTGCGACATGGAGTCCCCCTGGCCAGTGGGATAGTTTTACAGGCAACGTTGTGAAGTTTTGGTGCCTGTGTGCTGCTGAGACCTGGGGGTGTGGACGGCCCCCCAGTCGGGGGTGCGGACGGACACCTATCCGAAAGAGGACGGACACCGCTCCCCTGGGGGTGGGGGGTGGAGGGGGGTGACTGCTGGGTGGCCGGCTCAGGGTCTGTCCCCGGCACAGCTGGACCAGCTGCTCAGGAGTGCCCAGATGACCTGTCATCCCGGGAGAAGGGTGCAGAGCGACGGTCCAGCCCAGAGCAGCGGGGTGGGCCGCTCACGCCCCCCGGCGTGGTCAGGGTGTGTGGGTGGTGTCATGCGGAGAGTGACAGTGAGTGGCAGCCACGTGAGGGAGTCCCAGCTGGGCAGTTCGGCCACCCCAGACGGACGGGGTCACGGGGGCGGGGGTGGGGGGTGGGGGGGGGGTGGAGGCCCTGCACTTGACACAAAAGAGCCCCGGGGCAGAGAGGACGAGGGTGGGGCCGGGGGCACCCGGCTCCCCAGACACTCTCCCGTCTCGTGTGTGTCCCCCCTAATCTGCAGTGACCCCCGATCTCGCCGGCCAGCTGGGGAGGGGAGGGGGAGGAGGACGGAGCGGGGGGGGGATGGGGAGTGGAGGGCAGGTCCCGGGCAGCCCGAACTCCAGGAAGTGGTCTGTCTGCGCGGAGCGTGGTCCCCCGCCGGCCCCGAGCCCTCCGGCCGCGCTGCCCACACGCACACGCCCCCCTCCCCGCGTGCCACCGCGCGCCCCGGAGTTGGCGGGCACCGAAGTCCCCCCTGGCAGGTGGAGGGGCCGCGTGGGGGTGGGAGGGGGTGTGGGGGGGTCCACCGAGTCCCGACCGCGCTGGAGGGCGTCGACACGGAACTCCCGCCACCCATCCACCCACCCACGCCGCCGCCGCGCGGACCCCACCGGGGACCGGGCCCCCGGGGCGCTCACGCGGCCGCCCCTCCCCCACGCGCCCCTCCCCCCCCCACGCCGCCGTCCGGTCGCCGGGGGCTCGGTGGGTCCCTCGCTCGGCCTGGGGGGGTGGTGGATGCGTGGGTGGGGGTGGGCAGAGGGGGGGGACACACGACGACGACCCTGGCTTCGCCGCGGCCGTTTCCTGCCTACCCCCTCCCCGCCGAGGGTGAAAAAAAAAAAAAAAAAAAAAAGATCTCCTCCCCCGAAAGCCGCGACCAAGTGGCCCGGTCCGCGCGCGCAGCTCGCGCCCAGCGCTCTCCAGCCCGGGCGGCGGCGGCGGCGGCGGCGACCGCGGTGGCGGCGGGGGAGGGTGCGGCGGGGAGGGGAGGAGGCCTGGCCCCAAGGCCGCCAACGCCGCCGCCAACGCCAACGCCGCCGCCCGGACCCGTCGGGACCGGCCGGGCGCCCGCCGGGGACTCGGCTCGGCTCGGCCTCCCCGGAGGCTCCGGGCCCCGCGGCTTGGCTCGGCTCGGGCCCGGGGACGCAGTCGGGGCGGACGCTTACCTGGCGGCGGGGGCGGCGGCGGCGGCGGCGGCAGCGGCGGCGGCGGCGGCGGCGGGAAGAGGTGGCAGCTGGGGGGGCTGTGGCGGTCGCGGCCCCGGTCGTGGCCCGGCCCGCGCCCGAGGACTCCCTCTTCGTCGTCCTCCTCCTCGTCCTCGTCGGCCGCCTCCACCTCCTCCTCCTCCTCGTCGCCCTCTTCTTCCTCCTCTTCTTCCTCCTCCGACACCACCATCTCCTCCTCCTCCTCCTCCTCGTCCCTCAGAGGGGAAGCCATCCTGTGGCTCTGGCCCCCCCACCACCCCCCCACCCACCGCCCGCCCGCCTCCCCCACCGCTACCACCACCACCTCCTCCTCCTCCTCCTCCTCCTCCTCCTCCTCGGCGGCGGCGTCCTCCTCCTCCTCCTCCTCCTCACCGCCTCCCCCAGCCCCCCAAGCCCCCGGGCCACCCCCCTCCAGAACACCCACCCCCGGGGCCGGCGTCTGAGGAGGGGGCCGCACCACCCCCAAAAATGTTCTTGGAAAAAATTTAAGGACTTTTTCCCCCTTCTCTCTTTCCTCCCAAGAGAACAAGAAAGGGAGATCGTTTTTTAAAAAAAAATTATATATATATGTATATAAAAGTTTTCGACTTCTCTCTACCCCCCTCGGTTGCTTTAAATATATTTAAATTCTGAGGGGGGCGCTCAGAAATATTTCTCAGAGCTCAGGCACTAAGATGGCCGCCTTGAAATTATTTTTAAAACAACCCCCCCTCCAGCACCGCCACCCCCTCTATAAAGAAAGAGAGAGGGGGGTAAAATCCCCTTTTAAAACAAAATGGCTGGCTTAATATTTCATTTTTCATACACCCCCCCCTTCTCCCTGCTACATCCCATCTCCAAGCTTCTACTCAGAAACCCACTAATTTCTCCCTTTTTTCATAACTGATTAGTGCACAGATTAATACATTTTCCTTGTGTATTGAGAGAGAGAGAGAGAGAGTGTGTGTGTGTGTGTGTGTGTGTGTGTGTTGGGGGGCAAGAAGGATTTCTGCATAAAACAAAAATGGCTGCTGTGACTTAACTCCCCCCCTTATAAAAATATTTGGGGGGGCATTAATCAGTACTCATGCTCAGTCTGACATCAGCATAAATTGTTAAAGGTTAACTAGTTAGATACTAGTCCAACTAGATTGAATTTTTCTTTTCTTTACTAGTCTTGTTCCTCCCCCACCTCCCTTCTCTAAAGAAAAGCTTTTTTTTTTTTTTTTTTCTGAATACTTCAGAAGGGAGTGGTTTGATGTGAAGGTTTTTTTTTTCCCTTCAGGCATTGAAAAGGAAAAAGATGAAATATATGTTTATATATAACTCTCTGCATACCTCATTGAAGTCAAAATGCATTTAATTGTGTACGTGTCGTTTAAATGAGAAGCAGTACTGGGTTTTTTTTTTCTTCTTTCTTAAAAAAAGTGACAGAGATCCTAGTGACTTTTGGGGAGAGACATGAATAGATACGATGATTGAGTTTTTTCAAAGGAGTCCATGTTTGATTCTCTCTTCGCCCAGCCTTTTCGGGGTCTTGTAATTGTTGTCAATTTTATCTCTGCTCTTCCCCCCTCCCCCTCCCCCTCCAGTTGCCTGCTTGTAAAATCGACTGACTTGGGAAATTAATTTGGGGGTAAATAGGACAGATTTTTGGAATAACGAGTCAAGTCTGGAGATTGTGAAATCCTTTTTTCTCCTGTTTCAGTGTCCATCATCTCTTCCTCCATGATCTTCCTATAAAGTAGAAGAAACCGAGGCACTGGGGGAAAGTAGCGGACGGAAAAGCAGAGAGGTAGGCGTGCTCTCGGGCCTTCTCGCCGAGCTGGCTGACCCGGGACTTCCAACCGGCTCCCAGTGTTTATCTTCAGGTGGGACCAGGGGTCAGGTGGCCAGCGGACAAGGAGTCCAGAAGTAAGTTTGGCCTATAGAGATTTGACAGAGCCGAGAATGGAACTTGCCAAGAAGCAGGGCAGGTAGCCCGGGGCCTTCTCTCTCTTCCCTCTGCCCGCTTTCCTCCCGTTCGTTCTCTGGACCTGGCCTCTGGAGGAAACATCTCCTGGGTCATTTCTCTACTGCCCCTCAGCTTTGCAGTGTGCACAAGGACCCCAAGAAGAAGGTAGGCGACAACCCAGAAAGTATCCGTGACAAAGAAATCGTCCACAAATGTTTGTTTGCAATGCTAAAGTGTTGATTGATGGTCTACTCCCTGCCCCACCCCCGACACACACACACACACACACACACACACACACACACACACACACACTAGCACTTTATTGAACATTGGTTTCTGTCTTTTTTCTTTTTTTTTTTTTTTTAAGTGGAATTCTCTTGCTATGGGCCCATATTGTCCCGACCCATCCTCTCTCAATCTCGTTACTAGTCTGGGTGGGTATCCCTTCTTTCTGTTTGTGGGCTCCTCTCTAAGTGTGCTCTATTCGTCACTGAGACTCTCTCGTACCTTTGACTCGAAGGGTGTCATCCTTTCTAAGTGACCCCCCATCTCTGGCTCCTGTTTACCTCTCTCTTCCAGCCTGTGAACGCATGTGGGTCCTCCTGTATGCCTGACAAGTACGTGTGTGTGCCTCATCCAGAGACTGAGAAGGTGTCTACACAGCACGTGGCAGCAGTCTCCTGTGCTAAGCCCTCTGCCTGCCTGACATATGTGTCCTGTGCAGCAGGTGTGGGTGTCTGAAGGGGCCAATGGGCCTCCCCGTGCAGGCCTGCGGCCTCGGCTCTCCACCGCTGGCCCAGCTCCTGTCCTGGGTTACCACCCCGTCTCCTCTGCCTGTGGCCTCACTCCTGCTCTTCTTGCTTCCTAGTGACCTCTGGAGCTGTCTTCTCACCTCGCCTCTGCCTGCCTCTCTACCTGCACACTTCTGCTCTGGTGTTGCCTGCCTGCCTGTCTGTTCCTCCCTCACTGGCTGGCAGCTTCTTTCTCTCCCTGGTTGTCTGTCTGCGTCTCTGGCTGGTTGCCCACCACTCTCTCTCTCTAGCCATCTGTCTGCCCGCCTGCCTGTCTCTGTCACTTTTAAAGCCCGAATCTCTTGGTTTGTCTACCTTCCAGGACTGGCCACGGTTTCCCATAATGGTCGCCTCTCATCTTGACCTTCTTGTCTCTGCGCCCGCTAAGTTCATCACTTTTCTCCCCCTCTTGAGCTCTGTCCTCTCGCCTGTCTGTCACGCTGTCTGCTGCTCTCCCACTGTTTAATGTTTGTGCCTTTTTTTTCTACTTATCAGCTTTTTCTCCCTTGGCTTCCGAGGGTGGTGTCAACAACCTACCAATGGGGTCAGTTTCTCTCCCCAGGCCTTTCGGTCCTCTCTGGCCTTAAAGTCTCATCAGCATTCACAGCGGATCCCTTCCCGCCTTCTTTCACGGCTCCTTTTTAATTATCTCTTTCTACCTTGCTGCCTTCCCAGGCAGTCTGCCTCCTCAGTCTTTTTGTTGGTTTCCCAGTCTCTGTGTTCCTGGCTTTTTGCTGTCTGCTTAGCAGGTTCTGGCTGTCCACATCTCGGCTTGCTTTTCTTTCTTCTTGTTTGTTTTAGGTATTTATCTCCAGTCAGCTCTCAAATAGACATAAACATGGTCTGAAATTCTAAAAGTATGAAACCTATAAAAAGTCGATCTCGGGGCTAGAGAGACAGCTTAGTAATTAAAGAGCATTGGCTGCTCCTCCAGAGGACCCAGGTTTGGTTCCCAGTACTGTCACGATGGCTGACAAACATCTGTAACTCCACTTTCAGGAAATACAACGCCCTCTTCTGGTGTCTATGGGTACTGCACACATGATATACATACACTGAGATAAGATACATAAAAAATAAAAATTAGGGGCTGGAGAGAGCCGGCTCAGCTGTCAAAAGCTCTTCTTGTTCTTGCAGAGGACTTGGGTTTGGTTCCCAGCACCCACATGGTAGCTCACAACCACCCTTCTGTAACTCCAGTTCCAGGGAATTCGACACCCACTTCTGACCACCAAGAGCACTGGGCACACATGTGATACACATACACACATGTAATACACATATACACATGCAGCAAAATCACTTGTATACATCAAATAAAGAGATGATTTTTAAAAATAAAACTTTTAATGAAGAAAAAAAAGTAAGTCTCCCATATATCCTTCTCTTCCAGGCTCAGAATTCCTCTTCCAAGAGTCAGTCACTGTCACCCTTTCCAGATGCCACTCCAGGGAAGTCCACACATGTGAACCCCGTCCGTCACTCTCCTGCACACAGATACTCCCGTCACCCTTGCTGTGTTTCTCCCCGCCTCTCTCCCAGGTTCGCTGGGTACTCTTGTCTCTCGTCAGCTCGTCAGGACTGCCTGACTTTGCTGGGCTCGCCACCTCTTCCCTCCTGGCTTTCCGGTCCTACTTTTTTGTCAAAGGTTTATTTATTTATTATTTTGTATACAGTGTTCTGCCTGCCCGTACATCTGCATGCCAGAAGAGGGTACCAGGTCCCAATATAAATGATTGTGAGCCACCATGGGGGTGCTGGGAATTGAACTCAGGACCCCTGGAAGAGCAGCCAACACTCTTAACTGCTGAGCCATCTCTCCAGCCCCCTCTGCTTCTACTTTGTAGGTGTGACAGAGACAGGTGTCATCTTCTTAATTGACTGGTTGCTCTCTACTTGCCTTTCCCACCACAGCAGCGCTTAGGAAGGGCTCCCTCTCACTGATCTGTTCTGTTCCGCCTGATGAGTTGTCTGGATGGCAGCACACCCTTGTCTCTTCACTACAGTGTGTGTTTTGAAAAGACATGCCCACACACACTGGAAGTGCCGAACTGCCGCACCAGTGCAGGTGGACTTCCTAAGTACAGTCGGGCTGAACTGTGCTCATGTGCACATAAAGTAGGCAGACGCCTGCTTGCTCTTCTTGTCTAGGCTTACATGCACACTCTTCTTTTCGAGGGAGACACAATCTAACTGTGTAGCCCAGGCTGGCTTTGACTTGAAGATCTTCCTGGGCCTCCCAAGCGCACGTCTGTAGGCATGCCCCGCCATGCCTAGGCCTATGTGGATTCTTCTAGAGGCCTCTGACTCTGGACCCTTTGGGGTTGTTGACTTAGGTCTGTCCCATTTGCCTTCTTCCTTATCTACAAAATGTGTTCTTTATTAAAACTTCCCCCCCCAACCCTACCTCAGACCCTTTCTTCCAGCTCCTGTCCATGCTCTTAGAGTCAAAGACTCAGCGGGTAACCAGATCTCTTTGAGAAGATGATAAGATTTCTCCATGTACACTGTTGTTTCGTTTTGCTTCTTAAATGGCCTGTGTTCTTGGATTTAAAACTCTTTCAGCCTCTCTCGCTTCTTGGTTCTGTCTTTCATCTGTCTGTCTTCCTCTCTGTTTTAGCCTTTCCTGACTGACTGCCTCCCTGCCCTTCTAGCTGCCCGGCCTGTATGCCATCCTGCCCGTCCGTCTGTTGGGTTCTCCGTTTGCCTGCAGCCATGCATGTTACAGCACCTGGTAAAGTGTGAGGCACGTGTTTACAGAGGCAGTCCTCTGTCTTCCTTTTTACCCCTCTCTTCCTTTTTACCCTCTGTCTTCCTTTTTACCCTCTGTCTTCCTTTTTACCCCTCTCTTCCATCACCTTCTGCTTCGTTCTCTCTTGGGCTTTGCTTGACTGCGTTTATCTTAGAAGCACTGCCTACTTCTCAGAGTCATTTTTCTTTTTCCTTGCCAGCCTGTTTTCCTGCCATCCTCTATCTGCTCAGTTCTTGTCTCTCCGTCCGTCCGTCCATCCGTCCGTGTGTACGGGTTCCTCTGGATGTCTTCTCTCTGTTCGTTCTCTCAGTCCTTGGGCCTTTCATCTGCCTGTGTGCTCACTGTCTCCAGACGCCTGTCCCCGCCATCAAGTTCAGTGTGGCCACCAGTGCTCTGTTCCTGCATTTCCAGAAATCAGAAAGGTTGGAATCCCGTGACTAATCGGTGGAGACTGTTTGTTTATTTAGAAGAGTGCCCAGGTGAGAACAAGGACTATATGGACATGCAGTTACCAATGCAAACTAGAAGCTGATGGAACTTCCCAGTGTAAGATAAAGAACACGGAAAAGCATTGAGGAGACCCCCACGTAAGGAGTGAGATTATCTAAAGCAAAATCAAGAAATGTATTTAAAGCAATAGTTACAAAGCCCTCAGATTATAGAAAGTTATAAACTATTTGGCTAGAAAAAGACAGACTCTCTTTCAAGGGCAGCAAAGATCTGCTCTATGCAGACAAGCCAACGAGTTTCATCATAGACCTTCATGTGCTGGGCCGGGGAGATAGTTCAGGGGGAAAGTGCATGTCACACAAGCCTGAGGACAGAGTGCCTTCTCCAGCACCCACTTCAAAGCCAGTGTGTGTGTGTGTGAGAGAGAGAGAGAGCGCACTTGTGTGTGTGAGAGAGTGCACACACGTGTGTGTGAGAGAGTGTGCACTCGTGAGTGTGTGTGTGAGAGAGTGCGTGCACGTGAGTGTGTGTGTGTGTGTGTGTGTGTGTGTGTGTGTGTGTGTGTGTGTACAAAATATGTATGTGTTCACAGTGTTAGGGAGACCTTCAGGCATGTGACCCCAAGTGAAAAGCCTGATCTAGGAACCCAATGAGAATGAGTGAGAGCACAGACAAGCCTGTAGACATTTGGCAATCTACAGTTTTCAGTCCAAGGAGAGAATAAAGAGATCCCCAATTATCTTTTGAAATAAATGTTAGAGATAAAAGTGAAAGAGAGGCCGGGCGGTGGTGGCACACTCCTTTAATCCCAGCACTCAGGAGGCAGAGGCAGGCAGATTTCTGTGAGTTCGAGGCCAGCATGGGCTACAGAGTGAGTTCTGGGAAAGGTGCAAAGCTACACAGAGAAACCTTGTCTCGGAAAAAAAAAAAAAAAGTGAAAGAGAGGTAGATGCTCAGGATATCCTAGACCTAACCATGGAATTTTAGTGATGAGAGGTCATCCAAGTCATTGGTCCCTAAATTGTACTGTCCTAGAAAAGTCTAGCCTTACTCTGAGATTTTATATATATATATATAATCATATAATGTGTGTGTAACACACACATTACACACACACATATACATATATCAGGCTGGCTTCACAAAGATCTTCCTGCCTGAGTCCTGAGGGCCGGGATTAATGGTGTGTGTCACCACACCCGGCCTAATTTAGTCATTCATCTGTAATATGAATCACAGAAAAATCACACAAATTTTCACAAACGCAAACAAAAGTTGAACGTCATTGTGTGTCTGTCGTAGCTGGTGAGAATGTTGCATAGGAACTAAGTTCTTCCTGTTCCTTTACTCTTCTAAGTCATGTATTTGATCCGTGCATGTATACACGAGGCCATGAGCTCCATCTCCAGAACTCACCTAAAAAGCCAGCATTGGTGTGCAGACCTGGGGTCCCACTCTGGAGAACCCTGGAGCTGGCAGCTAGCTAGCTTAGTCTAATTAGCACGTCCCAGGTCCTAGTGAGAAACCCTACCTCAAAACACAAGGTAGACAGAAAACCTCAACCTCTGGCTTCCACGTGCACCAGAACACATGCGCGTGTATAATTTCACACAACACACACATGCAATAGTCATAACAACTCTTTATTTAAACCAGTAAATAATAATATTAAAATGAACATTTACCCATCATTCAACATATTAAATATAATATCACTGGTATCGTTAAAACCTCATGTAGGGGCTGGAGAAATAGCTTGGCAGTGAAGACCACTTACTGCTCGCGTAAAGGACATGGATTCATTTTCCAGGACGTATGTGGCAGCTCATAGCTATCTAGTTCAGTTCTAGCAATCCAATGCCCTCTGACCTCCCTGGTCTCCTGCATAGAACTGCTCATACATGCATGCAGACACACAAACATACACATAAATAAAAAATAAATAAGAAGTAAAATAGGAAAACCTCATGTGGTACTAATGTTTCTACACATTCCCATCCTTTACCACCACCCAAATTTTGGGCTTAAAATTTGCTTGTTTTGCCGGGTGGTGGTACATGCCTTTAATCCTAGCACTCAGGAGGCAGAAGCAGGCGGATCTCTGTGAGTTCAAGGCCAGCCTGGTCTACAGAGTAAGATCCAGGACAGGCTCCAAAACTACACAGAGAAACCCTGTCTTGAAACCCCTCCCCCAAAAAAATTTGCTTGTTTTTGGGCTAGAGGAGATGGTTCAGTGGTTAAGAGCACTGGCTGTGCTTCCAGAGGCCCTGGGTTTGATTCCCAGTACCACATGGTAGCTCACAACCATCTGTAACTCCAGTTTGAGGGGACCCAGCACCCTCTTCTGGTCTCTGTGAATACCAGGCATACATGTGGTACACAGACATACATCCAGGCAAAACACCGTACACATAAAATAATTTTATAAAATAATTTTTTTAATTAAAAACAATTTTTCTTTTCCTTCACATCTGTAACTTTAAAAAAACATTTATTTATTTGTTTGGTGTGCATGTGTGTGTGCGTGTGCATATGTGCGTGTGCATATGTGTGTGTGTGTGTGCGTGCGCACGCGTGTGTGCGTGCACATGTGCCTGCACACCTCAAGCTCTAGCACACATGTGGAAGCCAGAAGACCTCTTCAGAACTCACTTCTTTCCTTCCACCATGAGTGGTCCTGAGATTGAACTTGGTTCATTAGGCTTGGTAATAAACCCCTCTACCCACTGAACCATCCCATAGTCCATTGTAACTTCTTAATTTTTAAAACTTTCTAATCTATAGAAAAACCTGAAAGAGGCCAGTATTCCGGTTCTCCTCACATAGACTCACCTGATAGTTAAAATTCTGTACATTGGCAATGAGTGTGCTGGCTGGTTTTATGCCAGCTTGACACAGGATGGAGCCATTTGGGAAAAGCAAATCTCAGCTAAGAAAATGTCCCTAGCAGACTGGCCTGTGGGCAAGGCTGTGGTGCATTTTCTCAATTAATGATTGATGTGTGGGCCCAGCTCACAGTGGGCGGGGCCACCCCGGGCTGGTAGTCCTGGAAACCTGAGGAAGCAGGCTGAATGAGGAAGGTAAGCCAGTAAGAGCCATGGCTTTGTGCCAGCTCCTGCCTCAAAGAAAGTCCCTGCCCTGCTCGAGTTCCTGTCCTGATGGACTGTGATGTGGAACTGTAAGCTGAAATAAATTTCCCTTGTTAGTTCACAAGGTTTTTTTGTTTTTACATTTCTGAAATTCACTTGAGTTTATTGAACAAGGGCAGTTCAATAAGTTTCAGTTGAAGAACTTTGTTTCTTTGAAGGCCAGCATTTTATTGATTAACATGGGCAAACTTTTCATGGGTAGTTCATAAAGACATCTGAACATTGTTGATCACAAAAATACCTAACCTGTGGAGCAGACCTTTCTTTAATTTTAGCCACTGGGCAACTCAGGGCTTAAAAATATTTTTTTATACATTTCTTGAGAATTTTATATACATAGTCAATGTAATTTGATCATATATATTCATGCCCCAGTTCCTCCACTTACCTCTTTCCAGATCCACCCCCTTACTCCATTGCCACTTCCCAATTTCGTGTTCTTTTTATTTTGTTTTTTTTTTTGTTTTTCAAGACAAGATTTCTCTGTGTAGCTTTGGTGCCTTTCCTGGAACTCACTCTGTAGCCCAGGCTGGCCTCGAACTCACAGAGATCTGCCTGGCTCTGCCTCCCGAGTGCTGGGATTAAATTTTTTTATAACCAACTGGTTCAATTTGTGCTGCCTATATACTCATGGGTATGAAGCCATTCACTGGAATGTGGTCAGCCCATCAGGGACAACACCCTTAAAGAAAACTGACTCTGTCTTGAAGAAGTTATCAGCTATCAGTAGCTCTTCAGCTAGGGGTGGAGAGGTTCGTGAGCCTCCACGCTGAAATGTTGATTGGCTGCATCTTGTACAGCCATCTTGTACAGTAGTACGTAATGGAGTACTACTCAGCAGAGAAAAACTTGTGAAGGTAACCTGCGGTGAGTTCATGAGTGTAGTGGTCTTATCATATCCAGAAAAGACTGTTTCACTCTGGTCTGCAGAGCGAGATCCAGGACAGCCAGGGCTACACAGAAAAACCCTGTCTTGAGAAAACAAAAGAAAAACAAAAAAGAAAAGAAAGAAAGAAAACCAAAAAAATGATGCAGCCAAAACACTCATACATATAAAACAAAATAAATCCTTAAGATCTTGTCTGGAAAAAAAAAAGAAAGATTTAATTTTGCAACCAATAATAGATAATTTACTCCAGCCTGCTTAGACAGAAATTGTATTTCATTGTGCCTGTGATCACATTGTGGCTGAAGGTCCTCGGCTAGCCACATCTCAAGACACCAGTACATAAGGTCAGAGCTCCGACAAGACTCATTTTCCTTCCCCCACTGCAAGGCAACTTCTTTCTTTCTTTCTTTTTTCCTTTTATTTTATTTTACAATACCATTCAGTTCTACATATCAGCCACGGGTTCCCCTATTCTCCCCCCTCCCACCCCCTCCCCTTACCCCCAGCCCACCCCCATTCCCACCTCCTCCAGGGCAAATCCTCCCCCGAGGACTACAACCAACCTGGTAGACTCAGTCCAGGCAGGTCCAGTCCCCTCCTCCCAGACTGAGCCAAGTGTCCCTGCATAAGTTCCAGGTTTCAAACAGCCAACTCATGCAATGAGCACAGGACTTGGTCCCACTGCCTAGTTGCCTCCCAAACTGATCAAGCCAATCAACTGTCTCACGTATTCAGAGGGCCTGATCCAGCTGGGAGTCCCTCAGCCTTTGGTTCATAGTTCATATGTTTCCATTCGTTTGGCTATTTTTTTTTTACAATAATTGAGTAAAACCGAAATTTATTATAAGCCACAGTCGTCCTAGGGACCTCCATGCTATATATATAGCCTCCATGGTTCTATGGGTTGTGGTCTGAGTGTTCTTTATTTTATATCTAGAATCCACTTATGAGTGAGTACATACCATGACTGTTTGGGTTACCTCACTCAGGATGATTTTTTTCTAGTTCTATCCATTTGCCTGCAAATTTCATGCTTTCATTGTTTTTCTCTGCTGAGTAGTACTCCATTGTGTATATGTACCACATTTTTTTCATCCATTCTTCCATTGACGGGCATCTAGGTTGTTTCCAGGTTCTGGCTATTACAAATAGTGCTGCTATGAACATAGCTGAGCATGTATCTTTATGGTATGAATCAGCATTCCTTGGGTATATGCCCAAGAGTGGGATGGCTGGGTCTTGAGGTAGTTCGATTCCTAATTTTCTGAGAAACCACCATACTGATTTCCACAGTGGTTGTACAAGCTTACATTCCCACCAACAGTGGAGGAGTGTTCCCTTTGCTCCACATCCTCTCCAACATTGGTTGTCATTGGTGTTTTTGATCGTAGCCATTCTGACAAGTGTAAGGTGGTATCTCAGAGTCCTTTTGATTTGCATTTCTCTGATGATTAAGGATGTTGAGCATTTCTTTAAATGTCTTTCAGCCATTTGTGATTCTTGTTTTGTGAATTCTCTGTTTCGCTCTTTAGCCCATTTTTTAATTGGACTGTTCAGTATTTTGATGTCTAGTTTCTTGAGTTCTTTATATACTGTGGAGATCAATCCTCCGTCAGATGTGGGGTTGGTGAAGATCTTTTCCCATTCTGTTGACTGTCTTTTTGTCTTATTGACTGTATCTTTTGCCCTGCAAAAGCTTCTCAATTTCGAGAGGTCCCATTTATTAATTGTTGTGCTCAGGGTCTGTGCTGTTGGTGTTTTATTAAGGAAATGGTCTCCAGTGCCAATGCGTTCAAGAGTGCTTCCTACTTTCTTTTCTATTAAGTTTAGTGTAACTGGATTTATGTTCAGGTCTTTGATCCACTTGGACTTGAGTTTTGTGCATGGTGACAGATATGGACCTATTTGTAATCTTTTACATATTGAGATCCAGTTATGCCAGCACCATTTGTTGAAGATACTTTCTTTTTTCCATTGTATAGTTTTGGCTCCTTTGTCAAAAAACCAGGTGTTCACATGTGCATGGATTAATGTCAGGGTCTTCAATTCGATTCCATTGGTCCGTATGTCGGTTTTTATACCAGTACCAAGCTGTTTTTATTACTATAGCTCTATAGTAGAGTTTGAGGTCAGGGATGGTGATGCCTCCAAAGGTTGCTTTATCGTATAGGATTCTTTTAGCTATCCTGGGTCTTTTGTTTTTCCATATGAAGTTGAGTATTTTTCTTTCCAAGTCTGTGAAGAATTGTGTTGGGATTTTGATGGGGATTGCATTGAATCTGTAGATTGCTTTTGGTAAGATTGCCATTTTTACTATGTTAATCCTACCTATCCATGAGCATGGGAGATCCTTCCATTTTCTGATATCTTCTTCAATTTCTTTCTTTAGAGATTTAAAGTTCTTATCAAAAAGGTCCTTCACTTGTTTAGTTAGTGTTATCCCAAGGTATTTTATCTTATTTGTGGCTATTGTAAAGGGTGATGTTTCTCTGACTTCTTTCTCAGCCCTTTTATCATTTGTGTATAGGAGGGCTATCACGAGGTATTTTTATCTCAGCAGTGGAATTGTGGAAACCCTAACTAAGACAATAGACAGACTCTTGTGATCCAGTCTTAAGTGAATAAATATTAAATGCATGTAGTATAATACCAACCATGTAGTGAAATGTTGCACAGGGGATAAGTAAAGGTTCACAGTGATTTTCACAGAAATAAGCATTATTTTGTTTTCTATATATTTATACTTCTCTCCCTAGAACTTTCTCTGTAGTGCATATTCTATGATAGAAAAATAAAACTAAGTTGAGAGAGAGAGACTGACTGACTGACTTGTGGTCATGACATTTGTTAGTCTCAAACAGAGCACAACCCTGGAAGGCCTGGGTTCAATACCTAGAACAGATCCCATATCTGAGAGCAATTTCTGTGCGTGTGCATTGTTGGAGGTTAAGCCCAGAGCCTTCCGAATGCTAGCCAGTGACTCTATGCTGACCTACAACCCCATCCTAGGAGAGTCTAATTTTAGATCCAGGGTTCTTTCCAAACTCCTCAATCTTGTACTGAAAACCTGCATTTCTTGAAGGCTGCCTAAGTCTTGCTCAGATCCCTAACTCCCCTCCTTTGATGTTAGTTTCTGAGGGGCCCGTGAGATGGGTCAGTGGGTACTTGCAGCCATCCCCAAAGGCCTACGTTGGGTTCCCAGCATCCACACTGTAGGAAGGAACCAACTCTTTCAGGTTGTCCTCCGGTCTCCACATGTGTGCAGTGGTGTATGCACCACAGCATGCACACACAGTCATACACAACTGTGTAAAGACACAAAAGATTACATGAGAACAAACAGACTCATTTTTCCTAGTATCAAGTTTCTAACTCTTGGTCACTCCCCTTATTCACTGAAGACTGAACCCTGGCCCATGCCTGGGTCGCCTTAGGAGTCACCTAACTACCTAGACCCTGACTTCTTGGCTCCCAGAGACCTCCCTTGCTTTCTCATGCACTCTCTGCCACTGTTCTTGGACCGTGAAATCGCCCTCTTCTTTAAGTCCTCATTTTCTCCTAACTAGCCCCACTCCTCACCACCGCCAGTGCGCTGCCCTTCCCCACCGCCAGTGCGCCGCCCTTCACACCACCGCCAGTGCGCCGCCCTTCACACCACCGCCAGTGTGCCGCCCTTCACACCACCGCCAGTGTGCCGCTCTCCCTCGCTCACTTTCCTGCAAACGCTATCCTTGGATCCCTGGCTGTTCACCACCACGGTGCAAAGTGCAACAGTCCAACCAAGACGGTCAGACTAAGTCCCTCCTCAGGAATGTTGTCCTCGTCAGCTGCCTTTGTGAGTCAGCGTTCTCCACAGTGGCTTTTCTGTTTCTTATTTTTAAAATAGTTTAGTTTTAATAATAATGTGTGTGTCTGTGTGCCCATCAGTGCAGGTGCCTGCAGAGGCCGGAGGCATTGTATCCTCTGGAGCTGGGGTTGCGGTCACTGAGCCACCAGTGTGGGTGCTCGGGACTGACCTGAGTTCTCTGCAGCAGCAGTACGTGGCCTTAGTCACTGAGCCACGAGGGCATCCTAACACCATCCTCAGATCCATCCCTTAAAAGAAGTCTGGTCCACTTAGAGAGGATGGACTGAAGGAGAAAGGACAGGAAGAAAGAAGGGAAAAACAGATCCAGGCAGAGTAGTGCACATCTGTAATCCCTGCACTTGGGAAGTGAAAGCAGGAAGATCAGGAATGAAAGGCCATTCAGAACTATCCAGAAAAATTGAGGCCAGCCTAGGGCTACATAAGACCTGCCTTAAAAAAAGAAGAGGGTGGTGGCAGGGGGGAGATAGGGATATAGTTAAATATGAAGAATTAAAGCCTGTTTTCAGGAGACTGTAGGGAGAGGGTTCTAAGTTTGAGACCAGTCTAAGTTAGATCTGTTTCAAAAAGTAGGTTTGGCATTAATATTTCAAAGGAGTCCTCTTCTGATTAAACTGCTATTATTAATACATTAAAAATGTTTAAATGAGCCAGGCATGGTGACACACACCTTTAATCCTAGTACTCAGGAGGCAGAGATAGATCTCAGAGAGTTTGAGGCCAGCCTGGTCTACATGGCCACTTGCAGGCCAGCCAAGGTTACATAGTGAGCTTCTGTCTTTAAAAAAAAAAAAAAAAAAAAAAAAAAAGAAGAAGAAGAAGAAGTTTAGAGGATGGAGAGATGGCTTTGGTTGAGAGAGTCTTTAGAGGACTTGATTGCATTCCCAGAACCCACTTTGTAACTCTAGTCCCAGGGGACCCACACCCTCTTCCAGCCTTCTCAGACACTGCACAGACATACATGCAGGCAAAACACCCTTATACATAAATAAATACAGTTTTAAAAAGTAGTTTAAAATGAACAAGAATGAGATACAGCAAATCTTTTTGTGAAAAAGCTTTAAGCTACAAAGAGCAAAGCCATAAAGGAAAATCTTATACGTTTAACTTAATAAAACTAAAATTTACAACTGGGTGGTGGTGGTGGTGCCTGCCTTTAATCCCAGCAAAAGCAGGCAGATCCCGGCGATCAAGGCCAGCCTGGTCTACAGAGTGAGATCCAGGACAGCCAGGGCTACACAGAGAGACCCTGTCTCCCTGGCTCAGGGGGTGGGGGGTAGGGGGTGGGTGGAGAAGAAAAAGAGACTTTGCCTGGGAAATGATGAAGTTACAGAACTGGTTGGGAGGGCCAGGGAAGCACGGTATCGGTAACGTGTAGAGTAGGCAGCGTGGTGCAGGCCTGGCCCAGCAGAGTTCTTCCTGTCTCTACAGTGGCCAGGAAGCTGTTGCATCAGCAGCTGGTTCCACAGTCCTTCTAACAGTATAAAGTGACGGGATTCAGTGAGTAGAAAGGTCGGTTACGAGGGGAGGCGTGAGCTAACGTCTGCTTGCTCAGAAATGGGTTCTTACTGTGTTGCCTTGGGTGTTCCAAGCTTGAGAGTCCAAGTGCCCGTCCTGCCTCAGCTTCCTCAGTGGCTGGGAACTCCAGGTGTAGATCTCCACATCTGGCTGTAACGTTTCTTTTCCTTTCCTTCTCTCTCTCTCTTTCTTGCCTGCCTTCCTTCCTCTCCTCCTTCCTTCCTTGAGACAGGGTCTTACTATTGTAAACCTTGATTGGCCAGCATTGAACTCAGAGAGATCCATCAGCCTCAGCCTCCATTCCACTCTGTGCCAGCTGTTGCCTTGATTAATAAAGACCTCCGGCCAGTGTTGGGATGGCTCAGAAGGTTAAGACCCATTTGGTAGAAGGAGAAAACCATTACCCTACAAATACATGCTGTGGCAACGCTCCCCTCTACACAAATAACTAAATGAAATATAATTTTTAAAAATTAAAGACCTCATAGAAATCCATAACAACCAAAAGATCACTAGAAAAATACAAGAATATGTTTTATAGATAAAATGAGGTGAGTTATACTTTGTGTCCAGGCTCTTCCCTAAGTAAGTACTTATAACCTTACACAGCAGTAACCCTCACAATCCCCATTTTACAGATAAGGAAACTGAGGTGAAGGGACGTTAAATAGCTTGTCCAGGGTCAGAGCTATTTAGAGATAAAGTAGGCTTTTTACTAGCCAAACTCAAGGACCTCCTCAAGGTCTGCATTTACTCCTGGCATAGAAACCAATTAGCCCTGTACAAAGTTGAGTTGTACTTTATGTACAAATAATTTATTAATATAATTTATTATACAGATTAAGCATCTCTACTATGATAATTAAAATGTTTCAAAATCTAAGACTTGAATATTAACATGATACCTTCATGTCAGGGTCTCAGCAAAAATGTTGACATGATAAGAGTGTTGCATTAAATTACCTTCAGGCTATGTCTGTAAGAAATATGAAACGTAAGTGTCTTTTGAGTTTGGCTGATCCCATATCCAAGATTTTTCTTAATGTTTACTCTGACATTCCACAATCCAAAAACATCCCTAATCTCACAGCTTGTGCCAAGCATTTGGGACAAGGGATACCCTGAAGTTTGCTGTTGCCCGGCCATCTGGAAGTGCCTGGCTCTGTTGTCAGTCAGTCCCTCTGTCCAGCAGGGTTAGCTGGCACCTTTCCCAGCTGGTCGGCTACCCTGCACTCTAGGCTCGAGATGTGTCCCAGTACTGGTTAGGGCCAGCTGGCTTCCTCCTGCTCCGCACTTGCTCTTAGCCCTTTTTACTGTCTCGCTCTCTGTATGAGAGATCGAGTTAATGTCGGATTAAAGTAGCTACAGTTTATATATTTAAAACAACTAGTTTTTAAGATTCTATATTCAAAAACTATAACCCCAGAAATCCGTCCCAGAGCCGGTAGTGAAGTTACCCTGTACTCTTGAGGAGAGGAGAGAGTTTCGAGTCAGAAAGGTAGACAAACCCTGCCCTTTGCCCCCACCCCCAGCAGGCTCCTCCTTGTGTCAGGCGTCGACCTGGGAGCCAGCCTGCCTCACCTTGTAGTGAGGATTAAGTGAGCTGACTTAAAGCTCTGCCTGTAGGAGAGGGCCGTCAACAATTGCTACTTGTTCTGAATAATCAGATTTACTAGTAAGACGATTCCCACTTCAGAGGGTTCCTTTTAGAGGATTCCAAGGTGACAGGATTGGTGACCTTGATTATTAAAAAAAAAAAAAAATCCTAAACTTAAGGTGCGAGAGATGAACTTCAGTTATTGTTATTCCCAAGAATCGTCCATTTCCTTGCTTCGCTTCATTGCGCATAAAACTCAACTCTGACAGGACATGAAACAAGCACATCTAACTTGACTCAGTAATTCTCAGGGACGCAAAAACTGGTTGGAAATAGAGAGTTAGTTACAGATATGGTCTACTAATTTCCTAATCATGACAGATGTTCCTGGATGCTAAATACTGCCCAGTCTCAGGCATTTCCAAGGGACACCGTTGTTATAAAGCATGACTAGCATAAAAACTACAGAGGAAATGAAGAGGTTGGAGTGTTGTTTGGAAGGACCTTCAGAACGGTGGGCCTTTCTCCATAACTTATTTGGTCTCCGCCGCCGCATTCCAGGGGCTCGCTTCTGTCTAGGCCAGCGCAGGACTATGGCTGTAGTCCTTGCTGTCACTCTTGTCCCTTCCTTGTGGTTGAAGAAACGGCATAGAAGGAAAGTATTCTGTACGTAGTTACTAAGCAAAAACGTTCTTCCCTTCTACGAAGTAGCTGGATGCTTCTTGCACCCCACGCTTTCCCTGGGTAGCTGCGGCCTGGCTTCTGTAACAGACGCTGTGCCTTGCTGCTTGCTACATCCACAGATGCTTAAGTCATCGTCTTCTTACTGGACCTCTGCCCAGCAGTTCCCTGTTTACCACTCCAGCCTCAAGTGTGCGGGCGTCCGTGGTTCCATCCACCCAGCTCTTTCTCACCTCTAGCTCTTCTTTGTGTCTCCTTCCCCCCGCCCCCAACCCCCTGGGGCACTGATCCTGCCAGACTCTCTGCTCAAATCTCTTTACTCGCCAGGTGACCTCATCCTTAGCTTGGCTACAGCAACTGCCGGCCAGGAATTCCTGACCGAACTGACCCAGAGCTCCAGTACCAAATATTTTCATGTCACAAAGTTACCAGAGACAGCTAACTAACCCTCCTTCCTCTTCCAGCCCTCCTCGTCTTGCCCTTGGATTCACCAGCCTCCCAGCCTCTCGGGTTACACCTACCTTGGGGCTCATTCCTGGCTCCTCGCTGTACCTCTGACAGCTGCCAGGTAAAGTACTCTAACTTGAGGCCTCCTCTGGCCTCTGGTCCTGGCTCCTCTCATTTCTTTCTCAGCTGTTTCAGGTCCCAGTCTCCCCAGCTTTCCCCACTCTATCCTGTCCTCTCTTGACACTGTACTCAAGCCATCTTTTAAAAATGCTTATCTGAGCTGGGCAGTAGTGGCACACACCTTTAATCCCAGCGCACGGGAGGCAATCAGTCCAGTCTCTGAGTTTCAGGGCAGCCTGGTCTACATAAAGAGTTCCAGGCCAGCCAGGCTATACAGTGAAATTCTCTTAAAAACAAACAAACAAAAATCTCCCCCCAAAATGAATGTGGGGCCTGCAGATGGCTTGGGAGGTAAAGCTGCATGCTACACAAGCTGGACATCTGTGCTTGATTCCTGGGACCCATAAGGTGGATGGGGGAAACCTGCAGTGGAAGGAGAGAATAGACTCCTTCCTGTACGTTGTCTTATGACCTGCATGGGCCAGGGCAAGCATGTGCGTGCATACACACACACACACACACACACACACACACACACACACACACACACACACTAAATAAGCAAATAAAAATTAAATGTTAAAATAATTAATTTTTAAAAAATCCAAAAATGCCCTTCCCCTTATAAAGCTCTTAACTCTGAATTGTATACTTTAAAGGGATAAAATTTATTATTCAAACATTTCATATAAGTTCTTTATAAAAACAAAATAGAGCTGAGCAGTGATGGCCCACACCTTTAATCCCAGGACTAGGGAGGCAGAGGCAGACGGATCTCAGTGAGTTTGAGTTCAGCCTGGTCTACAAAGAGAATTCCAGGACAGCCAGGGCTACAAAGAGAAACCCTGTCTCAATAAATAAATAAATAAATAAATAAATAAATAAATAAATAAATAAATAAATAAATAATTTTTTTTTAAAGTAAACTAGCCCCCTAGCCCGACGGAGAAAGCGTCCATGGCCTGGCCTCTCCGCCCTCCCCACACTGCGCCCTGTCATGCTTCGGAACTTGTCCACCCTCCGCTCTGGAGTTGGTGCTTGTTGCCTCTGCTGCCCGCCTCCACTCCCTTGGGATGACGTCTCCCCGAAAGCCCTCCCTGTCCCCACAGAAGGTGATCTGCCGGTATTGTTGCCGCATGCTCCTGAGTCGGTCCTGCTTGGCTCTTGTATAGTGCCCGTCACGTACTTGTTCGTTCTTGTGGATATTTGGGGAACAGCTGCTCTGGGCTGAGTACTGGCCTAGGTGCTGAGTGTTTAGTGGCGAGTGGGCTAGGTGCTGAGTGGTTAGTGACAAGTGGCCTAGGTGCTGAGTGTTTAGTGACAAGTGGCCTAGGTGCTGAGTGGTTAGTGATAAGTGGCCTAGGTGCTGAGTGTTTAGTGATAAGTGGCCTAGGTGCTGAGTGATTAGTGACAAGTGGCCTAGGTGCTGAGTGTTTAGTGATAAGTGGCCTAGGTGCTGAGTGTTTAGTGATAAGTGGCCTAGGTGCTGAGTGATTAGTGACAAGTGGCCTAGGTGCTGAGTGGTTAGTGGCGAGTGAGAGATGTGATCTCTGTTCTCTTAAGCTCTAAGGAGAGAGGAAGGTGGACAGGAAACTATACTATGGGAGCTGGTGATGTAGTTCAGTGATAGAGTACTTAACCTCACATGGGCAAAGCCCTGAGTTCAAATCCCAAGCACTGCATAAAAACCTAGTATTATGGTGCATACTTGTAGTCCATCACTGGGGGCAGAGACAAGAGGAGCCGAAGTTCAAGGTCAGAGCCTTTATGACGATGGCCCAACAGGTAAACGCGTTTGCTGAGCAAGCCTGATGAGCGCAATTCAGTCTCAGTCTCTAGAATTCATGAGAAGAGTCCTCCGATCGCCACATACCTGCCTTAGCTCATACACCCTCACACACCCTAATAATAATCATTACAAAGTTTTTCACAAATTTAAATTTAGGCCAGGCCTGGTGGCACACCCCCTTAATCCCAGCACTCAAGAAGCAGAGGCCGATGGACCTCTGAGTTCGAGGCCAGCCTGGTCTATAGAGTGAGTTCCAGGACAGCCAGGCTGTGAACGGAAAGCCTGTCCAAAACGCCAAAAGAAAAAAGAATTAAATCTCCTCAGTTACAAGTAAGTTTGAGGCCAAACTGGGCTCACTGAAGCTGTATCTAACAAACAAAACAACGCACTAGAGGGCAAAGAAATGGCGTCAGTGGAAGCCGATTGCTATGCGAGCATGCAACCCTGGATTTGGATCCTTAATGCCCACATAAAAAGCCAGGGACGCCATCGTGTGCCTGCGATCCTAGCAATGGGAAGGTAGATACCCAGAGCTCACTGGTATAGCCAAATCATGAGCTCCAGCTTCAGGGAGAGACACTATCCCAAAAACAAGGGAGAGCGAGCTGTCGAGGTGGCTCCGTGGTTAAGAGCACTTGCTGCTCTTACAGAGGACCTGGGTTTGATTCCCAGCACCCACATGGCATCTCACTCCTAAAGCTCCTGGCCTCTGAGGGCCCTGAACACATGTGGCTGTTAACAGACATGTGGGTCCTTTGGCCAAGCAGCCAGTGTCCTTAACTGCTGAGCCGTCTGTCCAGCCCCATGCTAAGAGTTTTCTCCCTAACTCTAGAAGTCGGGAGCCCTGAGAACTGGAAATGGAGACATTTAACTCTCTGACGGCTGTGTGAGGTGCAAGTGGGTGGCGGGGTTAAAGGTCAAACTTCTCCGTATCCTCATGAAACTGCTTTTTAACACAGGGGCTCGCTCTGCAGACCTGGCTGGCCTCGAACTCACAGGGATCCGCCTGCCTCTGCCTCCTGAGTTCGCCATGCCTGGCTCTTACTAAACCCTTCATTCTTCAGCTCCTCAAGGAGAAGAATTGGGTCCTTGGTCTCCAGAGTCCAGCTCTCTATGCCCGACTGACTCATCACGGTGCTATTTTAATGAACTAATTAAATAAATACTGCAGACAAGACACTAGCTTAGGTTTTCAAGAAAAGTCCCGACTCAGTTACAACACTCCACTCCTCCAGATTGCTCTGCAGAGGTGACTTCTCTGTCCCATCCAGAGGCTGGGTCACAAGCTTCATCCCTTTGCTTCCAATAAACATATGAGACAGGGTTTCTCTGCATGGCCCTGGCTGTCCTGGCACCAGCTCTCTTGAACTCAGAGATCCGCCTGCCTCTGCCGCTCAATGCTGGGATCAAAGGCGTGCGCCACCACTGCCTGGCTGCATTTTCCAGAAACAGCCGTCGTAATTGTGGAGGTTTGAATGAAAATGGCCCCCATAGGCCCCCAGGGAGTTGTGCTATTAGGGGTGTGGCTTTGTTGGAGGAAGTCTGTCACTGGGGGTAGGCTTGAGGTTTCAGAAGCTCAAGCCAGGCCCAGTGTCACCCTCTCTTCCTGCTGCCTGAGGACACAGATGTAGAACTCTCAGCCACCTCTCCAGCACCGTGTCTGCCTGCCTGCATGCTGCCATGTGCCCTGACAATAATGGACGGAACTGTAAGCTAGCCCCCCATTAAATGTTTTCCTATATAAGAGTTGCCATGGGTGCTGGAGAGATGGCTCAGCAGTTAAGAGCACTGGCAGCTCTTCTGAAGGACCCGGGTTCAATTCCCAGCACCCACATGGCAGCTCACAACTGTCATAACTCCAGTTCTGGGGGATCTGACCCTCATACCAATGCACATAAAATAAAATTTAAACAAAGAAAAGAAAAAGAGTTGCCGTGGTCATGGTGTCTCTTCACATCAGTAGAAACTCTAAGACAGTAATATCTCCTACCCACATGTTCTGCTGTTGGTTGGTTGTGTTTTTTGACACATGGTCTCATACAGCTCAGGCTGACTTTGTACACACTAGCTGTGCTTAGCCTTGACACCTTATCATCCTGACTCCACTTCCTGAGTTCTGGGGTAGCAGGTCTGCACATCTGCACATCATGCCCAGGCCACATATTTTTTAATTTTTATTTTTTATGTATACAGCATGTATGACTGCAGGTCAGAAGAGGGCACCAGATCTCATTAAAGATGGTTGTGAGCCACCATGTGGTTGCTGGGAATTGAACTCAGGACCTCTGGAAGAGCAGTCAGTGCTCTTAACCTCTGAGCCATCTCTCTGGCCCCAGTTTACATATTCTTACAATGTCATAAAGATGCTCTCTGCACCGCAGATAAGGCCCTCTTCCCTCCCCTTGAATTTGAATTTGAAGAAGTAGGATCCATCTTCACTCTGCTTCTTTGGAGGCTCACTCTCTTGGAACCCAGCTATGACGCAGTGAGGAAGCCCAGGCTTCCCTTTGTAGAAGCACATGAGGAAGAAAGGTTGTCCTTCCAGGGTTGGGATGTAGCTCAGTGGAAGAGGATTCACCTAGAATTTTGGAGGTCCTGTATTCAATGCCACAGCACTGAATACAAAATTAAGAAAATGGATCCTCCAGCTTCCAGACATCCACCTAGTTCATATATCTGGATATAGAAATGTGCTATCCTGCCTAATTCTGCCGAATTGCAGACCTCTTAGCAAAGTGAGTAATGGAGGTTGATAAGGTACCCCATCTAGGGATGGTTTGTTAGAAGCAGCAGCTAAGTGGACAGCATCCTGTGTTTGCCATGCAGTGGGTGGTACCACTCCCAGAGGTCTAGGGATGGAGCACAACTGTTTTGGTTCCAAGCCCAGCTCTGGCAGCCGGTTAGTTGTATGGCCTTTGAAAAGTTACTTACATCTCAGTGCCTCAATGCCTTTTCATTGTATAAATTAAATATTGGAAGGTGTGATAGCACACACCTTTACCAGACTTTACCACAGAGAATTCCAAGCCAGCCAGGGCTACACAGTGAGACCCTGTCTCAAAAAAACAAATGAAAAAAGTTGTACCTACCTCTTGTTTATTGAGAGCATAATGTTATTAAATGCAGAGATAAATGTGCAAGTAAATTGTTCTCATGCGTGTGTACATGTATGCATATATAATATAACTTTAGTTCTGTCTCGATGATTATGGCTCACACCTATAATCTAGCCCTGAGCTGTGGGAGAGGGGGAGGCCAAAGGATCGGGGGTTCAAGCCCTGCTTCAGTCTCATAATAAGTTCAGGGCCAGGCTGGGCTACGTAAGACTCTATCTCAAAAAAGCAAGACAAAACTCTCCGGTGATCTTTTGTGGACTGGTGAGATGGCTTACCAGTTAAGGCACATGCTGCCGAGTCCGAGGACCTGCCGCGATCCCCGGGACCCACATGCAGGTGCCCCCCTCCTGCACGTGTGTGATGTTACGTGTGCAAACCCACAGCTGTGCCGAGGCACAGATTATTACACAGATAAATAAAAGTGTAATACAATTTTAAAAAAGACAAACGATCCTTTCTACTTATTCACACCACTAGAGTGTAAACCCAAATAAAGTGGGAATGTTTTCTCATTCATTGTTATAACCTTGAATACCTGGAACTAGACACAGAGTGCAGTTAACTGTGTTAACAAATGGATACATAGCACATTTTACACTGTTGGTGAATGGAAGATTTCATTGGTTCCTATCCAGTGTCTGTTCTTTGGTTTGGGGTGTCATAGGTACTGTCCCAGAATCCTTTGTCCCTGCGCAATGTCATTCATTTCCCATAAATACAACCTAGTCTAATGGCCGAGCTGGAAGCATAGTTGAGAGGGTCTCTGAGTCCAAGGCCAGCCTGGTCTACGTAGAGAGCTCCAGGCCAGCCAGGGCTACACAGTGAGACCCTGTCTCAAAAACAAAGAAGAAAAACAAATAAACAAACAAAACAACAAAACTCCAAACCAAAGGTCCGGTAAAAATGTTGACATGTTGTGCCTTCTTGAAGCAGGTACTGTCCTTTCTGCTGTCCCCGCTGCCCGAGCAGCCAGAAAGTCGACGAGCATGAGGATTAGAGGGGAGAGGACTCGGACGCTGCTGGTCCAGTGGGATCAGGGCCTCGCTAACTGCAGACCTCTGGTTATGTGGATAAAATGAAGCCTCTGTCACTAACTGGAACAGACAGCTCTGTCACGTGCGGCCAAACCCTGTGGTGTGTTAGGATGGAAGTTTACCCCTTTAGCCTGGCAAGTCCAAGCATGTCGTCTTCCCTGCGGCTCGGTGAAAGGTTCGGGACAGTCACTGGAGCACATCACCGTCCAGATCTCAGAGGTGGAGATTAGCTAGAAAGGGACCCTTGACTTGGGTTCACACGGACTTAAAAGTGGGAGTTGTGTGTAACTTCATTCTTTTTTTTAACGCTTTGATTTACTTTATGTGTATGAGTGTTTTGTCTGCATGTGTGTGCGTACACCACCTGTGTGCCTGGCACCCTCAGAGGCCTGAAGAGGGCATCAAGTACCCTGGAGCTGGAATTATAGATGGTTGTGAACTACCGTGCAGATACTGGGAATTGAACCGGGGTCCTCTGCAAGAGCAACAATTTCTCTAAACTGATGAGCCATCTCTTCATCCCCGTTCACTGTTCACTCTTGAAATAAGCATTTATTTGTTAAATCCCATGTCAGGCATTATATGGTTACTGGTGATACAGGAATGATTGGGGACTGCTGTGCTCTCAGAGGCCACTAGATGGCGCTACGCCAGGCAAGGAAGAGACATGATTCTAGCGGACTAACATCTTGTTCCTCATCTGTCTGCTTTATCCCTGTCCCCTTTAATGGCCTCCCCTCACTTACCCACACACCAGCTTTATTTTAGAGTGTTTCCCATGTGCCTAAAATATCCATATCCAATGTTTTCCATATCTGTTTGTATTTTGAACACTGAAGTTCTCATCTCCAAGACAAGGACCATTGGATCATTTGTTTCAGACACTGCTTTCTTGCACTCACCCTGCCCTCTTGCTGACCTATCATAAAGTGTCTTTCCTCCTAATAACAACACAACTGTGTGCACTCTTACCCAGATGTCGTGGCTGGGGCTATATAGTCTCCAGCATAAAAGAGCTAGACACACTCTTCAGCTGTAAGACACAGCCAGGCCAAATACTCTAGGATAGCAGTGAAATACTTCAGACCAGTCATTAACTCCAGAGAGTAACACTTTGAAATTTCTGCCATGGGAACAGAAGGAATGTGATATGGGTTGACATAGAGCATTACTGGTGCCAGGCTGCCTGTTCGTTACGTTTGAGGTTTTTAAAGTTTTGTTCTTTTTACATGAGTGTAACTATGTAGGCAGGGGTTTGGGCTCTTTGGGGAATCTGGTGGAAATTGCACACACACACACACACACACACACACATTTAGAAAGTTTCAAGATGTCCAGGTGACTTGCCATGAGGTAGAAATCTTTTCTATACAACAATTGGTATTTTACCTCAAGGAACATAAGCTTCTTGTCCCCAGTGAGGTGTATGGGAGCCGGTCTGTAGAAGATGCCATCTGAGTCCTGTGATGCCGCTGTGGTACTGAGGTCAGCCATTCTAAAACTGTGTCCTCCACCCCATCTCCTTCCAGCACACACAATCACTCACGCAGAAGGACTTGTACCCTACACCATGTTCTGTTTGCTTTCTAGACCTCAGCTTGAAGATTTGTCACATAGGCCTCATGTCAAATATCTAGTCTTAGGACAAGATGGCAGCTACTGGGAAGCCTCTAACAAAACAAGTAACAAACATTAATAAATGACTAAAACTTGACTGTCTACATTATCCCTGTCACCACTTTAAGGGTCCCCTCACTTCTCACATCAGCGTCCTGTGCACTTCTGGGATGGTGAGGACTTGCTGGTGTCGTAGTGGTTTTGCCATCTTGACACAAGCTGGAATTATCAAGGAAAAGGAGCCCGAGTTTAGAAAACCTAGGGCCTATGCTGAGACACTTTGCTCAGCCTTGGTGCAGGGAGGAGGGGACTGGACCTGCCTCAACTGAATCCACCAGGCTGGGCTGACTCCCCAGGGGAGACCTTGCCTTGGAGGAGGTGGGAATGGGGGGTGGATTGGTGGGGAAGGTTGGGGGTGAGAAGAAGGAGGACAGGGGAATCCGTGGCTGATATGTGAAATTAAATTAATTATAAAATAAAAATATTCATAAGAAAAAAAAGAAAATGCCAATAGGCAAGTCTATGGGGCATCTAAAATGAATGATGTTGGAAGCCCCAGTCCATTGGACGTGCCACCCTGGACCAGTGGTCCTGAGTTGTATAAAAAAGCAGGCTTCTGGGTGATGGTGGCGCACGCCTTTAATCCCAGCACTCAGGAGGCAGAGGCAGGTGGATCTCTGTGAATTTGAGGCCAGGCTGGGCTACAGAATGAGTTCCAGGACAACCAGGGCTACACAGAGAAACCTTGTCTTGGAAAAACAAAACAAACAAACAAACGAACGAACGAACAAAAAACAAGCAGGCTTAACAAAACTCGAGAAGCAAGTCAGTAAGCCCCGCTCTCCACGGCCTCTGCTTTAGCTCCCACCTCCAGGCTCTAGCCTTGAGTTCCTGCCCTGCTTCCCTTCATGATGGACAACAACTGTAGGCTGAAAGAAACCCTTTCCTCCCGGGTTGCCTTTGGTCACGGTGTCTGTCACAGCAGTAGAGACCTAGGTCACTGGGCATAGTGGCACACTCCTGCAATGCCAGCACTCAGGAAGCTGAGACAGGAGGATTGGGAGTTTGACGCCAGCCTGGACTGCATAGTGAGACCATCTCCAAAACTGCACACTCAGTACTTCAGCCCACCCAGTGTCTCATGGAGGTCACATTACCCTACGCTGGAGCCCGAGGCGGCAGCTGGGAAGATACACTCCTTGATTCATTTTTGCCTGTTGCCACAGGGAAGTCTGCTTATCACACAAGGTTTATTCCCCTCCCCTGTGAGGGTTAAAGGGAACCTGCTGTGGGATGTTCTGTATGTCCTGTGGGAGCCCGTTCTCAGGTTCCTCGTGGCTTTACCCAGCAGGTCCGCATAGAGGATGATTAGGACCATGGGCCTGAGTGCAGGTGTCTGAGATGGTCTGCACTTGGCTGTGCTGGGGGATGGTCTGTATGGCAAGTTGCTCTGATTGGCCAATAAATAAAACCTGATTGACCGTGGCTAGGCAGGAAGTATAGGCAGGACTAACAGAGAGGAGAAAAGAAAGAACAGGAAGGCAAAAGGAGTCACTGCCAGCCGCCACCCTGACAAGAAGCGTGAAAAGATGCCGGTAAGCCACAAGCTGTGTGGCAAGGTATAGATTTGTGGAAGTGGATTAATTTAAGCTATAAGAACAGTTAGCAAGCAGCCTGCCACGGCCATACAGTTTGTAAGCAAAATAAGTCTCTGTGTTTACTTGGTTGGGTCTGAGTGGCTGTGGGACTGGCGGGTGACAGAGATTTGTCCTGACAGTGGGCCAGGCAGGGAAACTCTAGCTACAGGGACTAAATCTAGCCACATCACAAAACAAGATGTGAAGTTTCCTCATTCCTAAACGCTAAACCTCACCCCATACACACCCACCCCTGACAGATGCTCTACCACTGAACTCCATCCTGAGCTCTACACACCCCCACTCATCTCATCCCATAAATGAACTTTGAGGTGTGCATGTGCGTGTGTGTGTGCGCGCACAAATGCTTTGCCTGCGCGTGCAGTGCTGGAGACTGGTGTGGGATCCCTAGAACTAGACTTACAGATGGTTGTCGGTCACCGTGTGGGTGCTAAGAATGGAATCCTGGTCCTCTACAAGAGCACTCAGTGCTCTTAACCACGGAGCCAGCTCTCCAGCCCCATCAGTGACTTCCTTATTATTTATTTATGAGACAGGGTTTCTCCGTGTAGCCTTGGCTGTCCTTCCCACGACCCTCCCCTGACTTCCCCACTATCAATCCCTCATACCCTTTCAATTCTGTTTGTTTGTTTTGCTTTTTGAGACAGGGTTTCTCTGTGTAGTTTTGCGCCTTTCCTGGAATTCACTCTGTAGCCCAGGCTGGTCTCGAACTCACAGAGATCCTCCTGCCGCTGCCTCCCAGGTGCTAGGATTACAGACATGTAATGCCTAACATGTGTCCATTACCACTGCTGGGGTTCCTTTCTAATTTCTTTGAAGTTGGGTTTTGCATCGCCTCTCTCCCTGACTCTTTAGTCATTAGAGCCACCTGGTGGCCACAGGGGGAATCACAGGTGGATTACCCCCAACTGTGTCTGGTGCCAGAGTCTGCAGAGTCATTTTGAGTCTTGGCTCAAAGCAACAACAAAAACCTGTTCGGGTGGAGACCGGGGCATAGGCCAGGCATCCTACCATCTCTTAGTCCCGCTTTGCCTTCAGGACACTATGTCACACCTAATAGTTGTTCCAGATGAATTCCTTGACATCTGAGTTCATTCATCATATTCATCATTTATTTATTGCTATGTGCTCGGTAATGAGAATACAGCAGTGAATGAGATTTCTGCCCTTATGAGCTTACAATCTAGCGGCCAGCCAGTCATTTTCATCCATTCTCCATTGTTTTCTTTCCTTTCTTTTCTTTTTTTTTTTTCCTTGAGACAGGGTTTCTCTGTGTAGCTTTACGCCTTTCCTGGAACTCACTTGGTAGCCCAGGCTGGCCTCAAACTCAGAGAGATCCGCCTGGCTCTGCCTCCCAAGTGCTGGGATTAAAGGCATGTGCCACCACCGCCTGGCTCTCCATTGTTTTCTAGTGATAATCAGAACACTGGAAAATGCACAGTGCTAAGAAAACTTAACTCGGGAGGGTGGGATTAAAAAAGAAAGGAAAATCAAAGGAATATTTAGGATAATCGAGGTGGAAAGTAGAGGCGTGTGGTGGGGAGCTGAGTTCCTGGCCAGCCAGGGCTATAGAGTGAGAGCCCATCCCAGGTAAAAGTACGAATAGGATGCTCTGGAAGAGAGACAAGTTTGGGCAAAATGAGCTCATCCCAGAAGTGCATGCCCTGAGGATGCCATGGGAGGAACAACATGGCTTTGGTTCTCAAATAGTTTAGGGCTTAGGAAAACAAACAAGAATACACGTAAGATCAGTTCAGAGCTGACTAAACATCTGATGGATGGATCCAAACAACGTATGGATTTTCAGACTGCATGGGGCTACGTGAGGTCATTATTCCTGAAATCAGAAACCACCGAAACCAAGGGGGTTGCTCCCACCTTTGTTCATGCTTCCCATAGTCACCCTCTCAGAAAACAATGCAGCCCACCCCATGTCTCATGGAGGTCACATTACCCTCCACTGGAACCTCAGGCTGAGGCTGGGAAGAGGCACTGTCCTTGATTTATTTTTGCCTGATGCCACGGGGAAGTCTGCTAATCTCATTCTTTTCGTTTTTGTTTTTTCAAGACAGAGGTCTTCTGTGTAACAGCTCTGGCTGTCCTAGAACTAACTTTGTAGACCAGGCTAGCCTCAAACTCATAGATTTCTGCCTGCCTCTGTCTCCCCAGTGCTGGGATTAAAGCCACCATGCCTGGCTCAATTTATCAGTTTTTCTTAATTCCCCTCCCCTGCTAGGGATACAGGGAACTAAATTAGCCAATCACCAGGAGAGTTTCTACCTCCCTTAGCGGCTGTCTTTCAGAGTCACCAGCTTAGAAAGTCAACCCTGTCTCCCTTGCCTTCTGTAAATGTCAAAGGAAGAAGAAAGTGGCCCTCCAGGTCCCTCACTACGACGTCTGATCTACAGGCCCTTTCTCCATTCTGGTTTTTCCTGGAGTCAGTCAGAAATCTTGCTATAATATTAATAAAGCAGCAGCCTCTGTCCCTAGAGTGCTCTGCTAGTGAACTCCCTTCAAACAGTGCATGTCGACTACACAATAGGTTACATTCCCCCCCCCCCAACAAGCCCAGGACAAGCTCACATTCCAAACACATGGTTTGATAGCAGCCATCAGAACTGTTAGGTGAGGGGGCAGAGATGGCTCAGGCGTTAAGAGCACTGACTGCTCTTCCAGAGGACCTGAGTTCAATTCCTAGCAACCACATGGTGCCTCGCAGCCATCTATAATGAGATCTGGTGCCCTCTTCTGGCCTGCAGGTATAGATGCAATGTACACGCAGGAAGAGCACCATATACATAAAGTAAATCTTTAAAAAATATTCTAAAAAAGTGTTAGGTGAAGCCACTGAGAATGAGCCTTCACACTGAAAAGAGCCTGGCTTTCCAAGTTGGGCAGGCTTGGGTTTGCACTGTGGTGCTCTTAGGTTACTAACTAATGTGCTTTCCAAACTCCTAAGGAACTGTCTGTGAAATAGCATTACCAGTAGTCACCTTATAGGATAGCTGTATTAAAAAGCATAAAACTCTTAGCATAATTTCTATCCTGAACTGACTAACAGTCATTCACTTTTCCTGGGGTGTCAACTGCTAAACACCTTTAGAAAGGCAACCAACCAACCAACCAACCAAACATAGCTGGTGATAGGAATTTCCAGATCCTGTCTTTGTAAATCCCATCTTCCTGCAAACTTCTCATTCTCACTTTTACCAAAAAATCTCTTCCATCCCTTCATCCCTGTGTCTTTCTCTTACTATCAAAGAGTTCTGCCTGGACTCGACCTCCTCTACACACTCCAAACTGAAAGACCCTAGGTCTCTTCCTATCAATTCTAGGGATTAATTCTCTTCTAGTATCCCCACTCATATGCTCTGAGCAAATCATAGAGGAGCTAGGGATAAGAGCCTTTACATTTCAGAAAGGCACAAGAACCATAGGCCAGTTCCCAGAGGGCAACAGGTGTCTAGGCCCAGCCCCACAGACCCACACCTCTTTTCCTCAAAGCATAGAAAGGCAAACTCAAATATAACTTGAGTCCACATGCACATACATCTCCTTTCCTACAACTCTGTGAGGTCATCATTGAAGTAGAGCAGTACTGCAGGGGTGTGAAGTGTAGCATCCATATTAAGAGCATCAAACTCTTCTTCTTCATCCCGGATCCCGTTTTCTTCCAGGGTATGATCCATGTTCAGATTCTTCCCATCATATTTCCATGTGTAGCTGGCAGCATGTGCATTATACGGGAGATAGCGGTGTAGGATTTCCCACATTGATTCCAGAGCCCCCACCTAAAGAACACAAAAGTAGTCACCTCTAGAATTCTGTGTGGAACATAACACACACACTCCCCAAAGGCCAGGAGAAGGCCCCTTGTGTCTAGATCCTTTAGGATTTGCTCTAAGGAAACTGGGGAGAATACCAGAAGTGAATCAGTACCCCAAAACGACAGAGCTTGGATCAGAGTGTCTCCATGAGCAGATAGCAACCTTCAGGCACCCCATGGTCCCAGAGAAGTAAAGCTGAGGCTCCAGCATACAATAAAGACACCAGAGTCCTATCACTTCTAACAAATGGCTCCACAGAGCCAGTGCCTCCCACCTGCCGTTGAGTAGACTAAGAGTTCAATTGCTGTCTATAACAGCACAGGCGCCTTCCCATGGACCTCTATCACTAAGATGCTGGCCTGGACCTATGAAGGAGGCTGGTAGCTGTAATCCAAACATACTTCTAAAATTTCCAACCCTGGGAACCCGGGTCATTTGCTTTCCTGTTCATAACAATGTGACAGGAAGAAAACATAGCTCCCAGAAATGATTTCTGGTTCCCACTAGCCTGTCCCCAGGCACCACATCTCACCTGCAGTGTGTGCTCCTGCGACGTAAGAGTGTTAATAATACGGATATTCCGGGTCTTGGCAGACAGCCGCCCCACCTGGTAAGTCGACCCCTTCCACCAGGGCTTCCCGAAATCATTGGCCCAGTCTGAGCGAGGCAGAGGAGGTGGGACGTGCACGAAGCGGCCCCGCGGGGTGCGGTATCTCAAGCAACCAGTCATCGGATCTATGTGCTTGCGAATCTTGAAAAGCAGGGGTTGAGAGAGGATGACAGGAGCCATCACTTGGTCGGGTTCTGGTTCTTAACCCGCCGTCCCCCCTCCCCTATCCCCGCTCTCCGGCGTCACTTCCACCAAGCCCACATTCCAACAGAACTCACATCTCTCGTCTTTGGATCAAACCAGTGGCTAATGTCCTGGCCTGCAACTTCTAGGATGGGCTTCAGCAGCAGGTCCCCTGAGAAGGAGCGGAGGCCGTCAAAGGCCGGCCACCCAGGAGCCGAAGCCAGCTCCCCGGCCATGCCCTTACCTTTAAACGCCTGCGCCAGGGGCGTCAGATTGTACACATAGCCCAGGTAAGACACCCAAAGGTCTTCGGGCTGGTTGTGTTCCGCTACTTCGGACGGCGTGAAATACCGACGGTGAAAATACTCAAAGTCCGGCCCCGCCACGAGGCCCCGGCGCGGCATGGCCCCCGTTCTCGAAGGCGCACCGGCTCCCTCGGCTGCTTCCTCGCTCCTCGGCACTCTCTTAACAAACTACCAGGTTCCAGAGCCACCCGGAGTGCGTGTGTCGCTAACATGGAAACCATTGTCCTCCTCCGGCCACCGTCCGCCGAAGCTAAACACCGCGTCGGCGGGGCGGGGCCTGAGCTGTCCACCGGAAGCATATCCTTGATTCCGGCGCCGCGCACGTTGTTGAATCGGTCCTTAGAGAAGATGAAGGCGCCCCGGGTGATAACGGAGTCTAGACTACATGAGTTACTTAGGAGTAACAGGGAAGGACGGTGGGGAGGACCAGAACAGAAAACATTTTCAAATTCCAGGTAAAGTTCTCGCGATATTCTTATAACAGCCGAGTCGGCATCCGTGAGCCCGGGCTGAAATAAAGTCTCGCGAGATCTCTGGAGTGGCGGAACCGAAGACGCGGAGGAGTTGGGATCTCACGGAAGGGAAGCGCTTGGGAGCACTCGCGAGATCTGAATACCCCGACCCAAAAAACGCTCTCAGGAAGTTTAAGGCCCAAAGGCGGTCCCGGGGCCAATGGCCGGAGCTGGGCCAACCATGCTGCTACGCGAGGAGAACGGCTGCTGCAGTCGGCGTCAGAGCAGCTCCAGCGCCGGGGTTAGCGTGGGCTCGGGTTCTGGAGGAGCAGCCTGGGCACGACAGCGGGCGGAGAGGGGAAGGGGGTGGCGAGGGCAGAAAAGAGAACTACAGTTCCCAGCAGCCCCCGGGCTCCAGGCGGTGCCGCGCGGGCTGCTGGGAGCTGTGGTCCTGCGGGCGTGCTCCGCGCGCGCCTGAGTTCGTGTCCTGCCCCTAGCAGGACTCTGACGGCGAACAGGAGGACTCGCCGGCTGCGCGTGCCCGGCAGCAGCTGGAAGCGCTGCTCAACAAGACCATGCGTATTCGTATGACCGATGGGAGGACGCTAGTCGGCTGCTTCCTGTGCACCGACCGCGACTGTAATGTCATCCTGGGCTCTGCGCAGGAGTTCCTCAAGCCGTCCGGTCAGTGTCACCTCGGGAATGCGGCGTAAACCTAACGCGAGGCATTTCCTCTTGCGGGCCTCACTGCACCCCTCATTTTCCGGGGGGCGAGACCGATGCTTGCCTGCCGTTCTGATGCTTTGACTTTTTTTTTTTTTTTTTTTCTCCAGATTCATTTTCTGCGGGGGAACCCCGTGTGCTGGGTCTGGCCATGGTTCCAGGACACCACATCGTTTCTATTGAAGTCCAAAGGGAGAGCCTGGCGGGGGCCCCGTATCTCTGACCACAATCGTACTTCTCTTCGAGACCATTAAAGCCTATGATCAAAGTGGCCGGTGTCTGTGTGGAGGGCCGGGGCCGGGGCCGGGATAGCACACCCCACCCTCGAGAGGAGGTTTATCTGAGTTCAGGAGCTTTCTCAACCCGCCCCTTCTGCCTGATGCCCAGGAGTACCAGAGCCTCCCTCGTGTTATGAGTTTTAAAGCAACAGGCTCTAGGGTGGGCCCCTCCATCTTCCCTCCCACGCCGCTGCTGCAGATTGTAGCGGGAGGGGGTGTCATCCTGCTCCGGAAGACCCATTGTTTCCCCACCCCGGCCTGGCAACACTTAGTTCCTTTAAGCTGGGGTCAGAGAACGGGCTCGGGTCCCCAAGGGGAGCTGGGTAGGCAGCCGAAGCGAGGCCCCCTCTGAGCTATTAATGGAGAAGTGACTTTGGGGTCAGGGTCAGAACTCTGGGGTCTAACCAGGAAGAACGGGCCGATGCGATAAGGCAAAGGCAGGATGCTGAAGGATGCTCTGTCTGCCGGTTTGGAGTCTGAGGGATGTGTTTCCCACTCCTGAGCCCTGGGCAGGGACGACTGTGTGTGTATACGCCGCCGCGGTACTCACAGAGCACATCCATTTCATAAATTCTTTATTATTTGTGATGGTTTCTTCTCTAGCCCTGTCCCTCAGTCTCGCAAATATTAGAGCTGCACCAGCAAAGGAAGTCACAAGGTCCAGATCTCCTATTTACGCTAGGAGAGGGAAGGAAAACGTGCAGGGTCCAGCCCAGAGGTTCAGGATTCCATGAGATTTTCTGGGGCATGGGGATTTTCGCCAGCATTGAGTCCACAGGTGATGCTGTGCCGTCCAAGGGATGCTAGGACCTGACTCGGGCAGTGGTAAGGAGCAGGACAGGGCAGAATAGCCCTGGGCTTGCTTCAAGTCCCTTCGTGACCAGGAGGACAATGGACAGAATTCTTGACTCAACGCACCTCAAACCCAGACCTTTCCCGGTGTGGGAACAGCCCGGGACCCCGGTGAGGCCGGGATTTGCTTCGGCTGTGGGATGCGCCGGCGCCTGTAGAGGGCTCGGCTGTAGGGTACTAGGCAGTCGGCCAGGCGCAGGCGCAGGCAGAGACGGCGGTAGGTGGCCAGGGCAAGCACCAGCAGCGGCACCAGCAGCAGGAATCCAGTGACCAGCAGGGCGGTGAAGCCTGGGTCCCGCAGATGGGCGGTGCAAGGGGGTGCCTGGGAGCGCAGGAACTGTGCAGATAAGAGACATCAGACTCGAGCTCCCTGGACCACTCTCTGCCCCAGAGGGAAACAGCCCAGGTCCGGAGGTTGTGGCTCAAAGACACCCCAACATCTCCACCCCTCGGGCCCCATGCTTACCTGGGAGTGGCAGAGAAAGCCGAAGCCCAACATGGTGACAGCGGGAAGCAAGATGGTCCCCAGGACCAGTGCCAGCAGGAGAAGATTGAAGACCGCCACCAGCAGGTTCTGGGCCGTCACGAGCACCGCACAGGCCCAGCAATCCAGGGGATCCCGGGGCTCTGGGCTGCCAGCGAGAACCGAGCGTTGGGCTCCCGGGACCTCCGCCATGGCCTGGCTGGTTCCCGCCCCGCAAGGCTGCGGCCCTTATAGCCCTTTCCTGCCCCTCCCCCGGGGCAGCCTCTCCCCACCCCCAACCACCTTATCCTGGAATGCAGCTCCAGGATTAGGCATCCTCATCCCAAGGAGCAGACCGTGGCTCTGGACATTCCACAGGCGCCCCCGGGGAGGGGCTCGCCGCCGCCGGGGTCTCCCTCCGCCCCCCCCCCATATGGAGCCATCAATTCCCAGCCCTTCAACTGATACTCGACGGCCACCATCAAAACACAAGGCTCTCTTTTTTTTTCCTGCTTTTATTTTTAATATTAATATTCTCACACAAAAATCACCGAAAATAGGGTCGGGTTGGGAAGACCCCCCTGCCCCTGGGGCAGAGGGACAGTGCAGTGTGAGGGGGCGGGACTGTAAACCCCCCACCCCTCCGCAGCCCCAGCGGGAGAAAACGAACCAAGAAAATGAAAATAAAGCCCCAGAGAAACTCACCCCAGGGTGTGCCTGCCCCAGTGAGGCCCTGCCCTGGGCTGTTTCACGCCTTTAAAAAAAAGGGGGGGGGATGGTGGAGGTGGAGGTGTCCAATGTTTTTTAAATTGGCCGAGGCTGGGGAGGTCAGGGTTCCTTTTCCTCATAGTTCTTTCTTTAAAACTTTTATTTTTTATTTTATTTATTTATTTATTTTATTTTTTTTTACAAAATACCATTTAAGTTCCCACTTCTTCCCCTACAGTACAGGAGTCGCTCACCCTCAGGTGGGGTTGGGGTCGGGTCGGGAGTGGGGTACTGGTCCAAGAAAGTGCAGGACGTAGGGGAGGGGAGCGGGTTTGAGCACCATGAGAGCCCGGCTGGAGCCGCGGGCGGGCGGAGACGGACGGGCCAAGCCCGGACATACACTGGGGCGCAAGGGGAGCCCAGGAGCGGGCCTCCCCGAGAGGCAGGAGGGATGGCTTGGGGTGCAGGAGGTCGGGTTTTCCCAAAAAAAAAAAAAAAAAGTAAAAGAAAAAATGAATAAATAGAGGTGAGTGGGACTGTTATAAATTAAAAACCAAAAACAAAAAGAGGAACAAAAATACAAATCATAACCAAGTGAATAAACAGAGACATGGACAGGGGTCACAGCTAGCGTTGAAGTAAAAAAAGGAGGTCCTGGGGAGGGTAAAGCCCATAGAAAGAATCTCATTAAAAACCTCGGCTGCCGAACGTCTATGTACACGAGCCGCGAGCGTCTGCGCCGGCGGCGGGCGGCGGGCGGCGGGCAGGCTTGAGGGAACCCGTATGTGACCCCCGCCGCCGCCGCCGCCGGAGCCTGGTCCTTGTGTCTGTTGCTAGAAAGGCCAAAGTCGGTGAGGGAGGCGCTGCTGGGCGAGGGGCTGCGGCCCCCTCCCCGTCTCCCATTTTTTTTCCTTTTTTTTTCCTCGTATTTGTTAAAAAAATGGTTTTTTTCTTAATAAATTAAGTGGGGAGCTGCCAATAAGGGTGGAAGGGCTGGGCCCGACCCCCTTCCCGGCCAGAGGCGGGACCTAGGTCCAGCCCAGGCGTGTGCTGGTGGCCCCGCCGCGCCCTGCGGGGGCGGGCGAGCGGGGCGTCCGGCCTCATCGCGACGTGCTGGCGGGAGCCTGGAGGGACAGAGCGGGGCTTCAGCGTGGGGCGCGCGGCCCGGCCGCCCCCTCGGGCAGCCCGCCGCCCCGCCGCCCGCCCGCCCCCTCGGGCAGCCCCACCGCCCCGCCGCCCGCCCCCTCGGGCAGCCCCGCCGCCCCGCCGCCCGCCCGCCCCCTCGGGCAGCCCCGCCGCCGCGCTCACCAGCGTGAAGGCATCGTAGGCCTGCGCCAGCTCCTCCGTCCGGTACTGCTCCAGCACCACCACGCCCTGCAGGCCCGCGCTCCGACGGCGCGCGCAGCCCTCGCAGTGCACCAGGTACGTGTTTCGACTGCCGTTCTCGCTCGTGACGAACAGGATGTTGAACACCTCCACCTGGCCGGGAGGAAGGGGGCCGGGCGGTCAGGCGGTAGGCGGCGCCCCGCGGGCACCCTGGGCACGGGGCAGCACCCGCGTGCGCGCGCGCGTCACTCACGTCGCATTCGTTGCAGTAGTAGGCAGGCTCGTCCTTGACGCGGCCTTGGTAAGCGATCTTCTTCCCCGCCCGCACCAGGCTCTCCCGCTGCACCTGGCAGTGCTTCATCGACTGCAGGAGGCAGAACCTGGCAAGGGCCGAAGGTGGTACTGAGACGGGACGGCACACGGGGAGGTGTGCCAGGGCGGGCGGGCGGGGGCGGGACCCGGGACCTCAGCCCGTGAACTTCCCAGGCCCCCTTTTGAGTTGTATTTCCTGTCTGGAGTACGTCACGGTTGACATTTCGAGGGTGATGGAGGGTGAGGGTGAGTGTGTGTGCGTGTGTGCATGTGTGTGTGTGTGTATGTGTGTGTGTGTGTGCGTGTGTGTGTGTCACAGGAAACAATGGCTGTGGGATGAGAACGGGGTCTTGTCAGCCTCCTCCAAGGCACAGGGACTTGTGTGAAGGTGTCGCAGACGTGGATGAAGACATGGAGAACAAGGGTGGGAGGAACCCGTCGGGTGGGGGGGGGCTGCTAACCACACGGGGCCTCACTTGATCATCTTGAACAAGTCGGGGTCGCTGATTTTCACCGTCCGAGCTACGTTCCAGGACACGTGAATCATGGGCACGATGGACTTGACGTTCTTCACCTCGTTCCACTCGTACCGCTCCAGGGCCAGCTGGTACTGATAGGCTGCGGGCGGGCCGGAGGGCGTCCCTGAGACTCTCAGATGGCCCCAGCCCGCTCTTCCCTCAGACCCACCCCTCCCCGACGGGCCTCACTCCTCTCACCCCTCACTGTACCACGGCGACCCGACCCCCGCCTCTCACCGGTGAGGGGCCCCACGTTCCAGGCAATGTTGTTGCACCAGCCAGTGGCCTGCACCCAGTGCACAGTCCCTGCGTTGATCCACACAAGGTCCCCGGGGCGCTGCACGAAGCGGTAAACAGGGATATTGGACGCATAGAGGTCATCCAAGATTGGCCACCAGGAACCCGTCAGGTAGTCCACACCGTGCCTGTGGAGTGGGCAGCCACAGGGTCAGGTGAGAGACCCAAGGGCCCGGTGTGGCGGGGGGGGCTAGCAAGGGGTGGTGCGCACCGATCGCAGAAGGCGCTGATGGTCTCCCAATAGTGCTCGTGCACCGCGAACCACTCACAGTCCCCGGGGCCAATGTTGATATTGACAGAGCAGAAATTGTTATTCTCCTGGTGGCCTGCAGAGGGAGATAGAGCGTCGGCGATGGTCCGCGGCCAGGCTGCGCCGCCACGGCCCCGCCCTGTGCCCTCATTGGCCGGCCAGCGGGCCAAGCACCGAGTGCGCGCTTCCCGCACCGTGGGAGGCGAGGACGCGCGGGGAGAGGACGCGCAGAGCAGGGCGAGGACGCGCACAGTGAGGACGCGGGGCGAGGATGCACAGGGCAGGGCGAGGACGCGCGGGGCAGGGCGAGGATGCGCACGGTGAGGACACGCAGGGCAGGGCGAGGACGCGCAGGGCGGGCCGAGGACGCGCGGGGCGAGGACGCGCAGGGCAGGGCGAGCACGCCCGGGGCGAGGACGCGCGGGGCGAGCAGCACACCTGGCGTCCGGCTGCCAGGGACCTTCATGTACAGCTGCACGGTGTTCATGCCCAGGATGGTGTGGCCCACGTGGCTGAGCATGTTGCCCGTGGACGTTACCCGCATGAAGGCGGGCAGCTTGAGCAGCTCCTGGAGCTGGGGCTTCCACCTGGAACACAGGAATGCCAACGAGGTCAAGGGCATCCAGACGAGCACCGGGCAGCGTGTCGGCCGGCCTCAGCGGTCTAGCCCCACTGACCTCTTGGCATCGGACAGGTCGATGTTGGTGCCGAACTTGATGATGTGGTGGTTCTTGGGGTCCGGCGCGCTGCTGCAGGAAGAAGCAGGCAGGTTGTGGGCGGACCAAGGGAGCCAGAGCGCCCGGCCCGGGGGACAGAATCACACTTTACCTGGGGGGGGTTCCTGTGGTGCTGTCGGGTTCCTCCGACTCCTCGTCCTCGCTCTCCTTCTCCTCCTGCTCGGTCGGGTGGGGAGGCGGGTCTGGGTCAGCGCCGCCCTGAAGGCCACCCAGTCCTGTCCCACCCCGGCACCCCTGCTGCCACGCGCGCATGCGCCTCACCTGCAGGGACTCCTGAAAGGACGAAGCCTGGTACTGGGCGTACTTGGCGATGGTGGTGTGTGAGCGGGAGCTCTCGCAGGGCCAGATCTGCCTTGTGCCTGTCAGGTCCCAGTTCTCATCTGAGGGCTGCTGCACCTGGGTGCGCACCTCCACGGTGTGCTCGCCGCTGGCCTCCACCAGTGTCTTGGTGGAGAAGAGGCCTAAGTCTGTGAGGGAGCGCCAACAGGATGTCACCCAGGGCAGGAGGCCCCACTCACCCTTGCCCTTCCAACCGACTGGCCGGGCCTCGGATGAAGGTGAAACAGACCGGGCAGAACTCAGCACCCAGGAACTGACAGGAATCCCAGCCCCGGGAAGCTGGCAAGGCTGCCTGCCTTCTTTGGGCCCTCCCTCCCCAGTCCCTTTCTGCAACTTCAGGCCTCAGTCTCTCAACTAGAATTCTCAGACATGCATATGGCCACACAGTAGGCCATCAATGAATGGCAAGTGGCCCCTGGAACAAGTCAAAGATGTAGTCAAGCTTGAAATGTCCCTCCAATTACTCAGTGGGAGGAGAGAAAGGAAACAAGACTGGCCTTTACATTTCTATATAGTTTCCTCTAGTTTTATACTGTTTACACTTTTGCACAATAAAAGATCAAAAAAGAGAAAAACCAAACTATGGATCAGAAGTAGTCTACGATCCATTCTTTACATTTGTTTGGTTTTTGGAGACAGGGTTCCTGTCCTGGAACTCACTCTGTAGACCAGGCTGGCCTCACAGAGATCCTCCTGCCTCTGCCTCCCGAGTGCTGAGATGACAGGCCTTCACCGCCTGGCTCATTCTTTTCATAGAAACACTGAGACAACCAGAAGCGACTCTAACCACTCCTGAGATCCCCCTTCCCACGTGTCCACTTCTGGGGACAGAAATGGCAGATGAGGACGTCTCAAGGCTGGCTGGCACACGGCTCAGCACTCCTCATTGCCTGTGCCTGACTGAGTAGGGGGGGGGGCAAGTCTGAAAGCATGGGGTGGTTCTCCAAGGGTTCCACATACCACAGTCCTTACAGCCCCCCCAAACTCACTGAGCCGCAGCGAGCCGGCCAGGCCCCTGATGACGGTGATGGGGTTCCGAGGGTCCGTGCAGAACTGTAGCAGAACTGGCGAGAAAGCGTCTCGCTTGCTCTCCAACTAAGACAACCAGGAGACACGGGGTCAGAGCCTCTGCCCGGGCTCCAAGGACCCCAACCCAACCCTCTGGGAAGGGCGGTTCCGGGGCAGACGGCACACATACATAGATGCTGGGTGTAGGGGGGTTGAGTTTTTCCCGGGGCAGCTTCTCCTCAGTGTTGATCTTCGGCTTCACAGACTGGGCAGGGGAAAGGTAGGACTCTCGAAATTTCCCTTTCACCTTGGCATTCCTGTGGGGAGACCACAGAACAGGGTCAGAAGCGTGAGGTAATGAGCAGGAGCCCGTCCCCAGGACAGGTAGGCAGCCTCGGGTACCACGGCCCCCGACTCACTTGCTGGCACGCATGACGTCTGCAGCACAGTGGCTGATGGTGAGGTCCGCCATGCGAAGCCGCCGCTCTTCCACCTCAGACGCAATGAAGGTCTCCTTGTCGCCGCTCTCCACCTTGATGAGCCTGATCTTCAGCTCCTTGGGAGGGCCCTCACTCAGTGACCGGAGCTTCAGCATATCCGCACGGCTCACGCCCGGGGGCCCTGGAGCTTCCTCTCGGGTCTTCTTCCCGGGGACGGGGGCGGATGGGGGTGGCTGAGCAGAGGGTGCAGGAGCAGGTGGGGGCGTCGGAGCGGTGGGTGTCTTGACTTTGGAGGCCCCACCTAGATCAGGCCGGGCCTTTTCCCGGCCCTGGATTTCTTCACTCTGCAAGTCCAGGTTCCCCAGCACCCTTCGACTCTTTTCTTTGGGGGCCTTGGCCTTGGCCTTGGCCCTCCCCTCCCGGGGCCGACGACCCACACTGTCCCTACAGGCCCGTCGGTGCCTCCGATGCTCCTTCTGCCGACGCTTGCCACTACCTGGGGCTGCCGCTGCCGCCGCCGCCGCCGCCCCACCCTCCTCCTTGGCCTGGACGGGAGGCAGCAGCGGTTCTGTCCCATTGTCCACCGGATCGGCTGTGTCCACCGGGTCTGCCGGGTGGGTGGCACTCCGGCCCACCCGCTCTACAAGGGTCTCACAAGCCCGGCTGATCTCTTCTAGCACCTCAGACTCAGAACGAGCAGGGGGCAGCGGCAGGGGTGGGGGCAGCTGGGCAGGGGTCACGGGGCCTGGTGCTGGCTCTTCACCTGCCCTGCGCTCCCGGGCCCAAGGCCCGCCTGAGGTAGAGAACTGAGATGACGAGGAAACCGAGGGCTTGGGGGAGCCCTGGGCGCTGGGGGCCAATGAAGTGGGTGGTGGGGCGGTAGCACCTGATGCAGGACTAGAGGAATACTGAGTGGTGGGCAAGGACCCGGGCCTGGCTGGAACAGCCGCTCCAGTCCCCCGGTAACAGTACTTTTGTCCCTCGAGAACAGAGGCCAATGATTTGAGCAGGCTGGCTGGGCTGGCTGGTGGAGGTGGTGGGGGCTGGGACTGGGGAGGTGGAGGAAACTTGGCTAGAGGCGGTGGCGGCGGCAGGGCTGGTGGTGGCTTCTTCTCCTCTTCTTGGGGGGTGGTGGTGGCGGCGGCGGTGGTGGTGGTGGTGGCCGTGGAGGCAGCGGGGGCAGCAGCAGTGGTGGTTGGGGCTGTGTCACTGGGAAATGGAGGCTGGAGAGAAGCGAAGGGTTCTCTGAGTGGGGGCGGGGGGGCCACGCCTGCCTCCTCCTGCTGCTGCTGCTCCTCCTCCTTCCGAATGGATTCATCCAGCATCTTCATGATGTTAGCCAGCCCGTCAGGTAGGATCTTGAATTCAGCCGGCTCTTCAAACTGGTCCTCCAGCGGAGTTGGTGGGAAATCAAAGAGCCTCGGGCCTCGGGCAGGCAGCTCGCCAGCCCCAGGTGGCACAGGCTGGGGGGCTTTACTCAGAGAGCCTGGGGGTGGCCCCTGCCCCACCTCGGGGGTCTTTGGGAAGGAGACCCTGGGCCGGGGGCTCTCCGAGCGCCTGAAGCTTCCTGAGGTATTTTGGTGGCAGGAGGAGGGAGGGGCTGGAGGCAGGGCAAGAGTCAGTGGTGGAAGAGGTGGGTCCTGGGAGCTCAGTGTTGGGCTAGATGGCCTGGGAAGGGGGTCTATACTTCTGGCCAGGTAGGGGGGCGGAGGGAAGGGCACAGGCCCAGTAGGACTACTACTGCTGTGGCTGCTGCTGCTGCTGCTGCTGTTGCTGTTGCTGCCGCTGCTGCTGCTGGTGGTGGTGGCTGGGGGGGTGGGAGGGGTATGTGAATCCTGAGTGCCCACAGAAAAGCGGGGGTTTGGAGGCCCCAAGAAGCCATCACGGTGGGGAAGGGGCGGGGGAGGACGGGGAGGACCCTCAGCACCAAAGAGGAGCTCCCCTAAGATCTCTCCATCCTCTCGGGCTGAGCGGCAGGCTGAGCCCTTCATCCAAGCAGGGGGTGGTGGAGGGCGTAAGAGGCGAGGACAGGCGGGGGGAGGGGATGATGGGGTCCCGGGTGGTAGGGACAAGTGGGGAGGGGCAGCAGGGGCTGTCAAAAACGGTTTCCGACTGCTGTGTGCCGAGGACCCCAGGCGGGCCTGGTGAGGGGAGATCTCCAGCGCAGGAGTTTGGTAATGGTCAGCGCCAGGCTGCAAGGACAGAGCGAGGAGATCAGGGTGCTGTTCTAGGCCCCCACGGACACCCCCACCCACCTTCAAGCCGAGGTCATCGCGTACAAGGCCTGGGCTCGGCTCCACACCCCGAAGACCAGTGTTGTTACTGCTGCTGCTGCTGCTGCTGCTGGTGCCGGGGAGGCCAGGGGGCCGGGAAGGGGCGTAAGGCACGCAGGCGGTAGATGCTGCTGGTGAAACGCTGGAGTCCATCCGCGACCTCTGAACTCTGCTCTCTCTAAGGTCACTTCCGGGGGGACGGGTGGCAGGCAGGCAGCCATGGCTCTCTGCTCCTGGGGGTCGGGGACCTGGACCAAGGGGTGTGGCTGGGACCAGCCGCTGGTGGCTGGGCGGGTGAGCAGTGTAAGCAGGAGCTGGGTATGGATATGAGTGAGGCAGCGAGTGCCGCTGCTCCTGGGGGAGAAAAATGGGGCACAAAGTGAGGGATGGAACAGCCAACTTTCAGGAGGTGAGGAATCGCAAGTATTAGGGAGGGGCTTACCTGGCGCTCTGGGGGTGCTGAACCCTTGCGCTCGGGGCCCCAAGCATCTCCATGCAGGGTATTCCACAGCCCTGGCTTAGTCAGCTGAAATGGAGGACTAATAGCCAGGCTGGGCAGTGGGGGTGGGGGTGGGGGTGGAGGTGGTGGTGGTGGTGGTGGTAATGGTGGTGGAGGGAGCGGCAGACCTGGGGGAAGGCCAGCCTAGAACAGAAGAGAGCGTGAAAACCCTCTGCCTGCTGACCCACCCCGAGTCATCCCTGTCCATCCCCAGTCATCCCTGTCCATCCCTAGTCATCCCTGTCCATCCCTGCCTCCTGACCCACCCCCTGTCATCCTGTCCATCCCCGCCTCCTCCCTGCCTCCTGACCCACCCCCAGTCATCCCTGTCCATCCCTGCCCCCTGACCCACCCCCTGTCATCCTGTCCATCCCCGCCTCCTCCCTGCCCGCTGACCCACCCCCGTCATACCTGTCCATCCCTGCCTCCTGACCTACCCCCAGTCATCCCTGTCCATCCCCGCCTCCTCCCTGCCTGCTGACCCACCCCCAGTCATCCCTGTCCATCCCTGCCCGCTGACCCACCCCCGTCATCCCTGACCCACCCCCAGTCATACCTGTTCAGAGCTACAGCCTCTCCTGCGCTTGCCCCCGGGGCTCAGGCCCTCCTCTCCTGAGGGGCCCGAGAGTGCTGCCGGAGGCATTGGCTGTACCACGGGGGGTTCCGCAGATCTCTTCACTGGGGGACCCCCTCGCTTAGCCCCATAGTTCCGTTTGTGCTAAAAACAAGCAGAGAGATGATGGCCCGGGCCCGGCCGACCACAGCTCCCTTTCCTGATTCACTGGGCTTCAGTCTCACCTCAAGGTGCAGCAAATTCCATACTTGCTCCAGGGGGGGCAGGACCTTGGCTCGGTGCTGACAGGAGCCAGCATGAAAGTTCCAGAGCTGGGCCTGGGCGGAGGGGAAAGGGCAGATGTAAGATGAACCGGAACACTGAGCTAAACGGCCAATCTCGGCCACCTGTGTCCGGCCTGGTCTCACCTGCTGCAGCCGGCCAATTCGGGGCCCCAGCTCGGTGAAGCTTCCTCCGTATCGAAGGGCCCTGTGGTAGCAGCAGACGGCCTCCTCGCTGTCATGTTCTGACTCGTACAACTGTCCAAGCTGTTCCCAGAGCCCTGGCTGGGCTGGCTCCCGCAGCAATGCCTGGACACAGCCATGCAGGGACTCCAGCTTCCCGTGGAGGGGTCTTGGGGCGGGTGTGCTACGGAGTGGGCGTTGGGAGTGATCAGGCTTAAGGGAACATTTCAAGGCCTCAGTCTTACCTCCAACCCCAGAACTTTCGAGTCCCCCACTTACCCAGGAGCATAATAGGGTTTGTTTGGGTGCCCGGAGCTACTGCCATGGGAAGGTGGGAGAGGGGCAGGGAGAGGGGGCTGCCCGATGCTGGCAGAGCATCTGCAAAGAGGAAAGGTCTGTTATGGATTGCCAGAAGTAATCCTGCTCCCTAGAAAGGAGGAGCCGGAGAGAGGAAGAGCAGGTGAGGCTGGTGTCCGGGCCACAACATAACAGAAACGCGTGGAGAATGACAGAAATGGGCAGAGAGGAGAAATGCCTGGAGATAGGGCAGGCCCAATCCTCACCTGCCTCCAGGCAGCCATGAGCTTCGAGGAGGAGGATGGGGTGGGCAGGCGCTCCAGGCCCCAGCACAGTTCAGGCCCCCAAGGGCAAAGGCTTCCCGTGCAGAGCGGGCCCCTGGAGGGTCCACTGCCCGATGCATCCAGCCTGGGTCAGGGACAAGAGAGCACGCTCTAACAGGGGACAAAACATTTCATCTGTACATTCAGCTGAACCGGCCCCGGCCCTTCCCTTACCAGGTCAGCAGTGGCCCCAGGAGCCCTGGAGATGGGGCACGCCCCCCTGCCCCAGCTCTCTGGCGCGATGGTCCAGCTCCGACTGCTCTCAACAAGAGTGCCCACTCTTTCCAGGTGGCAGCCACCGGCCTCCCACGACCAATTCTACAGCGGGAAGAAAAGGACGCTGAACTTGCCAGCACCGTCAGGGCCCGACGGGAGACTGAGGGCCAGAAGCCGGGGCAGACACCGGCATAAGGAGCCCCTAGAGGCCCCTAGTGGAGTGACAGGAATGTGGGACAAGCGGCGGGGAGAGAGTCAACAATAGGTACACAACGCAGCCGCTGTACAGTCGGACAGGCTTCCTTCCAATCCCGAGCTACTAGGGCGACCTACCGCGCGGCTGCTTACCCAGCCTCCGTGGGAGCGTCCTCTCGCAGCTTCAAAAGCTCCAGAGGTTTAGCCAATCACAAGACGTCTCTCTCCCCAGAAAGCCAATCATCACCCTTGTCTCCGCCTCGGTAACAGCCTGGCAGGAACCAATAGGAGCGAGGTGAGCCGAGCACTCAGCGGCCTCCGGAGGAGGAGCGGCAGGGCCGGTCAGACTGGCTCGCCCTAGGGTGACCCCGGTGTGACCCCGAGGCTCCCACCGAGGGTCCCCATCTGGGATCGGAAACCGGTGGCCGGCGGGGCAGTCACCTCCAGCTGGCTAAGAAGACCCACGCGGGTGAGGACGGGGAAATCACGCGCGGTTGGACCTGAGAACAAGCCTCACACGTCCACCCAACTGGCCCTGGTCCCCGCCGGACTGGTGGAGTCGTCCTCTGCCTCGCCACCCCAAGGACGGACCGCAGACCCACGCACGCACGTCGCCGACGGGGGCAGCGCTATCCCCCTCCTCGCTCCCCAGGGTCCCCCCGACAGACTCTGCGCTCGACCACGCCGGTGGAACCGCTTAGGTCTGGCCATCACAGCCGACCCCGCCACCAGGCCGGCCGGCGCCTCCGTCGGAACGCTCCGCCTCCAGCGCCGGACCCCGGTCCGGAATCACGGTCAAGTCCCCAGTCTCATACCAAGTTCCTCCTCCAGCTCCTCCACTCTCCCCGGCTCGGAGTCGTCCACACCGGCCGGCCCCCTCAGCCAGGTCCCCCCCAACTCAGCCCTCCAACTTCGGGGAAGCTGAGCACCGTGGAGGGGTCCCTCTCGCGTGGCTCCTGTATCCTCTATGCCCTTTCCCTGCCGGGGCCACGCGGTTCCCCCACGGCCCACGTGGCCCCCACCCCCCCCCAGGGGAGGGGGGATTTCGGGGGTTGCCCGTGACGTGGCCACTTGCGCAGCGGAAGCGATGTGTGTAAAGGGGGGGTCCTTCGGGAGAGAGAGAGAGAGTGGAGGGCGGGGCCCAGCAGGCAGTGACATCACCCCTGTCCCACTCTCACCGCCTACTCCCTTAAAGAACCCAGAACCCGTTTCACTTCCTCCTTCTCGCCAATCCCCCCCCCCCACTCACTCCTTCCCGTCGAAGCCGACGGGACCCACAACGGACACGGCGCTCCTCGCTCCTAGGCACGCTCCCTTTAGCCCCAGCTCTCCCTCCTCGACGGTCGGAGCCCGGCAGCTGCTTGCCTGCGCCTACCCCAGGTCCCAGCAGGTAGGGAGCCGGCTCCGCTCCCGGGATCGGTCCATTGAGAGTCTAGAGTACAAAGAGCGGCGAGAGGCGAGTGTCGAGTACAAAGCCGCGGGGGCGGGGCCAGCGCTCCAGCTGGAGAAAGCGCCGGGCAGGAAGCCGGGGGAGAGAGCGCGCGGCGAGGGGTTGGGGGCGGCTGGAAAGTTCGCCTTGGCCGAGAAGTCTGCACTGCGGGGAAATTTCCACCCAGCCCACAAAGGCACAAGGGGTTCGGGCGAAAACAAGTCTTTCCCCTCCCGCCGGGGCAAGGTCATCTGTGCGTGACAAGTGTTCGGACCCGACGGGTTCCCGCAGGCTGCCCGGTCCCCCGGCCCCGGTGGGAGCTCGCGCCCCGCGGGCTGCGAGGGTCGGGACTCTTCCCGAGGCTGCTGCAGTCCGTCAGTGACCAAGCCCCCCGGGACACGGACAACGCCAAGGTGGTCAAGTGCAGCCCAAACCGGCTGCCCCCCCCCAGACCAGCCCTGCGAGGGGGGGGACAAGGGACCAGTCGTGCACCAACGGCGGCGGCGCGGGGTACCAGGTGTCAGAGAAGCAGGCACCCTGCTAAGGAAGTGGTGCCCAGAACGCTGCTAGTTACCAGGAAATGCAGCTTCCCCTTCTGCGATGATGACACTTCCCCTCGGCCACTTCCCCTTTCCCACGGGGAACTGACTCAGCTTTCCCCAAACTGGCGAGTTCCGTCCCCCTCCAGCCCTCTTCTTGATCTTCAGCCTCTATCCACCCCCTCCCACGACGACACCACGGACGACGACGGCGGAGCGCCCCAGAACAAAACTTCCTGTACCCTAAGCGTGATCTCGCCAACCACCACCACCACCGACCTGTGTCCCGTCCGTGTCCCCGTCCCCCCCCACGACCAGGGACGCAGGCGCCTGACTTCCCATCCGCCCCACGAACAAAGCCTTTCTCGGGGTCTGAATCAGGCTCGGGGTGGGGGGGGCGGGGGAGTGAGTCACGCCGAAAACCATCCCCGGTTCCCACTGACTCAGCCCCCGCCTCCCTCGGCTCGCACAGACACACAGTCAGAGGCAGACACAACTCCTCAGCCCACACACACACACGGCTCACCCCCGGTCCCGCGGAATTTCCCCTCCGTCTCCCTCCAGACGGCCCCACCCGCGCCGGGCAGCCCCAGCCGCCGCACGCACACCTGTTCCGCCGCCGCCGCGGGCCGGCTCGCCGTCCACTCTCACCTCCACTCTTGCTTGGAGGCAGGAGCGGCCCTCCCCGGGCTCCCAGGGCTCCCCACTAACCAAGGGGAGGAGGGGGCCACCGGGGACACGCACAAAGACAAGACACCCCCAGGCTCCTCGAAGGCAGGCGGCAGGCAGGCGCGCGCACGTCCACGACCGGGCTGGGAGCCCGACACACTCCCGAGGCTGACGATCCAGCCTTCCCGCCCGCCCGCCCCCCCCACCCAACCCCCGCGCCCCGCAACCCGACCGACGGCCCCAAAAGCCGGCCGCCCAGAAAGGGTTAATGCCACTTGGGCCGAAAGCCACGCCCTCTCCATCCGGGCACTCCCGGCACGGCCAAGCCCCGCCTCCTGCATCCGGGATCTGGACTCGTAGGACTTTAACCGACCCCCCCCCCCCTTTCCCCGTGAGTCCCCGGAGAGAGAGCCGCTCCATCAATCACACCCACTTAACTCTCTCCGGGCTCGGGGGGCAGGAGCGCCCCGCTCCGCGCGGCTCCCGGAGCGCAGGGGTCTAAGAGGGACGCCTGGCACGAGGCCTGCGGTCCGCAAGCAGACGCTGGACGGACGGACGGACGGCCCGAGACACCAGACCCCCCCGCCGCCCCCGCGGACCGGTTTCTCCCGAGCATGCACACTGGGCCGGCACGCACCGGCTCGGAGGTGGGGCGGACCCAGGGCCGACCCCCGCGGGCCCCGTCCCTTGGCTGTCTTCTTTCGGCATGGCGGGAGCTAGGACGTTCCCGGCTCGCTGCTCACCTGGGAGAGCCGGAGGGAGAGGGAGGGCCGCGGGCTGGGGCTCCGCGGTGACTCAGCCACCCGGGCAGGCCGCCCGCCCGGGATTCCCTTCCCCAGCCTTCCCCCGCCGCCGGCCCCTCCCCGCCCCCATGGAGAAGTGACAGTGCCGGCCCCGGCGGCGGGCGGGCGGGCGGGCGGACGGCGCGCTGGCCCGCTATGTGTCACTGCGGGCGTTGTGTCTGCCTCTGACTGGGCGCTGTGTTCGCCCGTCCGTCGGTCTAACAGGGTCGGCTGTGTGTGGGGCTGGGTGTCTGTGTGCACCTGCCTATCAGCTTATCTTGTCGCCCTCGGTGCCTGGGTCTGGCGCGTTCCTGTCATTATCCCTGTCTTACATGACTCCTCGAGGCTGTCTCTTGTCTGTGTGTCTGGTTGGCTCCTGTCTCACTCTTTTGTCTGGGTCTGCCTCTGCATCACTGTGGTGATCACGTGTGTCTGTGCACATGCCCGGCTCTGTTTGTCTCCACGTTCTCGAAGAGAGCCAGGGAACTATCGGAGGCAGGCCTGAGGGGCTCTCTCGACTCCCCTGGATCCTGACTTCCCACTGGGTCCTTGGTCCTTCCGTTGAGTCAATTATTTGGGGCTCTGTCTACCTTCAGTCAAGTTCGGTCCCATTCCTCGGCATCCTCATTTAGTCCCCACAGCTGCCCGCAGCAACCACAATGGGAACTGCTAGCATTTATTAAATGGTAGGCACTGCGTTAACCTTTACTGTAACACTGTGTTACATGCATCTTTTAACTCTTCCCCCCCAAAACCTGCCATAGGAGCTACGTGATTACCCCACATTGTAAATGAGGAAACAGACTTGGGAAGGCAGGTGACTAACTCAAGCAAGATCCTAGTGCAACTGAGTGGACAGGCTGGGCTTCTTTCCAGAGCTATGTTTTCTAGACTGCCCCTGACCTGTTCTCCCTCCATTTTATCCTTGCAGGCTACCGCCTAGATCAGCCTTCCACTGCATTACTATCCCAAATGTCTCATAAGCTCTAGAGAAGGTGTGGGCAGGAGGTTCCACAGCAGATCTCTGCCGTAGGTTTCTTGGCAGTGAAACAGTACATTCAGTGAAAACATTCATTCAACACAAATCTACAAAGGCAATGTGCAAACCATCATACTAAACAGGACAGAGAGGAGAAAGTAGTCCTACTCCAGGAACTCAATGAGTGATGGGGGACAAGCAACAAAGAATCAGAGAACTCATGTTCCCAGCAGAGGGAGAATTCCCTTCTACTCGGGAGGAAAGGGAGGTGAAGAAGGGCCTCGGGAAGAGAGCTGGCCGGAGGAGAAGGACTGAGAACGCACAAGAGTTAAGAGTTAGGTGTGCAAAGCACATCTGCCGTGCATCGTGGTGAGGATGGACCGAAGAAGACCAGAGAGGTGAGATTCGAAGACGGCCATGACAAGCACGAGCTCGCTGTACGGCAGTGATCCCCAACATGTTCCCACATCAAGTCCCAAGCACTTTTCATGAGCATGAGGATTCCCTCCTGTGGGAGAAGAGCCTTCCTTCCCCTTCACAACAAGACATCCCACTGGGGTATCTCACATCTACTTCCAGTCTGCAAACCCTAGCTTTCTTCAGTTAGGAATGAGTTGTGGCTCTGGGGGTGTGGGTAAGAGGTTTCCAGGTAGTAGAGAGGCTGGTGAAGTGCAGGGAAAAACCATTCATAGGAGATAGAGGGGAGCTCCAACCCGGAGGGCTGAACCATTCAAGCATGGCATGTTGGGGGAGGCTAGGGTTGGACTGGACCATTCTGATGAGTGGGCATGAACCAGATCACAGCAAAGATTTTCAAACACGCGGTGAAGAGTTGGACTTGGGGGAAGGGGTGACACTCAGCAGCCAAGCTTACCAGATGGAGTTTGAAGTGTTCAGTCTCATTGGAACAATCACCCCAGCAATGGGGTGCAGCAGAAGCCGTGGTGTGGGCAGTGCTACGGGGCTGGCATGGCGCCTGGGGGAACCTGAAAGAGAAGATTTCAGTTAGAGGTGGGGTCTCCCACAATGGAGGAGTTCCCTTGTGTTCCTTGCCCCCTCACTGAAGAGAAACCTGGCTCTAGAGGTCAGATGAGATGAGAGAATCAGTTTCCATGGCAACCTGGAAAAAAGCCATCCTCCAACCTTCCCCTCAAGAGGCAGCCTGGTTCAGGTGGTAAGGGGGCCATGCTGTGGCACCTGAGTAAGTCCACAGTGGACACCAATCCATGATCCCTCTTCTGACTGGACCCAGAGCAGGCTCAGTGACAGCTGATACCTACAGCCAAGTCAGCCTTCGTTCTGCCCCCAGGGCATGCGGACCCTAGGCTTCAGTTCTGGCTCCTCCAGCCCAGGAGTTCCTCCCCAACCTTGACGAGACACCAGATAGTCAACCCCACCCTTTGGACTCCGACCCTTCCCGTTCCCTGAGGCTGGCACAGGCAGGTCCTGGCAAGTGGCACAGGTGGCCAGACAAGATGAACGGGCCCAACAGGGAGGCGCCTTCTTTGCAACAACTGTGGCTGGGCCTGAGCCGGGAAGTAGCCTCTGCAGCAGGCTCCCTCCATGTCACCTCCAAGGCCATATCCTGTTTCCCCATCACCTCCTTCCTCTGTGTGGCCCAAGGAGGTGACGGGGGCCACTCCCTTCCCCCCCAATCCTTAGGTACAAAGAAGTAGGACTATTAACACAAGTCTAGGGCCAAGAATCAGGGGTTGATACAGGGGTCCGGCCTCAGTCAGCCCTCACCTCAGACCCACTCCTCAGGGACCTATGTTTCCCATTCTCCTGCCCCCAGGACCCGGACACTTGGGCTCTCTGCCTGGCCTCTCCATTTCCTGGCTTTCCAGCCCCCATCTTTCCCCCTGCCCCAGAGACCTAGGCCTCTGGCCCCCAGCCTCCATGATGCAATGTGCTGCAAGCTTTTCTAGCTGCTGATGACACGTCTCCGGGGAGGGGTTATTTCTGACCTAAGCAAGGCCCTCACGGGGCAGTGGTCAGCTGCAGGCTGAGAAACCCAGAGTGGTAAGGCCCTTCTGCGGGAGAAAAATGCCGCAACCCTTCAGGACAGGGAGGCAAATTCAGGACTAAGGCGCTTACCCAGCAGTTGACAGCATGTGTGGAGGTGGGGTATGCCAGAAAGGGTCTAGCCTAGTGGGGAGCAGGGAGGCCTCAGGCCGACCGAGAGGAGTGAGGGGCAGCCAAGGGGGTCAGAAGGGTGCGTGAAGGGGTGTCTGGACACCAGAGTGGGGGAGGGCCAACCTCAGAACTTTAATCCCTCACCAGCCTTGGCCCCAAGCAGGAGGCTGTAATTCATCTGTCCAACAGCTGGGGTGGGGGTGGGGGGGCATGTGGAGGAGGAGGAGGGGCTGGGGCCTTCTTGTGCAGATAACCAGACAACAAAAGGGGAAGCTGAAGGGCCAGCTCCCAAGTGCTCAGGTCACCCCGCTGGCCTGCAGATTTGCCGGTGGCCCCCAGCTGGTGGCCCCCAGAGTCTGTGGTTCAGACTCAAAGATTCTTGGTCACGGAGTCCAAGGACTCAAAGATGGGGTTCTGGAGAAAGCCCATCCTCAGCACCCTCGGGGCAGGCTGTCAACCCCTGCTCCCACCTATCCAAGCAGAGCCACTGTACGGCAGACTTGCAGGCCCAGTACCAGACAGCCTCAAATGCCCCGCTCACCCAGCCAAGCCTCTGCAGACACTGCCTGCCAGCTCCCCCTCCTGCCAGCACGGGGTGGCAGTGGCCACACCAAGGCTGTCCCTTTAAATCATTACCACCCCTGACGGTGTGGACAAACCAAGGGCCCTGCCCCCCAGGCAGCAGCTTGCCACCTCCCCACCCCACCCCCCCAGTCCCCAGAAATGTTAAGGGCCATTTAAAGGGACATCAGAGAGGCAGCCTGGTCTCTAACAAATCCCTACCCCTCCTCACACACTCACAGACCCTGTCTCCAGCAGCACATAGCTCCCTGCCTCTCCAGAGGGCCCCCCAAATTCCGGTTTTCCCTCACCCCTAGAGACTGCTACAAGGAGAAGGGGGCAAGGCGGGGGGGGGGAGCCATTAAAGGGTAAGGACTCCCTCCTCCCTTAGAGCCCCTGGAGACAGGTCGGAAGAAGCCAGCCCGAGAAACAGCGAGACAGAACCCCAAAAGGTGCCTCGGGCAGAACAGGGGAGCACACACTGTGGGGTGGGGGGAAGGGAGTCGGGCTGCACGAGACAGAGGGTGACGGAGCCAGCAGGCGACAAGCCCAACTCGGGGGAAATGGAACAAGGAGGGCTGGGGAAAGGCAAGGCCGGGGGATCGGGGCGACGGAGAGGGGTCGTCCGGGAGGGTGTAGAAGAAAATAAGACAGGGGGAGGGAGAGCCAGGCTGGGGTTACCTGCTGGGTGTCTGTCCCCCGGCGGTGCCCCCAGAGTCCGGGTAGGGAGGGGAAGCAGCAGGGGGGGAGTGGGGGCTGGGGGGCGGGGGAGACGGTCCCTCCTCTGCCTCCTGGGCCTGCCCCAGCGCTTGCAGCCTCGGCCTCCCTCCCTCCTCCTCCCCGTCCCTGAGTCCCGGAGTCAAACAAAGAACTGTAGCAGGCTCTCCCCAACCCCCTCCCTCCCTCCTCCTCCTCCTCGTCCTCCTCCTCCTCCTCCACCTCCTCCTCCTCCCCTCCCTCCCCACCAGCAGGCTCCCTCCTCCTCCCTTCCGGTCTCTCCCTTTAACTACCGCTCCCCCAACCTCCCCCCCACTAGTCTCTCTCCACCACCCACCCCAACCTTTTACACACCCCTTTAGCCTAGCCATGTCCCCGCTAGGGAAACTGCGGAGTCCCTTTGCAAAATGAAAGGCTCCGGAGAGCGACATGGGAGGGCACCAGAGTATCGCTTCAAAATCATAAGCCACAGCGTAATGATTTTAACAGCCAAAGGAATAGTCTTAGCTATTTTTAAGGAGGGGAAAATAAACCTAAAGAAAGCAATACAAATCTGACTAAAGCCCACGTCAAATAAGGTACATAAAGTAGTCGATGCTAATTCCTAACACCCCCATACACCACGCACACCACACACACACACACACACACACACACACACACACACACACACACACACCAGTTAGTAAAACTCCACTCTTCTCTACCCAAGCCCTAGTGATAGTTACTTTAGAACTGGTCCACCACCCACTATATAACTAACACCATTTAATAATACGAATTTCATGACACTCATTCACTATTAATTTTATGCCAACCACTGTGCTAAGTGCTTTGCATAAATTATTTCACTCCTACCCCTCCCATCAGCTAAAAGGTAGGTATTGATATTTAAATGTCCCAGATTAAGGACTGGAAGCTCTGAGAGGTGTTGACCCGTCCAAGTCCCCTTTGTTGGCCGAGCTGGGATTAGAATCCTGGTTTGAGCTGACAGTCCAAGTTCCAAGGCATATACGACCGGAGACACCAATACCATCCATCACCAACTCCAAGAAGGGCAGCCAGAGAGACCACTGAATTCCTCTCTCCAAAGTGGGCAATGCCAGAAGCTGATCCACCTACCTACAAAGATAAAGACCTTGACTTTTCAGCCTGACACTGTTTTCTGTTTGGTGAGAGGAGGTGAAGCTGGTGTCAGGGATGAGTTGGTGTGTGTACCCCACGTACAGATCTTTCTCTTCGGGGCAGCTGTCTTGAACTACCCACACTTCAACTCAAGATGGGAAAGGGGCGGCATGCCACTGGGCCGTGCAGCAGGTGGGAGACGCTTCCAAGGGTGCGGGTGGGGGTGGGGAGGGAAAGGAGATCGAAGAGGAAGTTTTTCTGTGGCAATCTAGAAAAAAAAATGACCCAGAATTCTCTCAACTCAGCAAAGGAGCAAAGTCTTTTAAGCCACACCACACCCGCGCCCCTCCCCCTCACAAAACTCCAGGCCAGGGTTTCCCACCTGCAGGATGCCAATGCCAAGGGAAAGGAAGGGGGAAAGAGACGGCACGGGAATGGAACGGGACTCCGGGCAGGGTGGGAGGGAATGGAAAGGGGAGGAGATCGCATTGCCTGGCAACCGTCCCGGGGCACGTGCACTGGTGACATCATCCCAGGCCACCTCTAACACAGACCTTTGACTCCTACCAGGGCGAAGGAGCCGCTGGCTAAGTTTCCTGGGAAATAGCTATAGGAATTCTGGAAACCCAAAAAGGAGGGGAAGGAGGGAACCCAGGCGTCCTGGCTTTAACTGTATTAACCCCAGCAGGGCTAATCCTAGGGAATCCGGTCATTCGCCTGCCTCCTCCTCTCAGCCTCCAGCCTTGACCTCCCAACCCACATTTCTGACTGTCCCGACACGCCCCTTAGAGATACTGTGCCTTCTTTCTTCTGGGCTTGATCCCTGGTTAGGGGCGGGAGTCTGGGGACAGGGCACTCGGTCCCGAGGGACTCCGTCTGCTATCTGCGGGATCCCCTGTGCCCCAGCTGGCCGCCAGCCGGAATCTGTCTGGGTCCCCAACTCTCCCGCCCCTCCCGTGCTGTTCCAGGGCGGAGTCTGTGGAGTTGAAATCAGGACACGCCGAGAGGAAGAGTTATATAACCCTCTGGAGAAGCAGAGAAGGACGAGTGGAGACGGGGACAGACTGCCCGAGAGCAGCCAAGGGAGATGCAAGAAACCCTAGAGAGAGCTAGAAGGAAATGTTAGGGGAAGGGGAGGGAAAGGTTTGCTTTGCATATCAAACAGCAGGAATTCACAAGGGAAAATAAGGGCATGACGACCCTCTGGCCAGGAAAGCCACCTGGACCACTAGGGGCTCCTCACAGTGTCCTGCCGGGTCACTAACTGCAGCTAGGCCTGGGCGGGTGAGGCCTCGGGAATGGGGGCTTGTACCCACAGCCTTTCTTTTGTGGAAACAACCTAAGCTAGAGCTCGGGAAAGCCGCGACGGAGCCTAGGGGGCCCGGAAACCACAGCTCCGCCCAGCCCACCTGGGAGCTTTGGGGCGCCAGCTGGAGGTGGCAGTTGGGAACCCAGGTAGCCGGCCTTCCCACAAGAGACTGACATCAACAGTCGACACCCGGCTAAAGAGCGCAAACCCACCCAGACGTCTGGGCCCGCAGGGGTTGAGGATCGCAGCCCTGGACTAGTTTGCAAACACAGACTGAAGACCTAAGGCAAGGGTTGGGAGGGGGGCAGACGACTCGCCGCGCAGGCGCAAGAGGCGGCCTGGGCGCGTGCAGTGGAAGAGGGTGTACTGGGAGCGATGCGTGTGGGAGTGCACGTGCAGATCCCGGGGAGCCACCGCCTCCCCCTCCTCTCCCGTCCCCCCCTCTCCCTGCTTCAGGCTCTCTATAATGCCAGCTCCCCATTGGTCACTACAGCCCTGACGTCGGCGACGTTCTCTACAGCGGATTGGACAGGAGAGGGAGAGTTTGGGAATCTGGCGGGGGACGCTCGTTGCCCTGTTACTCTGGCAACTGAGCAAACAACCCAGGCAAGCGACCGAGATCCGACCGGAGCTAGCTTCTGGGTCCTGCCTTACTCGGAACGACAACGGCATCACTTCCATAGCATCTCAGCTCGTTGCTTCTCTGTCTTTCTCTCGGGGTTCTCATCACCCGGAACTAGGTGTTCCGCCTTCGACCTTCCCACACTCCAGCCCCTACCCTAAGACAGTCACGGCCACGACAGGTCGGAACGAATCTGCAGCTTAGGGACCAACCCGCATTGCCTTTCACCACTGTTGATTCCAGGCCACAAACGCATAGACTGAGAATCTAGCCCTGTCTCCGGCTTATGCCCTTTACCCATATGCTTACAATTTCCTGGAACAGTGGAGGTGGGGGTGGGTGCCAGACGGATGACAGGAAATCAAAGAAGAACCTCAGCGCACCTTTCTCACGGGCTAGGTCATAGCTAGATCCCCCAACCCGCAAGCGCCTGGTGGGCGTCTCATCTTCGCCATCTCGCGGCTACGTGGGAAAGGTTCAGCATGGAGAAAGGGCCAGAGCCCAGCGACAAGAAAGTGGGGACAGCACCGGGGAGGACGAGAGCAGAAGCTATGTGGTGGAGTGTGGTGAGCTGGGCAAAGCTACCGCTCCTGGCGGGATGGTGAAGGTTGAAAAATACACACCCCCAGGGGAAAGAGCTGGAAGGAGCCTTCAAGTAGCCCCGTAACGGGAGGCTCACTATGCCTGATCGCCCAGCCCTAGACCTTACGGCAAGCTGCCCTGGAGTCTTGTTCCTCAGGATCGCTGAGCCCCGCCCTAGGCTAAGTCCCCATCCCAGCGGGGACTGGGAGTACTTTCGGGCCCTCTTGACCTTTGCAACCATGACCAGTTTTTCCGCGACCTTTGCCTTGTTCACTTCTGGGGGACCTGGATGTCCTGCGCCCCAACTTTGCCATTGCTTTTTCCAAGACACAAATGCCCATCCCTAGCCAGACCCCTGCAGAGTCTGACGTCCCGCCCCTTTGCACGGAGATGGCTTCCCTCTTTCCAAAAGTCCCTGCGGCTCCCCATTACCTGGTTCTGGGGGTCCCAGATATTCGGGGTCCGCAAGGCCTCCTGGGGGTCGAGCGGGCCCCCCCTCTCCCAGACAGGGCCTGGGGGGGCCGCTCTACCCCGTGGCGCAGTTTGATTTTCCAACGCAAACACTCGCACCCGCCCCCCATTCCCCAGCCCCGCCCCTGAGTCGTGGCCCCGCCCCTTTGCGCTGCGGTCCCTCTCCTGCTCCGCCCCGCCTCCAGTCCGGCTCGCCTCAGCTGTGGGGTCAGGCAAGGGTTCCGAGTCAGGATTGCAATGCTTAGGGTGCAGTGTGCAGAGCCTATCCTGGACCCTCACCTGAAAAACCTCTATTCCGTTTGGATCCCGCGCCCTTCCAAAGCAAGCTCCGCCCCGCGCGCTCAAGCCCTCCCCCCGAGATTTAGTCACATCCCCTTTAGGCTATGCGGGCGAGTAGTTCAAGGCCACGCCTCCCTCTCGCTAGAGGCCACCCCACTTCACTCTTAGTTCTTACTCCTTCCCACGAGTAAGTGCCAGCTTCCCTCCTCCGGTTTCCTCCACCCCAGCACACACTAAATCACCACCATTCAGAGACTGGGAGCTTGGGTTGGCATGTGTTTTACTGTGCTGAGCGCCACTAGGTACCTCCGGGGCACCATTATATGCTGGATTCAGCTAAGATCAAAGCCGGAGATCCAGCTTTAGGTCAAAGTCTTAGGGCTCCCGACCCTCTCCAGCAGGAAAGAAGCGGGGCGTGGGGGGCGCTGATCAGCTGTCCAGGCTCATCAGTAGGGCAGTTCCCCTCTTAATCCAGTGATCAGATGTCATGGCTCCAGATCGGAGATCGATGCCTATGACAAAGGAGGTCCGATCTGTGCTGCCTGCCCGGTTGGGATAGTAATAGCATGGACAGGAGTACATGCCTAGGGGGAAGGAAAAGACGGAGAGTCAGGCTCTGGAACCTGGAAGATCAAGGCGGGTGCATTTGAGGGCTGGACAAAGGATGGGGAGGGGGCAGTTTCCCACCCTTGGCACTTTTCTTGCGACTCTCTGCTGGTCGGAAGTGGATCGTGGGCATGAGGCAGACCAGCTGCATGGGCTCTGCCTCCACTAAACAAGAGTTCTTTCGGTCCCAGCCAGCACCCTCCAGGTAGAGGCCCCGAACCCAGACACCATCCTGGGGAGAGATGGAGACAGATTTGGGGGGAAATCTAGACCCTAAGTTGTCAGTACTTTTGACCTAACTCCTCTAGCCTCCCTTCTCTTCCCACAGTCCTTCTCCACCTGACCCTTTGCTCAGAAGCCCAAGCTCATCTAACTCCCACCTTGGGTGGATACACCAGGTTGCTGTCATCCACAGTGGAAACTATAAACTCCCAAGAGAGGCAGTCCACCGAAATCTGTGGGCGGAAGGTGGCAATGAAGGCAGCCCCCAAAGAACAGATCCCGTCCCCAGCCTCCGCCCCCAGCCTCTGCCCCCAAAGAACAGATCCCGCCCCCAGCCTCCACCCCCAGCCTCCGCCCCCAGCCTCCGCCCCCAGCCTCCACCCCCAGCCTCCGCCCCCAGCCTCCTTCCCGGATCCCACCACACGCATTGCTCACATTGTTCTGGCGAGCTGAAAACTGCAGGACAGCCGTGAGGAAACCGGTGGGGAACGTGAAGCCAGACAGCCAGAAGATCACAGGAGGGCGCGCTCGGCTGGCCCACAGCTCAAACTGTTCCACACGCACAGCCAGGTCCCGGGTCCATGACGCCAAAGGCTTTTGTGAGGGATACGCCTGAAAGAGGAGGCAGTGCATGGGTTTGCTCATCCCACGATGCTTTCCCATCCTCACTAGGAACACCTGGGACAGCTATGAGACGGCTGTGTGGTGTCAGCCTCTGCTGATACCAAAAGTTAACTCCCGGGGAAAAAGCGTACAATAGCAACTACTCATTAATAACAATGATATCACTACAGATAATCCTTTACCCAAAATGCACAGGGCCAGGAGTGTTTCAGATTTCTCACTGGTTTTTGGGGTGTGTGTGGAATATTTGCACAGACTACTGGTTAAGGATTCCTAATCCAAAAATTGATCACTGAAACCTTTTGAACCTCATGCTTGCCACGTTTCAGATTTCAGATTTTTTTGGGTTAGGAATGCTTGTTCTGCAATAACCAGGTACTTGTTTAGTACCACGTACAGTACTGGGGGGAGGTCTTTGAAATAGAAGTTAATGTGAATACATCTGTAAGTTAGTAAGTTCTGAAGTCAGTTAGTGCCTGGCATCAGATATCAACACCTTGAACCTGTCTAGACTGGAACCCCGGGTTTCCTGAAGTCTGCTCTATGCCTCCTGAGAATGAAGTGAAGAAAGAGGTTCAGGGTTAGGGTTGACAGTGGTGGGGTCTTGCCTTTCCCCAGAGTGGAGGGACATGGGCATCGAAGATGCAATTGAAAATCTCTTCCAGGCTGGTTGACATTACGATGAGGCCCTGGATGCCCTTCTCTAAGTCTGTCAGTGACAGCCTGGGCGGAAGGAAGTGGGTGGAGTATTAAAAGAGGTGCTGGTCTGGGAGACCCTCCCCACCATGGGCGGAGGCCTCTCTCCTTCCACTTACAAGATGGTCCTCATCAGGTTGTTGTATCTCTGGATCTCCTGCAGGAGGACCACATTGAGTGGGGAGGGGTCAAGAGCCAGTAACTTCCGGGTCCCCTCATAGTCGATCATCTCGGGAATCTTCTGCTTCACATCAGCAGCTAACTCGAGGACCTAGGGAGGCAGGAGCTTGGTGCTGGCCAGCCTTTCCTCAACATGTTCCCTCCCACGGGGCAACCTCGGTTTCTCTACCTTCTCTTCTCGGCTCTGGCCACCAATCCTGGTGGGTGTGATTTGGGGTTGCAGAGAAAGCAGAGTCTCAAAGAGGGTCCGGGCCTCCGTGATCTGGGAGGCCACGTCAGCATTGGGGTGTTGGCCAAAGGCCTCAGGGGGGTCCATGCTGGGCAGCAAGCTGATGTATTCTTTGTAAGAGGCCAAACTCCCATCCTTGGGGATGAAGTAAGTGTCCAGTACAGACAACCTGGGCAGCCACAACAGAGTATCACCACAATGGAGGGCTTGAAGGGCAGCCAAGCCAAGCCCAGACCCCAGTCTCAATGCTTCCTCATTTTCTAACTCATGGCTCTTGTTCTGCCTCCCAATTCCACAGTTTCCATTTTCTCCCAACCTCCTAGTCTCTCTCTCTCTCTCTCTCTCTCTCTCTCTCTCTCTCTCTCTCCTCTCTCTCTCTCTCCTCTCTCTCTCTCTTCACACACACACACACACACACACACACACGCTCAATCCTGACCCCTGGTCTGTTTATATCCTTTTACCCCTTCCTCAGGGCTCCCTCCCCTCACCGGTAGGAGGGAGTCGTTAGAGCCTGTTCACAGAAATAATCATTGATGTAGGTGGTGAGCAGGCGCCGATCCCAGTCATCTGTGACATGTCCCCCATAGTTGACACCGGCAATGAGGTATTTGAGTGCATCCCAGGGCGTCTCCTCATACTCGTCCAGATAGAGGCTCAGCAGGTTCTCTGACACCTGTGTGTGGTCCCAACCCAAGCCCCCAGCCCCATATAGTTATGGCAAGAACTCTCCCAATGGGGCTAAACGTCGACTTTCTGGCAGCCCATAGTCCCACAAAAGAGCCGTGGGACTAGAAGAAAGGGCTGCCCTGGGAGACCCCTGGTCAGCACAAACCTCGAAGTCGGAGTCATTGAAGCCATAAATGATATTCCAGCCCAGCTGTAAAAACTTCTTGCGCTCAAGTAATATGGAGTGGAAGAAGCAGAGCGCGAACAGCAGCTTCTTATACTTGGCAGGTTTGGAGCAGCGTGTGAACTGTGGCTCCGTCATGAGCTGGTACAGACGTGTCATGTTGGCCTTCAGACCCTGAGGACAGAGCGGTACAGGAGGGTGTTTGTCCTGTCCGATCTGCTCCGAGCGGCATCATGGGCAGCTGTGGAGGAGACCCTGCACAAAGACCCTGGCTGAAGGAGTGAATGGAAGATGAATATTGGCCTCTGGTCTGCAGGCCAAGACACTCGTTCCCAGGGGTGGGTGTACCTTTCTATATCTAGGGCCCGTGCCACTGATTACTTATTTGGGGGGAGTAGTACTGGACATTGAACCTTGGGTTTTTTTGTTTGTTTGTTTGTTTGTTTGTTTGTTTGTTTTCGAGACAGGGTTTGTCTGTAGCTTTGGAGCCTGTCCTGGAACTCACTTGGTAGCCCAGGCTGGCCTCAAACTCACAGAGATCCGCCTGCCTCTACCTCCCGAGTGCTGGGATTAAAGGCGTGCGCCACCACCGCCCGGCGAACCTTGGGTTTTAACACGTGACTCAATCACCACTGGGCTATATCCCCAGCCATTCCCTCCCCATTTTTGAAGACAAGTTCTCATGGTGTAGCTCTGACTGACCTGGAATTCCTATGTAGATTAGGTAGATGTGGAACTCATAGACATCGTCCTGCCTTCTCCTTTAGAGTGCTTTATTGTGCTAGAATTACAGATGTGTGCCACAGCACCCAGCCCTCCCCTAGCTTGATTCTCTCAATCATGATGAGCCAATTCAATTTGCCAGGGCCAGAAAACATGAACAGAAGTGTATACCTACAATTAGTTTTTCATTGGTATTTGTTTTGTTTTGTTTCAGTGCTAGGGATTAAACCTCAAAGCCTTGTTCAAGCCAGGAAAATAGTCTACCATTGAACTACACTGTCAGTCCACTGCAACTGAGAATTTTTTTGAAATGTATGGAACTGCAAGCTTGGGGGTTCACCTGGGAAACCAAAGTAGGAGGATCATAAGTTCAAAGCCAGCCTGGGCTACTTGGCAAAAAGAGAAAAGGAAAAAAGACAAACAAAAAACATGTCACAGCAAAGATTAGCATCTGGACTGTATGAAAGATGGAATGGATGTCAAGTATACAGCATTAAGTGGGAAGAGAAATCATACAGTATGGTTGTATTTATGACACAGAATTGTCATGAAAATTACAAACAATATTCAAATAATGGCTTCTGGTTCTGGAGAGAAGGTAACAAGATTGAGAAAAGACACTTTAAAGAAATGTTTCCAGAGCTGGGCCGTGGTGGCGCATGCCTTTAATCCCAGCACTCAGGAGGCAGAAGCAGGTGGATCTATGTGAGTTCAAGGCCATTTCACAGAGTGAGTTCCAGGACAGGCTCCAAAGCTACACAGAGAAACCCTGTCTCAAAAAAAGTTTCCATAAAAGCTTAATATTCTGTTCTCTCTGTCTCTCTCTCCGTGTGTGTGCGTGCACTCGCGTACATTTGTATAATTTTTAAAAGCAGAGTCTCTTTTGAAAGATTTATTTTATGAGAATGTTTTGTCTGCATGTATATGTGTGCATCACGTGCATGCCTGGTGCCCGTGGAGGTTGGCGAGGTGTTAGATCTTAACTGCCGAGCCATCTCTCCAGGTCCCCTAGTTTCCCTTCTTGTTTTATTTATTTATTTTTTATTTTTGTTTTTTAAGACAGCCCTCTTTTTTGGGAGGGGGGTTGGTTTTTCAAGACAGGGTTTCTCTATGTAGTTCTTTCTGGAACTCTCTATGTAGACCAGGCTGGCCTCAAACTCAGAGATCCATCTGCCTCTGCCTCCCCAGTCCTGGAATCAAAGGTGTGTACTGTACCACCACTGCCCAGCTAAGACAGAGTCTTCTGTAACACAGGCTGGCATTGTTGAACGGGTGTGGGTTCGCTCGGGTCAATGGGAAGAAGACACAGCACACTTTCCAGCTACAGGGGGACTCAGCCTCTCTTGACCGAGACACTCCCCCTTAGCCAAGGGCGTTTTTATTGTTCTCCAAATTTAGCAAGTTGACTTCCATATCTCATACCTCCTGACTAAGCTTCCAAAGGAACAATGCCAAATGCGGATTCTCAATTAAGGAATATCACAGTGTGCTGGATTTTTCCCAACCAAGTTTTGCAGAGGCTTTGTACCCTTAGGAAACTCTCAGGCAAGATTCACATAGAGGGCAATGAGAAACCAAAGGTAAATTCAGGATAGGTGCTAACACTGAAGCCAGACCAAGTGTATAGCTCAGTGGGAATTCTCCCATCACAGAAATCCTTTACAGGTATTCCCCAGCACCTAATAAACCCATAAACCGGGAGGTGTTGGTAGCACACTCCTGTAACCCCAGCACTCAGTAGGTGGAGGCAGGAAAAGCAGGGATTCAAGGTCGTTCTCAGAGACTCGGGTGTCTGAGGTGTGGATGTCACAGGGCAATTTATGGGAGTTGGTTTTCTCCATCACCAAGTTGGTCCAGGGGATTAAACTTCGGTTGCCAGGTTTGGCAGCAAATGCCTTTTCCCACTGAGCCATCTCACATGTCAAGAAACCCAGCTCTAACAAAGAAACCTTGAACTATTCTCACTAGGTTTAGCAGATGGTGGGGAGGACCCATATCTGCAGCAAGGAGGCTTTCTTGGAAACCTTTCATAGGCTGAGCCACTGATGCTGGCCCAGAGTGATTTTTCAAAGAAAAAGGTCTGCAGAGATGGTTCAGTGGATAAAGGGGCTCGGCACCAAGTGTGCTGCTGAGGACCTGAATTCACTGTTGGATCTCACATGGTGGGAGTTAAAGATGGACTCTCTGGCACTGCCATCATCTTACGACATCAAAATTCACGCCACAGCATAAGCAATCCGCCCCCCCTCCATCTCTCTTCTCCTCTCTCTCTTGAGCACACACAAACAAAATAAATAAGTGTGTAAAAATAAATAAAAGATACTGAAGTGGATAAGTCAGCGGTGAGTGTGCATCTAGCATGTTCTGGTTCTGAGTTCAATTCCTGCCTTGTTCAAAAAGGGCGGAGGCAGGATTTTTGTTACATTGGTGACAGATTTATGGAATATTTGACATTTTAAAAATATGTACAGAGGCCTGGCAGTGGTGGCACACACCTTTAATCCCAGCATTTGGGAGGCAGAAGTAGGCGGATCTCTGTGAGTTCGAGGCCAGCTTGGTCTATAGAGTAAGTTCCAGGACAGCCAAGGATACACAAAGAAACTCTGTCTCCAAAAACCAAAACCAAAAAAAACCCCAACCATATATACATACCAATCCATACAGAATACTTTTGATGGCAGAAAAAATAAGCCTAAACAGCCATGGCATATGCCTAGGGTAGCACATTTGGGAGATAGAGGCAGGAAGATCCGGAATTCATGGCTATCTTTGGTTATGTAGTGAGTTCAAGGCCAGCCTGAACCACATGAGACTCTCTCTCCTGTCTTGTTTTGATTTTTGTTTCTTGAGACAGGGTTTCTCTTTGTAGGCCTGGCTGTCCTGGAACTTACTTTGTAGACCAGGCTGGCCTCGAACCTACCAAGATCTACTTGTTTCTGCCTCCCACGTGCTAGGATTTAAGGTGTGCGCCTCTGCCACCGCCACCACCACCTGGCTGACCCTGTCTCATTTTAAAACAAAAAGCCAACTTTATATTTCTTCCCTGGGCTAGGGGTGGAATCCAACGCCTCCTGAGTGCTAGGTAACTTTTATAGATTTGCCGGAGGCAAAGGTGGGCTGAGACTCTAACGATGATGAAGAAGCCAGCACCTTGTTCTAGGGATGCAGGATCCATGATGCTGATGCACCAGGAAGAAATGCTTCATCACCACGTGACAATTCAAGCCCAGAGCTGAGCTTGCTATTGTAGCCAGGGATGGGGGCTGGAGGTGAAATCATGAAAAGGACAATTTCTCTATAAAGTGTGAATGAAGAAACAATGTAGAATGAGGAAAGTTGGATCAAGCACTAAATCTTGAGGTATAAAGAGCAGAAAGAAACAGAATTAATAAAGGATGTGTCAGCCGGGTGGTGATGGCGCATGTCTTTAATCCCAGCACTCAGGAGGCAGAGGCAGGCAGAGCTCCACGAGTTGGAGGCCAGCCTGGGCTACAGAGCAAGTTCCAGGACAGCCAAGACTACACAGAGAAACCCCTGTCTCAGAAAAACCAAAAAAAAATTTTTTTTAAATATATAAAGGATGCAGCCGGGCGGTGGTGGCGCACGCCTTTAATCCCAGCACTCGGGAGGCAGAGGCAGGCGGATCTCTGTGAGTTCGAGGCCAGCCTGGGCTACCAAGTGAGTTCCAGGAAAGGTGCAAAGCTACACAGAGAAACCCTGTCTCGAAAAACCAAAATATATATATATATATAAAGGATGCATCAGATGAAGAGGGAGAATAAGGGAAGGCTGTGTCTGGAAAGCCAGGAAGGGGAGAGTGGTCCAGGAAGCTGGCCCAGGATGGTCAGGATGGATGGGATGAGAAAAACATGGGACTTATTGCTGAGTACCTACTAAAGAGTGGTCTCTGTGTGTGGATTTTTTGTTTTAAATTTGTTAACAACCCTTATTTTTATTTTATGTGTATGTTTGCCTGTATGCATGTCTGTGAACCACATGCATGCAGTGGCTGTGGAAGCCAGGAGAGGGTGTTGTGAGGGAGGACTGGTTGGGAGCCACCCTGTGAGTGCTGGGAATGAAGAGCCAGCGGTCTTAACCACTGAGCCATCTCTTCAGCCTGTCTCCATGCTTTTTATAAATTGACAAAAAAAAAAAAAAAGGATTTTGATTTCAACTAAGAGCAATCAAAAGCTGCCAAAATCAGCAAGCCAAGCATGGCAGTAGCTTTACCTGTGCGCCTGTAATCCCAGCACCTAGGAGTCTGAGGCCAGCCTGGACTACACAGCGAAACCCAGCCTCGGCCAACCAGCAGCTGGGTATGTATGCATGTCTCTCAGCAGCTCAACAGCACAGCAAGGCCCTGACTTCTATCACAGGCCACAACAAACAACACACCCTTCCAAATGACTTACGTAGGGGGTCTGTGGGTGTGGGAATGTTGTGACAAGAACAGATTTTAAAGGGGCCAGTGTTGTAGTCAAGATGACTGGATTCGGCGGCGAGCTTGTGAAATTAGAGATAAAGTTCTCAAGATGTGGTGAGAGTGTGGAATGAGTCGGTAAATGTGAAGGGTTAGGCTGGAGCATGACGTGGAATAATCGCTCACGAAATGTTACTGTGACTGCGTCCTGGAAGTCGGCCGTGCAGAAGAGAGGCGGAGGTTTTTAGAAAACAGCCAAAGGAGGTGCCAACGTCGCTGTTAAGGCGGGGGCCTGTCTTTGGCGCAGGTGAGAAGAAAGGCAAGCTGAGCCGACCCCACGGGTGACGCTGGCTCTCTGCGGCCACCGTACCTTTGGGGGCTCCGTGGTCATCTTGATGCTGGCCTGCAGGATGGAGATTGGGAAGTCGGGGTGAGGACTGGAGCTGAGCCACAGACGGAAGGCTGGGTGCGGGTCCTCCACCTGCAGCTGCTCCACCAGCTTGTCCAGGTTCGGCATCCACGACAGCGACAGGTGGCAGTTCGCCAGGAACACCCAGTGTCCTGCAAGGAGGTGCCAAGGTCAACGGGAACAGTTCCTCAAGCTTTCTGACCCACACACTTGGCACTGGGCGGGGTGGGTGTCAAATGTCCAGTGTTACTTCTGGAAGAGTTGGAACCGCACACGCAGTAGAGGGGCTGAGGCTGGAGCTTCTGAGGAAGAGGATGGGGCTGAGGAGTGGGCATGAAAGGAGATGGATACTGTGCTGGCCACCTTTAGTCACCTTGACACGAGCTAGAGTCATCAAAGAGGGGGGAGCCTCAGGTGAGGACATAAGATCAGGCTGCAGGCAAGCCTGTAGGGAATTTTCTTATTCAGTGATGGATGTGGGAAGGCCCAGCCCATTGCAGGGGAGGCCATCCTTGGGCAGATGGTCCTGGGTGTAAGAAAGCAGACTGAGTAAGCCAGCGAGAGCAAGCCAGTCAGCAGCACCCCAGACGGCCTCTGCTTCAGTTCCTGCCTCCAGGTTCCTGCCCTGTGTGAGTTCCTGCCCTCACTGCTTTTGATGATGAACTGTGATATGGAACCATGAGTGACATAAACCCTTTCCTCCCCAAGTTGTTTTTGGTCACAGTATTTTAGCACATCAATTGGAAGCCTAAGAGCGTTACTAACCCTGCACCACACCATCTCGTAGGAGACGCGCAGCAATGGGGGCCTGCCCCTGGCCCAGGGACAGGGCGTGGAAGCGCTGGGCCATGCCTGTGTGCTCGGCCAGTTGAAGCAGAGCGCTGGTGGGGTCCACACCGGGAGACAGAATGAACACCAGTGGGGATCGTGGCGAAGAGTCCTCCATCACCTGGAAGCACAGGAATGGTCTCAGAACCAAGAGAGACGCGGCAGCAGGGTGTCGGGGCTGTGTGGGCAAGAAGGCCGAGCCACTGACCAATTTCATGTTTAGGACCGGCGGCTCAATGAACCGAGAGCCGAGGTTGGACACGATGAAGGAAGTGACGCAGAACGACACCCGGTCCTGGCGCAGGGAGCGGACGATCAGCATCCGCTGCATCTCGTTGCACGCATTTTCCCACTCACCTGGAGGCGAGAGGAGACCCGCCCCGAGAGTGAGTGGAGGAAACCTGAGCCAAGGGAAACTTTCAGGGGCCACGTCTGCACAGGGGAGCTGGGGCGGGGGTGTAAAGGGAAGGGCAGAGGTGGAGGCCGGGCACCTGGCAGCATGGCCTTCTCAGGGGAAGCGTTGGTATACCACAGGTGCCAGTCCCGAGGGTACTGTTCAAAGGAGTTCATGAGTCCGTGGAAGTTGGTCAGCTTGTCCAGCTCTGTGATGTTGTCCCAGTAGGCATCGGCTAGCCAGCTAGTGCATGGGTTGTCCATCTGGCCTTCCCGATCCAGAACCTTGGGGAAAGGAGAGAGAAGAGAGATGCCTGGAATCCCCAAAAGAAGAGTTACAGGGCCGGGCAGTGGTAGCGCACGCCTTCAATTCCAGCACTCGGGAGACAGAGGCAGGTGGATCTCTGTGAGTTCGAGGACAGCCGGGTCTACAAAGAGAGTTCCAGAACAGCCAGGGCTGTTACACGGAGAAATCCTGTCTCAAAAAACAAAACAAAAAGTGTTATTGATTCTAAACATTCCCAAAACCACAACAAACTGGCAAGTGTTTGTTGTACTGGATATGTCGACCGGCCTGATTTTATCCTTATATATACACACATGTATGTATGTACTAAAATGCCTCATAGTAAGCCAGGCGTGGTGACTATCACCGAAGCACCCAGGCTAAGGCAAGAGAACGACCAGGAATTCGAGGCCAGCTGGAGCTATCGAGTGAGTTCTAGGCTAGCCTGAGCTATAAAAAGAGCCTTAACTTTTTTAGATTAAAAACATTTAAATCACACTATACCGTATTAAACTATATAATTGCTATATTTTAATTAAAAATAAAACATGATATTTTAAGTTATCTCCTCCCCCCACCTGCGTGTGCATGTGTGCGTGCGTGCGTGCGTGCGTGTGTGTGTGTGTGTGTGTGTGTGTGTGTGTGTGTGTGTATCTCCAGTGTTGGTCTTGTATGGAAGAGTGAATGCTGAATGAAGAGATGAATACAGAAATCCAAGATGGATGCGAAGCCACCTTTACTGAGGAATTGATGGGGTGGGGGTGGTGTATTACTGTTGAAGTTTAGGGAGCTGGTGCCCTCTGGTGGTTTACTGGCAGAAATAGTGCCAACCCTACTGTTGGTAGACCCTCAAACTGGTCCGTTCCTTTCACATACTCATTCTTTTAAATGAAAATTTGGAGCTTTTGTCTTTGCTGTGTGTGCACACTCGTGTGTGGTTTATGTGTCTGTGGTGCATGCATATGAGTGTGCAAGCATGTGGCGGCCAGAGAATGATGTTGGGTGTCTCCCTCTGGTGTTTCCTTTTTACCCACTTGAGATAGGCTCTCTCACTGAATGGGAAGTTTGCCAGTTAGGCTAGGCTGGCTGGGTGGTGGGCTCCCAGGACCCCATCCACCATTCACCCCCATGCTGGGGTTACAAGTACATGTAACCTCACTGGACTCTTCCCCACCCCCCCCACCCCACCCCCACCCCCACCCCCACCCCCGAGACAGGGTTTCTTTATGTAGCCTTGGCTGTCCTAGACCAGGCTAGCTTCGAACTCACAGAGATCCACCTGCTTCTGCATCCTAAATGTTGAGATTAAGGGTATGCACCACCATTATCCAGCTCTCACCTGACCTTTATTTATTTAATTTTTCTTTCTTTTCTTTTCTTTTCTTTTTTTTTTTTTTTTTTTTTTTTTTTTTTTTGGTTTTTCAAGACAGGGTTTCTCTGTGTAGCTTTGCGCCTTTCCTGGAGCTCACTTGGTAGCCCAGGCTGGCCTCGAACTCACAGAGATCCGCCTGGCTCTGCCTCCCGAGTGCTGGGATTAAAGGCGTGCGCCACCACCGCCCGGCTCTTTTCTTTTCTTTTTCTTTCTTTTTTTTTAAATTTTTTTTGGTGAGAGAGCCAAGTATACCTGAGTCACAGGTGAGAGGTGTTCCGATGACCAGCCTGTACTGAGTACCAGGAATCGCACAGTGAGTCAGCACCACACCCCCAGGGTGCTAATTGTACACCTCTTCCTACCATGCTTTTTCCTCCGATCACTCAGCAGAGCCTGAGACTCAGTGCCCCGAGTCTGGCGTCCTCATCCCACCTGCTTCCACCCCGTGACTGCCACGCTGCTCCGTGCCCTCTGGCCGACTCACCACACCCCCACGCAGAAAGAAGTTGTACTCGTCCATGTTGAGCTTGCCGGAAGTCTCCAGGATTTTGGCACACATGTGAAAACTGAACAGGAGCTTGTGGCGCTCAAAAAGGGTACGGCAGGTATACCTAGGGGAGGACAGGGAAGCTGGAGGCAGTGCAATACGGGCGAGACGCCCACACGGACGCGCATCGTGTAAAGGTCATGCACAGAGCCTCACACACAAAGACTAGGCAGCAGCTGACCCGCACCTCTTGGAAACCATCAAGGACTCGGGGACCTTGAGAGGCTGACACGGTTTTCCTGGAGTTCACCCGTAACTAGGCATTCTGCTCCATTAAAAAACAAAACACCAATTATTCCCTGGCTATCTTGCTGGGCACTCTGTAGTCCTGAAGACACAGATAAGCCGTAGTCTCTGTCCTTGAGGAAGTCACGGTCTCCCAGGAAGGACATGTGCTCAGCATAAGCCCTGGCGTCCTGCACAGGGGTGGGAGTGACGTCAAGGGGATGTAAGGCTGTAAGGTGCGCTCTCCAGCTGTGCCTGATGTGCTTAGAAAGAGCCTGGGAGCAAGTGCCTTGAGGTGTGTGGGGACTATCCAAAGGCATGGGGGGAGGAGGAACTGAGTGTTCCAGAGACAAAGCACAGCATCAGGAATGCCAGGGGGAAAGGGCATGGGGTGAAGTCAACAGTGCTGGCCAGGCCGGGCGGTGGTGGCGCACGCCTTAATCCCAGCACTCGGGAGGCAGAGGCAGGTGGATCTCTGTGAGTTCGAGGCCAGCCTGGTCTACAGAGTGAGTTCCAGGACAGGCATCAAAACTACACAGAGAAACCCTTTCTCGAAAAAACAAAAAACAAAAACAAAACAAAACACAAAACAACACCAACACCAACAACAAAAACAGTGCTGCCCAGGTAGCTGGCATGAATCCCTGCAAGGGGATGCTGTGTAATCCACATGGAAACACGCACCAAGGCCCAGCCCTGGTGCACAGGAGAGAACGGGGAGGGAGGGAGGGAGAAGGGATCAGAAATACACATGAGCAGAACCCAGCAACTGACTGGAGCTGGGAGAACAAAGAGTAACTCCAAGTCACTGACATGAGTGACTGGCTTGGCGGGCGTGCCCCTGAGGGATGAGGACCCCAGGAGAAGAGGGCAGATCACAAGTTTGATCTGAAACAAGCTTGGCCTGATGCTCAGTAGGTAAAGGAGCTGGCAGCCAAGCCTGGCAGGCAAATTTGACCCCTGAAGCCCATAAGCTGGAAGGAGAGAATGGACTCTTGTAATTTGTCCTCTGATCCTCACAAGCTTGCCATGGCACACATGTGCCAAAGCATATGTGTGCCACCCACTACAAAGTAATAAATGAGTGTAAATTAAAAAAAAAGAAAAGAAAAGATATTTCACAGATCAGGACCAACACCTCCCTGGAAGCTTATTAGAGGAATAGAATCACAAACTCTCCCCCAGACCTGGGTCCGAATCTGTGCATGTATCTGTGTGTCTGTTCATGTGTGAGTGAATGGATGACATGTATGCACAAAGCATGTGGAGAAACAGGGTTGCTGTAGAATATTATTTCAAGGTGTGTTACTTTTGTTCATGTTGCATTAGTTTAACTCTGTGAAGCTGTGTTACTGTGCCTGTCTAAAACACCTGATGGTCTAATAAAGAGCTGAACGGCCAATGGCGAGGCAGGAGAAAGGAAAGGCGGGGCTGGCAGGCAGGAGAAATCTGGGAGGAGGAAGAGGTAGCCAGAGAAGGAGGAGGACAGCAGTGACCAGCCACCCAGCTACAGAACAAGCTACACAGTAAGAGTAAGTTTTACAGAAGGAAGGGAATGGGAAAAGCAAAAGGTAGAAGTAATAAGTTAGGGAAGGCTGACAAGAAACAAACCAAGCTAAGGCTGAGCATTTATAATTAAGAATAAGCCTCTGTGTGTGATTTATTTGGGAGCTGGGTGGCGGCCCCCGCCCCCCCCCAAAAAAAGAGCAGAAACAACCAACAACAGAGGGTGAGTGACTCTCTTCAATTGCGCTCCACTTTTGTTTGTTTGTTTGTTTTGTTTTTCGAGACAGGGTTTCTCTGTGTAGCTTTGGTACCTATCCTGGATCTCGCTCTGTAGCCCAGGCTGGCCTCGAACTCACAGAGATCCACCTGCCTCTGCCTCCCGAGTGCTGGGATTAAAGGCGTGTGCCACCACCGCCTGGCTCCACTTTATTTTTTGAGGCAGGATCTCTCACTGAACCTAGAGCTCACCACTTCAGCTAAACCTGCTGCCTGCAAAGTTTCAGGGTCTTGTCTTACCTCCATAGTGCTGGGATTACAGGCCCACGCCACTGTACCCAACTTTTGATAAGGGTGCCTGGGACCTGAATCCAAGCCTCCATGCTTGCACAGAAAGCAATTGACCCACAGAGCTGTTTCCCACCCACCCCCAAATTTGTATTTTAACAGCCCACCAGAGTGGCACTGTCACTCTATGTAGCCAGAGAAGTTTCAGCCAGCCACCTGATCCCCTGCCTTGTGCACGGTCACCAGACCTGTAGACAGCGTAGGTATGGTAGTCGTTGAGATACTCGATGCGATCCTCCAGCTTATTGCTGCGATGGCTCTTGTCAATGCTGAGGATAAAGAGGCTGATGTAGGCATCCAGAGAGAACTGGTACATGGGGTCAATGCGGCCCATGTCATTGAGCACGAAGAACAGCACTGAAGCCCGCTGGGCACAGGGGCGGTAAGCCTGTGGGGGTCAATCGGAGGGAGTCAGGGCCACAGAGGGACAGGCACAAACAAGGACTCTGGGAGGAAGGGGCTCTCAAGTCAACATGCTCTACGTTGCTGCTTGGTGGCTGGTCAGGGACTGCACGGAGGGTACAGACGTTCACCTCTCTGGCCAAGTCAATGTTGATCTCTGTGGTCTCACTGGTCTCGAGCTGCTCGGTCACCTCGGTGGCTGTTATAATCTTGGAACCGTTCCTGATTGAAGGGGTGTTTTCAGTACAGCTTGCTAACAGTGGGCATTGAATATCTTAGGCAGTATGAGCGCTGTGGCGCTGCTCGTTCAAACCAAACTTTAGAAGTAGAGTTGCAAAGAGGACACAAGGGTATGCGTAAAGAAGGTGTTTTCATAGATCGACGATAGGGAGTGAAAGCGGCTGCGGTTAGGCCATGAACGTGGGGGTGCTAGTTTGTTGCCTTGGGTGGGGATTATGCAGACACGGGTGGGTTGGTGGAATGGTTTTTTGGGCTCCATTAGAGGCCTAGGAATCGTTTCTTCGAGCGCAGAGAGGTTATTGCTTCCATGCCTGCTCCTAAGTTTTTCCTTGAGTATTGAAGCATTTCCCTCTTTGCCGTGCAGCGGGCGTATGTTTGTTGGATAAAAACACAGCGAGATCGCGCATTTCTGCTTCCCATCGAAGCTTCGGTGAGTACGTCTTCGCTTCGCGAACACTAACGTATGCCACTAGGCAGCTGGGCTTCCACAAGCCTAGAGGAAGGTCCTGCAAGTGACTTCGCGCCATGAGAAAATGCAGAAGGTAGCCTATGGCGGCGTGAAAATAGGCCTCGTTATGCCACTGCCCCACCAGCCGCTTGTATTTTAGACTGGGCCACTCATTAAAGTTACAACCATCCGGGCTCGTCGCGGCTTCCTGATAACCATTGGCGTCTAGCGTTGTTGCAAGCGTGGGGCTTTTTGTCCTGGCCATGTTTTCCCTTTTTCAGATAACTGCAGCGCCAATTGGTCCTTGCCTTCATCCTCAGCAACCAAAAGCTTACTTACGCTGGTTTCCCTTAACAGCGAGTTTGAACAGGGTGGTCCTTAGCTGAGGTCTGCCTGGGGTACGTGTTTAGATTAGGGGAATTATGGAAGAAAGAGCATTTAGTGGTAAGTGTAGAAGACGCGGGTTAAAATGTGTTGGAGGATCGGGTTATTCCAACGCGATGGCCTGTTGTCAAGCCGTATTGGCGTTCATGCAAGACAGCCGACCTCGTCTATAATGTTTGACTAGCTGCGCCATGGAAAAACGGGTGCAAGGGCAAAGGAAGATTGTTAATATAGATCGCAAGGGTAAGGGCTTGACCTGTCACTTCACTGCCATCTGACAACCTTTGAAGGTTGCTATAGTTGGGAGCCATTTTTATCATTCGCTGAGGCACTTAATTCTATGGGGACGACTAAGACCAAGAAATAAGGCTCGCCCTTTCCCACCCGTAGTTTTTGGGGTTCCCTAGCTTTCGGCTGTAGTCGGGTCTAGGGCGCTGCCCGAGTATAACAATAGCCGCGTAAGGTTGCTTGGCTGGACCATTTATGCCGATGCTAAAAGGTCATGATTTGTGAGACACTGGGTTGAGTTGTGGGGTCCAAGTAAAATATATCTAGCACTATTCCGCTGAAGCTTAAGCAGGCTCGAAATGCCCAAACGTGAATGTGCGTATTTTTCTAGAAACTCGAAATGGTATAATGCGTGCCATGACCTGCAAGGTCGATGTTATTATCCTTAAGGCCCCTAGAGAGAGCAAGGGGAAATGGATGGAAAGCCAGCCTTTGGAGAAGCCCCCAAGTGCTAAGAACAGGACTTGAGGAGAAGCCCTTGGACGTGGGAAGACTCCTCCTGGGGCAAGCCCCAGACAACCGCCCACCAGTACTGGGTTTCCCTTCATAATTCCTTTAAATCCAACTTTGAAGGGCTTGGGCTGAGGATTCATCATGAGGGGCCCACCTGGAAAGAGGAAAGCCTGGAGTCAGAAAGACAGGCCTGGTGCTCTCTCTGCTCCTCCTCTGCCCCGCTTCGCTGCTCGTACGCGCGAAACTGTCCTCTATACTGTTGCCCCTGTGACGGATGAATGCGTTCTCAAAGTTGGAGAAGGGCCGTCTGAAGGGCAACCCCTGGAATGTTTCCAAAGTCCCCGAAAAAGCTTTGGGGTTAGGATTTGGCAACAGGAAAGCCTATCGATGGCAAAAGCTGAGGTAGGAATAGGGCCAAGGGGGAACTCCCGTGGCAGAAGAGGCTCGTCGAATTCTTTGGGGGGGGAGAAGAAAGACCCCTAGAATTCTAGCTGGCATGCCGGCAGCAGCTTCGCCTCTTGCCCTGCCAACTCTTTCCAGAGCCACGCTACGCGGCGGGCGCCCGAGCCAGACGACGAATATCAACTAGTCAACACACAGTCTCAGGCGCTCGGGACTAGCAGCACAGTCACAGTAGTAATCGCCGCGCCCCTAGTGCTGGCGTCCGTATATCTACTCTGAGAAGGTCTGGCGCTTGCTCACGGGCTTATCGCGCGATATGGAAGTCTCAGAAGTCTGAAATTTGACAAATCTCATGCCGGTAAGTTTGCTCAGGAAGGTCCCATGTAGGACAAGAAAAGGGCCGGCTGCGATCAGATAAGGCAGAGTCCTACAGCGGCCTATGGTATGCCGGGTCTAGATGCGCGCTCCCTCGCAGCCCCTTTGGGACGAGGGCGTAATAAGGGTGGAGTCCTGTGAGTGCCATGCAAACCCAAGTAAACTTCTGGAGAAATGAGCTGGAAATGCTTTGGGTTAGGAAATAATCATCCTGCTGAGTTTCGTGAGTGCCTCGTAGAATCTAAAAGTCTAGTTCCTGTTCCCTCGCTTATGCCAATGAAGCCTGGCCCGCACATTCATAGGGAGGTTCCCCCCCTAATCGGTTAGCCTACCATAAAGTATAATCATAACCTTTCCACTAGGAGCGGCAGGAGTATGAATGAAGGAAGATGGGGCCCGCCCTGTCTGGTCCAGCTCTGCTAGGAAAGAATAAAGTGGTATCGCTAAGAGGTTTCTAGTGAGCGTATCATTCGCCCAAGCCCCAGCTTCGCTGCGAAACCAACCAGCTAAGTGGAGCATGGAAGTGTGCATTATCCGCTGCGCAATTACGGTCCGTCACGTAAATATGTTGATAGGAGCGACGCGGAAAAGACTCCCACTAATGCTTGCTTCTTGGGAATTTTTTAAGGATCCAAGCCTTAACTTTGTTTCCCGCTGAGGCCATTGCCCGCCATTCAGTCTCTGGACCAGTGGGTATGGAGCTTTGGCTGGAATGCAAAGAGAGGCGTGTGCTCGGAAGAAAAGACTGCCACTGTTTGCGGCCCACCTCAATCCTGTAACCGTCTTTTCTTTCCGCTAGCGAGCTTTTTTCCCCACCGGCGAAGCGCGCGGAAAAACCAGCATGCCCTGCCCCGTTTCCAGCTTCATCTCCAATCTCCCGGATTTCTTCCCGAAGTTCCTCCTTCCTGCGCCAGCTCTTTCGTCATACTGCTTTCTTCAGCAATGTTGCCACAGGCCGCAAGTTTTGCATCGCGCACCGTTTAAGGGTAATGATCGGGCGTTTAAGGTCAACTTGAGGGTCGTCGTGGGGGTATGGGACAGAGTCACAAAAGGCTAAGGCTGAGAATATTGGATTCTTAATGGTCAGTTAACCGCCGGCTAATCATTTTGCGCACTCCCTATGAAAAGCTGCACCGCTGGACCGTGCATTGCTAGTCTTTTGAGGGCATAGAGAATGTTTGACTGGCATTGAGTTAATGCAGTTTCAAAGATGTCAATGCGATATAGCTACCGCCAATACAATGCAGCGCGGCATGCCACAGGCACACAACGCGGCGGTCTATGTGGCTAGCCAGCAACACACCTACAACACCGGATATAAAGGTGGGAAAGGTGCAATAAAAAATTATCAATCTTCTGGATGCTCGGCTTAAGGCACTAAAGGATAGAATGGAAGCTATGAAAGGGGAGAAAGTCACCGCGTGAAGCGCTAAGCCACTGCCTCCACTAAGGCCCAGAAAGGAGGCCTGGACCTCTGGAGCTGTTTCCCTATGGCCTCCCAGACAGCGCTGTGGATGCCCCAATGCCCCGGCTTCCGTTAACATCACATACAATTTGAGGTTTCTGGAGGCTCTGCTTCCCCTCAAGTATAAAATAATAATCTACCAGACACCAAAGGTGGGGAATGGTGAACATAACTGCGAATTTATCATTTTAAGGACCAACTGTAAGAGGGGCTGGAGAAAGATGGCTCACAAATTTAAAGAAGCACTTGTTTAATCTTTGCAGAGGAAACCCAGAATTCGATTCGCCCAGCACCCACAATGGCAGCCCACAATAGCTTATACTCCAGTTTCCAGGGGCCAAATCTGTGCCAATCCCTTCTTGGCCCCCCTTCTGATGGGCATCAGAACACCCATATGTTTTTGTACCACACGAACATAAATGCCCCAAAGCCATAAGAAAAACAACTTACACACAACAAATTTTTTTGAAAGAATCTTTAAAAAAAACTTTTTTTTAAAAAGAATAACTTGATTATAATCTTTTTTTTCACTTTTTTTTTTTTTTTTGTTTTTTTTTTTTTTTTTATTTTTTCTGAGACAAGGGGTTCTCTTTCTTTCCTTTCCTGTTGGTAAGTTTTTTTTTTGGTAACACCCTGTTCCTGTTTAAATTCATGCTTTGTAAAGAAAAAGTAAAACCAGGCTAAGTCCCGGAACTTGCACAGAAGATCCTGTCTTCTGGGCTCGCCTGCTGTCCCTGGAATAAGGCGCTGGGGATTTAAAGGGTGGGTGCTATAAGCGTACTGATAACCGCGCAAACTAAAGCCGTTTTTTAAGGTCTCTATTTTTTTTTTTTATTTTTTTGATTTCTTGCCGTTTTTCCCGAACACAGGGTTTTTCCCTGCCTTTGTGTAGACTTTTTATGTTAGTCGCTTGCCCCTGGGGAATCTCCACAATCTTATGTTAGCACTAGGTTTTTTGGCCCTGCGAACATTTGGCGTACTATGAGATTCGCGCCTTGCTCTTATGGCGTTCCCTGCCCGAGTGGCTGGGGATTTCAATAGTGTGGGTGCCCTTTTAGGTCATGTAAAGGCATTAAAACTATATCCCCTTGTTTTCTGAGAGAGGATCCACCCTAGCGCGGCTGTAAGTTAAGGAAAAACTAATCCTATTTTTTTATTTTAGAAACTTTGACCGAGGCCCATTATGGCCCCTTAGTTTATAATTTAACTGTGTCGGCAATGAGCTGTTTGGGGTGCTATTGGGATAGTGGGATTTAGATCGTGGAATAGAAGTGTTTATGAAAGTGCCCTCAGACCATTAATGAGAGCTTGAAAAACTATCGCTAATAAAAAGAGATCTCCTTTGTCATGAAGCGGTGGCCCTTGAGGCATAAGCATTTTGTAAAACGTGCTGACTTACTGGAAAGCTTAAGAATGTCAGTGGTCATAGGAAAAAAGAAATACTCACAACAAAGATTTTTCAAGGCGCAGCCTCGCCTTAATTCATTTAACCTTAGAGAGGGCTACAAGGCTTAGACCGTTGGGCTTGTCGCTAGGTATGTAAGTAAATGAGCCTAACGCTTCAAACAGAAAAACTAAGGGATGGAAGAGGGAAAGGGAGGAGTGGGGGTAGGAGAAAAGAAGAAAATAAAGGCGAGTTGGCGACAGCAAAGTAAGGCTTGCCTGGCACGGCGCTGAGGTCCTTAGCAATGTATGGCCTGCCAGTAAGTGATAAAGCCCCTTGGGGTGCCAAAGCTTGTAACAACGATCGACAGTTTTTTCTAGTCCCACCCCGTCAACCTCTCACAGGTATGGGAAAGGGGGAAAGGAAACCCATAGATTAGGCTTGCCATGTGAGTTTGTCCCCCCTCCTGCCCACTCGGCTTAACATGTTAACTATCTACACACACCACAATTACACACACAAACCACTATCACAGGCAGATCACACAAGCGACCACAACTGTATAAAAGAAGAAAAGGGAGCTCTGGAAGAAAGTCGCTTCAAGCAGTTTAGCACTACATTTCTGTTCTCTTTGCAAGAGTAACCTTCAAACTGAATTTTCCGCCGCCTAGCTATAACGCTGCACAGGCCGATAGGGCCCAGCTGCGCAACGGGCTTTATAGCCATCCGGTGAACTGGCCTGCAGAAAGTAATTCTGAGAATAGCTCTGTGCCTGCTGGCAAAGCTTGGGGGCATTGTTCTCACGCCGTAGGGTACACCATACACCTCCTCTCAACAGCACATGAACACCCAGAGTATTTTTGTTTTTTGTTGAGGGAAGCGCTGCGTGCCCCGTAGGCTCCGTCATGATAAAATTTAACTTAATGGGAGGGATCGGAATAATAATGTTAGGTAATAGAACCTGGGGCATGCAAGAGCGGAGTGTTATATAAGAAGGCGCTATAGCCTGTGCCGGAGTATTGTAAATGGTAGAAAAACCTTGAATTGCAAAATACAAACATTGTACTAGGGGCGGCCTTAAATAAAAGGGTCCGGAGAAACGATAGCTCATTTTGGTATGGGGTGCTCCTTGTCCCCTAGCGACACACGGCATAGGCCTTGGTTTTTTGGATATCCCAATATAGCACAACAAGTAATAGCAGGTCAGGCAATACGTCAGATGGCATAGCACACCTTTATATAATTACCTAGCTAGGCATATTTTAGGGGAGGTGGGAAGCCTAGGGAAATGCTTAAGGATGTTCGCCCAAAGGTTTGCATCCTTGCTAGGTAATACATCATAGTTTTCGCTTATGGCGCAGCCTGGCCCGCAAAGAGAGGAGACTCTTGGCCTCAATAAAACCAAAGACTAGCAGCAAAGAATGAAACTTGGCTCTATAGTTTTTTTATTTCTAATAGCGCTTGATTTATGAATCTTAAGGCATTAAGGAAAATTGTTTGGGTCCTCCGATCCTAGTTATTTTTTTTTCTTGATTATATGTGGCCCTTTGATGACTGAGGCCGGCTATGATTACACCAATGGCGCTGTCAGAGCTTTTGAGTACGTCTGGGACCCCAAAGACGAACCGGCCACCTGTTTCTATGGACAAGTTAATTTGCTTATTGGCTGACATGGCTGCTCCTGTTCTGCCTCCAGCTTGTTGAAATCAAGCTGCTCTTCCCTCCTGAGTACGTTGGTAAGGCTGAAATCCACCTAGAGAAAGGTTGGCCTCTGATGCATCAGCTAGGTGTGAAACTCGTTGGGGACCCCTTTGGTTTGCCAATATATTAGGAGGGGTGAAAATGACTCGGCGATTGGGCAGCCAGATCTGGCGGCTCGAGGCTCTATTAGTTTGTAATAATCTAAAGGAACATATGCTTTTAATGGCTCCAGGGCTCGCAAGGTTATGGACTGTCTCATACCGGTTGAGAGACCGCTTTGCAAGTGGGTTGGGCTCAAGCCTGTGGGCTTATGACCTGGACGTGGAATAGAGACAGATAGAGAGTAGGCGGCTTTGTGGTGAGAGTGTTAGGAGGGTGGTTAATGACGGCAGCAAAAGATGGAGTATGTGTGCTGCCAGGATGCCCGCATTCACCCAGCCCAGCTGATGAGTCCTCTGCACAGGCAGGCCGAACCGAAAAAGGGCCCCTGGAAGGGACATCTGTGGCTCTGCCCTGATAAAAATGACTGTGATGGGAAAAGACAGTACGTCAGCCAGATGGCTTTAAGTCCCATCAGTCCCATACAATGGTGGTGAGCCTGGCCCCAGCTTTTGGTTTGGTAAAAATTAGCGACACTAGGTAAAATGAAGAAAATGGCCACGCAGAAAGCATCTAGTAATTGTATTAAAAAATATGTATGTTGTTGTGTGTGTTTGGGTCCTCAGTTTTACTGGTTCTAATTTGCTGTGAAGAGACAACGATGGGTTGCACGGTAGCTTTTAGAGAAGAAAAGCATTTAGTGGGGCGATTCCCCTCAACACGTTTACACGTGATCATCATGGGTAAAGAAGCCAGACAGGCACGGGTGGGCTGGAGGCAGTACACTGAGAAGCTGTACATCCTGATTCTGCAGGCCAGCAAGGGGGGGGGGGGTTGGGCAAGAAGAAGACAGAGAGAGAGGCGGAGAGAAGGAGGGACAGAGAAAGGAGAGGCAAAGAGAGAGCAGAGAAGAGAGACCCTGACTTGCCTAGCATGGGCTTTTTGGAAAGCCCTCAACAAAGAGCCCATGTTTCTCCCGCTAGGTGACGAACAACTTTCCTCCGGCCAAGGCTGAAGTCTATAAACGTCCATGCCTGATATCCTTCTATTTGCCCTTTTCCCTCAATGAGTTTTTGTCGCTGAGCTCGCCTGGTGGGCCAGAAAGACTTCCTGCCAAGATAGTATGATTATAGTAATTAATGGGGTCGATGCTTTAAGTTCCAAAGATCGCTAACAAAGGTTAATGTTTTTGTTTGGTTGGTGATTGTGTGTGGTGGAGGGGGTGTGTTGTGGTGTGTGGTATTTCCTGTGTGGGTTGTATAATGCGCCACATGCACTGAAAGTAACAGATCATCTTTGGGAAGGTAGATGGATTGAAATTTTTTGTATCTTGCTGGCTGTTTCAAATGAGGGAAAGTTGGGTGCGTACAAGAGCCGAAGGTGGAGACTTTTATTGTAATATTTATTTTAGTACCACCTAATTGAATTCCCAAAATTAATTTCAAATGGAAAGTTTAGCTAAGTCTAGGGATGTAATGTTTAGCTATATATCCTTTTTATGAGTTGTTGTGGGTTTTTTCCTTAATAGGCCAATGGTTTGTCGCTGAACATCACTAATGTAGAAGCAGGCTGGCGCTCTAACTCACAAGATGCTAACTGCTTTTCATCTGAGATAGGTTGCAATTAATTACATGTGCCCATCACCATAGCATATTAGACCTTATTAAACCTAAAATGATTTTTAAAAAGAAAATAAAATCAAAATCGACAGACCAGGGAAGAGATTTTTTGAAATTTCTTTTTTTTTTTTTGCAAGAGCTGAGAAGCTGATACCCAGGGGCTTGCAGGCTTACCATAGGCAAGCTACTTTTAAACACTTAGAGCTAAAAATCGCCCAGCCCCGAATTCTGAATCTTTTTGAAACCATTCACTTCCCATATTGGTTTTTTAAGAATGGTCAACTGGTCAGCACATGATGGGCGCCATATGGGGAAGTTGTCTATCTGTTCCTCTGCCCGTAGTAACCAATACCCCCACCACCACCGAGTACAGAGCACACCGCTGCTGTTCCAGACGCAACAGTTCCAAATCTGTACTCACGCTAGAAGACATACCTGACCTCGCACTAACCCACATGCGGTGCAAATATCCAAAGGCGCCTATTTTGCCAAGGCTGGTGGGGTCAGAAGGTAAACCTCCATCTATCCGTCCTCCTGGAAGGACTTCTGGTAACAGTGGCCCTGTGGAACTCCCACAAAGACGACCAGAGCTTTGGAGCCCCTTTTAATGCACCCTCTTGCCGCAGTTCTCCTTAAGCTTCAGACAAGACTAAAGCGAGGAACATATGGAAGCTAGGAGGACAGTTTCATAACTGGCAAGATAGCAAGGAGTTGGGCCAGAATTTAAAGTGGGAAGCCATGGTGGGATAGAGCCTGCTGACGGAGAGCGCGGAAACAGCGGTTCTAGAAAGAGGCAGAAGGGCGGAAGCTTTACGCTTCCTCGCAGGCTATCTGCCGTGGGCCAGTCAGCATAAGGCATGCTAGTGTTTTCCTGAAAGCTGGCCAGGGCGGCATCCTATGAGCAACACCGAAATCGCCTCTTGAGGTCCTCTACCAGGTCTGTGCGTAAAATATAGAACGCGTCCTCTATGAGCAGCCTTAGTGGGGTTAGAATAGCAGCTACAGGCCATTTGGGGACCCCCCACCTAACCACCAACCGCCACTCACCCCAGAGCGGCTTCCTTCTTCGTCCCACCTGCCCACCAGCCTGGAGCTTTAGTCGGTCCGGCGGAGCCTTGCCTCGTCACGAAGCGCCACGATCTGCTGTCCGGCCACCGTAACGCTTAGCCCTCCATGGCGCGTGCGCACGCGTCATGCATTAAAAAAAATGCCCAGTAGGGATTTTGGGGCAGTCCCCGAGGCGAGACCTGCGAAGTTAATGTGCAGGACTGGAAAGGTCATAGGTACTGGGCAACATAGTAGGCCGCGCGATGGCTTATCTTTCACAAGCACGCTATATATGATCTGTAGATTATTGTCTTTTATCAAGTTTGATCAAGGCGACTTGATAGAAAGTTTTGCTGGCTGCCTCGCTGACCGCCGTCTGTGGCTAATTATGACATTTTTGAGGCTTCAGTCCAGAGGAGCCAGAAGATGCCTTTTCTTCCTTTGCGCCTAGTCTTATTCGTGCGGGGACTATTGCTCCGCAACTGCTTATTAATTATTTCAACAGTTATTTCCCAGGCGTCATATAATGGTTTAGTTACGGTGATCCCTCTGAACCTGCTCCATTGTCGGCTGGCTATCCGGCTCATGTCTATTACCCCCTGTAGGGCCGTGCTTCGGTGGCTGCCCGGACGCAGCCTGCTGCATTCTGCCTCATCCTCCGCCGCTTTTTTGCCGCTTGCTACAAACTTTCAGTTTTAATCGACCCAGGCTTAGCATTCCATAACGTTCTTATGTGCATTTGGTACTTCCCTTTGTGTGACACAAAGCTGCCAAACCTAGAAAGCTTATAGCCTCCTGCTTTTGAGTGGGAGACCTCTATAGGCTAGAGATAAAAGCCCGCACAGAGTTGGATTATAAAATATCGTTCGCCGAAGCTAGATCAGTAGCGGCTTTGCAGATCGCGCAGGGTAATAAAGAGTGGGCTTAAAACCGTGCTTATGAAAATAATGTACCCGAGTTTATAACGCGTGCCAAAACTTAAATAAAAATGGTAGGGCCATAAATGTTTAATATGGTAGTTTAAGTGCCTATTATATCCCTATCAGCTGGGGAGGCTTTAGTAGGGCTAGGTAGGTATTTCCGTGAAAGTGCTCGCTGGGTGTCAGTGTCAGTCCTAGTGGTAACTAGATATAAGTGGACGCACAGGGTATCAGCGGTGCAGATACCCTGTCTCAAAAACAAAACAGGTGAATGGTTCCTGAGGAACAATACCCAAGACTGACTTTCGGCCTTCATAGGCACACACACACACACACACACACACACACACACACACACACACGCACACGCACCACACGGTGCCACATACCTCCCCCTCCATGAACATACTAACTGTCATACACAAAGAAAGAATGAGGAAGTGAGACAAAGACAGAGAGAGACAGAGAAGAAGAGTCGTTTCTCATTTCCTAGTCTTGTCCCCGTGTGGCACGGAGGTTTCCTGTCCCCGGCTCTTGCCATGCATTCTGACTGCCTCAGAGCAATTTTCTCTTGGTTGTGGTAAGAAGAGCCAGTTTCTACTCCATACTCCTAAAGAACCTAAAGGATGTTTAGTCCTCTGTGCTCCTGGGGCTGGGGTGCTGGGGTGTGTCTCCACGGTACCCCAGGCAGCCTGTGCACGAGGCCTGATAAACTGTATTCACTTGATCAACAAACACCAGACCAATGAAGCCTCTTCCCAGTGTCCTCTGCTCACCTAGCTGCCGCTTTGCCTCCGCCCACGTGGGCTCATTGCCTCGGAGAATCATGACTGCCTGCATCACCATCTCCACCTGGGCAGGAGGCCGTCCATAGGACTTGATCTCACCTATGTCCTTCTTATTCAGAGACTCCAGGGCCTGGGGAACGGGATTAACTGAGAGAACTGGGCCAGAGTCAACTCAGACAGCAAGCTGGGTCCTTCCTGGACACGGGGCCAACTGAGGTACCACCACCACCCCACCCCACCCCACCCCCGCTTCCCCAGAGACTCCGAGGGCAAAGAAGGCTGCTCCCATTCCCAAGCCTGGCACCATCCAGTGCCAGCTGCTGGTACCCGCATGGCTTCTTCAAGGGCGGGCAATGCCTCCTCTAGATCCTTCTGGGCGTTGTCCGCCAGGGCCTGACACTTGACTTCCTCAATAGCGATCTTCTCACTGTTGGCCGTGACTGCCTGGAGGTGAAGAGAAGAGAGAGGGTCTGGCTTTGTCTTGAGCAAAGGTGGGGCGCCAGGGCTGGTGGGAAGGAAAAATAGAAAACCAAGGAAGAGGGGACCCTGGCGGATGGGGCGGGGGCAGGACCACGGACCTTCTGCTGTTCGTCCGCTTCCCGCTTCTGCTGGACAATGATGACCAGGTACTCTTCACACTGCTTCTGGAACTCAGCCACCTTCTTCTTGGCGTCCTCCAGCTCCAAGGACATCACCTCTACTTTTTCCCTGGTTTCATCAATCTTAAACAATCCGGTCCGTAGCTTGTTGGCTTGGTCCAGCAGCTCCTGCCGCTTTTCTCCCAGAAGCCTGCAGAGAAGCGTGTGGTGAGTTGCATGTGGGGAGAGGCTCCGAGGAAGGAGGTGTCCTACATAATGTCCCTTCCTCGCATGTCCCAGTCTCTCTCTCTGGCCACTTCCTGCTCTCACATACAGACATGCAGTCTGCTTTCTGCCTTTATGGAACCTGGTCAAGTCTTTATCATTTCCAACAAACTCTCCACAGGTCTTCTTGTCCCTCTCGTTTTACTCCCTACACCATGATCAGAATCAGCTTGTTAAATACCATTCTGACACATCACTTCCTCTACCTGTGGATTTCCCATGGCCCCCACCTGCAGCAGACAGCTCGACCACAGTGGTCTAGAAAACATGAACCCACCCAAAGGGGGCAAGCGAGCCCCACTCCAGCCTCCCTCTCGGTGGGAGTTAATGGGAACCCAGTCTGTAGCAGGAATCTTAAAAGTTCTTATTAATAAAATCAAACCCAAGCCGAGTTATTGGGGTCCATGCTGGTAGATCAGAGAGACAGGACAAGCCACAGCTATCTCACCTCACCGGATCCTCAGCTGGTCTTGTCTCCTCAGACTGGAGGCTTCTGAGTCCTCATCCCAATGGCTTTCAGCTGAATTGCTGCTCGAAAGCCTGAAGCTTAACCAGCCACATGCTTAACCAGCCAAATGCCTAACCAGCCAAAACCTTCTAATTTCTCGTTCTCACGCCTTATATATCTTTCTGCCTTCTACCACCACTCCCTGGGATTAAAGGCTGGCTTTCTGGGATTAAAGGCGTGTCACCATGCTTGGCTGTTTCCAATGTGGCCTTGAACTCACAGAGATCCAGAGGGATTTCTATCTCTGGAATGCTAGGATTAAAGGTGTGAGTGCCACCATTTTCTAGCCTTTGTATCTAGTGGCTGTCTGTTCTCTGACCCCAGATATTTTTATTAGAGTACACAATATTTTGGTGGACACAATACCACCACACCAGTCTTCTTACATTTCTGTTTAAAGAGAAGCTAGAAATACGGATTTAAAAAAATATGTGGGTATTTCCTGGACTAAAGGGTTTATCAAAATGAGTGGTGGGGCTGGAGCCATGGCTCAGCGGTTAAGAGCACTGGCTGCTCTTCCACAGGACCCAGGTTCAATTCCCAGCACCCACATGGCAGCTCATAACTATCTGTAACTCCAGTTCCAGGGGACTTGACACCTTCACACCAATGCACATAAAATGCATTTTTTAAAAATGACTGGCAAATAGAAAAAAGCCTGGTATGTACAGAAAGATAGGGCTCACCAGTATATTCCTCTAAAATAGTGCCTAGCACATAGTAGGTACTTTAAAAATACATGGTAAATAGGTGAATTGATGTTACTATCATTCTTACAAATTGCTTTTTTTTTTTTTCTAACTTTGATCAAAATACCCAGTCCGGGAAAGTGTAGTGGGTCATACTTGTAATTCCAGCACTAGGGAGGTTGAGGCAGAACTGCTATGAATTTGAGGTTATTCTCAGCTACATAGTGAGTTCAAACTCAGACTGGGCTACATATGTGAGACACTGTCTCAAGAAAAGTCAAATAAGATAAAATACTCTCTTCCCCCCCCCCCCTTTTTTTCTTTTGGTTTTTCAAGACAGGTTTTCTCTGTGTAGTTTTGGTGCCTGTCCTGGATCTCACTCTGTAGACCAGGCTGGCCTCGAACTCACAGAGATCCGCCTGGCTCTGCCTCCCCAGTGCTGGGATCAAAGGTGTGTGCCACCACCGCCCAACAAGATAAAATGTCCTTTACAGTAGTGTTTGCCTGACTTCGACAAACCACTTAGCTAAGCTGAGGAGCTGTAGATACCCAAGGGAAACGGGGCTCAGTCTGTACATCTGAAGGGGGGGCCTGAGGCCGCCCTGCCTGTAGGATCTGATTCTAAGCAGACAGTGTAAGATGGTAGGCTACTCAGTCACTGTGTGTGTTGGGGGGGGGGGAACCTGCCCACACATCTGAAGTTCAAAGGGAAGTGCTGGGTTAGATGTGAGAGTAGGAAACGCTTCAGTTTTCCGGGTTTTGTCTGCTTTGCTTGAATTTTTTCATTTTTGGCTGTGTTTGATTTGCGGTAAGATCCATGTAGTCCAGGCTGGCCGGCCTTAGCTGGAACTAGAGCTCCCGGGGAGGGGGAAGGGGGTTGAACTCCTGATCCTCCTGCTTCCACTTCCCAAGTCCTGAGATTACAACCGTATGCCACCATTGTAGGGTTTGTGCTGTGGTCGGGAATCAAAGCTAGCATTTTGTGTATGCTAAGGACACACGGATTTAATTTATTTTTTGAATCAGGGACTCACTATGTAGCCCTGGCTGTCCTGGAATTCACTCTGTAGACCAGACTGGCCTTGAACTCATAGAGATCCACCTGCCTCTGCCTCCTGAAAGCTGGGTATAAAGGTGTGTGCCACCACCACTGCCAACCTCGTGTATTTTTGAGACAGGGTCCTCGTATGAATTCATAATCCCCCTGCATCAGCCTTTCTAGTGTGGAGAATTTATATGCGTGTGTCACTACACCTGGCTATTTCATACAAATGGCCAGTCTAAGAGACACCAAGGGAGACAGGAAAGGGTCACAACTTTATGGTAAACTCCAGGTGACTTGTGGTCTAAAAAATACAGAGAAACGTCATCCCAGTAAATAAGGACAGACAGGGTTTAAGTAGGCACCGGAGCCTAGGGGACATGACTGGGGACTCTAGAAGAGGCCTTCCCAGCAGGAGTCCCTCCTCTCATTAACTTCCAGCAACTGAGACCCTCTGTGACCCCCCCACCCATCCCACCTTAGTGCCCACCCTCCAGCCTGTCCCCCTGGCCAGATCTTGGGTATTTTCCAGGATATCATTTCACTAAACAACACCCTGACCCTCCGTGTCTCCCGGTTTCCGTACTTTTTATATCCAGACACGAGCTCCAGGTAGTTTGTGGGGGTGACATAGTTGTGTCTCCGCAGTTCCAACATCATCTTCTGGGAGTACTGAGCCACGGACCAGTGCATAGTGACAAAGATCTGGGCTACTTTCCTGTGGATCTGAAGCCAACAACACAGAATGGAAGATACAGGGTGTGGACCAGGGAATGGAGGGGAGGTGGGGGTGGGGCTGAAGGGTCAGAAGGGAAGGGCTCACATTCTCCTGTGTCCCCAAGTCCACTCCTATGAGGTACTTCTCAGCCACCTCTAGCAAGGCCTCCCGGGGCCACTCTGAGAACCAGTTGATGGTTGTGCAGTTCACCAAGGCTGGGTACTGGCGAATCCAGTTCCTAGAGGGAAGGTGAGGGCATCGGGTCTACTCACAGGTGCCCTTAGCCTTCTAGTACACGCCCACCTGCTTTGCAGAATCCTAGGGCCCCATCCTCCCCCCCCCATCTGCTCCAGCATATGGACCTCCTCACAGACAGCTCAGCACGACCCTGAGAAATGGTCTCAGTCAAAAAGGCCCAGATCCACCTTTCCTAGAAGCTGACCTTGAGCAAGTATCTGACATACTCAAACATCAGTTCCCTCATCTCTAGATAACAGTACACACTAAGGTCGTTGGGAATTCGGTGAGGTAACCCAAGAAGAACGCTTAGCATGGCCCCCCCGTGGTAAATACACCATGCACCATAAATTAAAAACATAAGCAATACAGTGACCCAGTTTGCCTCACCCTCTTCCTAAGTTTATTTTGGTTTGATTTCTAAAAATTTTTGTATTTATGTTATGTGCATTGGTGTTTTGCCTGCGTGTATGTCTGTGTGAGGGTGTCGAGTCTCCTGGAACTGGAGTTTACAGACAGCAGGAAGCTGCCATGTGGGTGCTGGGAATTGAACCTGGGTCCTCTGGAAGAGCAGCCAGTACTCTCCAGCCCCATTTGTTTGTTTGTTTTATAATTTTATTTATTTTTATTTTATGAGCATTAGTGTTTTGCCTGCATGTATGTCTGGGTGAGGGTGTTGGGTCCCCTGGAACTGGGATTACAGACAGCAGAAAGCTGCCATGTGGGTGCTGGGAATTGAACTCGGGCCCTTTGGAAGAGCAGTCAGTGCTCTTAACCACTGAGCCATCTCTCCAGGCCCTAATTATTTATTTTTAAAGAGAGGGTCTCCCATGTAGCCCTGGCTACCCCGGTCCTTGCTATGTAGCCCAGGTTGGTCTCAAATTTGCAGCAATCTTCTTGCCTCGGCCTTCCAAGTTCTGAGATTACATGTGTGCACTGCCACACCCAACCTCCTCCTTCTAGTGTTGATTGTTCTGAAATATCTAGCCATACAAGAATGGATAAAATAAAATTGTTATGTATGCATACTGTGTAATTCTAGTCACCCTTTAATCAAAAAGAAGAAAATCGTGTCATATGGTACAATATGGACGAAACTTGAGAACATCACTGAGTGAAATAAATAAGTCACAAAAGGACAAATACTGCACCATTCTACTTGTATGAGCTCATCAAAAGTCGTCAAATTCACAGAAGCTGGGAAGTAGAAAGGCAGCTTCCGGAAGCTGGGGAGTTATTCCCTGCTAGGGAAAGACTTTTGAGTCTGAGAAAATGAAAAGCTCCAGTGGTTTGTTGCAGAACAACGTGGGTCCTTAACACCCCTGAACTGCTGAGGGAGTCACATGGAAGCCCCTGACTTCCAAAGGACACAGAAGGCCAAAAGAGAGGGGAGGCCCGGGGACAAGGACACACAGGCAGGCATCACCTGAAGGGGTCTCCCACCGGACTGAGGCACAGCACAATGTGCAGGTTGTTCCGCACGCGCTCAATGAGGTATGCGAAGAGGCTGTCCGAGGATTCTGACACCTGTTCTGCCCGGGCCTGTTCTATGATCTGGCTCTGGATCTGGACAAAAGCCACCCTGAGTCATTGGACGGAAGTTCTCACAGCATCATGAGCCAGAGAGCAGGTTAGGCTGGCGGACTGGAGTGGATTTAAAGCAACTCTGCCCCACTCCCACCCCTCCACCCGCCCCTGTGAGGTCTCTGGGAGATGACTGAAGAGAGACAGCCCTTCAGCCTCACAGGGCCTCATCTGGATGGTTGGGAATGCTACAGAAACAGATGCAAAATCTGTGGATTTCCGTGGTTGTTAGGAGAGCCAAAGAACCAAGTTAGCACTGAAGGAACAGTACCTCTTCAAACTCATCTGCTTTGTAGAGATTGGGGACTTCGCCTGAGCTGAGGATGTTGTTGATGTCTTCTAGGAAGGAATCATCAGCGATCTGGGTGTCCACGAAAAGGAAGGACGTGGTCTTGAGCTCCACCCCTGCCTGGCGATACAGACGCTTGATATCTGGCCAAATAATGAAGGTCAAAGGGAAAGACTTCCTTCAGACTCCCCATCCTAGTCCTCCAGGCTTCAGGACCCTCCCTCAGCCCGTGAGCACCTACAGGACCCCCACCACCATCCCACGCCTGGCCCACAAACGCCAGGCGCAGCTCAGCCCCTGGCACGGTAGAAACTCACTCAAGCAGCTCATCTTTCATTCTAAAACCTCTGCCCTCTTCCAGCTCAGGAACCCGGCCATACCATCTCGGAATTCTTGTTTCCGATAGTGTTTGGTGACCTCAATCTGGAACGTGTTGTACTCGCAGATGGAGGAGGCCAAGCGGGCCAGACTCTGGCGTCCACTGCCGCCAATGCCCACCAAGAGCATGTTGCCGCGAGGCTGTCCGATCACCCGCACGATCCGTGTGACTGGGGAGTGGGGTGAGGGTAACGCACTGGGTAAGCAATTCCAGCCCGCTCCAGGCCCTGAGCTAGAGGTCAGGGCCTGTGAGGCTGAAGCAGAGGAGTCAAGTCAGAGGGAAGAAGTTGGTGCCCAAGGCTCTGATGCCCGTTCATCCTTTGACCTTCACCCGCCCACTGGACACTCCTGTGGGTAGGTGTGGTAGAGCAGGCCTGGAACACCAGGGAGAGGCAGACAGGAGGTCACCACAAGTTTAAGACCAGCTTACTCGTTTCCAAGCCAGCTAGGGTGACACAGTAAGACCCTGTCTCAAAACAAATGAAGCCGGGTCGCAGTGGCGCACGCCTTTAATCCCAGCACTCGGGAGGCAGAGCCAGGAGGATCTCTGTGAGTTCGAGGCCAGCCTGGACTACAGAGTGAGTTCCAGAACAGGCACCAAATCTACACAGAGAAACCCTGTCTCGAAAAACAAAACAAACAAACAAACAAAGAATAAATAAATAAACCCCACTGGCACAAGAATATGTTGGACCAGAAAGGAAAACCACCTCTAGAACTTGATTTGGGAGTGGCCTTGGGAGGGTGGGGAGAAGGGAGGGAGGGGAGGGCCGGAGGAGGGAGGGCGGGAGAAGGGAGGGCGGGGAGGGCCGGAGGAGGGCACTCACTGTGCTCGATGGCCTCCCGGAAGAGCACCAGCTGCATGGGCACCACAGAAGGAGACAGGTTGTACTCATTTAGGGCTGTCTCCATGGCCGTCTTCAACACCGTCAGATCTACCAGATCTTCGTAGACCTTGGGCTCCTTCATGAAGTCCCCTAGGCCATGGGAGAAGGGCATTAGAGTCCCCAAGGCCTGGTGCTCTCAGAGGTCCCTTAGGGCCGTTAGCATCAGGAATCCATGCCCCGACCTTCTAACCAACCTCCCAAGGCCCCAAGGCCCCAGACCCTGGCTCACCAAAGATAGGAGGACGTTTGTTGGGGCAGAGATTATGAAAAGTGAGGTCAAAGAAAGTGCCCAGTTTGTCGCTCAAGATGCCCATAAAGGCTTCCATGTCTGTTGCATCGACCAGCCTGTCTGAGAAGACCCTGTTGGAAACAGTGGGGGAGGGTCAGGGCTACAGAGGAGAACAGTCCCAGGGAGGGGAAGCCAAGCCAGAGGTGAAGGCTGGGCTTGGGACAGAGGCTGGGGAAGCTGATCTGGCCAGAACACACAGACACGTCACCTGAAACACTCATGGATCCAGAGTCTGGTGATGCTGGCCTTGGTGTCATGGAAGTCCTTGTTGGCTCTAAGCATGCCCTGGAAAACCTGGAAAGTTGAAGCCCTGATTGTAGTAAGGGGAGGAAAGAGAGCCTCTGCAGATCTGGGGTTGGGAGCAGAGGCCATGGCTGCACGGCATTTTAGGATGGGGGGACCGAAGGCATGTGCTCCGCTGTGGAATTCTATTTTTATTTTTCAAAGATTAAAAAATAATTATGTGTGTGTGTGTGTGTGTGTGTGTGTGTGTGTGTGTGTGTGTGTGTGTTTGTGTGTGTGTGTGTGATATATGTGCAGGAGTCCACAGGGGTCAGAAAAAGACACTGAACTCTCCAGAGCTGGAGTTACTGGTGGTCGTGAGCCACTCAATGTGGGAGCCGGGGACCAAAACTGAAAGGACTGAAAGTGCACTGGGCGGTGGTGGCACATGCCTTTAATCCCAGCACTCAGGAGGCAGAGTCAGGCAGATCTCTGTGAGTTCAAGACCAGTCTGGGCTACAGAGTGAGTTCTAGGACAGCCAGGGGGCTACACAGAGAAACCCTGTCTCAAAGAAGGAGGAGGAGGAAGCTGCTGCTGCTGAGGAGGCTGAGGAGGCTGAGCGAGGTCAAAGTGCAAAGGTCAGACCAAAGCTTACCTTGGAGATGTCTCGGAGGTTGAAAAGGTAATGGATCTTAGCAGGGGTAGGCAGGAAGCGCTGCACCACTGTGTTGTACACATCCAAGGTGGCCTCTGTCACCACGTTCCCAATGGGCTTTACCTCCTCTTCAAAATCCTGAAGCTTCTGGTTGATCATGGTGCCAAATATTCGGATGATCTGAGATTCCTGGAAAAAAATTCAGACTCACTTTCCAAGGTTCCTGGGCCTGTAGCCAGAGCCAGGACCAGTGTGAGGCTAATGCAGAGCCCACCTCATAAGCAGAATTGAAGAAGCATTAAAAAAAACACACATACAAAAGAAAGAAAAAAAAACACGGATAAATAATTTTTCTATAATCCTTTAAATAAAAAAAATTATGGGGTTGGGGATTTAGCTCAGTGGTAGAACGCTTGCCTAGCAAGCACAAGGCCCTGGGTTTGGTCCTCAGCTCTGGAAAAATTAAAAAAAATAAAGAAAAAAAACAATTATGAAAAATATCCATAATAAACCCAAACATTCTAAATAAAGATGGGCCGGTGCCGCTGAATAGACCTTCATCTCAGGCTTCACTGTGGCTGAGTGATGCACTGAACCCATTTTACATCTGGAATTTTGGTATCTTGTTCGTGGAGAATTTTTTTTACAGTAATTTTATTTTTAAAATTAATTTTATGGATCTGTATGTGGGCATGTGTATAGGGGGACAATCTGTGGGAGACAGCTCTCTCCGACCACCACACAGGTCCCAGGGATCAGGCTCAGGTTGTAAGCCTTGGCAACAGGCATCTTTACCTTCCTGACTTAATGTTAATTTAAAGAAAATATTCAATTAAGAGCCAGGTGTTGGGTTGGGGATTTAGCTCAGTGGTAGAGCACAAGGCCCTGGGTTCGATCCTCAGCTCCAAAAAAAAAGAGCCAGGTATAGTGATACACACCTGTACACCTGGCACTTGGGAGGCTGAGGTAGAAAGGGTATGAGTTTTAAAGACACCTTAGACCACACTTAGTGAGACATTGTCTCAAAAACTAAAAAAGGAGTATTTCTCCTGATGGCGTTTTATTTGGCTTTGGTTCTCAGTCCCCGTGAATTTTATTCACCTCCATAAGCCTGGCACTGTTTTTGGCTCTTAGTTTTGCAAAGCCCATCCCCCTGAGGTGGCTTCAGCCCCGGGCATCCTCTGTCCGTGGACACCACGGGCTCCACATTCCAGAGCCAGCAGACCAAACTCAAAGACTCTGCAGCTACCTGGCTCAGGAGAGACCAAGGGCTTCAACAGAGGGCCCCCTCTAGGTGTCACAGCTCCCTGAAAGCAACTCTGCCCAAGGCCTAGCCGCCTGGCGCCATCGGCTCCTCATTCTCTGGGCCTGGGATGGTTTTGCCCAGTAAATCCCCACCCTCAACCCCCAATGGCCTCACAGTGGGGAAGGTCATGTTGATAATGTTGAAGCGACTCTGTAGCCTCGGGGAGATAACAGTCCGTCCACCCCCTGGAGGGCCCATGGCAGCCATCAGGAACATGTCCTAGAGAGCAAAGACAAAGAAAGATAGGGGAGAGACAGGTGGGGTGATGAGAGACAGATGCTGATGCTGCTTCCTGATAGCTAAGACAGAGGCCCCTGAATGTTTCTAACGGAAATAGTGCACATCTGAGGGGCAGGTACCTTAGTCACCCTGATCTGACTGTTACACATCATACTGCATGTATTAAAACAGCATGCTGGCTGAGCACGGTGACACACAGCTTGAATCCCTGAACTCAGGAGGCAGAGACAGGAGAATCTTTGTGAGTTCAAGAGACCAGCCTGGTCTACACAGCAAGTTCCAGGACAGCCAGAACTACAACATACAAAGACTGTGTCTTGCCGGATGATGGTGATGTATGCCTTTAATCCCAGCACTCGAGAGGCAGAGGCAGGTGGATCTCTGTGAGTTCGAGGCCAGCCTGGTCTACAGAGTGAGTTCCAGGACAGTCAAGGCTACACAGAGAAACCTTGTCTCAAAAAGACAAAGCAAAACAAAAACCAAACCCAAAAACCAATTTAAAAAAGAAAAGAAAAAGGAAAAAGAGAAAATCCAGTCTATGATCCATGGGAGGAGACTGAAGACAGAAGGGAGCTGTCTGGACTGTGGGTGGAGAAGAGAACAGACAGACAGATGGATTTACGGCAACTGCAGGAAAAGAAGAGGAGTCTGTGAGTGTGGAGTTAGGACCTGGCTCTGAGGATGTTGCTAACGTGTGGTGTGAGTGAGCGGAGGAGCCGGGAAGCTAGGTGACGTGAAGAACAAGATTCTCAGGTCACTAAGTACATACAGGACAGGCTCAGTGAGGAGAGTTAACAATGGGGGTCAGTAAGCTAGATATATGGGTCCCCAGAAAGGAACAGTGCAGTCCTGTGTAGGGAGGAAGATAGGATTGTAAGACTGTGGCCCTGGGGCCCAGGGGAGCAGGGACTGAGCCCACCCAGCACAGGAGAGAACGGATACCTGAGAACAAAGTCTCGGGATGCTTACTCGAATGTGCTTGATGCTCTGCTTCATACGGTCATACCAGAAGCCGTAGTCAATCCAGAGGCGGATCAGCTCCAGGGGTGGCTGGGACCCAAACATGTCCTTAGCAGGCATGTTCAGGTCATCCATGAAGGTGATCATGCTCTTGCCCCCAAAGGGCACGTACACACCCTTGGTCCGCTTCTCCACCCGGCTCTCAATGATGCTCTGTACGTTGTTGGATGTGGTCTGGTGGAAGAGCACAGAAGAGACGCGGATGTAAGCGTTCCCAAGAGAAACATGGGGCCATGAAGGAGTGTCAGCTGGGCACTTGGGTTCCGGGAGAGAGCAGATGGTGAGGAGCTGACAGCCCGAGCCCCCATACCTGTGCAGACATGTTGACGATGAGCACGGACCACTGGCCGGAGGGTAAGGACTGGAGAACGCTCTGGGCTATGGAGGTCTTTCCAGTCCCCACAGGACCCACCAGTAAGACAGGGTTCTGGTTGGCCACCAAGGTGCTCACCAGGTAGTTGTATCGGACAGTATCAACAGTGGGGACCATGATCTTATAGAAAGGGGCGCTAGGGGAGAAAGGAAAGGGGTCTCAGGGGCATTGGCCCTCTCCAGTTCAGCTCTCATGGCCTCTCTCCTCCTAGGGTTCATCATCTTCTGGTGTTACCATGGTCTAATCAACAGCCCTGCCCTCTAGACCTTACTTCCCAAACCCAGTCACCTCTTCCCTGGAACTGGCTTTCTCCTTTCACAGATCACCCATCGCTCTTGCCATATCTGCCACCGACTACAGAACCGAGCCCCAGACAAACCCCAGACTCTGCTCTCACTTGGGAGGGTAACGCCAACTCTTAGGGAGCTTCTCCTCAAACGACGTCCAAGTCCGCATCTTGGGGTTCACGTAGTATTCATACACGGTGTCCTAAGAAAAGTATGTGAGTCACGTTACTAGACCTTCCTTCAGGTCTTGCCAGGCAGCGGCAGGGCTTCCAGACTGAATGGCAGCAAGGTGCGCAGTCAGGCAGCGGCTGAAGACCAGAGTGCCCGCAAGTCATGGGAAAACGGGACATACGGGGCAGCTAGCTTTAGGAGCCCTGACCTTATTGGGGAACGAGCCCTCGATCTCTCGAAGGTAACTGTCAATCTTCTTACGTCCATCCTCATCCACAGAGGCACATACAGACCAGATCATGCTGAACACAAACGTCATCTCTACCATAACGGAATAGTTATCCGTATCGGCTGGGTTCACCTGGGTAGAGAGAAGAAGGGGTTCAGGAGTCCAGAGTGCTGAACTTGCCTTAGAATAACCTTCATTACTCAAGATACAGGAGCCACACCTGTGAGAAACGGGCGGGTCGAGTTTAGCAGATTATCACGAAGGCAGAGAACCCACCTTCTCCCCTGGTTCTTTCCCTGAAACCACGTGGCTGTTTTCCAAATGTTGTGTTCGTCTACAACCTACTCACGGATTTTAGACAAATCCATCACTGCAATTGCTCAGAAATGCTTCTACAGAACGGAAGTGTCCTCTGGCCATATCAGGCCTGCCCTGGAGGAGCACTCATGGGTGTTCAAGGGGACAGGCACGTGGTGACCTGTGTGTAATTGCAAAAAAAATAAAAAAAAAACCTGGAAATGACCTAAACATCTACCAATAGAGGAATGGAGAGTAAGTAAGTGCAGGGATTTACCACGGAACAGCACACACCGCTAAAGCAGCCAAGCTCACCTGCACATCACAGTAGACAGACACTCAGCGTCACAGTTTGGGTCTGACAAGCATGCAATTACATGTACCATAAACCATTTTTTGTTTGTTTGTTTTGTTTTTGAGCCCTGGCTGTCCTGGGACTCTCTATGTAGAACAGGCTGGTCTCAAATGTACAGAGGTTCACCTGTGTCTGCCTCCTAAAAGCTGAGATGTAAGGCATGCACCATCATGCCACACCATAGTCTACTTCCTAAACAGGATAATATCTATGGATAGCTTGGGGTTTTAGGTCAACAAGCAATTTTGTCTGTTTGATTTGCTGTTTGTTTTTGAGACAAGGTCTCACTGTATAGCCCAGGCTGGCCTTAAACTCCCTACGTGGATCCAGCTGGCTTTGAACTCACAGAGCTCCACCTGCCTCTGCTTCCTGAGTGCCGGGATTAAAGGCGAGCACCGCCACAGCCTAGCTTTGGCTGAGCACTTTTAGCGCACCTAGAATGACTCAAACTTACTTCAGTAGTTATTTCTGTGGAGGAGGAAAGAAAAGGAGATCAGGAAGGGGGCATGGACAACGGGGGCTTGAGAAGCCCAGTGGGATGGCTCAGGCCTGTGATCCCCGCCGGCCGGCCGGCACTGAGGAGGCAAAATGATCACAAGTTCAAGGCTACACGGCCAGATCCTGTCTTAAAAAAGGAAAAGAAGTATCTAATTTTAAAAAAGAAAACTAAACTCAATGATTACTTATACATTTAAAATTTAGCTTTGGGGCTAGGGAGGGTGGCTCAGTGGTAAGCCCTTGCTTCACAAACATGAGAACCTCAGCTTGGCTCCCCAGCGCCCATGTAAATGCCAGGTGGGCACAGCAGCCCACCGGTAATCCTAGTGCTTAGGAGCTCTCCCAGGCAAACCGGCTAGCTAGACGAGCTGAATCAAAAGACCTCACTTACTTCAATCAATTTTAAAAGGGGAGAGTGATCAGGAAGACACTTGACATTAACCTCTGGCCTCTATACATACTGCACCCACCTATGTGTGTGAGCACATTTGTGAAAACACATACACAGACACATCACACAGCTGTGATGTACCGAGTTCAATCTCCGGACGCACATTAAAAACAGCCAGCTGCATCTGGGCGGTGGTGGTGGTGACGCCTTTGATCCCAGCACTCGGGAGGCAGAGGCAGGTATATCTCTATGTTTGAGGCCAGCCTGGTCTACAGAGCTAGTTCCAGGACAGCTGGGGCTACACAGAGAAACCCTGTCTTGAAAAGTAAAAAACAAAAAACCACCCAAAATAGGCAGCTGCAGCTTCTGACATCAGCAGTCAATGCACTGGAGATGGGGGGGGGATGGGAGTGGGGGGGCGGGGGGGGGCAGAGTCAGGAGGATCCCGGATATCTGGCTAACCAGTCTAGCCTAGCTCCAGGTTCAGTGAGATCCTGCCTCAGAAAATAAAAACAAGTCGGAGAATAACTAAGGACGACACCTGATGTTGACTTCTGGTCCCCATACATACTCATGAACATGTACAAAGGCCAAATAAAATGATTAAGTAAAGACTAAGTTTAGCCAGGCATGATGGCAAACACCTTTGTCAGAAGGGTCCAAGCCAGCCAGCGATACGTGACGAGACCCTGTCTCAAAACAAAATTAAGTTTAAAGTATTCCAGCTCGATAGTGGACACATCATACTCAGAGCTCGTGTTCTCTCTTCCCTGCCTGAGGGGTACGTGGCAGGTGCTGTTGTTCTGGAAGTATGCATGGAGCCCAGAGAGCTGCCTCCCTCCACGTACTTCACTGAGAAGCAGCTCAGCTCACCAACTCAGCATCCTCCCATCATCTTTGACATGCCACAGGGCACAGCCACAGGCAGAGTTGAGGAGCTCTCACAGATTCTGGATAAAGATGCTCATGACCACAGATACATGTCAGCAGATGGCACAATGCTCATAATCACAGCTCTTGGGAGGCAGAGGTAGGAGGTCTGTCATGAGTTCATAGCTAGCCAGGACTATACAGAGAATATAATATAAAGACAGGATCATAGGATTCTGTCCAATGCGGAATGATAAGCTTGGCCCTATATCAATGTTCAATCATCAAAATATAGACAGGAGGCCAGGCAGTGGTAGCACACGCCTTTAATCCCAGCACTTGGGAAGCAGAGCCAGGCGGATCTCTGTGAGTTCGAGGCCAGCCTGGTCTACAGAGCGAGTTCCAGGACAGGCACCAAAGCTACACAGAGGAACCCTGTCTCAAAAACCAAACACACACACACACACACACACACACACACACACACACACACACACACACAGAGGAAAGTAGGTGGAGACCCTCTGGCCTGTGAGATGAGCCAGGGATTCTAGAGTGATGGGTTCTCCTCCACAGGATGAGAGGACAGCACTCTCTCAGGAGCGGCAGCAGTCAGTCCGTCCCTGCTCCACCACAACCACATGTGACTGGAAGACGGTGATAAAAATGTTTGCAGACATGTTAGAAGAGCCATGCCATAGGACATAGTGGAGTGTGCCAGTCAGGCCTCGGACAAGCATAACACTGAAAAAAAGGTCAACCACATCTTTTTCTTTTTCTTAAGACAGGGTCTGTCTACATAGCCCTGGCTATCCTGGAATTCACAGTGTAGACCAGTGTAGACCAGGCTAGCCTTGACTTCACAGAGATCCACCTGCCAGCCTTTCTGAGATTAAAGGCGTGTGTCCTCACAGCAGGCTCGTTTTTCTTTGGTAAGTGGTTTTTGTTCTTTGGTTTGGAGGCAGAGCCTAATTGTGTAGCTTGAGCTGTTCTTGAACTCAAATTACAAACCAGGCTGGCCTAGAACTCAGGATCTGCCTGCTCGGGGCTCTTAAGTGCTGTGATTACAGGTGTGTGCCCCTGTTCCTGGCCATGATGAATAACTCACACTGCCAGAAACCTTAACTGCTGTTCGTTATATATTAATAGTTTTGTTACCTGGTAACACCATTAAAAATAATGCAAAATATTTCTAAGGCAACGATTTAATCTCAACAACAACAACAATTTTTTTTTAATCTTTCCTCCCCAATTCTAAATGGAACAAATTTTTTCTGAAATATCAATTCATCTGGAACGTTCTAGAACTTCTCATCAGAAATGGTATAGCAAGGAATATTAGCTGTGTTTTCAAAGTACAAAAAAACAAGGAATGGACTATGGGTAGGAAATTATAGGAAGACCCCCCTCTTGGGCTGTTTACTCATTCTTCCTTCCTCCCTCCCTCCCTCCCTCCCTCCCTTCCTTCCTTCTCTGTCTGCCTTGTGCATATGAGGCAGGTCCTTTCCCTCTGAGCTATACTACCAGCCCTTGCTACATTTAATTCTGAATTCCTAGTCTGGACTTTCAGCTCAGTACACATTCAAGCGTGTGTTTCTAGTCATTCATTTACACACACACACACACACACACACACACCATGGTCAGACTGAAGGCTCTCCCATACACACACACACACACACACACACACACACACACACCCATCCCATGGTCAGGCTTCAGCCTTTCCTTTAAGTCCCCATTTCAAGCCCTTGTTCAAACTGAAGGTGTACAGGTGGGGTGGTGGGCCCTCCCTTCTGCCCCTGCCCCGGGCTGGCTCCTCTCCTTACCCCATTCTCTGGTGTGGCCAGGACCGAGTAGAGCTTACAGAGGGAGATGATGCCGCTGTACTCGGGGACGGGCACCAGCTCGTGGCAGTTATCCTTTTTGAAGTTCAGGATCTTGTTGATGAGCTTTTCAAACATGCGTTGAAGGGGTTCTACTTCGGTCTGGACATGAGCAAGAAGAGACGCTTCGTCCACTGCTGTTTGCCACAGGCCACCCCAGTCACTTCTCCTCGGTTCCCTTTTTACCTTTGGCCTCCTTTCCAGCCATGACTGAACGTAGGGCTTCCAGCCCAGGTCAACATAGTCAGTGTAGACCATCCCACAGCGAGACACCGTGGCTGGAGAGGCCACAGCCAGGTTCTCCACTTCAAACAAGAGAGACACCTAAGGATAGACTTTTGTCAGAACCTTATCATCTGCACCATATCCCTAGGATAAAAACACCCAGAATTTATGCCTTAAGGTGTGCTTGGGCCAAGGAAAATGAGGCAAGAGGAAAAACGGCCCGAGGTTTATAAATGGCCACTTTCTATGGTAGCTTGAATAAGAATGTTCCGCATAGGTTCACATATTTGAATGCTGAGTCACCAGAGACTGGCACTGTTTGAGAAGGACTGGGAGGTGTGGTCTCACGGAAGGCCGTGTGTCACTGGGAATGGGCTTTGAGGTTTCAAGAGCCCACCCAGACCCAGTCTCTCTGCCCCTCTGCCTTTGGATCACGACGTAGCATTCTCAGCCCCAGCCCCAGTGCCCGCCTGTGTGCCACCATGCTCCACCACGGGGAAGACGGACTAAAGCGCTGAACCTGTGAGCCAGCCCCCAATGAAATGCTTTTTCTTATAATAGTTCCCAGTTCCTGGTGTCTCTTCACAGCAATAGAACAGTGATTCAGATGCTTGCTAAAAGAAATTAGAGCTTATTCAAAATTCTCCTTAGGAAAAATCACTCTCTAGCTTGCATGGAAGCAAACAGTAGGGGCATATGCCTGTAATATGGCATCTGGGAGGCAGAGGTAGGAGGATCAGGAGTCAAGGTTATCCTTAGCTACCTAGCAAACTCAGGGCCAGCCCGGGCTACATGAGATGCCATCTAAAATGCAAGAAAGAGAGAAGGGAGAGGAAAGAGAGGGCAGGAGAGAGAGAGGAGAAAAGAAAGGGAAAAGGTAGGTGTGACGTCCCATGAGATCACACCTCACAGACCAGTGGAAATGAAGCCGAGGATAGCCTGAGTCTATACCGTGATTTCTAGACACAAAGTTCTTTTCTGTACAATTGTTCCATGGTAGCAATGGTCCCCCTGTCTCCCGTGCTGGAAATGGAACCCAGAGGCAAAGGCCAGGTGAGCTCTCCCACTGAACCCACCTGAGCCTAGAAAAGCATTGGCTTCAGTTGTAGATTTCCCTGAATCCACGTCTTCCTCCCAGCTCTCTCCCACGCTCTCAGGATGCCAGCCTCCACTTCGGCTCCCCCCCCCCCTTACAGCGTCATCAGCACCTGCTCCGGCATTGAGATGCGTTCCCCGTTGATGAGGGTCAGCACTTTGTTGTCATCCATGACAGAGTTCATGCTCTCGATCCACAGTGTGTCCACGGGGCCGTCAAAAAGGATCCATTTCTCATCTGGCTTCTCATCTTAATGGCAGTCGGGTGATAAGGAAACCAAGAGACTGCCTTGTGTCCCTCACCACGCATTAAGGCATTTCCCAGGCACCTTTCACCCCCATTGGTGATTCTTGTTCCCAGGGTCCCCACTCTCTGGGGAGCTGCTGACATCTCTGCTCACCCACCTGACCCACAGGATACCTGCACATGCGGCCCGCATGACACTAGATAAGATGCCATCTGTCCATTCATTGGTGCTGAGGTCATATTCTCCATACAGCTCCCCTAAGGACAGTGCCTTTGGGTTCAAAGGGAACTCCTGGAAAGGACACCACAAGAGACTTCTGAGGTTCTGGCAGCCCAGACTCCCACTACCTCTGGCCCTGCCCCTCTCTCTTGGGCTTCTGCACCAGCCCCTCCTTGCTCATCTCCCTCAGGCCTCCATGGATCCTGGTCTGGCCCCTCCCAGCACCTGCTGGCCATGCGGGGGGCCCCACCGCATACTCTAACGATGTTGAAGTTGGGTTCGCCAGCACGGCACAGGGAAGTTAGGGAGGCCTGTAGAATCTTCCAGGAGGTGGTCTTGCTGCTGCCGGTGCCGCCCACAATCATGGTGGAGTGTCGAGAGTTCTTGGTTTCATACAACTGGAGAACCTTGGTGAGGGTAAATGGTGTGATCTGCAGACCCATCTCTCGGATCTCCTGCTCGATGGTGTCCTGTATCTGAGAGAAGCGGAAGAAAATCGATGAGTCCTCCAAGGGACTTTCACACTCCCTTCAGTGCCTGCGAAGACACATCCGAACCGGTACCACTGACACTAAGGTCCTTTGCACTCAAACGCATTAATTCACTGAGAACTGGCTAGTGCGGAGGTAAGATACCAGGACTAAAGATATAGCTCAGTGGTAGGCTGCTTGTCTAGAATATGCAAGGCCCTGGGTTTGATCCTCAGTATCAAGGAAGGAAGGAAGGAGGGAGGGAGGGAAGGAGAGAGAGAGATGGAAGGAAGGAAGGGAGGGAGGGAGGGAGGAAGAAAGGAAGGAAGGAAGGCAGGCAGGCAGGCAAGCTGGGCACATTAGAGCTGGGGTGTGAGCTCAGTGAGTAAGAGAATGCGTTGTTCAAGCATGGGGCCCTAAGTTTAGACTTATAGCACCCACATAAAAATCTGGGCATGGCTACACATGGACCTGAAACCCTGGTGCTATGGTTGTTTGGAGACAAGAGGATCATGGGGGCTTTCTGGTGACCAGCCATGCTCAAGGGTCAGTGAGAGACCCTGTCTCCAAGGAATAAAGCAGAGTGACAGATCAGGCCAGCCTGTGTCCTCTTATGACTGCTGTGTGTGTATACCCATGCACATACACTACACACACACACACACACATGCATGCATACACACACACACTCACACGGACAGCAAAAGACATCGGGCTCTAAAGCCAGCCAGCCTGGTTTCCTAGCTTTAAGCTTTGTGATTTTGAGTAATTTTTTCTTCAGAAACTCATAGATACAATGTTCAGTGTAGATCTACACATTTTTTAGCATTATTCAACAAATATTTATCGAATCTCTATGGCATTGTGCTAAGTCCTAGAGATACAGTTGGGAACAAAATAATTTACCATGCTGGAAGACCTCACTGTTCTGGGCTGGAGAGATGGCTCAGTGGTTAAGAGCACTGGCTGCTCCTCCCTCCAGAGGGCCCAGTTCCCAGCACCCACATGGCAGCTCACAACCATCTATAATTCCAGTTCTGGGGGATTCTGCATTTTCTTCTGGTCTTTGTGACAGGCATGTACTGGTGCACAGACATACATGCAAACAAAACACCCATGTGCATAAAGATAAATTAATTAATAAAAGAATCACACAAAGTACTTTTAGACTATAGAAAGTTGTAAGACACATGAAGTTTATGTATCTCCTTAACTAGATTATTCTAATGCTAACATCCATGTAACTTAGCTCATCAGGGAAGCAACATAAAATCTACACCCAGGAATCTTTTTGATTGCTTTATCTGTTTGTTTGATTGTTTGTTTTTGAAGATACAGTCTTAATCTATAGCCCAAGCTAGATTATGTAGCTCAGACTGACTTCAAAGTCATGGTGAGTCTCAGGCCTCAGCCTCCTGAGTACTGAGATTACAAGCTTAAACCCACATTTGTTTGTTATATTTTTCCATACATTGGTCATTTTATCATTATGCAATGTTCTCCTTTACTTTTTTTTTTTTTTTAAAGATTTATTTATTTATTTCAAGTATATGAGAGCTCTATTGACTTTATTCCAGAAGAGGGCATCAGATCCCACTACAGATGGTTGAGCCACCATGTGGTTGCTGGGAATTGAACTCAGGACCTCTGGAAGAGCAGCCAGTGCTCTTAACCTCTGAGCCATCTCTCCAGCCCAGAAAGAAAGGATTTTGGTTTTGTTTTTCCGAGACAGGGTTTCTCTGTGTAGCTTTGTGCCTTTCCTGGAACTTGCTTTGGAGACCAGGCTGGCCTCGAACTCACAGAGATCCGCCTGCCTCTGCCTCCCGAGTGCTGGGATTAAAGGCGTGGGCCACCACCGCCCGGCTTGTTTGTTTTTTTATTTTGTTTTTCAAGACAGGGTTTCTCTGTGTAACAGCTCTGGCTGTCCTGGAACTCACTCTGTAGATCAGGTTGGCCTTGAAATCACAGAGATCCGCCTGCTTCTGCCTCCTGAGTGCTGGGATTAAAGGCGAGCGCCACCACCGCCTGGCTTCTCCTTTACTTTTTAATATTGTTTCTTTCTACAGCTTTGTTTGCTTTAGGGATGGCAAGATCACCAATGTAGAGGCTAAAGACATTTGCTACGCCAGCATGGCGACCTGAGTTTTTGATCCCCAAAACTCATCTAAGTGTGGAAGGAAAGAACCAACTCCACAAAGTTGTCCTCTGGCCCCCACACATGTGCTGTGGCACGCCCATCACATACATCACACACACACACACACCCATCACATACATCACACACACACACACACACACACACACACGCACATGCATCACATACATCACACACACACACACACACATACACACACACATGCACACCCATCACATACATCACACACACACACACACACACACACGCCCATCACATACATCACACACACACACACACACACCCATCACACACACACACACACACGCCCATCACATACATCACACACACACACACACACACCCATCACACACACACACACACACACGCCCATCACATACATCACACACACACACACCCATCACACACACACCCATCACACACACACACACACACACACGCCCATCACATACATCACACACACACACACACACCCATCACACACACACACACACACACACGCACACACACACCCATCACACACGCACACACACACCCATCACATACATCACACACACACACACACACACATGCACACACACACATAAAGATAATAAAATAAAAATGTAAAGCTTGCTTTGTCTGACACCAAGAGTTATCATTTAGTCAGAATACTGAAGGTGAGTAAGTCCCTTCAGAATGCTTGAGGCAGATACATGGTCTTTAGACGGTTAGAGTTCCTATATGTTCTATGTGTGTGCCAAAGAAATGGCTGTTCACTGGGCGATGTTGGCACACACCTTTAATCCCAGCACTCGGGAGGCAGAGCCAGGCGGATCCCTGTGAGTTCGAGGCCAGCCTGGGCTACAGAGCGAGATCCAGAACAGGCACCAAAACAACACAGAGAAACTCTGTCTCGAAAAACAAACAAACAAACAAACAAACAAAAAAGAAATGACCGTTCTTTGATTCGTGAGTGAAATTTCTTTAGACATGAATCAATTCAAAGTTGTCCATTGTGTTGTTGAAATCTCCCGTAACAGTGATTTGCAGTCAGCCAGATCTACTTAGGAAGAGGTTGAGACTGTCATGTGATTGTCTATTTCTCCTTATAATTCAGCCAATTTAGCTTTAGTTCTTTTGAGTCTTCATTAAGTACATCCAAGTTAGATCTGTTTTATCTTCTGGTGAATCAAATGTTTTATTAATTATCAGGAAGTGACCCTCTATTTCCAGTAGAGCTTTTTGCCTTAAAAGCTAAGCTGTCTGTCATGGTTCCCTAGCTTTCTCCGGATGTAGTTAGCGGGCAGATCTCTTTGGTTCTCAGCTCTTTAAGTTTCAGGTGTGTCTCCGATAAACACTACCAAGTATTAGCAGAAGGATGTGGACTTTCCTTCCAGACTCTTTTGTTTTCCCTAAGGGCTCTAACAGTTACTGTGGCTTTTGCTCCTGTTTCTTCAAGATGCTGATCACTGGCCGGGCGGTGGTGGCGCACGCCTTTAATCCCAGCACTCGGGAGGCAGAGGCATGCAGATCCCTGTGAGTTCAAGGACAACCTGGGCTACCAAGTGAGTTCCAAGAAAGGCGCAAAGCTACACAGAGAAACCCTGTCTCGGAAAAAAAAAAAATGCTTATCACTAACCTAACTCCAAACTCGCTAGTTAATTGTAAATGACTGTCACATCAGTCATCAATTTCTTTCTTATAAGCAGTCCTCCTGAAGGCTTCAGAATTTTTTTTTAATAGAGGGGTTCATTTTCTGTAGTGGCTGGATAGGCTTGGTTTGATCTGGATTGCCTGCTCCCTTGGTTCATCCCGTGACCGTCATCTTGCGCGCCCTCCTCAGCATCATCCCAAGCATCAGTTAAGCTTCCCTTGCATTCACTAATCATGTTTCCCGCGTCTGACTCCCCGCCAACCTTCCACAGTGTGCGCCTGAGCTTTAGCGACGGCCACACACTCTGACAGCTTTTGGACACATTAGAGGGGCTTTGTGTTCCTTGGTTTCTGAATCAGCGGAACTGAAAATGCAGCTGAGTGAGCCTTCTACATGATAGGTTGGCTGGTATAGAATTTGATGTCAGAAATGTTTACCCCTGGAATTTTGAAGGCTGCTCCATTAGTAACATACTGAATATCATCGAGACAGCACAGAACACCATGGCTTTTGTTGCTGCTGTTGTTTTTAGACTTTTGCTTCCTGCCTCCTTTTCTTTTCCTCTTTGGAAACTTGTGAAATAGTCTCCTTGTTCAGTGTTTTCCAGTTTCACAATGGTGGCCATCATAAGGATTGGCCTCGTGTATGTGAATTCTCCTTTAGCTGTGGGGACCCCACTCCCTCCATTTTCTCTGTTTCTGCTTTGGAGATCTTTGGAATGCTATCTTGCCTAGATTTTCCTTTGAGTCTTATCTCTTCACCTCTTTGTCTGATTTCTCTCTGCCATAGTCCTTTCTTAAGGGCATTTCATTAGAATTTCATTCTCTGATAATCCTGATAGTTGTTCATTTGTTTTAGTCTGGGAGGGGTCTTGGCAGCCCCGGCTGACCTACATGCATACACACAAATAACCATCCTCTCTCAGCCTCCAGAGTTCCGGTGTCTACAGGTGTGGCCGCCACTCCTCAGCAGAGACAGCCAGTGATTGTTTTTGTTTCTGGGTTTGCTCTCCCCCTCCCCGGGCTATCTGTTCTCTCCCATTGGCTCATTCCTGTTTATATGGGCTTCTTCTGTTAGGGAACTCAGGCCCCCCAGGTAACCAAGTCCTAAGGAGATAGGGCTGCAAGCCAGACAAGGACACACCCAGCCCCCCACTGTTTTTGCTGTGTGTTGTGGGGGACGGGGATCAGTCTGACTATAATCACTTTTTCTGAGTCACACATTAACTAAGCCCCAATCTTCTATCCAGAGAACCACTCCTGCCACTGTGCCATGGGACCATGGGTCACATATTGACTGAGCCTGCTTCCTTGTGATGTACGACCCACCCTTTTTTCATAGACGTAAAAAGTAGACACTTGCTTCTTCTCTCAGGGCTGATCCTTTGCTTCAGAACCCTTACCATCGGGTCTGTTCTGCGTTTAAAACAAATAAATCTCTTGCCGGAGGAATTTGACTCAAATGTCCCCATTCTTTCTCTCTTACCTCCCCCTCCCACTGCTAACGCCCAACGGCTTCATCCTAGAGCCTCCGCTCGGGTGTTCAGGGAGCTTTGGTTTTCTGCTCGTGTCTCTGTGTGTAATAATAATCATTACAGCCGGGCTAGCCTCAGATTCCTTATATAGCCAAGGCTGGCCTTGAATTCCTGATTCTCCCCCCTCTACTCCCAAGTTCGTTTATATGACTGTGGAAGATGAAAAGACGGCAGCTGATGTGAGTCAGGGGCTCCCAGACTGGGCAGAGCAGCCCTGCAGCTAACGCATGGGGGCCTTCTCCCACGTTTTAGTCATTCCTCTTGGGTCGGAAGAATTCCCCAGAGAGAATTCGGGAATTCTTCCACTCTCCGGTCTGGATGCCACTGTTGTTTATGCTGAGATGAAAGGAAGCAGAAGGCCTGAGCACCCAATCTGCAAATGTTCCCTGAGTCAACGCGGGAACTCACTCCCCCTCACACCCAGGATGTTCCCCAGGCCTGACTCACGCCCTTTCATCTCCTAGGCCTCCACCCAGAAGGGAGGCAGTCACCAGGGTCATTAAGACACCAGATCACAGAGATACGACGGCTTTTTCTTTTCTTTTTTTTCCCTGAGACAGTCTTGTTACACAGCTCTGGCTGGCTTCAAACCTACAATGTAGACCAGGCTAAAGTCAAACTGCAGTGATCCTCCTGCCTCTGCCTTCTGATGCTGGGACTGCAGGTGTGGACCCCCACATCTGGCTGCGATCTAACTAGTCAAACAGTCTGCCCCTAAAGGCCTCCTTACTCCACGGCCCTGCTGACTCGGAACTGATGCCACAGATGTCCAATGCAACCTCCGCCCTGCCTGCTCCTCTTCCAGACCTTTCAGAAGTGGCTAAGGGCCTCCTGTCAGCCATCTCCCTCCTCATCTTCCTTTGCCCTCTGGATGTGAGATGCACACCTGAGAAGTCAGTCTTCAGGGCCAGGCGGTGGTGGCGCACGCCTTTAATCCCAGCACTTGGGAGGCAGAGGCAGGCGGATCTCTGTGAGTTCAAGGCCAGCCTGGTCTACAGAATGAGATCCAGGACAGGCACCAAAACTACACAGAGAAACCCTGTCTTGAAAAACAAAACCAAAAAAAAAAAAAAAGGAGAAGTCAGTCTTCAGCACAGTCGCCATACAATACAACTGACTTTCCTTAGCTAGATGTCCTCTGTCTCTCCACTGACGGTTTTATTTTTACATTTTAAATAAAGATTTATTTATTGTTTTGATATGCATGCATGTGTCTACATGAGTTTATGTACCCCATATGTATGCAGAAGACTGTAAGAGGGCACAGGATCCTCTGGAACTTAGTTACAGACAGTTGTGAACCGCCATGTGGGTGCTGAGAACCGAAGCTGGATCCTCTGCAAGGATAGCGAGTGCCGTCTCTCCAGCCCTTAAATTGCACTTTTTTTTGTTTGTTTGTTTTTTGGTTTTTCAAGACAGGGTTTCTCTGTGTAGCTTTGAGCCTTTCCTGGGACTCACTTGGTAGCCCAGGCTGGCCTTGAACTCACAGAGATCCGACTGGCTCTGCCTCCCGAGTGCTGGGATTAAAGGCATGCGCCACCACCGCCCGGCAAAACAATGCACATTTTTTAAACACTGTGCAGACCTGGTCTGGCGCCCACTGTCTGCCTGCCATCGCCTCCAGAGAGTGCTGAGATGGCACCACGCACAAGCATGCCTGGACGGTTCTGCAGATTCCACTCACTCCCTTTCCAGCACACTCTGCACACACTCTCTTGTTCCTGGCTCACAGCTCCTCTCTCGGTTCCTTGAGAAAACATTAAGGACAGCTATCTGCAAAGTTTCCTCTTAGAGTTCCATTAGCTGCAGATTATACGAATGGTGTGCACTGCCCTCTGGGCTTTGGTGACCATTTGCTTGGTATTCATTCTTCTGGACCTGAGCCGAGGCTTCGCTCCTCCAGAAACCACTCCCCTTGGCTTCTGCCAGTCACCCGGGGGCACTGACAATCTACAAACCGCCCAGGACGTTAAGCTTGAGGTTTTAAGTTTCACAGTAAGATAACGGATAACCATAAACAGTGTGAGGCTGAGCTGGAGAAATCTCCCATCACCAGGGCTCAGACAGTTTCCTGTTGACTGGGGGTGTGCCCCTGCAGGCTTCCATAGCTCGGGATTTTCCGTCCACCTCCAGACGTGGGCTGCTGTGCTTCCTGTCCCTGCCACCTTAGAGTGACAAGATTTTCATGGGAAAAAACAAACAAACCAGTGTTGGAAGCCGCTTGCCTCTCAAAGTCTCTTCATTCACTGTCCCTGCACCAAGGCTCCTGGAATTCCCGCCGTTTTAGCAATGCACTAAAAAGGATGGTGGTGTTGTTGTTTGTTTGTTTTTTAATGTTTCAATCCAGCATTTTAGCAGTTTCAACTGAAAAGAGCTCAGAGCACATGGACTGACAGAACACAGAAAGGAAAGTTCTTGTAGTTTCTATACGGTCTCTACTCCTCTGTTCTCCCATACCAACCGGCTCCCAGGGACTCTCCTCAAAGTTCCCACCGTGAGGACGGGAGAAGTGGGAGAGGGCTAATGGATATTATAGCCAATAGAGCTGAGGTTTCAGTGAATTCAAGGATCTGCTGAGCAGAAGTAACTGGAGTCTGATGTAGTGACCCACGGGGAGACAGAGGGAGGTCAGTCTCCGAGAATATAGGTCAGCCTGGTCTAGATATGGAGTATCAGGTCAGCCAGGGCTACACAGTAGCACCCTGTCTCTAAATAAATAAAGTAATGTGAGCAGGTGAGCCTGTAGGATGTGAGTCAGAGAGGAAACTCTTTATGTGGGTCCAAGGAGGAGCCACCTGTCATTCAGTCACACCTAGTGGATGACATCACACTTCCTATTCCCAGATGCACAGTCACACCTGAGGTCCAGGAGCTTATTAAAGAATAAACACTGGGCCAGTGAGGCGGTTCAGTGTGCTCCAAACCTGTCGATCTGAGTCTCGTCCCAGGACCCACCTGGCGGGAGAAGAGAACCTGACTCCTGTAAGTTGTCCTCTGTCACACACACACACACACACACACACACACACACCAGCAAATACCTTGCCGTAGTCTATGACTGGCAGCTCAATGTTAGGGAAAAGGTCCTGCACAATGGCATTGAACAATGGAACGTCCACAGATGTGAGCTTGGCGATGTTCATGTCCCTCATGGAGAGCAGCAGAACCTGTGTGGGGAAAGGGGAGACCTAAGAACAATGGCTATGCCAGAGCGGGTCCTCAGAAACACGATGGGGACAAAGCATGAGGCGGCGGCAGCGGCGGGTCAGGTCGGGTGGGCGGGTGTGGGTGGAATATCTCTATCTGGAGAAGGAAGAGAAAGAGCCTGGAAAACTGTCGTGAAGACACCATCAGACCAGTGCCAATGGAGACAGAGGTGCCGGGGCCATGTGTCTGGCCTACCTCCTCATCAGACAGATCCGGCTGTAGGCGGCGCTTCTTGCCAGCGTAGCGTAGAAGGGAGGTGAGGGCACGCAGGCCAAAGTCGTAATGGTCCTGTCGGGAGAGCTGCTGCACAGCCAGGGAGTACAGTGTGTACACCTTCTTGGCCAGGATCTGGGGACCGTGCAGAGAAGACAATAGCTCAGCTCCCACGAGTCCCCTTTTTATTTGGGAACAGTTACAGACATAAGGATCTAGGTCAGGGACTTGAAGCATCTAGAAGGTGCTCTGGACCATGCTAGGAGAGCTGTGGATTGCGCTCTTATCGGTCAGTGGTGTCGTGGAAGGGAGACCCCGCGCCCTCTGGACTCCTCTGGCTTCACAACCTACTGACAGAACTCTAAGTTCCTGTTAGGATAAACAGATTGTGAGTCCTTCCGGGGCTCCTCTGTCCAGGGAATAATTATGCAAAGGAAATAAAATAATTGGAAGGAAGAGATCGCAGAATACCTTGCAGTTGCCAAAGCCCTCCCCAAAGAGAATGATTTCCGCGATAAGCGTAGAATCCGGCACCACCATGGCGATCGGGCGGAACATGGACTTGAGGTTTTCTGGAAGCTCCGTGCGGCCAGCATAGCCTGGGGACCAAGTCCTTTGTTTTGAACCACGTTTCCCTGTCCTCACTTGATCTCCCAAACATCCCACTCCACCCAGCCTTTACTCTATCCCTAACATTCTCCCTGGCTCCAGCTCCAAGCCAGAATCCCGCCTCATCTCTGCCTTGGCTCTCCCTCCTCCCATCTTCTTTCCTCATAAGTGCTCCTTACTGTCCACGTGGCCCTGTTTCCTTCCAGCTGAAACCACAGAGCTGCTGAGTTCTATATGGAGGCCACACCGGCCCTACAGAGCTCACAGCCGCGGCTCCGATCTGAGGTTTTATGCTCTCTTATACCCTTCCCCAGAGCTGTTCCCTCAATGAGGCGAGGGAACTCGATACATTAGGGAGTCTTTCATTTTCCAAACGGGAAGGAAGGCAGAGCACGGAGCTAGCCCACTGGGAAGACTAGGGCTCCACTGAGACACATAGTGGTTCTGGAGCCCTTCAGGGGGAACAGGAAGAGAAAAGACTTTCTCTTCTCCTTGTAGTTCCTGCTTCTCTTCCGCTGCTGGAATTTGGATCTGAAATGTCCCCTAAGGGCTTTGTTCCTGACACAACAGATTCAGAGGTGGAGCCTTCTAGAATCGATTAGACCAGATCACAGGGTCCTGACCTCATCAATGGGCTGTTCCTCACTGATCTACGTCTATTAATGGAAGGAAGCTTTAGAAAGTGTGATCTACATGAAAGAAGTAAAGAGTATACCTATGAACCAATGAATCTTCCTCTCCTCTCTCTCCCTGCCTCCCCCCCCCCTTCTCCCTGGTCACCGTGAAATGAGCAGTCCTGTCCCACCACACACCTCCTTCATGACATCCTGCCTCACCCTACCAAGGGCTCAAAAATGAAGGTCCACGGGCCGAGATGGTGAAACCAAAACCAACCTTTCTGCCTTAAGCTAAATCGTCCTCGGGGATTTTGTCACAGCCGTGGAAAGCTGACTAAGGCAGGTCTCTTTAGTCAAGTAGCTCTTAGCTGACTAAGCACTTTGACACAGAGGGAGGGAGAGGGAAGGACACAACACTTATCCCAGACACCCAGTTCTCACCCCCCTGCACCCCCATGCCATCAGTTCCTGCCACCTACCAGGATTCATGGTGATGAAGATCCCACAAGACCACACCAGATTTATTTCAAAGCCCTCAAAATGGAAACGGGTGAGGTTGGCAGTCAAGGCAGATAGGATGGACAGGATCTGCTGGGCCACCACGGACAACACCTCAATATTGATGCGGTTAAATTCATCAAAGCAGCCCCAGGCTCCAGTCTGTGGTGGGAGAGAGATTCAGGGTCACTGAAGCAGGAGAGGTGTCCTGAGGGGCTAGACCACAGATGAACACAAAGAGAGGTGCCCTGAGGGGCTAGACCACAGATGAACACAAAGAGAGGTGTCCTGAGATCCTAGACCACAGATGAACACAAAGAGAGGTGCCCTGAGGGCTAGACCACAGATGAACACAAAGAGAGGTGTCCTGAGATCCTAGACCACAGATGAACACAAAGAGAGGTGCCCTGAGGGGCTAGACCACAGATGAACACAAAGAGAGGTGTCCTGAGATCCTAGACCACAGATGAACACAAAGAGAGGTGCCCTGAGGAGCTAGACCACAGATTAACATAAAGATTAACACACTCTTCCTGAAAGTGCTTTGGTAGGAAAGGTGGCCTCAAAATAGGGGTTCAGGGGGACCAGAGTAACAGTGCCATAGCTTCTGGCCGGAGCTCTACATCAGACAGCAGCCAAAGCTGTGGTTGGGACCTGTGTGCACTGAGCAGCTCCTGGGTGCCGGAGCTTCTGTACATACTCAAGCATGCACTGTGAAAAACTCAGGGAGTGGAAGGAGTTTCACTTCTTTACTGTGATTGTAAGAACTACCCCAGGCAAGCTGTCTTGCAAGCTGCAAAGGTATAAACCAGATTTGAGTTTCGGTTGATTTTCAGGTACTAAAAGATGTGCAAAGGACCTTTAGGATGGGGAGGCAGGGTACTGACCTGGGCTAGTCCTGAGTACATTCTGCCCATGGACTTATAGTCCAGGCCCTCGGAGCAGTTGACCACAATGACGTATATCCCCAGCGCTTTGCCCAAGTCCTTGACCGTTTCCGTCTTCCCAGTGCCTGCTGGGCCTTTGGGTGAGCCTCCTCGGTGAAGGTGCAGGGCCGTGGTCAGCGTCATGTAACATCTGAGAATTTGGGACACGGCTCGGGTCCGACCCCTGGAAGACTGCTGTCTCTGCGGTCCCTCCCCCAGACACCCGTTCGTGCCCACGGCAGACCTGTCTGTCAGGGGGGTGATGACCAGCCGGCCAGAGTTCCCCAGGTACTCATAACCGTATTGGAACTGTGTGTTGGTCTGGCGGATTACACAGTCGTCAACATCCTGGGAAAACAGGACAGGAAGAGACAGGGATGGGTTTGGGGGGAAGAGCAGAGACAGAAACGGCTCCCTGTAGGGCTCAGAGAGGTCAGGGGGGCTGCAGGGAGATTAGGGATTCTGTTTTGGAGTTAAAAGGAGGGATGGTCTAGGGCCAAGACAGAAAATGGGTTCCTGACTGCATGTCCCCCCACCCAGTCCATAGAAACAGCTGCCTGGGCTCTGAGTCACTGCCAAGTGGCACCGTTAGGAAGAGTGCCTGGAATAGCTATTTGCCACTCCTGAATTGGGGGTGAGACAGAGAGGAAACTTGTAAGGAAGAAGCTGTGAAAGAATAGAGGGCTGGGTTAGAATACAGCACACAGCCGGGCGGTGGTGGCGCACACCTTTAATCCCAGCACTTGGGAGGCAGAGCCAGGCAGATCCCTGTGAGTTCAAGGCCAGCCTGGGCTACAGAGCAAGATCCAGGACAGGCACCTAAAGCTACACAGAGAAACTCGGTCTCGAAAAACCAAAGGATAAGAAAAAAAAAAAAAAGGCTATAGCACACAGCCATGAGTGAAAAGCATCATGGGTCAGTTGGGGATGAGAGAGCGGCGCGTCGACCCATCTGACACCTTCTCCCAGTAGAAGCGAAGCTGGCTCAGCCAGTCAAACGCATTGACGTCCATGAGGCCGCTCTTGTACAGCTTCTCCAGCACGTCCCGAGCGTGGATTTCTATCGTCACCAGAGCCACGATTTTAAGCCTCATGATCTTGGTCAAGTTCCCCCTGATGGCTTCCGAATACTTATTTAGTATTGACACCTGTGGAGTGGGCAACAGGCAAGAACAGATTGAGCAGTGTAGCCAAAGCTGGATGACACCACATCCTGACCTGACGTCACCTCCGGCTCCGCGCCAATCCCTACAATTCCTATGCCCAGCATCTTCTCAGGAGAGCCTGCCTCTGTGCACACTGTACGGTCCCCAGCGTTTCTGTCCCAGAGCACCCTTGTTCTGGCTCATTCCGACCAGCTCATGTCCAGCTCTGGCTCTAGTCACTACCTACACCCCAGTTCCAACTCCAGGTCTGTCCCACACTTGAAGAGCTCCCCACCTGCTTCTTCTTCATGACCTTGAGAATTTTCTTGTCTGAGCGCTCCTTAGCGGTCATCAGGCACTTGGTGACATCAGCTGTCCACTGGATCTGACTAGCTGCAATCACCATCTGAGGTGGGTACAGAAGATGATTCCCAGGCCCTGCCTTTAGCCACCTACACAGCCCCTTCTTGAGTTCCATCTTCTTCCAGAACCCAGTGTTACTATGCCCAGTCTGCCCTGAAGGACAGCACATGCATCTTGGGTCGAGAGCCCCGGTTCCATTACATAGAGTGCGAGAGCCAAGCCTGGAGGGAGGAGCAGGAAGCCCTGGAGTCTGTCTGTCCACGTGCTGCTCTGTTAGCTCCACCGTCCCCCACTGGTGTGGCCCCAGCTCACCTGGCCAGCCCAATCTTTGACCCATTTGTCCCTCTTGTTGAGAAACTTCTTGAGGGCCAATCGGCAGTTCCGAAGCAAATCCCTCAGGGTCGTCCTCATGGCCCGTTCCACATCACCAAGCCAGGCCTAGGGAGAAGGAAGTAACTAACACAAGGGCTCTGTTGAAGGGCCGGTGGCTGAGGTTCCCCACGAGAAGGCGCAGGGGAAATAAGACTGCGGGGAGTGGGGGGGGGGGCAGGCAATATCGGGCACAGGTCTCCAAAGGACATGAAGGCAGGAGGCCGAGGGCTGGAGCACTGATGGAAACTTAAGTTTAAGGAGGGGTGAAAATGTCAAGTCCATGCCTGACTGAAGAAACAGCAACCACAAAGCAAGCTCATCTCCCTTCGTGGAAATGGACTCTCCTCATGGAGCCGAACTTACTCTCTTTCTTTGATTTTTTTGAGACAGGGGTTTCTCTGGGTAGCCCTGGCTGTCCTTAACTGGCTTTGTAGCTCAGGCTGGCCTCAAACTCAGAGATCCGCCTGCCTCTGCCTCCCGAGCGCTGGGATTAAAGGTGTGGTCAAGCAAACTTTCTAATCAAAAGACAGTTTGCTTCTAAGACCTTTGCCACCACTCACCTCCACAGGTCCTTCTAGAAGTACTGGGTGGAGGAAATCAATGTACTCGCCATCACCTGAAAACATTCCCACGGCTTCCCATTTGCTGCTGGAGCCCCCAACCTGGAGAAGAGAGAAGTCGTCCGTCTCCGGGCCTCACTCTTGGCAAACTTCTATAGCAGTGGTTCTCAGTCTTCCTAAGGCTGCGATCCTTTAATACAGCTCCTCACGTTGTGGTGACCCCCACCATAAAACTATTTCTGTTGCTACTTCATACCGTAATTTTGATACTGTTATGAATTGTAATGTAAGTACCTGGTATTCAACCCCCAAGGGGGTTGAGACCCACAGGTTGAGAACGACTGTTCTACAAGCATTTGCGCCCTTTAAAGGTAATTCCTTCTCTTTACTCCTCTCAATATTACCAGTTCTGGAAACTTCTATGTGAGGATCTACAATCATTAAGTAATGCCACCGTCCTGCTAGGAGAGTGTGGTCCCTTCCAAAGCCTGGAATGCCTTGACCTCGCTGTTCCTCCCCAGCCCTCACTCCCATCGTGGCCACCTCTGCCGACCTTTTGGATTCTCAGCAGCTTGATGTTGTCAAAGCATTTTTTGAGGTGTGGCTGCACAGCCTCCGGGTTCCGGGACTGGCCCAGAATCTCCAGCAGGTCATCATTGGACAGGAAATAGAAGCGAGGAAACGCGTGGCGCTTGGTCTCTAAGTACATGTCCAGAGACTTCTGGATGTCTTCCAGGATCGAGTTCATTTCTATCAGTGTTTCCAGGAGGTCTGAGGAGAAGGTGATGAGTAACATTTGACGGCCTCCCCTGCTGCCCTGAGGAGATCTGGAGTGCCCAGCTCTGCTCACAGCTCTTGAGTCTGAGGTACAGATTGCCATAAGGGCTTTTGGAGACAGAGAGATCCCCAATCCCTATGCATACTTATCCCACTCTCTTCATGACTACATATGGAGAGCTCACACATTAGTAACTAGGCGTCCTATGAGGTGACTCCATTTCTCACCAGTCTTTAGAACAACAGTCCTATTACACCTAAGAACTTGGAGCTTCACTGTTCAGCTCAAGAGTTTCTGAAAATTAAAAATGACTCTGCAGTTGACACGATCCAGCAAGCCCAGTCGTCAAAGACATCGCAGGCCCACAACGAAAGCAATCGTGACACAGAGCAGAGGCCACTCAACTAGGAGGCCACGGCCACCACGGTGACGGTGATGGTCTTTACCTCACTAGCACTTTCATTAACATCATTGAATTTTGATCTCTTTGCCTGTGAAATAGCTGTAAGAGCCAACACAAACCCAGGGCTAGTCAAGAGACTCCCAAAACATGCAGCCTACTGCTGTTGCCCTGGGTTATCTTCCAGAGGTGGAAGGTGAGTTGTTGAAAACACTGTGTACTTCAGAAACAGGACACAGAAACCCCTGAGCTGGAACTGACCTAAACAACCCCTGAGGACTGGCTTTCATAGTTGCAGGAGGCACCACGCAAGCTTCCAAAGGAGGAAGGTAACCAATAGTCCTACCCAGCTACGACACCTATGAACCACATCAAGTCACATGGCGTGACAGCCCCAAGAGTGCAGTCGGGGCACCGTACCTTGGCAGTAACCAACAGCTCTCTAATTAGACTTACGACCCACTCAACAAAAGAGAAACCATGCCTGGTTCTGGAAACCTAGCTAACTAGTACCTGTTGTCAATGAAGTTGTGGTTATTGGAGGACAGTCGACAACCACTAATTTACTAACCCACCATAATCCCTAACAACAATCTACAAACATGTGTCCTTATAACCTCATCCCTCATCAAGGAAACTTCTCTTTGCAACAGATGGAGACCATTACAGAAAACGACAACCAGTTAGAATGCAGAGCTGTGGAGCCCAGTCCCAGGGGACACATCTATAAAACACTCTCCCATCTAGGGCTTAGGGAACGTTGCAGAAGAGGGGGTGGAAAGACTGTAAGAGGATCAGGGAGTGTGCTGTGAGATTGTGTGTCCTAGTAACAGCACAAGCTACACTCAGAAAGTCTCACCAACATGACTGCCCAAATGTGATCTGAAAAAAGGTTGATACCAATGAACATACCAAACTGGTTGGAGAAAAGCCCTTGAGGCTTCAACCCTACATAAAGACCTACAGGCAACTGAGGAAAACTGGGAGCGGGAGAGGTGTCCTTTCCCAGGGAGGAGGCCTCTCCCAGGGAGGAGCACAATCAGTTGTCCAGAGCCAAATGGTCAGCCCTGAAAACGTACATACAAGTAACATGATATGGATGGAACAGGTTATAATGAGGAACATATATGTGTATATACATATACACATGCTATAAGAATTAGTGAACAAAGAGGTCATGAATATGAGGGAGAGCAGGAGGAGTAGGTGGGGTGGGGGCTTGGAGGGAGAAAAAGGAAAGGAGAAATGTCCCAACTAAATTACAATGTCAAGAATAAAAAGATAAAATAAATAAGGTAAAGTGATAGAGGAAGACATCCAAAGTCAACCGCTGGACTCCTGACCTCTGGCACACACATGCACACACCCACATGTGTACACAAAACCCACAAATACTACACAAATCCACACACCCATACACTCACAGAAAGTGCAGGGTCCAAACTCAAGATTGTGTTCTTGAAGTAAACTATCTTAAAAAGAAAAGAAAAAAGTTCTACCACAAAAGCCAAGTTGAGATTTTCAACAAGGTGTGTTCATGTCTGTAAACTCCCAGAAATCTTAGCTTCCTCCCAGTCCACCTCCCTACCTCTTGGAGTTTTCCCCATGTCTTCCCACATTCTGTCCTTTGAAAGAAAGCACCAATGATTGTGAGTGTGAACCTTCAAGCAGATAGAGTATCTGCAGGCTACTGGAATCTTTGGATAACCCCAGGTGACCCCTGGAGGTCACAGCAAGACTTGGAAACCATGGTCCAGATGCTTGTTGCATATATCCAACAATGGGATCATAGTTTGTGTGGCTTTGTGAGTTAGTCCATTTACCTAGCTCACTTGACTGCAAGCAGTCACTGAGACTCAGCTTGAGAAGAGCAGTTTTCAGTGAGGGCTGCTGGGACCAGTGCTGGTAACCCAGCACCCCCTGCTGCACTGAGAGGGTCCCTGCTCCTTCACAGTCCTTCCCAAAACTCCCCCGACAGATGAAGAAACTGCAGTGTGCCGGGAGCAAGCTGCCAAGTGCACGGGACCAATAAAGCCTGTGTTGGGTTTTGAACCCAAAGCTAATTCTGTAGCCCATGCTCCAAAGCAGTATATGATATTCCACTTAAGTATTAGTTTATCTTGATGTACTGCAAAAATGATAATAATTAGTAATAACATCGATGACTAATATTAGCAAATTGCTCACAGTAGCAATGGTATAAACATAACTGCTAATGATAGTGACGACGGAATCGTTTTCAGTGATGAAGCATGAGGCCGTGACCTCACAAGGGCACAGACCCAGGGACAGCTGTCGGAGCAATTGCCCATGGAGCTCTCACCTGGGTAGTGGGTGCTCCGGAGGGCATTGCTGTCTTTGCTCATCCGGTCCATGATGGCTTTCCAGTTGTTATTGACCTGGTCAAACAGGGCGGACTCATTGGGCAGCTGCTTTCGGATGTCTTCTCCGATGAAGATATTCTGAGGGACATGGCAGTGGGACGAGAGACCGTTTCTCACACACCCTCCACACTCTGCCCCCTGTTCCCAGACCACTGCATAGACTAGCTGGACTATTAGAAACCCTGGCAAGATGCCCAAGCGCCAGAAGCCACGTTGGGATCGGGAATTCAAGACAGAGCCCAAGAGGAAAATGGAAATCTGTAAGAATGGAGGCTTGCCTGGGTGGGAATGTGAGAGACACAGACAAGAGTCCAAAGGCCGAGTCTCAGAGGTGGGGGAACGACACTCACACCAGACCGGTTTCTAGGCTCCCACACACAGAGGAGCTGACACAGGGTGGGGAGAGCCCAGGCCCTGTGGGTTCTGACCTCCAGGTACATCCACTGGCGCTGCACCGTGAGCACCATCTCGATCACTTCCAGGATGAGGGAGAGGCAGCGCTCCCAGTGGTCCACGTCCTTCTCGAAGGCCTTCACGAATCGCGAGGCCTTCATGGTTGACAGGGCCACCTGGTTATCCTCCAGTGCCTGGAATACTTCTTCGGTGCCCCTGCGGCACAAAGGCTACAAGTCATTTTCCACACCCACCTGTCAGTACATTAGCCTCACTCTGCAGCTCAGGCCACAGGAGCCAACCTCATCTGGAGCCCCTCTACCTGAGCCGGTGATGGCCCTTGTCCTTGTAGGGTACTATGTCGAGCTGAATCACGTCCCAGGTTTTGGCAATGTTTTGTAATCCCTGTGAAGAGAAATTGGAGGACGGAGTAACCATGTATCTAGTGCACAAAAGTGAGAGGAGCCTGGGAGGGGCCCTCAACTGTGGCAGGGTTGGAAGTTGGCACCCAGGAGGCTGGGGAGGTATGGATGGCATCATACCACTTCTATGGCCAGCTCTTTGGTTGCAGAGGCAGAGATCTCCCCTATTTTCTCCACATGCTGATCCATGCCAAGCTGCACAATCTGTTCCAAGGTGAAGCTTTCCGATTCCTGATCAAACTCGCGCTGGATTTCGTCTTTGACCTGGTCCCAGTGCCTGCAGCCCAGAACAGGAAGTCTGAGCTGGAGGCCAGCTTGAGGGCCTACTAGCAAGTGTCAGTCAATCCCTGGGGTTGTTAATGTGACTCAGTCAAGATCTTGCTTAGCCTGTGTGAGCCTCAGTATTCCACACCCAAGCACCGCTTAACAAAACAAAAAAAAAATCGTTCCTCTTTCTTCCCACTGGAACTTTATAATTCTGGCTATTTGTTAATTCATGATTCAACAGATCTTGCTAAATAGGCTCTAAGGTGCAATCTTAGACACCATGGGGAATACAGAGATTGATGTGTTAGTTCTCCAGGAGTTAATTCTCTGGAGATGGAGTGAAGGCAGGTGTGCGCACGAACACTCACTGCCTCAGGGCAGGTCTGTGACAGGTCACGTGCTGGGCTAGGTGCTTCACATGCACCTCTGTCTGTAACTCTTCCAACCACTCCACACGGGAACTGCCATTATCCCATTTACAGATGAGGAAACTTGAGATTAGAGAGCTTAATAACGCATCAATTGAGGGGTTAGGTTAGGCTCACCCACATAACACTCAGGTAAAACATTGCCCGAAAGACTGTCCTGGAGGTTCACAAACACCAAAAGTTTCCTCCTAAATGTACACTGACCTAAAGATGACTTACCAACCATTTATTCTGCCCCGAACGCTCACTGTAATCCCTCCTCATCTAATATAGTCTTGGTCCACTAAAGGATTGAACTTGGGAAACTTGTTGTCAGAAGACGAATAACAAATGTGCTTGTGATTTTGAAACAGGCCACGCTTTCTTAAACTAGGCTCAAAGGCAAAACATTTTGGCTACAACAAAATAAAACTTTTTTGGATTAAAAAGAAATAAGTCTTAGCCGGGCAGTGGTGGTGCACGCCTTTAATCTCAGCACTCAGGAGGCAGAGCCAGGGAGATCTCTGTGAGTTTGAGACCAGCCTGAGCTACAGAGTGAGATCCAGGACAGGCACCAAAGCTACACAGAGAAACCCTGTCTCAAAAAATTTAAAAAAAAAAAAAGAAAGAAAGAAAAAATGAAATAAGTCTTAGTTATAATAGGTAACGTAAAGCAGGAGGAGGCAGAGGGGACGTGAGGACAGAGGCAGAGGACACACACTCAGTGTCTGACCGCCCAGGACAGCACACAGGAGACAGGGTAGACTGGACACAGGAGCCTCACGCTGACTGCAGCGACAGCCGAGGTGTGGGCGGAGTCAACCCGAGTGCGCGTCAACTATGGTCAACTGCCGAATGGAAAAGAAGACGTGGTATCTGCACGTGCTGGAAAACCATCCAGCTTTTAAAAAAGAAGAAACATAGGATGTGGTAGCACACGCCTTTAATCCCAGCAGAGGCAGGCAGATGTCTGTGAGTTCAAGGCCAGCCTAGTCTATCTACAAAGCCAGTTCTAGATCAGCCAGGGCTACATAGTTCTTGTCTAAAAAAAAGAAGAAAGAGGAAGAAAAGGGAAGAGGCGAAAGAGGAGGAAATCCCTACCATTTTCAACAGCTTAGATGAATGTGAAGGACTTCATGTTAAGTGAAGCAAGCCAGCACAGGAAGGTGAATCCTGCATGACCTTATTTAGATACACAATCGAAAACAGCCACATTCATACAGGCAGGGGAGAGCACGGTAGTTCCAGGGAGAGACGTCAAAGGCTAGGAGCCTCAGCTAGACAGAAGGAGCAAGTTCATGAGATCCATTATACTGCAACAATGTATCACAGCTATGAAAAGAACTAGGTAAACCTTTAACAGTATTTTAAAATTAGGTAGGGGTGGTATGGGCACATGAAAGTAGGTGCCCTCAGAGCCCAAGGTGCTGGACCCCCCTGGAGCTGGAATTACATGGAGTTGTGAGCGCCTGACGTGGAGGCTGGGAATGGAACCCGGGTCCTCAGGAAGAGCTGTGCTTCACCACTGGTGACATCTCTCCAGCAGGAATTTTCTTTTCATTCTTTCTTTTTGTTTGTTTGTTTTTGGGTTTTTGTTTGGTTGGTTGGTTGGGTTGTTTTTTTTTTTTCTTCAAGACAGGGTTTCTCTGTGTAGCTTTGCGCCTTTCCTGGAACTCACTTGGTAGCCCAGGCTGGCCTCGAACTCACAGAGATTTGCCTGGCTCTGCCTCCCAAGTGCTGGGATTAAAGGTGTGTGCTACCACCACCCGGCCCTTTTTTCTTTTAATAGATTTATTCATTTTATTTTATGTGTGAGTGTTTTGCCAATGTTTGGTGACCGAGGGGGTCAGAAGAGGGTACTGGGTCCTCTGGAACTGTAATTACAAATGGTTCTGAACTGCCATGTAGGTGCTGGGAATTGAACCAGGGTCCAAGTGCTCTTAATTGCTGAGACATCTCTCCAGCCTCTGACCTAGGTAGGTTCTTACATCTATAACTGTTCCTAAATATAAAGGGGACATGTTGGAGCTGGGTTGCACCTCCACACTCAGCCTAAGAATAAATTTTAAGGTTTGGTGAGGTAGCTCCCTGGGTAAAAGCAATTCTGCTCAAGCATGAGGCCCTGAGTTCAGATCCCAGCATGGCTATAAAAGGCTAGCCATGACCAAGTGTGCCTGTAACTCCAGTAGTGGGGAATGAGGGAGACGCCTTCACACACATATACACAGACACACGCACCCCTCCACCCACAGATGAACACATAGCCCCCCCAAAGTAAATCTCCAATATTCTTTCCACAAAAGTAAAAGAAGCAAGTGTGTGAGGGGTTACATATGCTAATCACGTCTGTAGTTCTCCCACAGCGTATATAGCCTTCAAGACATCATTCTGTACATTATAAAGACATGCCTTTTTGTCAAATAAAAAAACAAATTTGGAGCCAGCGAGATGGGTCAGCAGGGAAAGTCTGAGCTTGATCCCCAGGCAGGGCCCATATAGCGGAGAGAGAACCAACTTCCACAAGTTGTCCTCTGACCTCTACACTGGAGCTGTGGTGCACCACACACACACACACACACACACACACACACACACATACACACACACACACACACACACACACACACACACACACACGATAAATAATAAATAAGTGTAATTAATTAGTTTTAGGTCAATTTGGGCTAGTGCTATGGCTTAGCAGTACAGTGCCAACATTCCCAAGCCCCGGGGTCACTCCCTAGGGAGATGACGCCGTGGATGAACGTGCTTGATGCCCAAGAGTGAGGACCAGGGTTCGGATCCACAGAGCCCAAGAACAGGCTGGGCAGGTAGGGCAGTTGTGAAAAGTGATCGAAAAGGACATAAAATAACTTCAACACATGGGTATGCATGCCCAGGTAAGGAAGCACACACGCTACACACATGCATACACATGCAGGAAAGAAAAAAATGAGGAAAAATGAATTCCTTGGGCAAACTGAAAGGTCCAGGAGAGGGTAGAGACCAGAGAGGGCAGAGCTGGGCAGGGGCAGCCTCACCTCTCTCGGAGGGCTGGGTTTCGCAGGTCTGAAATGAGGGGCATGGTCCTCTTGAACTGCTCTATTTTGGAGCGAGTGGTTTCAATAATATCCCAGTTTCGGTCCTGAGCAAAAATGGGAAACATCAAATGAATAAAAAAATAGGGCTGGAGAGATGGCTCTGAGGTTAAGAGCACTGGTCCTGAGTTCAATTCCCAGCAACCACATGTGGCTCACAACCATTTATCACATGATCTGGTGCCCTCTTCTGACCTGCAGGCATACATGCAGACAGAACACTGTATACACAATAAATAAATAAATAAATAAATCTTTTTCTTTTCTTTTTTTTTTTAAATGGAAACATCAGAAGACCCACGGCACTGGAGCCCGCCCACTTCCTCAGCTGGGGCAGGGCCATCTTGCCTCCCATCCTGTCCCACGTACCTTATACTCTTTGGCTAGTCTTGTGAGACGGCGATACAGCCCATGGGCCATGGACTCCATGGCCTCGGTCTGCAGCGTCAGGAAGCAGCCTGTCTTCCACTGGTTCCAGCTCTCCTCCCAGTCCCGCGTGATCTCCCACACTTGCTGGAGTGCATCCAGCTCCTGTCGGGAGCAGGCAGACAGACGGAGAGCCCTCCGTCGGCACGGCAGCCCTCCTGACAGCCCACTCGGGCCCTTCCTTCACTTGTCCATCTGAGGATGGTGCTGCCTCTGGGTTCACATTTTCCCTCCACTCTCTTTGCCTCGAGGGCTTGTCAAATGCTAAGCGTGTGAGAAGCTCCTCAACACTGAGTCTTAGGAAAATGCAAATGAGAACCCCAGTGTGATCCCACTTCACACCCGCTGTGGCTAGAACAGCAACACCGTAAAGGGAAACGCGTGTTGGCAAGGATACCCAGAAAACATAGGAATGCTCATCCATTTGCTAGTGGGAACGCGAAACGGCATGGCTGCTGTGGAAAACTGCTTGGCTGTGCCTCAAAAACTTAGAGCATTGTCATAGCATCTAGTGATTTTGTTGCTAGGCTTACACCCACAACAATTAGGAACAGGTGTCCGAACAAACTCAAGTACACGCACGTGCGTAGAAACCCTACTCACTATGGGGAAAGAGCAGAAATGACCTCACATACCTATCAGCTGGTGGGTGGGTGAACGAACAATGGAATATTAGTGAGCCATAAAAAGGAATGGAGCCGGGTGATGGTGGCGCACGCCTTTAATCCCAGCCCTCGGGAGGCAGAGCCAGACTGATCTCTGTGAGTTTGAGGCCAGCCTGGTCTACAAAGTGAGTTCCAGGACAGGCACCAAAACTACACAGAGAAACCCTGTCTCGAAAAACCAAAAAAAAAAAAAAAAAAAAAAAAAAAAAAGGTATGGAATACTGATACACGCTGTAACATGCATGAGCTGTGGAAACACTATGTGAATGAAAGAAATCAGAGACAAAGGACCCCACGGTCCCACTGGCAGGTACTATCCAGGACGGGCAGATGTATACACATAGACAATAGGGTAATAGTTGGCATGGGCTAGAGGAGAGCGGATGGAGGGTGTCTGCTGATAGGAACACGAATTCCTCTTGTGGTAATGAAGTCAATTTGTTTGGGGTTTTTAAATCATTCTTAGAATATCTTTTTTCTAAAGATTTATTTTTTATGTTGTGAGTATAGATGTCTTGCCTGCATGTATGTCCATGCACCGTGTGCATGTAGTGTCATAGGGTCCAGAAGAGGACATTGGAATCCCTGGAACTGGGATTACAGGCTATGTGAGCCTCCAAGTGGGTACTGGGAACCAAACCCAGGCCCTCTGGAAGAGCCGCTGAGGTGGCTGAATAAGAAAGGCCCCCACAGGCTCGTGTATTTGAATGTCTAGTCATCAGGGAGTGGAACTGTTTGGGAAGGATCAGGAGGTGTGGCCTTGCTGGAGGAAGTGTGTCAGTGGGGTGGGCTTTGACATTTCCAAAGCCCAAGCCAGGCCCAGTGGCTTCCTCTTTCCTGACATCTGTGAATGCGGATGTAGATCTCTCAGCTACTTCTCCAGCACCATGTGTGCCTGCATGTCCCCATGGTCCCCACCATGACTGACCCCCTGAAACTGTAAGCCAGCCCTCGGTCAAATGCTTTCTTTTCTAAGAGTTGCCCTGGTCATTGTACCTCTTCACAGCAATGGAACTCTCAACCACGGAGCCATGTCTCCTGATGTGTGTGTGTGTGTGTGTGTGTGTGTGTGTGTGTGTGTGTGTGAGTGAGAGAGAGAGAGAGAGAGAGAGACAGAGACAGAGAGACAGAGACAGACAGACAGAGACAGAGAGAGACAGAGACAGAGAGACAGAGAGAGAGAGAGCCACTGGGCACAAGCGGAGGTCAGACCACAGCTGTAGGAAGTCATTCTTGCCCTCCACCTTTACACTTAGGATTAGGAGGCAAGCTCTGTGCCCTCTGAGCCATCTCAGTGACCCTGTGGGAATGTTTTGAAATGGAGACCAAGGCGACAGCTTATGCAGCACCAGGAATAACCTAAATGCCACCACATTGTTTTAAATGGCGGTCTAATGTGTGAATTTTTACCTCAGTTTTAAAAAAAAAAGCGAACAAACAAACAAACAAACAAAAAACCCCACAAAGCTGCTCACGAACTCCTCTGCCTGGCCCCAGCCATTCCCAGGCCCTCAGAACCCTGTCCTGACCCTGCCACTTTTCCCCGGTTTCCACGGGGCCCAGCTCAACACAGCACCTTCTCCAGGTTCTGGAGGTCCTTGGAGACGGGCTGCTCGATCTTGAAGATGCCCAGGTTGGAGCGGAGGTTGTTCTCCTCTTCCCGCATGGCCATCAGCATGGCGCGCACCTGTGCGATCTGATCCAGAGCAGCCGTGTGGCCCACCGCGCTGGTGAACGGCCCTGTGGGAAGTCAAGGCAGGCTCTCGGGTCCATGGCCTCTTGAAAGGCCAGACTGTGGCTCTCTCAGCGGAGTGGGCAGATCCCACTGCTGCCCCCATGAGAGAGCAAAGGGAAGGAGAACGGGGAGAATGACGGGTTGTCTTAGCAAAAATCACCAGACTCCACTTTGGCATTGACAGGGCTGAAGGACAGGAAGTCAGTGTAAGGACACAGGAGAGGTTGCTGGCCCGGGCCTTCCAACGGGAAACCCGTGGCCCCAGGTGAGCTCATTCCGTCCCCTCAAAGTTCGTTCCTTTTCCTGAGCTGTCCACCCTCTTCTCCTCGCCCCAAATCTCCCGGTGCCACACACACACCCCATCTATTTTCACCTCCCCAGGACAGGAACGCTGAAGTCACAAAACCAAGACTAAAGGAGGAAGAGAGGTGGGTAAGGAATACCTTTGACCTCAAAGTCTTCCAGAAGGTTGTGTGCCTTCTTCTTAAAGTCATCAGCCGAGTGGATGAGGCCGGTCTTGAATTTCTCCTTGTGTCTCTTCAGCATCTGCTCACTGTCCAGCAGTATTTGTTGGAAGGAGACCCACTCTCCATTGAGACTCTCTAGCATCTCCAGGACCTGGGAAGGACGGAGGACAGAATGACCCACAGGCAGGAGGCGTCCATCTATGTAGACAACACTCTTCCAGTGAGCCACTACCCAGCTCTCCATCAGTTAGCAGCCTCCTTCTGCCCCTCCAGACCAGAGTTCCTAAACAGAGCCTGTGCGTGCGTGTGTGTGTGCGTGCGTGCGTGCGTGCGTGCGTGCGTGCGTGTGTGTGTGTGTGTGTGTGTGTGTGTGTGACTGATCCTGAAGAAACCAGTCTAAAAGAAGTCCATAAACTGAAGGGAACTATTGTTTGAGTTGGCCTTGGTCCTCAGGAGTTCTGAATCTCCCTCACTTCTCTGCATGGCCCCTGATGGCCCAAGGTCCTCCATGTTGCCACTGCCATGCGCTTGACTTGGGTAGACCAAACACTGTGGGAACTTACACTGTCTGGAACCGGCACCTCATACTTCTCCAGAATGGTGAACTGCTCGTGGATGGGAGGGATCTGAGTCTCCAGGTTGGGTAAGTCATGCTGCAGGGTGTCCATGAGCTGTAAACTGGCCCCCAGTTCCTCCAGTGTTTGGGGAGGGCGGCTGATTCTAAAAAGCAGCAAGAGAGTATTGGTGGTGGAGAGCACATCCCTAGACACACTCACATGTACACACATACACACACGTGCACACACGTGTGCGCACACTCACATGCACACACGCACAAACACGCAGCGCACACTCACATGTACACACACGTGTGCGCACTCACGTGTACACACACGCACAAACATGCACGCATGCACATGTGTGCACACACTCAGATGTACACACATACACACATGTGCGCACACACTCACACTCGCACACACGCACGCACACGTGCACAAACACGTGCACACATGCCCAAGCCAAGCCTTACTTCTCGGCGTTGTCCTTCAGATAGGTGTGCAGATCCATCAGGCGCCCGGCGGCCATCTCCTTGAGCAGGGTGGTGAACTTATTCTGCCACTCATTACAATGCTGCACCAGTGAGAACTTGAGGTGTGAGCAGTCCAGCAGAACGAACTGAATGTTGAGCACCGTCTCCTCCTTCTGCACATTGTTGGCCACCTCCGTGTAGCTGCAAGAGCCCCGGGTCTGCTCAGAGGGTTTTACTCCTTCACAGGTGACCCCAACACCACCTCCCCAACCCTTACTCTCTCAATTCCTTCCACCCAAACCTACACTTCTAGACAGTTCTATTGCCAGGTGTCACCCAGGCCAACCCATCCTGACAGACTGCTGTGGGTGGTCACATCACCTTCCCAAGTACTGGACAGCACCAATCAGCAGTCACAACCTTTCCTGGGGTCCCACAGCCTTGGAGTAGCCCAGGCTGGAGCTGGGCTCACACCACATGGCTTCTAGCTCAGTCGCCTCTAGCAGTTTGGTTAAGGAGATAGAGTTTTTGCATTTTACCAGGCTGGCCTCAAACTCCTGAACACAAGTGGTGTTCCTGCCTCAGCTTCCTGTAGTTGGAACTACCGATGGACCGACCCTGCATGCTTTTCTTCTGGGACTGGGACTATCCTGAGCCTTTGTTTCCTCGTCCATAACGTAGTGGTGGCCACAGGACAGCATCAGGGGACAGGCTGCCGCATGGAAGGCCCTCTGTCTGCCTCCGGTCCTGTGTCCATGCCTTGGCCTGTCCGCTTTGTGGGGACACACTAAAGGGCTCCCATCTGTACTCAGTCCCTGCTCTTTCCTCCCGCGCCCCATCTCTGCCTGATGAAAGCCTACCCCTCTTAGGACACACAGCCTCTCAGGTACCGTCTTCACGAAACCTTTCCTGGTACCTCTGGCCAGAAATCCTCTCTTTCCGCTTTACTGTGATTTCAAAATTCCCCAGAGGTCTGTGTGCTAAGTTCCAGTCTGTAGCCTGGCACTACCATGAGTTGGTGGAAATCGGTGAACCAAGGAGAGAGTCTTCCCATCACTGGGGTTACGCCTTGGAGGGTCCCACACCCCCCAGCTCTGTCTCTCCTTTATTCTATGCCGTGAGGTTTATGGCCTTGCATCCACTACAGTGTACATCTACAAGCCCAAAGCAGTGGTGTCCACTGGTCAAGGTCTAAAATTTCCCCCAACTGTGAACCAAAACAAAACTCCTTTCTGAATAGGTTGGTTTTCCTCAAGTATTTTTATAGTAATAGACACCGACCGAACTGCTCCCCCCCCCCCCCTGCAGCTGAGCTGGTACAGTCACAGCCGGTGCCTTACAAGCTTCCAGAGTTCATACGTACGTATGTACGTATACTCATACACATGTACACTGAATAACCTCACAGCATCCTACTATAGGTTACATAATATCTATCGCACAGGAAACTGAGGCCTGGGGAATCCGAAACCCTGCCCGAGAGTACATAGCCAGGCAGTGTTGGGGCTGGGCCCAGGCCTTCCTAGCATGCCAAGGCACCCACCCTCACGGCCACGCATTTGTCTTCCTCACTACGTTATTGCCCCTGAGGAGAAAGACCTGTGGATTTCTCTTCTTTCTTTTAAAAAGTCTTCATGGCCCATAGGAGATTTGTACTGAATAAATGAATGGCCATGGCCAGGGGACCATGAAAAGATGGCAGTCACTTCACAGTCAGAACTTAAGAATCCTCTTTCGTTTAGCTCCAGCCCGTCACCTTAGGGTTGTCAGAGTGGAAGGTCTCCCCTCTCTGCCCCCCACTCCTGCCTCCTGCCTCCCTCCCCCCCCCGTTTCCCTTTTTTTAAGGCATGGTCTTGCTGTGCATCTCAAGCCGCACACTACGGCCCCCCCCCCCCCCCGTTTCCCCTTTTTTTAAGGCATGGTCTTGCTGTGCATCTCAAGCCGCACACTACGCTGCTCCTGTTGCAGCTCCCACGGGCTGGGATTACGGAACGAGCCAGGACACCAGCTCCTCTACCTTTTCCGTCGCTAGCCTCCCTCCTCCCCACAACCCTGCTGTGCTCCTCCAGACACCTGCCTTTCCCTAGACCTTGCCCAGCCTCTCTCTGGATCTCTGCCCTCAGGAAGGGAAGGTCCAGGGCTCCTCTTCTGCAGCTCAGGGCACACAGCGTCCAGACACAGCGTCCTACCGTACCCAAGCCCACTCACCGGGCAATGTCAGCATCAAAGGAAGAGACAGGGGGGTTGAGGCGCTGGTAGCGGCGAATAAAGGAGTCCTTGTTGATCTCCCAGATCTCCCGATACATGTCCCAGGTCTTGAGGTAATTCTGCAGCAGGCTTGCGTTGTTAGTCATCCCACTGCTGATCTGGGACTGGATCTTCTTGATGTCCTCATCTCGCTCTTCAAAGGGTGGAGAAAGAGGCTTCTCACTGATATGCACCCCAGTCCCAGCTCCAGGCTGGCCCCGGCACTGCCCTGGGCTCTCCACTCTGTCAGTTCCCCACTAAAATGTACTCAAACATAAGCATTAGAAAACAGAGGAGATCTCGAAAAACCACAAAACAAACAAACAAACAAAACAGAGGGGAGGGGCTGGGAGGTGGCTCAGAGGTTAAGAGCACTGGCTGCTCTTCCAGAGGTCCTGAGTTCAATTCCCAGCACCCACAAGGTGGCTCACACGCATCTGTAAAAAGATCTGGCGCCCTCTTCTGGTGTACATGAGGATGGAGCACTCGTAGACATAAATAAATCTTAAAAAGAAACAGAGGGGAGCTAGATAGAGCTCAGTGGTTTAGAGGAGCCAGGTTCTATTCCCAGCACACACGTGAGGCTCACAACCATCTATAACTTCAGTTCCAGGGATCCAAGGCCTTCTTTCTGGACTTGGTAGGCACAGACCTACATTCAAGCAAAATGCCCATACACATGAAAGAAAAGTGAACGAATCTTCAAAGAGAAGAGGAAAGAGGATGCAGGAGAGCCGATCTTGCCCTGCATCCTCTCCCCCCCCTCTCCCTCCCTCCCTCCCCCCGCCCCCCCCCCGTGGGAATCAAGGCCTCTTCCAGTCCAACACGAGTCTCAAACTTATCCTTGCTCCTCTTCCAGCCCTGTTTTCAAACCCTCAGCAATCAGTCACCTAGTCGCAAGCTCCTCCCCCAGTTTGGCTCTTTGGCCTGGTTTCCCATCAGCCACAGGGATGACTGGCCCGTGTGGGATGAAATGCCCTCATCTCTCCTCCTAACTCTGCCCGGTCTAAGTGCCCGCTGTATGCCCTCCCCACAGCCCGCTCACCCACAATCACATGGATGGGTTCTCGATTTATCTTGCGTTTGATGAGGATGTCGGGGAGGCGGCGGAAGATGGAGATGGTGGCAAAGAGGTGACTGGCAATGTCGTTGACCACACTTGCCAGAGTCTGCAGAGTGGGGGAGAACTCCACCTGCCGGGAAGCGCGGAGGAGCTTAGGGCACTCGTGGAGAGACACAGGCCCCGAAGCCTCTAAGGCTGACCACCTCAGAGCTGGGCCTGGAGGCCCAGAAGACAGTCAAGGCCCAGGATGACATTTACGAGCAGAGAGAGGGGCTGGAGAGATGGTTCAGGGGGTAAGAGCACTGGCTGCTCTTCCAGAGGTCCCTGGTTCAATAAATACCCAGCACCCACATGGTGGCTCACAATGGTCTGTAACTCCAATTCTAAGGGATTCATCACCCTCTTCTGGCTTCTGCAGACACCAGGCACACATGTGGTGCACAGATATACATGCAGGCAAAACACCCACACATTAAAAAAAAAAAAAAGAATTGGGAGAAAATAACAATTGGCTGTGGGGTGCCAAGCCTGGAAGGAAACATCTGCCACCCAACTCCCACACCTGGGAGTTAGGGAACATCACAGAAGACAGGTTGTGGGGAGAGACTGTAAGGGCCCCAAGGACCAGGAAGTCCGCTGGGAGACTGTCTCCTAGAAATGGCAGGGAAGCTTCCTTCACCCATGATTCCTCAGCAATATGGCTGCCTAAGCAAGACCTGGACAAGGACACCACCAACAGCCACGCTAAGTCGGAAGAGTGAAATCTCACGGGGTCTAACCCTAGAGAACAAACTCTAACTGCAGCCGACCAATGCTGAGGGTGGGGGACCAGTCTCCCCCAAGAAGGGGCCCCTGCTTGGTTGCCCAACACCACGTGCTCACCCCTGAAATAAGACACACATAAGCAACACTAACCAGAATCGGCAGGTTATACGTATATGTGAAGAAAAGGGGGTCATGAATTTGAGAGGGAGCAAGGTCGGGGGACATGGAAGGTGTAGGAGGGAAGAGAAGTGGGGAAATGATGTGATTATATTTTAATGTTTTCAGTTTTTAAATTTTCAAGAAGAACGGGAAGAAGCTGAGGACGCAGGTGGGGTGGTTTTGAGGTGATGGCGCTCGGTGGCCCCTTACCTGTGCCACGCCCCCCTGCCCTTCATTCTGTAAAATGACAAGGACCCGGAAGAGTGGGTTTGGAGTCGTCTTCCCGTCCCCACTGATGGCCTTGGAAAGTTCCAGCAGTGACCACTTCACATTCATGCGCAGGGCGTCCTCCATCATGTGATCCAAGCGTATTGTGTAGAGCAGCCACTGCTGCTGAATCTGTGGGGGGTGGGGGTGGGGGTGGGGGTCCTTCTAGAGAGACCAGCTCAGGACCTGGGAACGTGGGCACCAGCTGATGGGAGACAAGCAAGATGACCACAGAAACGCAGGGCCCTGGGGTGGGCGGGCAGCTCTGCTGTTAAGAGCTCTGGCCGCTCTTACAGAGGACTGGGGTTCAGTTCCCACCACCCACATGGCAGCTCATGACCTGACACCCTCCTCTGGCCACCAAGTGCAGCAGGGTACACACGTGGTGCACATTCATGCGGGCAAAAACACTCACAAATAGAAAAACAAATCTTTAAAGGAACAGAGGCAAGATCCTGAATGCCGCAAGAGGAGAGAGACTTCAAACACTGAAGGCGGGCTGCATTTGGGACCAGGGGAGGACATTTGAGAAACACACATTGGCGAACGGGCCAGGAGGGTAGTAGTGAGGTAGGAGGGTATGTGGGCTTCCCTACCACAACCCCCGTCGCAGGGTGCCTACATCAGGGCCATCATTCTTGAACACTTCGTAGGAGTTGGTCATGATGTTCACCACATCCTGGTGCAGGTTCACCAGCTTCTGCTGTACAGTCATCCGGTGCTCTCGCTGGGCCTCCTCGAACTCCAGGTCTCTGTACACCCGTTTGCCTGTGATGCGCACCAGCAGCATCTCCGACATCTCCTGGGCCTTCCAGCCGATGGTCAGAGTGGACGCCTTGAAGTCGTTGACAATCGTCTGCACCTGGAATCAGTCAGACCCACGAACAGTCACAGGTGGCACCTCCCATGACACACATTCCCTCCAACTGTGCAGACACCTTGTATATTCCTTCCCGTGAAGGTTGGGTTGGGGCCCTCTGGATCTGATTCTACTCTCCCACTTAGCCTCCTGACAGAATTTCTGACATTAAAAAAAAAAAAAATCCTTCCCTTCAGCGGGGAAATACTTGCCTAACCATGCATAAGACCTCGGCATCAATTCTCAGCACCAAATTTTAAGGGGGAGGGAGTCCTTATCCCAGCATATTTAATTTATTTATATTTATTTTATTTTATAGCGCCTTCCATCAGCCTTTCCGACCTTCAGAGTCTGGTGGTGGTGGCCTACCTTGCTGGCATGTATGCGGCACTCCGTGATGAAGAAGGCACTGGCCCCTTTAAGAGCCCAGTGCAGCTTCTTCAGTCCTGGGTGGATCTTCTTATCCAGGAATCGGATCCGCTCTTTGAACAAGGCCTGCTCATCTGGGGACAGCATGGCAATAATCCTGTGCATGAGAGAAGATCGGTAGCTGGTAGAGAAAACTGTGAGGGCCTCTTCTCCTGCCAGGAAACTTGGCAGTCTCTGAAACTTGCATTCTAGCCTAGGGCTCCCGGAAGAAGCTGTGATCATGCAAATGTTACACACAGTGTGCTGGCCAGGGGCTGGTGAGATGGCTCAGTGGTTAGAGACACTTGCCACTGAATCTGAAGATCTGAATTCAATTCGTGGGACCCACATAGTGGAAGTAGAGAACTGATTCCCACAGGTTGACTTCTGATCTCTACATGCACACCAAGGCTGGAGAGAGGGCTCAGCAGTTAGGAGCACTTGCTTTTACTTAGGACTCTGGTTCAATTCCCTGCCCCTACATGATGTTTTGCAACCATTTGTAACTCAAGTCCTAGGGGATCTGACACCCTCTTCTGGCCTCCTCAGGTACCAGGCCTGTATGTGGAGCACAGAGAAAACACCCACACACACTAAATAAATAAATTAAATGTAAGATGTGCTACCCAACACTAGCTGTATGTAGCTTGAAATGTGGCCTATGCCAGGGGCAATTTTTTAATTAAGTAATTTAAATGGAAGTAGCTACATGCAGCTAACAGTCACCACATTGAATGTATCCTTTCTAGACGGTCAAAGAGAACAAATGTTCCATCCCCTTTGGACTTTCACTGAGGTGAGAAAGGTCTGTAAGACTGTCTTCCCGAAATCCGTCTGTTAAAACCTTCCCTTCTGCTGTGGTATACTAGGCCTTGGGGGCTGGTTAGAACGTGGATGGGATTGGTGTCTTGAGGAGGAGACCTAAAAGAGCTCCCATCTCGTTCTACACCGAAGACTGTCAGGTGGCCATTTAGAGACCAGGAGCTGGAGGACCTCACCTGACGCTGGCCCTGCCCCTCCCTTGACCGTGAACCTCCCAAGCTTCCAGAACTGTGGGCAATGAGTTTGGTTATTTCTAAGCCATCCAATCCATGATACTTGCACAGAGATGGGTTCCAGCAGGTCAAAGGCTGGGGGACAGGACTAGATGGGGGACGCATGGCCCTGCTTCAGTGACTCTGATGCTATTCCATGCCCACGATCCTAATGTCACCCCGTTTTGAGTGCCCTGGGCTGGTTACTTTGGCGCTCTCCCGTTAAGGGATAGAACTAAGGGCAGGGCTGAAAAGAGTGGGAAATGGGAAAGTGTGTTTCAGGACGGAAGGAAGAAAGACGATGGGTGGGAACCTCGCAGCACAGACCACGTCCTCAGCCAGCTACGGTAAACACAAGGCTGTGATGAGGACGGCAGCCCACCTATTGTAGTCTCGAGCCACAAGGAGCAGGTTCTCCCGGAGAATGCGCAGGTCCTCGGCGCGTTCAGCCACGTTCATCACATAGTGTGGCGTCTCAAACAGCAGGCGCTCCCAGTAGTCAATCTCCACGAAGAGAACCAGGAGCATCCTGGGGGGGAAGGCAGAGCAGCTGAGGGCCCCGGGAGGGGTGTGGGAGCACAGAGGGACCGTCTGACAGAAACCAAGCAGGCCTTCCAGGTGACAGGCAGACAGGGCACAACTGTCGCTGCTCCCCCAAACCATGAGAACAGCGGCCTCAGGGATTTCTGGGCGTCTGGGGCAAACGCCCACACAGGCGCAGGGTGACAACGAGTAGTCCTGGAAGATGAACAGGAGGTGACCTGGGTTTGGAGCAGAAGGGGAATTCTAAGTGGGCCATAGCAACAGCTGGAAACTACCCAGCTCTCTAAAACCCCAGGGACTGTGGCTTCAAGGAAACTTCTAGAAGGGGCTTTGAAAGTGAGGCTCAAACAGGAAGGCCAGTATTAAATTCAAGAAGAAGCTTCCCTGTGTCCTTCCCTGGCTCTGCAGAACAGGGGCCTCAACCTGTCTCTTGAGGTACAGGGACAAGCAGAAGACGACCTTGACTGGGGACTCCAGTCAAGAGCAGGAGTAGCCTGAGAGTGAGCGGGGTATACACAGCCATCCACAAGCTCAGAACTAAGACCCTAGCCTTCTCGCTTCCTGAGAAATCCACACTATGGCCAGTAGACCGGAGGTCCCAAGGGTCGAGATGTATTTGAGGACATGAGGTACACCAAGAAAGGACCCCGTTTGGGAGATTTTTCTGAGGTTTCTGACTAGCGTGGGAGGAAATGTCTACCGATGACTTTGGGGACGCTTCTCAAGAGCTGCCCTGTGGATCCCAGCAACAGTCACTGTTGACGAACCCCAGCCACCCCAGCCACCCCAGCCACCCCAGCCACCCCAGCCACCCCAGCCACCCCAGCCACCCCACCCACCCCACCCCCCCCACCCCAGCCACCCCACCCACCCCACCCACCCCACCCACCCCACCCACCCCACCCACCCCCCAGAGCTTCCAATCAGTTTCCAGTTCCTTTCCTACAATGTGAATACAATGCACCCACGCTTTCCTATTCTTTCTAATTTGCAAGGACTCTTGTTCGCTTGCTTTGGTATTTTGCTACCCAGGCTGGCCTTGAACTCACTGAGGATGACCTTGAACTCCTGATATTCCTGCCTCCATCTCCCAAGTGCTGGGATTAGGGGCACACACCATCATGTCCAGGTGCCAGTGACTCTCGTGTCCTGTTCTCTCTTATGAGTTCTCTTTCATTGCATGACAGTTCTGTTATTTTTCATGTGTATGCCAAGCAGACCTTTGGCTCTCTTCTGGCTTCTGGCTTGTTAAGGTTTTCACCCTTGGTACTCACAAAGTTCAAAATGATGGCAAAAGAACTCAAAAATCCAAACAAGGAAAAAGTAAAATGAACAGAAAACAGGAAAAAGAGGGCACAGGGTACTGGTTAGAGAAAGACCTTCTCTAGAGAAAAAAATTCTAGAGGAAAAATAGAAAATACCCTATTTATAATTTTATGTTGTGTTAGAGGGAATGCTGTGTTGAATATAAAAATTAATTTCACTTATTAATGACATCCCAAAGCATAAGAGTCCCGAGTGTCCTTTGCCTCCAGTCTACCGAGATCCCTTTTCCATTCAGTCGGCCATTCCTCTGCCACACCCAGGGATCCTTCACAGCTCCTCTGGAGGCTGCGTCCAGCTTCCTCTCTGCCTCACCAGCGCTTGTTTCAAGTTTATTCAAACCACTGGCTCCCTGACCTCACGAAAACCTTCAGGTCGTGATTTTACTTCCTTCCTGTTCACTCCCTCCACTGACCCTGCTGACCTTTCTTTGTGTTTTTGATTTGTTCCCTACGCTGGAAATGGAAGGCACTTTCCAGGGCCTGGTCCATGCTAACTCCAGCGAGCTAACAGCCCTCAGGCCCAGCCCCTCATCTCAGCCACTCTATTAGCAATATCTCTAACAGTCTAATATCTCTAAGTAGTCTAATATCTCACAAAAACTCCAACACAAGCCAGCCATGTTAGCGCACGCCTTTAAGCCCAGCACTCGGGAGGCAAAGGCAGGCGTATTGACTGCAAGTTTGAGACTAGCCTGGCCTATAGACATTTCAAGTTCCAGGCAGGGGTGGGGGGTGGGGGTTGAAATCTATTATCCTGCAGGCTCAGTCATGTGAACGCAGCCGAGCAACACTGATGAAAACCGCAGGTGAGTCCAGCCTGTGAATTCTCCCCTGAGGCCTGCCAGGGCTCCCCAGGCCACAGCCTGTGTCTTTCCCAGTGTGCTCGCTGACTATCTTCATCCAGATTTCAAGTTGTGTTACAAAGGATAGTAACAAAAACACTGCGGTGTGGGCATGGAAACAGACATTTCGATCAACGGAACAAAACTGAAGACCTGGACATCACTCCAGACACCTACAGACGGCTTATTTGTTCATTTGTTTGTTTTTTGAGACAGGGTTTCTGTGTAGCCCTGGCTGTCCTGGAACTCATTATGTAGATCAGGCTGGCCTCGAACTCATAGATCCACCAGCCTCTGCCTCCTAGGTGCTGGGACTAAAGGAGTGTTGCCACCATGCCTGGCTGATAGCTGATTTTTGCCATGGGTGTCAGGGTCCCCTGAAACTGGAGTTACAGACAGGTGTGAGCTGCCATGTGGGTGCTGGGAATTGAACTCAGGTCCCCTGGAAAAGAAGAGTCAGTGCTCTTAACCCCTGAGCCATCTCTCCAGCCTGTTAGCTGATTTTTTTTTTTTTTTTTTTTTTGGTTTTCCGAGACAGGGTTTCTCTGTGTAGCTTTGCGCCTTTCCTGGAACTCACTTGATAGACCAGGCTGGCCTCGAACTCACAGAGATCCGCCTGCCTCTGCCTCCCGAGTGCTGGGATTAAAGCCATGCGCCACCACCGCCCGGCGATGTTAGCTGATTTTTAAAAAGAAAAAAAAAAATGCACACTGGAGAAAAGAAAGCATCTTCAACAAATGGTGCTGGTTAAACTGGACAGCTGAATGGAGAAGAATGAAAACAGATCCGTGTCTACCATCCTTGCACAAAACTCAACTCCAAATGGATCACAGACCTCACCATAAGATCAGATGCCCTGAATCTGGCAGAACAGGGGCATAGGCTTGAGGTCAAGAAAGGCCTTTCTGAACAGTATGCTAACAGCAAAGGCATTGAGATCAACAATGAATAACTGGGACCTTATGAAGATACAGTTTCCATACAGAAAAAGACACCATCGTTTGAGCAAAGCTGCAGCCTACAGATTGGGGAGAAATCTTTAACAATCATCTGTCTTCAAGGCACTATCTGAAATCACACTCTTCCCCAAGCTGGTCTCTCCCAGGGGAAAGCCATCAGGTGAGAACTCCATCTGCTTCCTGCAGCAGAATGTGTGAACTGACCTGTCCCACGATGAGCCTCCCTGCACATTTATGACTGTAGAATTCCTTCTCCTTCGTACTGAAGCTCCCTGGGGCTCTCTCCTCCCTCAGGAGCGACACTCTGCTGTGCCTACAGCTCCCTCAACATACTACTTCCTTCCCACCACTGGAATATGACCAAACTCTGTCCTTTCAAAAGAGAATATACTAAAAACAACCCGCCCTGGATTCCTGCTGTCCTCCAGGTACTGTCCTCTGTCCACTTTTTTTTTTCTTTCTGAAACAGAGTTTCTCTGTGTAGCTTTGAAGCCTGTCCTAGATCTCGCTCTGTAGCCCAGGCTGGCCTCGAACTCACAGAGATCCGCCTGGCTCTGTGTCCCGAGTGCTGGGATTAAAGGCGTGCACCACCGCCCCTTCTCCATCATTCTCATCCCAAGGGTAGGCACCCCACTCCCAGCCCTTCCTCTCCACCCCACCCGCACCTCTTAGAGAACTCACCAAGAATTCCCACAGCTACACCAAAGGAGACATAGCTTCTTGGTCTTATCGTCCCCAACCTTTGGGTAGACTTTTAGAGATATACTTTTATCTTATTTTGTGTATACGGCTGTTTTGCCCACATGTACACCTACGTACCACCTCTGGAAAGCCAGAAGGGAGCACCGGATCCCCTGGAACTATAGTTACAGATGGTTGTGAGACTCCATGTGGGTGCTGGGAACTGAACCCCGGTTTCTCTGGGAAAGCAGCCATTTACCACTCAGCCATTTCTCCAGCCCCTCTCTGCTGGTTTTAATACAATGGTGAAGCCCCACTTTCTGAATACGCCCCTTTCCTCAGACACACTCTTCCCCCCCTCCCCCCCGCTCTCCCTGTGATCTCTTCACTTACAATTGTCCTCTACAGTCTTGAGGCTCATTTCACTGGGGCACAGTAAGGAATCTGCTACCTCTCTAGTCCCCTTAAATGGGGAACCGGAAGGTTCTTCATCTCCGGTAATTCCTCCAGGTTGAACTAAGCCACTCTCACGGCTTCAGTTGCCTCTGAAAGCTGATCAGTTCCCCAATCTACCCAGCTGAGCTCTGTGTCCAGCTGCCCAAAGACATCTCTCCCCACTTGTCCCCCAGGTGCCTCAAACCCAATGTGTCCACAGACAGAGGAGTCATCGCAAGACTTGGAGCTCCTGTCTGAGGACAGATCACCCCAGGAAGAGGATACCCCAGGAAGAGGACACCCCAGGAAGAGGACACCCCAGGAAGAGGACACCCCAGGAAGAGGACACCCCAGGAAGAGGACCACCCCAGGAAGAGGACACCCCAGGAAGAGGACACCCCAGGAAGAGGACACCCCAGGAAGAGGACCACCCCAGGAAGAGGACACCCCAGGAAAGAGGACACCCCAGGAAGAGGACACCCCAGGAAGAGGACCACCCCAGGAAGAGGACACCCCAGGAAGAGGACACCCCAGGAAGAGGACACCCCAGGAAGAGGACACCCAGGAAGAGACACCCAGGAAGAGGACACCCCAGGAAGAGGACACCCCAGGAAGAGGACACCCAGGAAGAGGACACCCCAGGAAGAGGACACCCCAGGAAGAGGACACCCCAGGAAGAGGACACCCCAGGAAGAGGACCACCCAGGAAGAGGACACCCCAGGAAGAGGACACCCCAGGAAGAGGACACCCCAGGAAGAGGACCACCCAGGAAGAGGACACCCCAGGAAGAGGACACCCCAGGAAGAGGACACCCCAGGAAGAGGACACCCCAGGAAGAGGACACCCCAGGAAGAGGACACCCCAGGAAGAGGACACCCAGGAAGAGGACCACCCCAGGAAAAGGACACCCCAGGAAGAGGACACCCAGGAAGAGGACCACCCCAGGAAAAGGACCACCCCAGGAAGAGGACACCCCAGGAAAAGGACACCCCAGGAAGAGGACACCCCAGGAAGAGGACCACCCCAGGAAAAGGACCACCCCAGGAAGAGGACCACCCCAGGAAGAGGACACCCCAGGAAAAGGACACCCTAGGAAAAGGACCACCCCAGGAAGAGGACACCCCAGGAAGAGGACCACCCCAGGAAGAACAGCACACAGGAGGACACAGGAAGACGGCACACAGGAGGACGGCACACAAGAGGACCACCCAGGAAAAGCACTACCACACCTACCCACAGACCAAGGACTGCGTGCATGCCTTCCCACGGCCTCACTTTCCAATGTCCTACCCATTACTAACTCATTATAAAGCAAAACTCAGAAATTCAGTTCTCCCCAAGGAATGTATGACTCCAATGCCATGATAAATGGCATTATTTATATCTTAAACTAGAAGACATACTCCATCTAAAGGGCTGGAGTCACAATTGTCACCATATAGGAATATGGACCTCATATGGCTACATTTTCTGACTTCAAGACAGACCAGCAGAGTCAATTCTTTTTTTTTTTTTCCTTTTTTTTAAAAGACAGGGTCAGGCTGGAGAGATGGCTCAGTGGTTCTGAGCACTGGCTGTTCTTCCAGAGGACCCAGGTTCAATTCCCAACACCCACATGGTGGCTCACAACCATCCATAATGGATCTGGTGCCCTCTTCTGGCCTGCAGGTGTGTATGCAGACAGAACACTGAATACATAATAAATAAATAAATCTTTAAAACAAACAAACAAACAAACAAACAAAAAAGACAGCGTCTTACTATGTAGCAGCTCTAGTTGCCCTGGAACTCACTTGTAGACCAGGCTGGCCTCGAACTCACAGAGATCCTCCTGCCTCTGCCTCCCAAGTGCTGGGATTAAAGGCGTGCACTTCCATACCCACTCAGAAAGTCAGTTCTTCTACAAACACCTACACTGTTTACACCATCACCAACTCCTACTGAATAAACTAAGGTGGTGACTTCTAGACTGCTAGCGTTGGTCTCTCCTCCACTGAAATAGTAGCAGCCAGGGGTGTGCGCTTTATATAGCTATTCGTTAAACTGAACACACGATTTTTAAGTATGTCTGTGTGTGTGTGATATATTTTATAATAAAAACTGTTCTTAGGGCAGGAGAGATGGCTCAGTGGTTAAGAGCACCGGATGCTCTTCCAGAGGACTCAGTTCAATTCCCAGCACCCACATGGCAGGTAGCAACCCTCTACAGCTCCAGTTTCAGGGGACCCAATACTTTCTTCTGACCTCAGACACATACATATGAACACTTATACACATAAAATAATAATTTAAAAAAGCAATGTTCAGCCAGGCGGTGGTGCGCACCTCTAATCCCAGCAATTGAGAGGCAGAGCCAGGCAGATCTCTGTGAGTTCGAGGCCAGCCTGGGCTACAGAGCGAGATCCAGGACAGGCACCAAAACTACAACAGAGAAACCCTGTCTCAAAAAAACAAAACAAAGCAAACAAACAAACAAACAAAAATTAATGTTCTAATAAAAGAAAAGGAAAACTATTTTAAACAATAAGATATTTATAAAAGTAGATCCAGAGTCAGTCAGCTCAAATGGCCAGAACCGCAGTGAGCTATATAAAGCTGATGAATTATTTCTGGGACTGAGCTGGACTGGGCTGCCCTTTGGCTGAGATTCATGTGTGCATCTAGATAAACTACACACACACACACACAGTGCGTGCACACCATTTGACATACTTGCTCCTGATTGGCATCCAGAGAGGTTATCTCAAAGGGTACTCTCCTTTTTCTTTCTTTTTTAAGATTTATTTATTTATTATGTATACAGTGTTTTGCCTGCATATACACCTGAATGCCAAGAGGGGGCACCAGATTATATTATACATGGTTGTGAGCCACCATGTGGTTGCTGGGAATTGAACTCAAGACCTCTGGAAGCTCGCCAGTGCCCTTAACCTCTGAGCCATCTCTCCAGCCTAGTACGCTCCTCTTTCAAAGCCAACTGTTCTTAACCTCGAGAAGCTCTGGCTGAGACCCACAGAAATCCTTGGGGCGCTCTGCCTCCAGGAAGTCATATAGCTTGTGCAGGGTCGATGGCATGAATTTTGTTGAAAAACAGTGCTTTTGTTTTGTGTTTTGTGATTTGTTTTTAAGCGGGGTCTCATGAAGCCCCAGCTAGCCTTGAACTCACTATATAGCCAAAGATGACTTTGAACTCCTGATCCTCCTAAGAGCTAGGATTGCTGGTATGCCCTACCACCCCTAGCTGAAAACCAGTTTTTAATAGAAATAAAATAATTAGTATACACTTTCCTCTGGGATGTCTGGCTCTTATATACTGAAATTAATAAAGACTGTAATAGTTGAAGACATATTTTTAGATGATGCTAGCTATGAGGTAATCTGTCATCCATTTACATTTTTTGGGGAAAAAACAGTTTTCTAGTGTAAAAATTGTAATCAGATAGACATTGTCATGGAGGAAAAGAGCAATGATAATTAAAGCAAAACAAGATATTAGAGATTATTTACATATATAAATAAATATACTGAAAAATTACTTGTGAGCAAAAAGCAAGATGTAATTTGAAGAGAGGGTGATAATTTTGGACAGAAATACTCAAAATCATAAAGATTTCATTCTTCTAAACCTAACCTATAAGTTTAACCCAATACATATTCTAATAAAAATAGTAATGTGACTATTTTAGGAACTAAAAAAAAGTTAACAAAATTCTTATGAAAAATACACATCAAAAATAGCTGGGAATTTTAAAAAGAGAGTGATAATTATAATTTAAGAAGAGGACAATAGGCCGGGCGACGGTGGCGCACGCCTTTAATCCCAGCACTCGGGAGGCAGAGCCAGGCGGATCTCTGTGAGTTTGAGGCCAGCCTGGGCTACCAAGTGAGTTCCAGGAAAGGTGCAAAGCTACGCAGAGAAACCCTGTCTCGAAAAACCAAAAAAAAAAAAAAAAAAAAAAAAGAAGAAGAGGACAATAATTAAGACAATTTGGTTCTTACACGTGATAAGTCGGAAGAGTGAGTCCAAAACAGAGATTGGCTGGGAGATTTTTTTTTCTTATTATAAAGGTAGCAACTCCATAAACATCTGGGGTTTGGCTAGCAGGAGCATGCTTGTCTAGCCTGTACCCAGCTCTGGTTTAACCTCCAGCAGTGTAGAAAAATAAATAAATTAATAAGATTAGGTCAACTTGCTTACAATCTATTTAAAAATATATAAAACACAAGTTGAATCTGTAACATTTTCCCTACACCACAGTAAGTTTCAAATGGATTCAAGGCCTAAATGTAAAGGACAAAATCAAGCAATCTGATGGTGGGTGCTTCTCATTCCAGCACTTATGTGGTAGAGGCAGGAAAATCAAGACATCAAGGTCATCCTCATAGTAAATTCAAGGCCATCCTGGGCACAGCGGGTGCTGTCTCAAAACTTATACACACACACACACACACACACACACACACACACACACACATACTTTTTTTTGTCTGTTCTACAGTCAAGGAATGATACAAAAGACAATATCACATCTTAAACTTTCCAAGGAATTCTATTTTCACCTTAAAAGAAGAATAATTTAAAGAATAAAATTGCCGCCGCCGCCGGGCGGTGGTGGCTCACGCCTTTAATCCCAGCACTCGGGAGGCAGAGCCAGGCGGATCTCTGTGAGTTTGAGGCCAGCCTGGGCTACCAAGTGAGTCCCAGGAAAGGCGCAAAGCTACACAGAGAAACCCTGTCTCGAAAAATCAAAAAAAAAAAAAAAAAAAAAAAAAAGAATAAAATTGCTGAGTGGTGGCAGCAGATGCCTTTAATCCCAGCACTCGGGAAGCAGAGGCAGGCAGATCTCTGTGAGTTCAAGACCAGCCTGGTCTACAGAGCGAGTCCCAGGACAGGCTCCAAAGCTACACAGAGAAACCCTGTCTCAAAAAAAAAAAAAAAAGAACAAAATTATTTTCAAATGCTCATTTATTTGTGATACATGTTTTAAAAGACTATGGAAGTCGAAATCCTATTTTGTTTCTGTTTTTGTTTTTGTTTGGTTTTTCGAGACAGAGTTTCTCTGTGTAGCTTTGGAGCCTATCCTGGAACTCACTATGTAGCCCAGGCTGGCCTCGAACTCACAGAGATCCACTTGTCTCTGTGTCCTGAGTGCTGGGATTAAAGATGTGCGCCACCACCACCCGGCTGTTTTTGTTTTTTAAACATGGAAAATCTCCACTACCATAGGTATTATTTATGAAGCTGTTAAAATTCCTTCAAAATGAATAAGCCTCATTAAAATTACAAATAAACAGAGGGTCACCAGGCATTTAACGACTGTCTTTGAAGTAGGCGATAAAGGCCGAAATCCGGGAAAATTGTTTTCAATTCTCTACAGAACTATAACCTTAGGCAAATGCACAGGTATGGAGGCAGAAACCTTTGCCACCTGCCGGTCAGGCAAGAACTCCAACCTTAACTCCCACGAGTCATTTCTTGAAAAACTACCAAAGGACGCATGTTACCAAAACAAAGGCATGAACCAACCAAGAGGAAGTCAGAGGAAATGAACAGACAAGAAAAAACCAAGAGGGCTGAGGTAGTGGTTCAGTGGGAGAGAACTTGTCTCCCAGGCACAAGGTCCTGGGTTTAATCCTCAACGTTGAAGAAGAGATCAAAAATTCAGAGAAACCAAAAGGAGACTCACAGAAGTTCCACAGGACTGTTCTGAAACAGACCTTGAGACAAGGCATTGATGAAGCCGCTTTGAGAAACTGAGGCCCTTGGCATTAGGGCACATTAGAGGGTGGGGAAAATATTATTTGAAGGCATTTTATTAGTTGATATGTAGGAATTCAAGGCAATGAACAGTGTGTTCACAAAAATAAATATTAATTATTAATTCCAAAATGGCAAAATATCATTCAAGCGAAGAAAGAGCTACCTCAGGCACCTCATCCAGATGCAAGAGTTTCAAAGCCTCTGGTGGATGCCCAAAAACCTTGGATGGTATCAAACCATGGGTGGTATTTTTTTCTTATACCTATAGAAGTTCAATTAAGAATCAGCCGGGCGGTGGTGGCGCACGCCTTTAATCCCAGCACTCGGGAGGCAGAGCCAGGCGGATCTCTGTGAGTTCGAGGCCAGCCTGGGCTACCAAGTGAGTCCCAGGAAAGGCGCAAAGCTACACAGAGAAACCCTGTCTCGAAAAACCAAAAAAAGAAAAAAAAAAAAAAAAGAATTAGGTGCAGCCAGGCTTGGAGGCACATGACTGCAATCCCAACACTAAGGAGGCTGAGGCAGGAGGATTGCCACCAAGTTCTAGGCCAGCCTAGGCTACAGAGTGAGAAGATGTTTCAAAAGGGAAAAAAAAAGGAATTAAACACAGTAAGAGATGAACAGAATAATTACAACAATACACTGTCGTAAAAGCTAAGAGTAGATTCTTTCTCTTTTGAAAGAGTCAAAACAAATAGGAATATTTCTGACTACAGTTGAGGAGGAGTTACTGTATTAACACGAAACGACATGGCTTAGCAGCCAGCGATACAGTCTCAGTGCTGAAAATCAACTGCCCCAAACTGCGTTACAGCCGTGAGGGAGGGCGGAGGGCTTGAATGGGTACAGGACATTTCTGGTAGTCCGAATATATTCTCCTATGTTTTCAAACTGAGTGGTTAAGCTCACTGGAGCAAGTATACTGGCAAATAACACACCAAAATAGCTCTTCATTTACCTCATCTTGACAGGATTTTAAAAATTAACTTGAAGGTAAATTATCAAATTTTGTCAGTCAGCAGGATGAAAATGGACAGTAATTCCTGAGACTGCTCTAATGAGCCTATTTAAAAACAAAAAACAACAAAAAAGAAACCTTTTTCAGGATGATGTTCAGCCTTGACAGAATTTTGTCAAGACATTTCAAGAGCACAAATTTTATTTTATTGGCAAACATAACTTCTTTCAAAATCCGTTTGGGGGATGACTTTTTTAAGAGCTATTCTATAACGTATTCCCAAACGTGTGATAGACAAAGTGAGGGCCGCCAGGGCAGTGCTGATAGCCCAGAATGAACAGACCGTGAGACTGGGAACAAAAGCGTGGGCAGGCACCCTGTCCGGGCAGGTCTGGGGAAGTCCCGCCCTCCTATCCTCGGGTGATAACACAGCTCTTTCAATCAGGGCACCCAGGACATCTGGAACACGTTTGCATTAAGTGCAATCCGTGAAGCTCGTCTGGCCATAAAATGTGGTAAAAGCCCATTTGGGTTTCAGAGTTCAAATATTTGGGATATAAGGTGGGAAAGGGCCTTAAAGGGTCACATAAATGCTATTAGGGACTGGAAGGCTCCCAGGACTTACAGTTAGGTAATTCTGAGGACCGGCAGGGACATTTCGAAAGTATGCTTATCAAGGTTGAAACCAGACCTTAACACGAAGGATAAGCCCGATAAAAGTTATCTGCACTCCTGGGGGTGCTAAGAGGTGTCGGAGCTGAAACTGTCTCCGATTTCTTTATGGGTTTAATCAGCTCAGACTTTTCTTTTCTTTCTTATCTATTATTTACTGAGTTGAGGCAATTTTATCCTAAAATCACAAAACGTAATATAAGGTTCCTTATAGTTCTCTAGAGAACAACCGTCAGAGGAGAGAAACAGACTTCCATTTGGAAGAAACGCTTAGCTGTTGTCTGTCTCAGATACATCTAGGTCATAAATAATGTCCGTGTGTGTGTGTGTGTGTGTGTGTGTGTGTGTGTGTGTGTGTGTGTGTGTGTAACACTAATATAAGGAGAATGCAAAAGGCATTTCAGGAGGGGTCAGGGAGATGGCTCAGCTGTTAAGGTCCCTGCCACCAAGCCTGACCACAGAGTTCGAATCCTGGGACTCACGGGATAGAGGAGAGCATCGACTCCCACAAGCTGTCCTTGGACCTCCACAGATGCTCCACATACAAACAAACAAATAAATAAAATGCAGGGGGAAACAACTGTTCTCAGCAGACAATTACAGCAGGCATCTCTCCTGACCACACGGACATCCCATTCCTTCCATCTTCTAGAAAGCCTATCACGGGGGAGAAGGGACTTGACGACATCTCTGACATGAGCAACTTAAGACAGAAAAACTTTGTGACTGGAATATAGTCCCTTATTTTTTTTAAGTTTTGGTGACATCATGAATGTAATTTTTCTTATTTATAGATTTATTTATTTCGTGCGTGTGCGTGTGCGTGCGTGCGTGTATGTGTGTGTGTGTGTGTGTGCGTGTGTGTGGAGAGGTCAGAGGACACTTGTGGGAGTCGGTCCTCTCTGTCCACCAGTCCGGTTCAAGAGATAGAGCTTCCGGTCACCAGCCTGGCAGCAAGTACCTTTAGCTTCGGGGCCACCTCACTGGAGAAATGACAAATACTGGCCAAGTGTGCTCACACCATATCAGCCCATAGCTGTCCATTAGGGAGACTCTCCGGCATAGCACCTTTGGGCACGTCCAGCCTCACAGAGACTACATCTTGAGATTCAGCCCCATTATGTGCCTGCAAATGTTATAACCATTTATAACTGTCTATATAAATATGTAACTAGTTATAAATCAATTTATATAGTATGTAGATAACCAGTTATAACCCTGACCTAATGTTCCTTCTCTTCAGAATCTCAAGTCAACATAAGAGGCAATGTAAAACTTTTAAGTTTTTTGGGGGGTGGGGGGCAGTATTGTTTTGAGACAGGATCTTGCTTTGTGACTTGCCTGGCCTGGAACTCCCCGTGTAGACCACGCTGACCTGGAACTCATAGAGACATGCCCACTCCTACCTCCCAGGTGCTGGGATTAGAGGCGTGCATCACCATGCCAGGCAAGGTTTATTTATTTAATGGGTGTGAGCGTTTTGCCTGCATGTATGTATGCACATCACGTGAGTGCCTTGTACCAACACAGGTCAGAAGAGGGTGTCCTGTGCCTGGAACTGGAGTTACAGACAGTTGGGAGCTGCCATGTGGGTGCTGGGAATCGAACCCGGTTCCTCTGTTGAGCCATTGCTCCAGCCATGAGGCATTTTTTATGGCTCAGTTGTGTGCCAAAGCTACAAGACTGAGAACCAGAGCAGAGGTCCAGCACCTATCATGGGTCAAACTCCTATCCCAAACCTGTCTTCTTCCTCACACCATGCTCCCTAACCGCTCCTCATCTGTGTGGTTTCTAGTGCCCCCATTCCCCCAACCTCCCGCCTCATGCTGTCTCTCTCTCCAACTTGATCCTCTCACTTCCTTTCTGGGTGTCACCTCCCTGGTCAGGCCCCTTCAGCTGTCCAGGAGAGACACGGTCCTGCTGGTCCCTGGACCTCCATCTCCCTTCTGCATTTTCGTCCAACAAATATGGGTGTTTTGAGCTAAAGCCAACACCAGAAGGACAGCCTAGGAGCTCGGGAATTGGCGCCCACCACGGGACACAGGTGAAAAGAGGTAAGAGAAAGCCCAACCAGTCAAATCGAAATCTGTCTGCTGATTAGGAAAAACACTGTCACCAGGTTCACTTCCCTGAAGACACGCCTCACGGCCCCTGCTCTTTTTCTGCTCTTGGGTAGAACTGTCGACTGAGAGAATGACCTTGGGAACAGGGACTCTCGCCACTTTACACCCCCTGTGCCTGCCTCAGTTCCTAGCACGTACACAGAGCTCAGTTTGTCTGATTTGGGGATCTTCTGGGGTTTGGTTTTGGTTTTTGAGTGCAGCCCAGGTTGGCCTTCAACTCGAGACTCTCCTGCCTTAGTTTCCTGTTTGGGGATTGAACCACCACACCTGGTGGTTTATAGTCTTAATAATTAACGAACTAGTCACCTTTCTTTTTTAAATGACAGAATGCAGGTGGTGGTGTTTTAAAGCTGTTGGGAAGAGGACGACCTTGGAAGAGCCAGGCTAGGGACCAGGGTTCAGATGCCTTAACTGGGCTGCCATCTAGTGGCAGAACAGCGGCATCACTAGTTCAGTACACTAGTGACTGGTTAAAATCATGGCTAGTTGACTGGTTGGTTGGTTAGTGTCTGTTTGCTTCTTTCTTTAAGTAAAGCTGCTGTAAAGCTTTTTTTTTTTTTTCAGTACTGAGGGTTGAATCTAAGACCTCAGTTCCAACCTAGGTAAAACTAAAATTAAGAAGTGATAGCAAGCCTTTACTCCCAGCACTTGGGAGGCAGAAGCAGGCAGGTCTCGGAGTTCAAAGCCAGTCTGGTCTACAGAGCGAGTTCCAGGACAGCCAGAGCTGTTACACAGAGAAACCCTGTCTGAGGGGTGGGAAAGGGAGTGATAGCAGCTGAGTGTGGCGGAGCACAGCTGTAATCCCAGCACCATACTGAAGCCAAGGATCACAAGTTCAAAGCCAGACTGAACTACACAGCGAAATCTAGTCTCAATAAAATCAGAGAGCAGAAAAGATACGGAGGAGAGAGGGGACCCGAGACAGGAGTTAAGTTCTTGGGAGAGTGGGAGGAGACCGGCACCAAGGATGGGGGGAGGGGGTGCTAGGGTGGGTCCTGTACTTGTCAAAGTTGACGTCCAGCATGCCCGCTTTCTCTAGGCTAATTCGTAAGAGTGGCGTGTCCAGCCGTCGAATGCAGTCCTTGTCCAGCGTTGCTGTCCACTCTTGGAAGGTTTTTCGAACGAGCTCATCAATGGCTTGGACCATCTGCTGATAGGTGTGTACACTCTCCTCTCCAGTCCCAATGTGGGGCAGGAAATGGGCGCCCGAAAGGCACTGGGGAGGAACAGATGGGAAGCCTGTTTACCCAGACCTGCTACACACCCCTCAGCCCCTGGAGGGAAACTGAGGCTGGGGGGCTAGGAGAACGGGACCAGACAGACAGGAAGTAAAGCACACTGACCACAGTCCCAAAGAAGGGGGGCAGCAAAGGGCAAACTAGACAGAGAGGGACCGGAGGGCTTGTTCTTCAGTGCATTCCAGGCCCAGCCCAGTCATCTGCAGGCTCCCTAACTCTCTCTCAGAACCAATCAGGTGCATCAGTAGAAACCCTCCCTGTCTAAGACACCCCCAAAAGTTTGTTTCTAAATTGAAGGGTGAATGGGGCTGGAGAGATGGCTCAGCGGTTAAGAACACTGGCAGCTCTTCCAGAGGACCCCGGGTTCAATTCCCAGCCCCCACATGGCAGCTCACAACTGTCTGTAACTCAGTTCCAGGGGACCCAACACCCTCACACAGGTGCACACCTGTGCACATAAAAATAAATAAATATTAAAAAATAGAAGGGTGCAGATTCTCACTGCATAGCCCCGGCTGGCCTGGGCTCACAGACCTCCTGCCTCAGCTTCCCAAGGGCAAGGATTACAAGCATATTCCACCGTGCCTAGCACAAAAACTGTTTGTTCCCTGCTCCCTGTTCCTTTGTCCCTGGTCCTTGCTGCCCAGGTCTCGGGGTCACCAGGTATGTCCCTGTTCTGGTACTCTAACTTCCCAGATGCTGGCCTTATGTCCCTCCCCATCTCGTACTAAAATGACCTTGGTTCCACGAGCCACACCTGCCACCTCTGCAAACCAAACCACGGCTTCCCAAGATAACTGAGTCTGTCCCTCCCCTCCCCCACCAAGTCTCTGGTTGTAAGTACCCTCTAAGGACCCTGTCGGGACCACCCCTCCCCTCCAGGCTGGACACAGCCGCACCCTCGCTGTCTCCCTGCAGACAGTCTAGAAGAGGCCAGACACTAACATTCATGACTCTGTCGATGCGTCGCCGCAGGATCCGCACCCAGTGGGCCTGTCCGGAATACTGAGCCATGTATGGCTCCAGGTACGGCCATTTCTTGTTCAGCTCACGGTTCACCAGGGCTAATTCGCTATTGAACAGCATATAGAGATCAACAGCCTTCTTCTCGTAGGTCCGCATGATGGCCTAAGGAACAAGATGACATGCTCCATGGAGGTGGCTCCCTTAGCCTCCTACCCCAGAAGAATGTTTCCTGACAGCCACACACGGCAGCCACCGCCCTCTTCAGAGATGTGGAGGCCACGGAAGCGGAAAGACGGGACAGAAGAAAACTCAGCAACTGAACATGGGGCAAGGACACATGTACAGGCAGGCAGGACAGAGTCCGGAAGCCAAAGAACTAAGGGCAAGGGGCAGGCCTTCGGTGGGGTTGGCGCGCGCGCATGCGCACGCACCTCCCGGGTAGCCAGCCTGTGGAAGGTGTCCAAAAGCAGTACTCCGTGCTCCACGTCCCGGACTAACTCAAAGGCTGAGGTGATCAAGTTCTGGGTCATCACCTCCAGATCCTTGACCCCGGCACGGAATCTGCAAGGTCAGAGAGGCACAGAGCAGTGTGAGTACCCCTGCCTGCTCCCATCCACATCCCAAGTGTGCTGTCCACCAGCCCGCATGCCGGGCACATGACTGCGTGCTTTGTTCCAGGAAGCTGTTTCACTCTAGACAATGCTAGGAGACGAGTCCTTGGCCTTATTTATGCATTAGGAGGCACAGGCATCTGCCGGTGTGGATTCTCAGACATTTGCTCAGTGTTCTGAAAGGTATCGTCGAACCTAGAACCCGACCGACCAACTACCTCTCTCTCCTCTTGCCTTCCCATCCTTACGCTCTTCCCACCACCTTCAACTGACAATCTTCCTGCCTCTGCCACCCAGGTCCTGGGATTCCCATGGTCTCTTTGGCACACCGTGCCTCTCTTCCCACTCTTGTTCCCCGCCTCCCTGCTCGGCCCTGGCCTCGGCCTGAGTCCCTCCCTCACTTGTTGTAGTCTTCATGCCAAGAGGTGTTCTTAACATCCAGGATGCCTCCGCGAACGGCTCGCAGCATCTGCAGGTTTTTATGGAAGATGTCCTCGATTTCTAGCAAGTTCCGTGTGATCTGTGGCCCCTGGGCACCAAAGAAGCAGGGAAGGGGGCCCTGCTTGCCATCTTCCCACCGTGCGAAGTGGTACTGACATTCGCAGACCTAAAAAGAGATGCGCGTGACTTCTTCCTGTTCGGAACCCAGGCCTCCGGGGTTCTTTGGTTTGCCTTCAGATGTCTGTGAACTAGAGAGTACCATCCAGAAGGAGGATGGGGTGAATTCTGGCTGAAGGATGAACTACGGGATGCTTAGGCAGTGGTACAGGCAAAAGCCAAGAAGAAAGAAGGGGTGGGAGGAGGTCACGCAACGCTGCAGGAAGAGCCCGCAGGCCAAGCTCCAGGGATAGACTCAAGTGGAGCCCTTGGCCCCACCGGCTTGGCTCCTTGCAGGGGGGGGGGGTCGAGGGTCTGCTGTGGGCTTTTGACGGTCTCCACCCCGGAGCTCTCCCTACCTCAATAAGGTCCTTACAGCGCTGCACAAAGGCGTCTACTTGAGCAAATATGCTGGTCTGGTCTAGAACCCAGCCCCGACTGGAGAACCTGTGGGAGGGAGAGGATGAGCTAAATCGGGAGCAGTCTGTCCGTGCAAAACTGGACTGTGTGAGCCTGGGTTCCGAAAGGAGACCCTGAGAAGCAGTTTCCCTGAACCCTGAGAGAAGAGACCCAAGGTGAGCAGAACCATAGAGGAGACACTGTCTCAAGTTCTAGAAGGTGGCTGTGTGATCATGGGAGGAGGGAGCGGCCACTTGAGGCTATTGCAAGGGGCTATAAGGAGACCTCAGGGCCCAGGGCCAGAACATCTGTGCCCAAACAGAACCTTAACTGGGGAGTAGAGACTCCCAGGTCTTAAAACATACAATCCACGAGAAAGAAGGGCACGGAAAGTGCCGGAGCCATTCCTCTGGGGGAATGTTCGACACGCATGTCAGGGGGACCCATCGTACTGGGTGTGCATCTGCACGGCACGCAGGTAGTGGTCTTTCCAGGCATGACAACAAGAAATGCAGCCCTGCAGGTCCTCTTTGCTGGAAATGACGTAGCCCTCAAAGATTCGGTCCAGGGAGATGGAGTGACAGCACAAGCGGATGATCTCGTTGCTCATCTGCAGAGGGAGCCCCACGGCATCAGCTCTCAGCCTTCTTCCCCCCACTCCCTTTCCTGGGCCTCCAGAACTGGGCCTCGGGCCTTGGGCTCCTGAGGCCCCTCTTACCCCCCGCCCCCTGCACACTCCGTCTCACGCCTGGTGATCTTTGCTCTGCCCTCGGCCCAGCTCTGCAGTTACACCGCTCTGACCATCTGGCTTCAGCAACCCCTCTTCCAGCCTTTGTCTCCCGCTAAAAAGTCTGTCGTGATCATTCCTGCTCAGGAACCGAGTTCCTTCCTGAGTCAACCATCCCATGCCCCACGAGCTCTTCCCTCTGCACGACCCAGCCCCGAGTCTCCTTCTTGCCTCTTTTCCTAGGCTCACTGCAGCTCCTCCCAAAGGCCGTCATCCTGCCTGAGCCACTTCAGTGAGCAGCAGAAGCCAGGCCCATCTCCCGGCATCTCTAAAGACTCAGTATCAGTCTGGGCTGCAGGGCAGTAGGGTGTCTTTCCAGCCCACATCTGCCAGGGAACCAGCTCTGCCAGCACAGCCGCCCCCCACCCCACCTCACCCCTGCGCTTTGCATCCACACACCTTCCGGAACAGAGAGGTCAATCTTTCCCTGGTGTTGTAGTGGGGGGAGTTGACCCAGATGATGCGGATGAGACTGATCAGGTTAGGGAGCTTGTCAGAGATGTCCTTAGGCTTCATGAAGGCCAGCTCCTGGTAGGGTTCCCTCAGGATTGACAAGAAAGTCAGGTTTGACTGAGCTTGGTGAGAGCCGTCCTAGCAATAGAGAAAGCAGGAGTACTCTTATCCACACGGGGAAAACAGATTTAGGGCTGGCTCAGTAAAGTGTGCACTGCTGTGCAAACTATGCCTGAGTTCAGATTCCCCGGTTCCATGTGAAAGCTGGGCACAGTGGCCTGCCATCCCCGCACTGGCAGGGAAAGACAGGCGGGCCCCTGGAGCTTGCTGGCCAGCTAGCCAACTGGAGAGCTCCATGTCAGTGAGAGACCTGTCTAAAAAATAACATGGGGCTAGAGAGACGGCTCAGCAGTTAGGAGCACTTGCTGCTCTTGCAGAGGACGTCCAGGTTCTGTTCCCAGCACCTACAATGACAGCTAACACCATCTGTAACTCCAATTCCAGAGGGTCCAGTGCCCTCTTCTGGCTTCTTGGGGTACTGCATGCACATAGCAGACAGACATGCAGGCAAAACATCTACGCACATAAAATAAAATAAAGTTTTTAAAAATGCAGAGAAGAACAATTGATGGTGATAGACAGTGAACCCCTCTGGCCTCCACATGCACACGCATGTGTGCACACACCCACATGAACAAGTGTATAGTGTACACACACACACACACACACACACACACAGAAACAGATTCAGATTTTCCATCCATCTTGAGCACCATCCTCTAGACACCCCTCCCAGTGAGCTCTCTCCAGGAGTTATCATTCAAGACCATCGTTTTCACATTCACTTGCTTTTTTAAATTATTATTTTTCTGTGTATGGGTGCTTTGTCCGCATGTATGCCTGTGTACAGTACGCATGCTCAGTGCCTTTGGAGGCTAGAAGAGGGTGTTGGATCCCCTGGAACTGGACTTACAGATGGTTGTGAGCAGCCATATGAGTGCTGGGAACTGAACCCAGGTCCTCTGCAAGAGTATCTAACATTCTTTAAAAAAAAAAAAAAAAAAAAAAAAAAAAAAAGATTTATTTATATTTATTATGTACAAGGAAGAGGGCGCCAGATCTCATTACAGATGGTTGTGAGCCACCATGTGGTTGCTGGGAATTGAACTCAGGTCCTCTGGAAGAGCAGTCAGTGCTCTTAACCTCTGAGCCATCTCTCCAGCCCTTACTTGTTTTTTTTTGTTTGGTTGTTATGGTTTTTGTTGTTGTTGTTGTTTGAGACAGGGTTTCACATAGCCCAGGCTGGCTTCAAACTTATTACAAAGCCAAGGATGACTTTGAATTTCTGATCCTCCTTGCCTCTACCTCCAAGTGCTAGGTGTGGTAGTTTAGAAGAAAATGGCCCCCAAGGGAAGTGGCTCTATGAGGAGCTGTGGCCTTGTTGGAGGAAGTGCGTCACTGTGGGAGCAGGAAGTGTCTCTATGAGGAGCTGTGGCCTTGTTGGAGGAAGTGCGTCACTGTAGGGGAGGGCTTTGAGGTCTCTCAAGCTACACCCAGTGCCACAATTCACTTCCTGTTGCCTGTGGATCAAGATATAGAACTCTCAGCTCCTTCTCCAGCACCATGTCTGCCTGCATGCCATATCCCACCATGAAGACAATGGACTAAACCTCTAAAACTGTAAGTCCCCCTCCCCCAATTAAATGTTTCCCTTTATAAAAATCGCCATGGTCATGGTGTCTCTTCACGGCAATAGAAACCCTAACAGGGACAGCTAGGATTATAGATGTAAACCGTCATGTCTAGTTATTCGGTGCTGGCAATCGAGCCCAGGATTCCATGCACGCTAGGCCAGCACGCTGCCACCTGAGCCACGTCCCCAGTCCCTCGTGCACTATTTCCTATGAAAGCTTCAGACTGGGAATTCCAAGCCCAGGGCTGGTGTCTGTTCCAACTGAATTAAGTACTCTGTACAAGCCAGGCAGTGGTGGCGCACACCTTTAATCCCAGCAATCAGGAGGTAGAGGTAGGTGGATCTCTGTGAGTTTGAGGCCAGCCTGGTCCACAGAGCAAGTTCCAGGACAAGCTCCCACAGAGAAACTCTGTCTTGAAAAAAAAAAAAAAACCAAAAAGCTCCATCCAAAGTGGATGTTCAGAGCTGTTAGTGAACTGCCCGAGCATCGCTCCCCTCCCACATCCACTAAGGTCACCCAGTCTCCTGACTGTCCTGTTCTCAGTGAGGGTCTTAAACGTCTCCTGCTCATTACAGCTCAATTCCCTCAATATCTGCCTGCAATTTTCACCTGGGAAGAAAGGTCGTCTTCACCCATCACTCACCTCCCGGGAGACCCAGCACCAACACCATCGGCTAGTCATAGGAAATGTAGTTTTTACATGTTTGTTTGGACACTCCCCTGCCTGAGCTACCCGGGCTTATCCTTGGTTCCACGCTCTCTCTAAGTCCTCTTTTATGTAAGTCCTGTTTTCTCAGCTGCCCTGGAGGGCTGGGCTCACTGAGGGGGATCGCCATTCCCTTGCTGACCAGTTGGATGTCTTCCTACCTAAACAAGTGTTGTTTAGGGTGACGACAAAAGAGCACATTCAGGACAGAGTCTGTAAAAAGTGGGGGGGGGGCAGGTGAGATGACTCAGTGGGTAAAGGTATTTGCCGCTAAGTCTGGCAACCCGAGTTCCAGCCTCAGACCCCCACGGGTGAAGGGGAGACCCAGCTCCTGCAGGTTGGCCTGATTTCCACCCCGTGGCATGCCTTAGGATCCACGCGACCCTGTCTAACAACCTCGGAAACAGTCCCCAGAAACCTTTACACGCCGCTCGTGTCTTGTACAAGTCCACAGCGCTAGGTCAGTCTGTGCTGTGGTTAGCTGCCTGCCTCCGCTTCTCCCCCCCCTCCAGATCATCCAGCCACTGCCCACGTTTCGATAAGCCCCCAGTCTCTGGTCCCCTCCACCTGGATCTGCTGGGCCAGCTTCATAAAGGGCGCCAAGTAGGAGGACTTGGAGAGGAGCAGGATGGCCTCGATGTGCTTCACTCCCTGTTTCACGAGCTGCTTGCTGATGCCAGACAGGTCCATGCAGCGGTTGTGCCAGAACTCGATCTCTTCCAGGGGACCCAGATTTTCTCCCGTCTCCACAGACTCCTGCGCACTCAGCACCTCCTTGATCTGCCGGGTCCAGTGAATCATGGAGGCTGTGAGGGAGGCGGGGGAACGTTTTCTACTCCTGAGTTGTGCCCTCCATGCTGTACAGCCCTCCTCACCAGCTCCTCTGTCGGCAGATGCCTTCCCCACCCCCACCCCCACCCCGCCCTCACCCCAGACGCTGGCGAGGCCGGCCACTCACTCTCCAGGCGCTGGACCAGCTCCTTGTCTTTTACCACCACCTCGGGGCTCATGTTCACGGCCTCTGCAGGGATGTACAGGACCGTGTGGCCCTCCAGTTTGTACCGAGTATCTAAAAAAGGACCCGGAAAGTTCAAGGGTGAGCTTCGCTGCCTCTGTATAAACCATGATTGATGATCATGGGGGGATGGGGAACAGGAAGTACAGCCAACTCTATGTATCCATAGGCTTCACGGCCTCACGTCCACAATTCAAAAAGAGCTCCACTGTTTCCGAGGTTGTTAGAGGGTCGCGTGGATCCTACCTAAGGCATGCCACGGGGTGGAAATCAGGCCAACCTGCAGGAGCTGGTTCTCCCCTTCACCCGTGGGGGTCTGAGGCTGGAACTCGGGTTGCCAGACTTAGCGGCAAATACCTTTACCCACTGAGTCTTCTCACCTGCCCCCCCAAATTCTTTACAGACGACATCTGTATTGAATGTGCTCTTTTGTCGTCAACCCCTAAACAATACAACACTTGTTTACATTGTATTAGGTGCTGTGACTGCTCTAGAGATTATTTATTTAAGTATGGGACGATTTATGGAGGTTACATACAATCACTGCACCATTTTCTAAGGGGCTTGAACAGCCACAGCATGGAGTATCTAAAACTAATCCCCTACAGACACCAGAGACAGCATATGCATTTTAGAACAGACAGGAGTAACTATGACTCAGACTTCTCTGGTATAGAGAGCAGAAGCGAGAGAAGCCAAGTGGCGAGGTTCCAGGAGGTCTGTTAAGAAATTACCATAAAATCATTTCACTATCTGCACCATATCCTCCACAATACACACAAGTCCCCAGCTCCCCCGCCCCCCCCCCCACACTTCTCCTTATGTGTGCTCAGGGCGCTTCGTGTGCTCAGAGCAATCTCCAGCTCTAGACTGAGCAGGTCTGAACACGCTCTATATTAGAAAACTGTATCTAAATTAGAAGGCGATTTTTGCAACAATACTGTATTCGGCATTGACCACGGCTTTGTTTAGCAGAGCCGAGGATCAAACAAAGACCTCAGACATGTCAAGCAAAGGCTGTATCTCTGAGAGCCTCCACTTTGCAACTAGTCTTTATTATTCGGGGATACTCAAAATGTTCTTCTCTTCATTGTTGTTTTGGTTTTTATTGTTCTGTTTTGTTTGAGCCTGGCCTGAAACTCACAGGAAGAGAGAGAGCTAGGAATAAAGGCCTGTGCCACCACCCCCGGCCTCTGATAAGATCTTATTAATAGGAAATGCTTTACATTATGACACTTATATAAAAGGGAACCTGAGCCGGTATTTTATATGATACCCCAAGCAAATGAATAGACCTGGCCTCGAACTCACAGAGATCTGCCTGGCTCTGCCTCCCAAGGGCTGGGATTCAAAGGCGTGCGTCACCACCACCCCCGGCAAACCTTTTAGTCTTGAAGTCAGATTTGTTTTTGTTTTGAGAGACGCTCTCATGTGATCTAAGATCACCTTGAATTTCTGATCCTTCTACCTCTGTTTCCTGAGTGCTGGGATTACAGACAGGCGCCACCATGCCTGGTTCCACTCTCGGGTACTGGTCTCTGGTCTCATGTATCATAAGCTAGTCTCAAATTCACTATGTAGCAAACAACGATTTGAATTTCTGATCCTCCTGCCTCTACCTCCCGAGTGCTGGGATTATAAGTGTGTGCACCACCTTCGGGTTACAGAATGTGGGGATCAAACCCAGGGTTTTGTGAATGCTAGACAAGCTCTACCAACTGAGCTACATTCCCAGCCCGAGTCAGGATCTGTGGAAGCGGTGTGCTTGTGCTTTTGTGTGCGCACACATTTAAGCACTTGGGTGCCACATGCATGTGGATGGTCTGTCCAGTAAGATTTCATTTCAAAGAGTCTGTTAAAGGCTGGGGATACAACTTCGTGCTACAGCAGGCACTCAGCCAGTATACATGAAGCCCTGGGTTTGGTCCTCAGTGCTGAAAGGCCATTCTTTTGATATTTATTTGAATATGAGTATTAATAACAGGGTTGGTGGTGTGGATGGATGGTAGAGTGTATGACTAGCACATGTGCGGCTGAGTGGAATCCTTAGCTCCACCACCAAAAACAAATTAAAAGGCTAGAACTAACGAGATGAATCCCCCAGCTGCCTCATAACCTCACCATGGAGAAGCCAGCTGCTCCTGCCTCTTACTTACCTGTCAGGCAGGCCAAAAACCTGTGCAGATGTGAAACAAAATGATTTCGGATGCTCTCAGGCCAAGTGGTATTCATGAAAATCTGAGGGACGTAGACACCACTGAGCAGGCGCAGTAACGCTGGAATGTAGGCACCCCGCACCGTCCCGAACTGCACTGTCTGCTCGAAGTTCTCCGGGGTGATGGGAACTGGTTCCCGCCGAATAAAGTACGCAATCTGGTTCTGGGTCTGCGGGAAAGAGCAGAGCAGGATTCAGTCTCCAGGACCCACGATGGCCAAAGGAATTTGAGGGTCCCCTGCTCAATGTCCCTACCCATGGCACCAAGTACCTCCTGTTCTTCCCAGGGATGTGATCCCACACTCAAAGATGTGTGGAGGGAATGAATAAAACATGCCTTGAACACACCAGTCTAGCATGTAGTAGATGATCAAGAAATGTTTATTGGGTGAGTGGGTAGATGGACAGGACAGAATTTTTTTTCAGCCATGGTAAAAGTAGGGAGAAATAAAAGAGATCAAGGAGGAAAACTGCAAGTAAGAAATAATTATCAGACAGCGGTGATGCACGCCTTTAATCCCAGCATTCAGGAGACAGAGGCAGGAGGATCTCTGAGTTCGAGGCCAGCCTGGTCTACAGAGTGAGTTCTGAGACAGCCAGGGCTACACAGAGAAACCTCTCGGGGGAAAAAAAAAAAAAAAATCTGGGATTTCTCGTTTCAGTTGCTTTTTTCCCCCAGGGTCTCAGGTTGGCCTGGAACTTACTATTCGGCTGAGCGCAACCTTGAACTGCGATCCACTTGCCTCCACACACCTCTTGGGTGCAGAGATTATAGGTGTATGCTCCACACCAGGCTCTGGTTTGCATATTCTTTTCCCAGTTTTTCCTTTGGCATGCAGTTTTACCTGTGGTGAGGTCCTGCTGTGGCCTACATTCAGAAGTATGTAGCTTTTCTTAGTTGTAAAACAAAACCCCCTAAAAAAAAGGTTCTGCTCCATTTTTGTTCACAGAGATGAAAAAGTTTGACCAACACACACATAGAGATTAAGTAGAACCCTGCTATTTTTAAAGGATTATATCTAATTTTGTTTGAATTTAGTAGACTACAAAGAAACTGAAGTTGATACAAGGATTGTTAAGCTTCAAATAAATGTCTCTTTGCCCAGAGACATCTCAAAATGATCCTTTATTTTTCTAGTGCTGGGACCTGATTACTGGACCTCACACATACTACTTATGTGCTCTCCTATTAAACTACATTCCTACCCAATTTTTCCTATTTATATTATTACTGTGTGTATATGTGTGTGTGCAAGAGAGAGCGAGCACAAACACATGCACACACATTTTGTCACAACACACATACGGAGGTGCGAGGACAACTTTGGGGAGTCAGTTCTTTTCTTCTACGTTGATTCATGGGATCAGATTCCAGCCATCAGGTCTGTGTGGAAAATACCATTTTTGCTGAACCACCTCCCTGGCCCTCAGTTATGTGTGCGTGTGCGCACACATGCACATGTGAGTGTTTGGTTTTTTGTTTTGTTTTGTTTTTTGAGACCAGGTCTCGACTGTGAGGCCATGACCTAGCACTCGCTATGGAGCCCACACTGGCCTCCAGCTTGCAGGAATTCTGCTCCTGCTCTCCAGCTGGCAGGGCTGCAGACATGGCCCACCACTCCCAGCCTTCTCAATGTTTAATTCCAAAATACTCCAATTCACAGGAAAAATTCAAGACAAATAAAATTAACAAACTATCCTTTTGCCTAGATTCAATGCCACCACTCTGCGTGATTGCCTCTCTGCACACCTGAGCCTTTGTTAGCTGAGGCATCCAGACACCACGCCCTTAATACTTGGCCTGTATCTTCTAAAAATGCCTAACACTGTAATTACTGCACTAGAAAAATTTAACACAACATAATATGTGCCCATAAGCTACTTTCTCCAGGAGTCCAAATGACGTCCTTTCTAGCTAGATTGCTTCCCATCCATATCCAATCCAGGGTCATACATGGTCATGTCTACCCATATCCAATCCAGGGTCATACATGGTCATGTCCATCCATATCCAATCCAGGGTCATACATGGTCATGTCTATCCATGTCTTATTTTGTTGCTACTATTTGCTTTTGTTTCTGTCTTGAAACAGAGTCTCATTGTGTAGCCCTGGCTGGCCTGGAATACATTGCTACATAAACTAGAATGGCCTCAACTCACAGGGATCCCCCTGCCTCTGCCTCCCAAGTGCTGAGACTAAAGGTATGTGCTACCATATCTAGCACTCTGTGTGCGCGTGCATGCTTGCGTGCGTGTGCGTGCGCGCACCATTTGTGCACGTTTGGGGTGGGTTTTGTTTTTTCTTTGCATTTTTTGAGACAAAGTTTCATCCTCAGGATGGCCTAGAATTCTCTCTGTGGCCAAGGCTGGCCTGGAACTCCTGATTCTCCTGTCTTTGTCTACCACACCCTCCTTTCATTTCAGCAATGCCCCATCCTTTGCTATCGTGTGTGTGTGTGTGTGTGTGTGTGTGTGTGTGTGTGCGCGCGCGCGCGCGCGCTGAGGCAGTCTTACTTAATTCTCAGTGCTCCTGTTTGAGCCTCTCAAGTGATGGATTACAAGCATGTGCCATCAAGTCCAGCTTCTTCTTTCTTTTCATGTCGTACTATCAATCACTATGAGAATCAAGCCAGACACTTTCCAAAATATCCCTTAATTTGGATTTATCTGATTGCTTATTAGGTTGAAGTTAACTGTTCTATGTAGAAAACCTTTAGTTAATGTCCCCAAAGAATTGGCATCCTTCCCTCTTGGCTCTACCTAAAACACCTGCTGGCATTAATGTGAGTAACAAACGGTAAACAGTATCAGAGCCCTTTAGACGCTCAGATGCGGATCCGGTTGCATTTCTGGACAACTCTTTGTCTGTTCTCCCTAAATCCACACTGCATTGCCGTCCACCCTCCAGTCGGGCTGTGGCCACCCTGCAAGTCTATTTGCTTCTCTCTAATTGCGTTAATGTCTTCGGCCTTTTCTTTCACATGAACCGCGGCAGCGGCGGCGGACGCCTGAGCCTTCTCCTCTGTCGGTGACAGATTTTCAACTACAGCTATTCATTTCCTCGCCATTTTCATCTTCCGGTTTTGTAACATGCTGCTTTATTCATTTCCTAAAATCCATACTCTCCCTTTCATCTCTTTCTCACCTTTTATCATTTCGTCTCTTTTTTTAGAAGACTGCATCCGTGTTCATATCAAGTTGCACTGCCGTACGACGCTGTGGAGGAGTCTCCTTCTCCTCCTCCTGTACACGCTTTGTTCTTTTTTTTCCCTTTGTCCTTGATATCCTGTGCCCGCCGTTGCCATGCAATTTCGCCCCATTCTGCTCATGCCTGAGCAGCTCTGTCAGCTCACTCTTTTGGTTCTAGCACACTGTGGGCGACTTCTTGGTGTCCCGCTGTGAGAGACCAGTTTATTTTGCCTCTTGAAGTTAAAGTGAAAGGATTAGGTGTTTTATATTTTATTCACTTTTTTTTTTCTTTTTTTTTTTTTTGTAGCCTGAGAGACCTGTGCGAGGAGGGTGAGTAGTTAAGGCTAATTTAAGGCAATGGCAAATCTTTGTTAAAACACAAAACCTCTTGAGGAGATTTTGGGAATACTTCAGGGATCCCTCCATCCAGGCATGGGCAGGACGGGACCGTTTTCCCTTCCATCGGTCACCCATTTAACGTTGGCCTCTAGTCCACTAGATTTGACCGTGCCTTTTTTCTGGATTTTGTAGCTCATACGGGGCTTTGTTCTCCTGTGTGCAGGTTTTGCTTTTTGCTCCTTTTATCAGATATTAGGTGATGGATTTGGGGGGGGGGAGGCGGAGAAGAGTTTATCTTGGCCAATGGAGTGAGAGGACACAGCTCGTCACAGCAGGGACACAGGTGTTGAGGGAGCACAAGACAGTCACATGATGTCCAAAGTTAGGACGCAGAGAGAAATGAATCTCTTTTTCCCTTCTGTGCTTCAGATAGAACGTAGGGCCTCACGCAGGCCAAAAAGACTAAGCTGTATCTCCAGCCCTGTGGAGAGTCGGTTTTTTGTTTGTTTGTTTTTTGTTTTTCGAGACAAGTTTCTCTGTGTAGCTCTGGCTGTCCTGGAACTCAGAGACCCGCCTGCCTCTGCCTCCCAAGCGCTGGGATTAAAGGCGAGCGCCACCATTGCCCAGCCCATATTTTTTCTTTTGAAAGCAACCCTTTTTCATCATGTTGTGGGTCTGAACAGCATCGATCCACAGATAAAAGCTTCCTTTGTCTTGGTTCAATACGGGATGCTAAATATCCCCTTTCTACTTTCATATACATAATCCTACAAGAGCGAAACAATGGACTTTTCCTAACATTTTATTTTTAAATGTTTCCAATATACAGAAGGAAATAAAAGAATCGGAGCCAGTGAGATGGCTCAGTAGTTAAAGGTGCTGGCCATCAAGCCCAGAGACCCATGGTCTGTCCTGAAAACCCATGTGGTGCATGGAGAGAAATGACCCCTACAAGCTGCCTGAGTTGTCCTCTGACCTCCACAAACATGCCAAGACATGCACATGTTTGTGCACCACACACACACACACACACACACACACACACACACACACACACACAACATAAAGGGGAGTTTTTAATTTAAAGAATTGTACAGGAGTGACAGCCACCACCTGGATCCCACTACTGACATCTTGCCACACTGCCTCCATTGGCCACTTCCCACCCAGGTCTACCCCGCCTCTTTTCATCATCATTTTCTACACGTCTGCTTTCCGGTACAGCATCCCACACACGGTGGGGTTCAATGGGCTGCAGAGAAAACATGACTCAGGATTATAAGGACACGCAGCACCTTCAGCTCCCTGGAGGATCACATGGAAAGTGGGGTACCCACCTGCACAGGCATGCCCAGCTCCAGTTTCAACCCAGAGATGGGGTCAATGAAGATGGTGAGGGTGGATTCCATGGGATCCTGGACAAAGCGTTCCAGAATGGTATCATGCTCCTCTGTCCACACTGCGTCTGCCAGTCCGGTCAATGTAGCTCGTGACAGGAACTGGGGCTTCTGCAGAGAGCAGAGAGACACACGCCATCAGAGCTGTGAGGAGCAGAGAGACACACGCCATCAGAGCTGTGAGGAGCAGAGAGACACACGCCATCAGAGCTGTGAGGAGGAACCATTCTCCCACCCACAATTGCACACCTGACCTGGGAGATGAGAGGAGATGCCAGGAAGCTGAGGATGACTGAATGGTAGGTTTCAAGCTACTGAAGGAAAGAGACAATAGACTCCCCTGCCTCCGCGAATGAAAACAGAATGTGTCACGGAGGAAAACGATGGGCTATTATCTTCCCCAAATATTTCACTTCTGCCTGTGGCTCTGAAGATGCGTTCTCTAGCATGCTCAACCCCGATGGGAACAAGGAGGATATCAGCCTGGATCAAGGAATCAGGAGCGAGGAGATGACGGGGTGGGAGAAGGATGAGGTCCGTGGCAGTTTCCTTACGAAGCTGCCCCTTCTGGATGCTGCACTGTGAGATACCAGCTAACGGTCAACTGGCACAGCAGTGAGAAAAGAAAAACTGAAAAACACTAAGGAACAAATGATGAAATGGAAAATAAATTATAACTGTGGAGAGCAAACAGGAAATCTGTAGAGCTCTAAGTAAAAGAAACGGGACGACATGAAGATACAGCTCTGTGGACTCCAGTGTCCAGGGAAGATGAGGAGGAATCCCAAAGGTCCAAAGAAAAGCAAATAGTAGACAATTTTCTGAATGCTTTCCTGCACAGGATATGGGCGAATCAATGAGAAAACACCAAGAGCCCAATAAATAAATAGATCAAGAGACAGACAGGCCACATTATTTAAAAAAAAACTCAATCATGAAAAATGTTCTGTTTTACTTGAAATCAAAGAATATAAATAAAAATAGCAAAGACATAGTTTATTGTTTATTTTTGTTAATACTAAATTGACAATTCTTGGTCTGGAAATAGCTTTGTTGCTAATGTAGGGGCATATTACAATCTGGCTAGGAAAACTTTGTCTTATGTTTTAGAAATATGAGCAGTTGTCTTTAATCAGCATCTTTTCTTATTTAATTTCTCATTTTTATTTTATGTGTATAAGTGTTTTGCCTGCCTGTATGTCTGTGCACCATTTATGTGCCTGGTATCCAAGGAGGTCAGAAGATGGCATCAGATCCCATCAAAATGGAGTTACAGATGTTGTGAGCTGCCATGTGGATACTGGGAATCAAACCCAGGTCCTCCGGAAGTGCAGCCAGTGCTCTTAACCACTGAGCATCTCTCCAGTCTCACTCTTAGTATTCTTTTTTTTTTTTTATGATTTACTGTGTATACAGTGTTCTGCCTGCAAGCCAGAAGAGGGTGCCAGATCTCAATACAGATGGTTGTGAGCCACCATGTGGTGGCTGGGATTTGAACTCAGTACCTCTGGAAGAACAATCAGTGTTCTTAACCGCTGAGCCATCTCTCCAGCCCCCCTAGTATTCTTTGTTTGTTTGTTTGTTTTTCAAGACACATTTCCTGGAACTCACTCTGTAGTCCAGGCTGGCCTCCAACTCACAGAGATCCACCTGCCGGTGCCTCCCGAGTGCTGGGATTAAAGGCATGTGCCACCACCACACAGTATTCTTAGTATTCTTACTTGTTCTTATCAATGTCTGGTAACTCCAGGTACAGAGCTCTATCCAGCTGGAGGAAACACTGAGTAGTTCAAGTGGGATTTGGTGGTATTCATCACAGGGTTACTATGAGAACAAAGACTGCAAACAACAAAATGACCAAGAATAACAGCTTAACTAAGGTGCGTGCGTCTAACAGAAAACCACGTGGCTACTAAAAATGGTATTGGGAGACTGGAGCCAGAGGACTGAAAATTAAAGCCGACTAAGCTATGTCGTGGGACCCTGTCTCAGAAAACGAGAACTACAAGGCCTTGGGTGTGGGGCACGTTTCTCACCCTGGCATTTGGGAATCAGGCAAGAAGACAGCAAGTGTGAGACCAGCCAGAACGCTACAGTGAGTCTGAGGCTAGCCTAGGCTCCCGGCTATCTCAAACAAACAATCAAAGACCTCTCAAGGCGAGGTACAGTGCTGGTGTCGAGCCTGGGTCTGGGTGGGGAAGGAGATGTTAGCATTGGCTGGGTTTGTGCGTTTATGCGGTTTTACTTTCTCTTTATCTTGCTTTTCTTGTGTTTTTTGGTTGTTTGAAACAGAATCTTGATGCGTAGCCCAGGCTGCGTTTATCCATACAATCCTCCTGCTTCAGCTTCCCAAGAGCAGGGATTACAAACGTGTGCCTCGGCATCAGTCTTTTTAGTGGGCAGTTATTAGTCTCTTTCCCCCTTTTAAAAGAACGCAAGGTCACCACTCTGTTCATCTCCTACGTAACTACAGGTAAGACTACGCTGTGCTTGGAAGCAAAGACACCATTTAATGCCCGTTTCTCAGGGTGACTGGGGCAGACTCTAGACTCCTCAGTCAGAAGAGAACTGCAAAGCGAAGGGAAGAGAACGCCTTAGCCATTACGAGCCACGCAGGGCAATCTCTACCCGCTTGTTCAAGTCCTTCAGATGTCTAACCGAAGACTGATGGGGGTTGACCCAAGGTGGGGGAACAAGAGAGGTCAGCTAAGAGACCAGTTCCTCCCGAGAGGCCTTGTCCTGAGGAAGGGGACTCAGATCATCTAGTGAAAGAAGCGGGAGGAAGTGACTAACTAGAAAGAATTCCTCATACAAGATCCCACCCCTGAGGCTTCGAGTCCTCACTTATCTCCTGGGGAAGATGCAAACCTACCACATCCGTCGAAGTATCCAAGTCCTTGCGTTGGTCAGGTTCCTCTAGTACTAGCTCTGGGGAGAATGAAGATATGAGAGTGAATTCAAACATAGGAACCATTTTACCCAGAAGTCCCAGTTTAGGTAGTCCCCAAAAGGCTTCAGAGCAGAACCTGGGGAGCTTGTTAATGTCTATAGCAGCCTTGTTCACGATGGGGGAGAGGTTAGAAACAGGCAGAGGCTATAGCTCAGTAGTCCTTCAGTTGTCTAGTTTCAGGAGGGCCTGGGTTCCATCCCCAGGGCTAAGGAAGAAGCTGGTAGGAGAAGTGGAGGAGGGAACAGCCCAAGTGTCCACTAAAGCTACAGCCAGATAAACAAGATATGGTATACATCTAGAGCGGAATATTAGTCACTACAAAAACATGAAGGTGAGATTCATGCTACAACATAGTTGAACCTCGAAAACTTTATGCTAGGTCATCAAAGCACATCATTGTGTGATTCCATTTATATGAAATGTCCAGCAAAAAAAAAAATCTATAAAGAGAATATAGATTAGTGATATTCAGGGTCTGAGAGGAAGCTGCTAAAATCAAGCTTCTGAGTGCAGGGTCAAGTTCCTTCCTAGCGTGGACAAGGCTCTGGGTTTCATCTCCGGCAACCACAAAAGAATGAACCCATTAATTTGTCGTTTAAACCAGATGTGGTGGCTCACGCTGGTAATCCAAGCACTCGGGAGATTTAGACAGGAGGACTGCCCTGAGTTCCAAGGGAATCTGGACTACAAAGTAAATCCCTGTCTCAAAATAAACAAACTAACAGCAGGGCACAGTGAGCCATGCTTGTAATCCAACACCCAGAAGACAGAGTCAGGAGAATGACATGAACTTAAGCACTGGGTGAGACCTTGTCTCAAAAAATAATTAATCAGGGGCCAGAGAGATGGCTCAGTGGTTAAGAGCACCGGCTGCTCTTGCAGAGGACCCAGGTTCAAGTCCCAGCACCCACATGGAGGCTCACAACTGTCTGTAACTCCAGTTCCAGGGATCCGACGCCTTCACACAGATATACATGCTGGCAAAACACCAGTGCACAGAAATTTTAAAAAAAAAAAGAAGAAGCCGGGCGGTGATGGCGCACACCTTTAGATCCCAGCACTGGGGAGGCAGAGGCAGGAGGATCTCTGTGAGTTTGAGGCCAGCCTGGTCTACAGAGCGAGATCCAGGACAGCCACCAAAACTACACAGAGAAACCCTGTCTCAAAAAAAAAAAAAAAAAAAAAAAAAGTCAAACCAAGACACATACATATAGGCATATATACACATAAATGCATACATATACATACACACATACGTTTAATATACATACACATGCATGTGCACAAACACACACATACACTCACAGAAGAAGAAAAAAGTAAAGACTCAGAAGTCATCTGGCACCAGTTTGTCAAGGTGTGTAAAGTGGCTTCTTTGGAGGATGAAATGTTCTAAAGTTGGATAATATTGATGGTTGGCTGGTTGTATGCTGTAGGGTCCAGCTTCTTGACCGAGGGTGGCAACCCCATGGGGATGCATAACAGAACACGGAGCAACAATGAGAGGTTTTTGATCAAAATCAATTTGAAGGGCCAACAAGAGGGCTCTGTGGGAACAGGCACGTCACCAGCCTGGTGCTCTCAGTGTGATCCCTGGGCTCCACATGGTGGGAGGCGAGAACTGACTCCAACAAGTGGTCCTCTGACCTCACTTAAGCACATGCACGCCACATGCACACAAAGAGAATAAATAAGTAAAAATAAAATATAATAAATTCTTTTTTTTAAAAAATTTAAAAAGTCAAACACATAATGAACCCAAGGTGTGTCTGGCAGTGGTCATCTACTGCGTCCTTCAAGTTCACTGCAGCCTTGATCCTGCACACAAAACACACACACATCACACAACACTGCACGTACCACCAATGCATTGCCAACAAACACTGCATGAAACACCTCAGCTCAGATTGGAGACTATTGTATGTTATGAATTGCAGGGTTTTTACTATACACACAAGTTTTCTGTTCTTGTAATAACATAATGGTTTAATTATGAAAAACAAAGACTTTAATATTTTCCTGGCACCGATCCTCAGCATGTAAGTATCAAATTAGTGTATCATTGGGTTGTGTTGTATGAACGTGTTTGATTTTTAAAATTGCCGTTTGAAATCCAGGATTAGTGGTGCACATATTTACGTGTTCCCAGTGGGGAGAGCAGAGTAGGAAAGTCAGTTCAAGGCCAGCTTGAGCTACATGAGATCATCTTAAAAATAGCACTTAGGATGCAGGGACAGGTGAGTCTCTGTGGGTTCCTGGCTAGCCTGGTCTACATAGTGAGTTCCACATAGTGAGACCCTGACTATACACACACACACACACACACACACACACACATATATATGAACACACACTGCTCTTACAGAGTTTGACGTCCAGCACCCACGTCAGACAGCTCACAGCCGTCTACAACCCCAGCTTCAGGGTCTCTCTATGCCTCTGGTCTCCTCCAGCATATGAACACACATGAACAATACCCATACAGAGACACACACACACATATACATATAAGCCATTGAAAATAAAATAAATCTTTAAAAAAAAAAAAAAAAAAGCTGGTGCTGGCAAGATAACCCCGCAGCTAAAAGCACGCGCCCATGGAGCCTAAAAACCCAAGTTCAATCCCAGGAGCCCACACTGGATGGAGAGAACAGCCCTGGACACAGGTGCCATGACACACACACATACAAATAAATAACAACAACAACAATGTTGCTGGGCGGTGGTGGCGCACACCTTTAATCCCAGCACTTGAGACACAGAGGCAGGTGCGTCTCTGTGAGTTCAAGGACAGCCTGGTTTACATAGTGAGTTCCAGGACAGAAAGGACTGTTACACAGATTTAAAATTGTAACGAAGTATGTAACCTAGGGCCCGGGGATGCAGCTACGTTGGTAAACTGTCTGTCTGGCATGCATAAAGCCCTGGGTTTAATCTCCAGGGGGCACATGCCTATAACCCCAACACTCAGAGGGTGGAGGCAGGGGAATCAGAAGTTGAAGATCAACTTTATCTACACAAGGAGGTTGAAGGCCAAGTTGGCCCACGGGAGATCCTGTCTCAAAAAAAACAAAGAAAAGTAACGTAACATGGTTTGGTATGAAGCCCCCAACTCCCATTCCAGAGAGCTCTAGAACAATAGTTAACAACCAAACTTTTATTTCTGTAGTTCTCCAGTAAAATATACGAGTCTTTATACTAAGTGGCTTAAACAGATCATAAATACCTTTGTGTCAGTCTGGGTTAGGCTTTACCACCAAATAAGTTTGGATGCCAGACTTCACAGGGTTGGGATTTGCAAGTTAGAGATCTGAAGATCTTTTTAATACATCATTTCTTTGTGTAGGGGTGGGGGCAGGCACAAGGCGCCACAGTGTGCATATGGCAGTCGGAGGACAACTTGGAGGAGTCGGTTCTTGCCTTCCACCGTGTGCGTCCCAAACATGGAGCTCAGGTCGTTGGGCTGGGGGGCGACGACCTTTAACCTCTTAGCCGTCCTCCCCACCCCCTGTTCGAGCTTCTGAGAAATACCTGGCTAGAGTTTTTCTATTAATGGTGATAACTGAAGAAAACTTAAGGAGGAGGACGTGAGGGCTCAGTGTGTGGATCAAAGGCAGAAAGCACGTTCACGGCCCTGGGTTCAACTCCGAGGAGCATGAAGAAGAGAAATTCATTTTTTAAATTTTACTTATTTATTATTATTTTATGTGTGTGGATGTCTTGCCAACATGTATGTCTGTGTACCACATGTGTGCCTGGTGCCTATGGAAGACAGAAGAAGGCATCAGACCCCCTTGAACTGGAGTTACAGACAGTTGTGAGCCATCATGTGGGTGCTGGGAATAAAACCCAGGTCCTCTGCAAGAGCAGTCAGTGCTCTTAACTGCCAAGTTATCTCTCCAGCCCCAGGAAATTTATTTTCTAAGATTTATTTTTATTATGCTTTAATTGTATAAATATATGTATGTACGTATGTATGTATATGTCTGTGTGTAATGTGCATAAGAGTGTAGGTACCCTTGGAGTCCAGAAGAGGGCATATGATGTCCTGAAGCCAGAGTTTCACCTGATTTAAGTACAAGGAACTGAACCGGGGTCCTCTGCAAGATCAGTACATGCTCTTAACCTCTGGGCCATCTCTCCAGCCCTGCCCCTCACCCCAAATGTAAAAAGGCTGTCTGGGAGCTGGGAGCTGGGTCAGTCAGTGTTTGCTGTGCAAATCTGTGTTCGAATCCCCAGCATCCATGTAAAAAGCTGGGTGTGCACTTATAATCCCATTGCTGAGAAAGCAGAGATGAAAGGATCCATAGGGCTTGATAGACAGCCAGTCTAGCCAATCAGCATGCTCTTGGTTCACTGAGAGACCTTATCCAAAATAATAATAATAATAATGAGAGTGATTGAGCATGGCATCCAATGTTGTCAACCTCTGGCCTCCACACCCACATACACAAACACACACACACACACACACACACACACACACACACGCACACGCACACGCACACGCACACACGCACACACACACAATTAAAAGCCTTTAAAAAATAAATAATTTTTTAACAGGTAAGAGCTTTTAAGGGCCAGGTATGATGGTGCATGCCTTTAATCCCAGCAGGCAGATCTCTGTGTGTTCAAGGCCAGCCTGGTCTACACAGCAAGCTTCAGGACAGGCAGGAGTACATAAAGAGATCCTGTTTCAAAACAAACATTAAAAAGAAAGGGAAAATGTTCTTTTAAAAGAGAGACAAGTTTTCCATGGTATTTGGAGGCTGACACATCCATTCTGAAGCACTCTCTCTGTTTCTCAGATTTCTCCAAACCAGACCTTCCCTGCTGGCTCCCCTCGCTCCCCTGGCACCAGGCTCCTTGGAGCCAGTCAATTTTAACTGAGCACAGGAAACACCAGAGAAGAGAACGCCGTGCCTGTCTATAATACTAGATCCTAGAGTAGTTTCACGGACCTTTCCCTAGACCTGCACTTGACCCCTTAGCCATGGATATTAATATTAGTAAGGATCAGGTCTATAGTCCCAGGATTTGGGAGACTGAAGAAGAAAGATCAAGGCTGCTGGGAGACATAAGAAAAAAAACCCATTTCAGTGTGTGTGTGTGTGTGTGTGTGTGTGTGTGTAGCATGCCCACAGCCCTAAGTCTATTCCCAGTACAGGAGGATTCTAGCTGGGGACATAGCTCAGAGGTAGAGCACTTGCCTAACATGCAAGGCCTTGGGTTCAGCCCTTAACACTGAAGGAAAGAGGAGGTGAGGAGCGGGTCAGTAGAGAAGGGTCTGATCCCGAGAACCCACGTTGTGGAAGGACAGAGTCAACTCTCACAAGCCGTCCTCTGGCCTCTCCATACGCACCATGACATGACTTACACAACACACTCGATACGTAAGTAAGTAATTAAAGAGGGGCTGAAGAGATACTCAAGTGGTGAAGAGCACTGGCTACTCTTCCAGAGAACTTGGGGTTAATTTCAGCAGCATCATGGGGGCTCATAATCTGTATTCCAGTTCCGGGGGATCCAATGCCCTGGCCTTCTCAGGCACCAGACACGCATGTAGTACTCAGACAAACATGCAAACAAGACACCCATACATATAATAAAATAATAATAATTAATAGTGATGCTTATTATTATTAAATAAATAAATGTAAAAAAAAAGCAGAAGATTCTATGTCTCTTCGTCTTTAAAGGACGTTAGCACCACCAGCGAGCCCCATCTCAGAGGTGAGGGCTGCACCTGGCTCTCTGTCTCAGGCATTGGACAGCGATCTAAAGGGAAGACAATTGGCAGCAACCGGGACCCCCCTCAGCCCTCCACCCACGCCGGCTCCAGGATCAAATCCACAAGAGGCAGCCGATTTACGCTCTTTGTTCCCACCATGTAGGGCTTCTTTTCCTGTCACCCTGAACCTGAACCTTCACAATCCACCAAGTCTCTGCCAAGAGGAGGAAGAAAACACAGGAGCTTTCAACAGATGGTGCAAAAGCATCAGCCGGGCTTAGGACTCAAAGGGTGGCAACGCAGGCTGGGTCTCCATGGTGACGGGCTTAATGGAAGAAAAACACTATTTGTTTTGCCACCCAGGGTGAAAATGGGAAAAAGGAAGAGATCAAACCCTCTACAGTGGGGTGGGAACAACCAGGAACACTTGAAATGAGGAAGAGGCTAGAGAAAAGCATTGGCTGGTGAACTCCTGGCACATTGATGGGAAATTTTAAAACAGAATAAATAGGAGGCTGGCCAGGAGGAAGACATGTGCACATATAAAAAGAAAAAAGAAAAAAAACAAAGACAAAGACAAAAAACCAAAAATGAGTAGGGCAGAGGTTCTGCTGAAGTCTTACAAATGCAATGTCATATTGATCCTGCTTCTTGGTCGGGCTCCCCAGCCCCAAGACACTCCTGAGTTGGGCATGGTGGTTGCTCACCTTTAATCCCTGTTGAGTTTCGGGCCAGCCTGGTCTACATGGCCAGTCTGAGACCACCCAGAGCTACACAGAGACACCTTGTCTCAAAAAAAAAACAAAACAAAACACTCCACTTGAGAAGCTTCTCCCATCTTGCCTGTCCTCCATTTCTAAGCACCTTCTGTTCCAGCAAGTACTCACCAGACTCATCCTTGGTGGACTCGGGCTCTGGCTCCTGATCAGCAGAGAGCAGGGAGGCTTCGGCAGCTCCTGGGGCCACAGCAGAAGCAGCAGCCCGGCCTGCCCGGCCTGCCCGGGCACCGCCCCGGCCACCTACTTTTCGCTTCTTCTCAGTTTTGGTAGACATCTTAAAGGCAAAATCTGCAGGTACATGGATGCCAGAAGTCCACCACCACACTAACCCAGCCTCCCAACACACGTGGTCGCTTTTGGATTCAGAAACCGGGTGAGACTCCCAAGGCGATCATCTTTTCTGGTGGTACCGATACCCCACCCCCACCCCCCAGGGCCTGGACCCGATAGAACTTTGGAGCTGGGGGTTAGAGCTCAATAGCAAAGCGCTTGCCTAGAATGTGCAAGGCCTGGGTTAGACTCCAAGTGCTGAATTAAAAAAGGGAGAGGGATTGCGGAGTCACCACCACCACCACCACCACCACCACCACCACCACCACCACCACCCCGGGATAACCCAAATTCTTCATAGAATCAGATTAAAAGTCAAAAAGCCTGGGGCAGGTAAGATGGCTCACTGAGTAAAGACTTTTGCCAACAAGTCTGACGACTGAGTTCAATCCCTGGGGACCCACACGCAACTTTGCATGCATATGTGTACACATAAACTAAAATAAATCTTTTTTTTTTTTTTTTAGGATAGCAGAAATGTTCCCCACTAATGAGGAGCATGGGAAATGTACAGTCAACGGGAACACAGCTGAGGTATGTTCACCAACCCTCCAGCCACGCCACCCTGCAGGATCCTGAATGAGAGGAGGCTCTGGGAGGGGGGTACAGTCCCTACAATTCCCACCGATTGTCATTGCCACTGTGACAAGCCACTGCCTCAGACCCAGATGATTTTCCAGTGGACCTCCTTCCCTCCTTATTTACATAGAAAAAAAATGCTCCTCCTACCCACCCTAGAATCCCAACAGCCTCAAACAAAGAACGTGTGCACAAGTCACTTTAGTGTTTAATTCCCAAGGGGTAGGGATCCTGTTTTGTGGGTACTGAGGTTTCTTAGTCCTGCTAGCTAAGTCTACATCCAGCATAGAACACCGGGGTCACTAGATTCCAAATGTCCTTGAGAACAACCTGGAACCAAGAAGGACAAAAGCCATCCAATAATGAACTTCCAATTGTGCAATGGCGACAAAGACCTGGAGGGCACGAGGAAGACCCAGAGGGTCCTGGGGGGGGAGAGGTAGAAAGCAACCGTGGCAGGGACACAGAACCTCCAGGAACACACGTTAGAATGCTGGGCACTCCCTCTTCCTTCAGCGAGAGGCTGGCAGCCACCTGTGGCTTCCTCTCCTCCTCCCCACAGGCTGCTACAGGCATTGATCATGGGTTATGAATTTCAAACTTGAAGGATTTGTACTTTGCTCCAAGGAAAAACGGTCTGTTAGACCAACAAATCAATAAAACCAACTACAAGAATGCGGCTTCCCTCATCAGCCTCGAGGGAGCACCTAGCTCTGAGGAGCCTCATAGTGAAGCCCCGGGAGACAATCCCAGTGGAGGCCACACTGTCGGCACGGGGCGGAGCTGTCCCAGCCCGGCACTCACTGGGGTTGCTGGAAAAACTGGTCACCAGCGGGCAGAAACTCCCTCACAATTTCTTCCCCGCGCAACTGTCCCATCTTCACGGGCCCTCTCTCTTCCTCTTGCGCCCCCCCTCCCCAGCTGTCCCTTCCCACCGCCTCTCCGTCCCAGCTCCTCCCCTGGGGCTGCCCCTTCTCCCCCGCGTTCTTTCCTCCCCTCTGCCCCGCCACACACCTCACCACGCCGACCCTCTCCTCCCTAGACCGACGGTTGGGTCACACCAACCAAGAAAGCTGCCCCGCGTGGCCCTCCCGAGCCCGCGCCGGCAGGCACGCGTCGCCATGGCAACCCGGGGCCGGGAGAGCGAGCGGCGGGGTCTGCGGGAACCCGCGGACACTGCGCAGGCGCACATGCTCTGCGGCCCCACCCCGCTCGAGTCTTTCCCGCGTGGACCTGAGCCTAGAGGGCAAGCGGGAGGGGCGGGGGTGGCTAAGGTTTTCGACAGCTACTAAGTCTGGGGGCCGAAGGCGCGGGGCACGGCTCCGGGCTGGACTTGAGGACTGGGCTGGAAGGGGCTGGGAGTGACAACAATACGACACACCGTCCCGCAGGACGTGGGAAAGACCGGGGACCCGAACGCCCGACCCCGGCCCCCAGGTGTACGGGCTCCGGCCTGCACGGGTCCAGCAGGTGGCGCTCGGGGTCTCGCCTGCGAGGCTCGTTCGCCTTCTAGAAAGCTCTCCAGGATTTCCAGGCAGCCGCGGCTGCAGCTGGGTCCAGGGGAAAAACCGGGGCTGGAGCACCCCTGCCCTCCCGCTGCTCCCGCTTCTTAGCCCGGATTGGGGTCTAGGATTGCTGGGAGGCACGGGGCGGGGGAAACGGGTGAAGACTGGAACTGGAATTTTTTTTCTTTCTTTTTTTTTTTTTTTTGAATCTGAGGATTGGCTTTTAAAAGCGTGGCTGGTTTGGGGGGCGAACGAGAGGCGGGGACTCCCCGGGGAAGGTGACCCGGCCGGCCGGGGAGGAGCTTTGCTCTCCATAGGAACAAAGGCTGCGTCCCAGAGCAGCCTGCCGAGCGCTGGAGGGGCAGACCTGAGCCGGTGCTAGGGGGCGCCACGCGGCCTGGTGGCTGGAAGGCGTGAGAAAACAGCTGTACCCGGGGTCGCGAGACGCTTCAGGGAGACGTGGGAAATGCCGCGAGGAAGCAGAATCCTGGGAATAGGGAGGCGCCCTCCCTGCTTCCATCAATAGTGCCTAATTAAGACAAAGCCAGCAGCGAGCCCACTGATTACATTTCCATGAGGAGCTAAATTGATGACATTTTCTGTGCTGGATGGGAAGAGAAGCTGGCACCTCAATCCTCCCATTTTCACACCTGACAGGTCTCATTTTGCCAGTCTGGTCCTCTCGGAAGTGGCAGTCCCAGGTACTCCTGAAGGCCAATGTAGTTATCCGCACCCTGACCCAACCCACCATCCTTCCACAGCTGACAATTCCTCCCTTACCCGCACACCACCACCACACCTTCACCATTCCCCATGTAGCTCAAACTCTCAAACTTTTAGCCCTGCCTCTGCCTCCTGGGTGCTGGAATTACAGGGGTGTGCCACCACATCTGGCTACCACAATTATCCCGAAGATGAGTTTCTGGGCTCTGATTTATGTGGTCTTCCGGCCCAGCCCAGACTCCTGTTGCTGAGAGTAGAGATGAAGGGAAGAGTCCTTGCCACACCCTAAAACCAGCTGCACCGCACAGGGGGGCTGAGCTGGAACACGTAGGTAGTCTTCCAACCAGATGGCAGGGAGGGGTGATGCGGCTGGTCAGAATCCCAAGGGGAGAGTCCCAAAGGGCTGAAAATGTGTGGGGAGTCTTAGGATGGGGAGCCTCACGGGCAGGTTCACCAATCCCTCGGGGGAAAGGAACTTTGCATAGACCCCTTTTCTCTTCTGACTCCCCTCAACTGTGGCTGTGCCTAGGGATCCCAGCCCCCACATTATGCTAAATAGGTAATCAAACATCTTGCTTTGCTAATTACTGCTCAATCCGATTAAACGCTGCTGAAGCTCATCAGCAGAGGTAGAGAGAGAAGGATGGGGGGCCAGCCACAGCTGGGATGTGGGGCTTGTCCCTAGGGGCTCTGGGGGACAGCTGAGAAACAGCCAGAGTGGTAAGCCTAAGCGCATCCCAAAGGGTGGGGACTGACCAGTTGTACCTTGGAGTATTCACTTAGCCGGGGTGCATCCTGCCAGCCATAGGCTTTTTTCTCTCCCTCCTCATGACCCTCAGAACCCAGGCATCCGGCCATTCCCACAGCTCCCCCCACACACCCCTGTCCCAGATTTAATAAGGTCTGTTCCCTCACTGTCAATATTTGATTTCTCAGAGCCATCTCCACGGAGAAGAGGGGCCTCTTCCCTTCTTCCCCCCTACCTTGGTCCTCTTTGGCTCACTTCTAGGCCCTTTGTGCTCCCAACCTTCTCTGAACTTCCGGACTTAATGAAATGATATTAAAGTCTTAAGCAACCCCAAGAAGAATGGTTGCTATGGTGAAGGGAGTGGGCAGGACGCCTGGGTCCCTGAGGGGAGTGAGGGCTGAGTGAGAGAGGGAGCCAGAGGCTAAGATCCAGAAGCCACAGGCCACGGTGGGTAATAGCAAATTTTGGGTGAGGTGGGGTGCCATACCTCGAGATCTTGGTGGGAAGCAGGGCATGAAGCTTGGGTGCTGGGAGAAGGTGGGAAGACAGATGTTCACGGGGTCAGGGTCTCCACTGGCTGACCAGCGCATCCATCAGGAGAGAGGGGCCAGTCTGGGAGACAGGGCCTCTGTGCCAGCAACCTCCCTGCCGCTCATCCCTGGACCAGTCCCGTGAGAACCAGAGCGGGTTCTTCTCTAACCCCGACTCATCCCTCTCCCTCTCCCCCCCCCACAGGTGATTTGTAGCTGATGCCCCCACAGTGGCAGGAGCCAGGAAAGAGTCATTCCGTGACATGAAGAACTGAGGACTTCCAAAGAGAATGCAAGCCAACGGATGGAGACCCAAGCCCCACCCCGGCTCCCCACACCCATCCCTTCTCACTCCCCTGGGGACCCTGGCCCAGCCCCAGTCCCCTTGGGGTGGTGGGAATGCAGGGACATTTGGCTGAGGCTGATTGATGAGGGAGGAGGCAGCCCTTGGGCACTAAGGCTGCTGTTTGCTGAGCACACAGATTCTTCCAGACTCACCAGCTGCTGCCCCCTGAGGCTGCTCGTGGGGGCCCCCACCCCACCAGTCAGTGCCATTGGGGGAGCTGATGCCTAAGTTCCTGATGGTGACTGGGAAGAGGGAGAACCAGGAAATCAGCTGCTTTAATTCCCTCATGAGAATCATGGGTACCTGGAACCTGGTGGCCTTGAACTCCCGACACACCCCACCTGCACAGCCACACACTCTTGCTACCCAGTTGTGGCCATTCATTCTGTGGCTTTTTTCCAGCCCCTACCTACACTGTGAGCTCAGGCAAGCCAGCGCCTTGCAGCCCCTTTCCCAACCTGCCTGCAGACCTTGAACCTCTCCCTAGGAAGGGAGAACCCCAAGTCTGTGGGTGCCCATTTTCTCTTTAGGAAGACCCCCCTTTTTTTTTCATTCTAACTTAAATCTCAGTTGTGACATCAAGCATTCCCCCACCTGGTATTTCTATTGCAGCCAGCTCGCCAGGATAAAGAAAGGCACCCGCTGCAAAGGCCTAGAGTTCCATCCTGGGGACCCACATGACAGGAGGAAAGACCCAGCTCCTGCAGCTTGGCCTACACACACACACACACACACACACACACACACACACACCGTAGCCTGCATGCTCCCCATCACACACACCCAGGAACACACATTTTAAAAAAGAAATTTCGATTGCAACTCCACCCCATTTCCATATTGTTAGCACTCCCCAAAGCAAACCGCACTCCACGTGGGTGGAAGTCGCATCCCGTAAGCTGCAAAGGATGGTAAAGCCTGCGCCTCTGCCTCTGCGCTCTGCCTCCAGGATGCCCTTCATCTTGTGCTGTTGGGGAGGGCAGCTTCTCCTGGCTTCCTTCAGTTCTGCTCCGCTTGCCCACTCGAGACGTGGCTCTTTTCATTTCGCCTTTATTTTGTTTTGTTGCTTATTTGAGACAGGGTTTCACTTCATAGGTCACACTGGCCTCAAACTCACAAGCCTCCTGCTCCTCCACCTGCCAAGTGCTGGGATTATAAACGCTCGTCACCGTATTCAGCTTCCTGCTCAGGATGTTGTGTCTCGGGCTCCCAAAAGCTCAAAGCATCATCCTGTCCTCCCAGGGTTTAGAAAGTCCTTGAGGAGAACTGGTCCTCACACACAGCAAACAACAGGGAGAAGATGGAGGACCGAGCTAGTTGGCCGCTGTCTGCTTGATTCACACAGGTTCTCACTGTGTAGCCCTGGCTGTCCTGGAACTCACTCTGTAGCCCAGGCTGGCCTCGAACTCAGAGATCTGCCTGCCTCTGCCTCCTGAGTGCTGGGATTAAAGGTGTGGGCCACCAGTCCTAACTAGACCAGCTCCTTGATGTGGCTTTCTCTCCCTCCGACTGAAGCTAGGGAGAGACGGAATATCTGGAAGGAAAATGAGGAAGATGTCCTTGGTTTTTTGTTTTTTGTTTATTTTTGGTTTTTCAAGACAGGGTTTCTCTGTGTAGTTTTGGAGCCTGTCCTGGATCTCACTCTGTAGACCAGGCTGGCCTTGAACTCACAGAGATCCGCCTGCCTCTGCCTCCCGAGTGCTGGGATTAAAGGCGTGCGCCACCACCGCCGCCACCACCACCACCACCCGACTGATGTCCTTGTTATTACCAAACACATCAACATTCTCTCTCCCTCTGTACCTGTTCTTCCCTCTGCCCGCAGACCTTTCCCATTGCAGTGCCTGGCTGCCTCACAGGGCCCTCCGAATCTCAAAGGTTGATCCTGTTACTCTGGGTTTTGATTGTTTGGTCTTGTTTTGTTTGCCATGGGGTCTCAGTCCAGGCTGGCTTCTAACTCTTCCCATCTCAGACTCAATATCTGTTTTCATGAACTGAAATTGCAATATGCTGTTCTCTATCAAAATGTGGACTTCAAGCTAGGTGTGGTAGGTAGTACAAGCCTTTAATCCCAGGCAGAGAGGCTGGTGGATCTCTGGAAGTTCGAGGCCAGTCTAGTTTACAAAGTGAGTTCCAGGACAGCCAGGGCTCTGTTACACAGAGAAATCTTGTCTCGAAAAACAAACCAAACAAAGACTTCAAAAGCTAAACACAGGCCAGGCATGAGGTTGCACCCTTTTTAATCCCAGCACTCAGGAAGCAAAGACAGGTGGATCTCTGAGTTCCAGGCCGTCCTGATCTGTATAATAGAACCCTGTTGTTGTTGTGTGTGTGTGTGATTGGGGGTGGTGTGGTGTGGTGTTTTGTTTTTAAGGTTTTTTCAAGACAGGGCTTCTCTGTGTGGCCCTAGATGTCCTGGAACACACTCCATAGACCAGTCTGGCCTCGAACCCACAGAGATCCATTTGCCTCTCCCTCTCAAATGCTGGGATTAATGGCATGTGCCACCATCACCCAGCTAAGACCTTGTCTTAAAATTAGACAAAAAACATAGTTTCAGGCCAGCTTGGGCTAGAGTGAGACACTATCTCAAATAAAGGCGGAAGGGAGGCTGGAGAGAGGTCTCAGTGATTAAGAGCACAGGTGACGCAGAGGACCCAGGTTTGGCTCCCAGCACCTACACAAGGCTCAACAGCTGTCTGTAACTCCAGTTATAGGGGATCTGGTGCCGTCACGACCTCCTCGGGCATGAGACATGGACAGGATGCACATGCATACATGCACGCAAAAATACTCAAATTAAATAAATTTTAAACAAAAAAGTGGACTTCAGGGCTGGGGGTGTGGCGCCATGTAGAGTACTTGTCAAGCATATTCAAGGGCCTGGGTTTGACGCTAGCACTATTCAGGGGGAACATAAGAGCATTAAATAAACAAAAAAAAAATGTGACTTCATGAGAAGAAGACAGGGACTCTGCCTTAGCACACAGTGCTGAAGCGGCTCCCGGAACCCAGTAGACAGGGCGTGGAGCGGCTGACTGGACAAACGGACCCAGGAGTGTCTTCCTGCCCGTCTATTCTTGTCAGAGTTGTTACCCTGGGAGTGTGTTTGTGTACTTGTATCCAGAAAGCCAACAGATGGCATGTGCGGTTCTATGTGGAAGTCACCAGCAATTTCAAATAGCTTAGGAGTGAGTCTCCGTGCATGTGAGAGGCGGTAGGTGTTGTGAATGTCAGGCAGTTGGCAGGGGGTCTGTGGATGCCAGGGCTCAGAGGGGGTGTGTCCCAGGGCACTGTGCAGTGTGTGCAGTTTCTCTCCCCAGCTGTGCGTCTGTCCCCAGGTGTCTTCCTGTCTCTCCGCGTGTTATGATGTCTTGGCTGCTTTGGCGAGGTGTTTGTCACAGAGACATTTATCTCCACGTCTCTCCCCTCTCGTATCCACCTGTATCTCTGGATGTGTCAAGGGAGCTCTCGAAGCCCTTGTCCCCTCACACTCACAGCCCTGCCCCAGTCTCGGACCCCTCCCTTTCTCAGTGGGCCCTGTTGCTGGGCTCTGTGTTGCCATAGTGACGGTTGCCAAGTCCCTGAGGCTGATAGCCAGCCATGGGGCTGTCGGCTCCATCCACGCGGGAGGCTGAGGGGGGCTTCCCATTGTGTAGAGAAGGGGATGTTTCCAAGACAACCAACCCCCACTAAGGGCCAGGGACCAACCCTTCCAACCCCCTCGAGCCTCCCCACTTTGGGCAGCTCCAGTGTGGGCTCCAGAAGGCAAAATTCCACACAGCCCAGTACCTGGTCTCCCGGTTTTCAGCTCCCCTCCTTCAGTACCTATATACCTCAGAGGCATCTTGCTGGGAGGGATAGGGGTCTCTGTGAACAGAGAGGAAGGGGGGACCCCTTGACCTCCAGGCAGATGGGAGACGGTGGGAGGGAACCTTAAGTCAGGGGAGGGCCGCCGGGGCAGAGGTTGTGACCCCCGCTGACTCGCTTCAGTGATGCTCCTGACAGCGGCCTTTGTGGCTGGAGGATGGGGTTGAGTCTAGGGGGATGGGCACCTGGGCTTTTCGGGGAGAAGAGCCCAGGGTACGGGTACAGGAGCAGTCACACTTGATGCCTGGGTGCCCGGGGTCTTCCTGCAATTTTCTCCTCAGCGTTATCCCTTCTGCCACATTAATCCCCAACCGAAAAACACCCCAAGTCAGAGGTACCTTGGGGAGGGGTGCAGGAAACAGATCTTCACAGGACCATTTTTACCACAGTGACTGACGCCAACGGTGACTTGTGCTCTCTCCCAGGTGCTCGGCTTTAGCGTGATGCTCACGCCCCCCCACGTGTGAACAGTATGGGCACCCATCAGTGAGTGTGCCAGCATGGCCTCTCTCCAGGTGGTTGCCTCCCTCAGCCTTCTGAAGCCATGATTCCCTCTCCAGTCCGCTTCACCACTCCAACCAGTGTTCGTTCCCCAGGCCCCTCGGTTCCAAGTGACCAACCCTCTGCTGACCGAAAGCTTGAAAGCCATTCTGACTCCCAGACTCATGTCCAATCACTCTCCAGCCTTCTCATCAACTTTTAAAGTTTTTTATTATTTTTTTTCCTGTTTTCTGTTGTTCAAATTTCCCTTTTACAGTAAAACTATTGAGGTGACGGCCATACCCCGCCACCTCCCCCATGGCAATATCAACTTCCTGTTCCCTGGAAGGAGCTGGGAACTACAGCGCCAGAGAGACGCATTGACCTCTGGCGGACAAAGCAACCATTTTGGTTGGTGACTGAGGTGGCCGACTTGGTGCCTAAGGGCAGCTTTGATCTAATAAAACTGAGCTGGGAGGAAACTGAGGCAGAAGCCCATTGTGCACTAAAGAGCGGGAAGAGGTATTATAGGCTTGTCACTATGGAAACAGCAACCAGTGCTAATAACTGCCATCAGCTAGACCAGCCAGCAGACCACCTCTTGGTCACTAAGATGGGTGCTGTCTTGGGTTTGAAGGGAGGGAGGCAGGAACGAGACAGCCGTCCGGTCACTGGGGAGAACATGTGGGTTCTTGGGGTGGTCCTGTTGATCAACAGAGATTATACTGGGATACAGGAAGGGGAGAACACGACAAACTGGGCCTGCCACGGCCGGTGGCAGTCATCTTAGCTGTCCTAAAAACCGCACAGAGCACAAGGGAGGGCAGGTCCTGGGAAGCGCCACTGAATACTCAGAAAATCCTCAGTCCACATCTGTCCTCTCACAGTGGTAAGTTCCAGCTTCCTCCCGAAACAGGAAGTTCCTCCTGCCCTTTTCTCCACAGGGTAAGAACCATCCACTTCCCATGCCCCCACGCCCACCCCCACAACCTCCCCAGACTAAGCCACTTGGAATTCCAGCCAGACCACTTCCTATTTCAGGAGTGCGACTTCCTGTCCTGGACGAAGGCACTTCCAGTTCCTGCTGCACTCCTCTGCCACCTTCCAGGCCATTTCTGTCCAGGCCTGGTCACTTCTTGTCTGGAGCGAGTCACTTCCCATCTGATGCCCACCGGGCGTCAGATCAAGTCCATCAAGTCCCCACTGGTTCGCATCTTGCTATCAGCCACTGGACACAACAGGGACACTTCTTCTCATGGTAGTGGTTGTCACCCAACCACCCCAAATGGCTGGAGTAAGTACACAGGAGGGTAGGGAACGAGGCCCTGTGCCCGGAGCCAGAATCTTCCCCCAAAAGCCCCCGTTTTGGGCGGACCGAGGGGAGCAGTTGATATATGAAAAGTTGGGAAGGGCCAAGAGCCGAGGGGAGAGACGCTTTGATGCCCCAACCCAGGACACCACGTGTGAGAAGCACAGGACAAGAAGCCAAGAGGGGTAAAGGAGATGGAGATGTAAGGAGGAGGATGTAGGGAAGAGGGAGAGAACAGACCTAGAGACAGGAGAGAGAGAATGAGAGATAGAGAAAGAGAAAAACTGTGAGAGGCAGAAAGAGGTGCCAACCAAAAGACAGACTGTCCCCACCCCTACTCTGGGTGGGCGAGGGAACAGGACACCTGTGTCGTGGTTAAAGGAGGCTGAGCCTGAGCCCCCTTCCCCAAGAGGCAGAGATCAGAGGGGTGCCCACAGCCATACAAGGGGGGGGGAGGGGGCAGGAAGAGGTGGAGTCAAGTCTTAAGGGATCCTAAAACTGCAGACGAGGGCTATAGCCAGGAGCCAAGGAGCTGGTGGGGCAAAGGGGGCCAAGGTCATGGCGCAGGTGCCCCTCATCCCGTGAATTAAACTGGAGGAGCACCCCACGGAGGGCTGGATCGAGGAGAGCCAGGAGCGGGGAGCCCTCATACCTTGTAGTAGATGTTGGGAGGGCTCTGAGGAGGGCCGTCCTGCACAATGTACACAGGGTGCCCATAGTCACCGCTCACCTTCTCATAGTGGGGGCAGAAGGGGGGATCTGCGGCCCCACCACCCCGCAGGGCTATCCCTAGCTCCCCAGGCTCAGCCTCCCGAGGCCCCATCCCCCCTCCACCACCCAGGCCCAGAGACCCTCCTCCCCGCCCAAAGGAGCCAGGACCAGGGTGGCGACTCTCCGAAGGCTTGGCCCGCCGTCTCCGCCAACACATGGCGCCCCCAGCCCCTGCCACGCCCAGCAAGAGCAGCGCCAGCCCCCCTGCTGCCCCAGCCACCGCGGGCATGCTGGGAGGGGGCAGGGGGCCTTCAGCACCCCGGGAGGTTGCATTGCTGTTGGGGTCACCTGGCAGGGAAGGGGTGAGGGAGGAAAGAGGGGGAGGGGCTGAAGGAACCATCTGGATATTTGGATGCACCCAGCCCTGGGGGCGTCCCCCACGATGGGCTTCCCCAGCGGTGCCCAAGCCCTTTAGCGTATCCCACATACCCTCCCCCCCCAGGGCCCAGATCAAGATCCAGGTGTCCAGCCTACAGCTCGCTGCTGCCATATAGTCCCCCCCCCCACTTCTCTGACAGCGCTGATTGAAGCACTGACTTGGCTAATTAGTTCTAATTGAGTCTTTTCCTCATTTGGCTTCCACTTCCCTCCCACCCTCCCATCCTCTCTCCTCTTTCCTGTATCGCCGCCCCCAAAACGGGAGAGGGAGGGCGGAAGGGGGGTGACAGCGGGGCAGCTGGGGTCTGAGAGGAGAGGAGGCAGGAGGCCCCTGGTCCCTACCTGGTAGGCTGTCCTTCCCCGGCTCCAGGCTGTGAGCTGCCCCTCGGTCTCTCTCCATGGGCATTTCAGACACAGGTTTTCGGGGTACAGCTCCTCCTCGGGGACCTGAAGGCAGGGGAGACACAAAAGAGAGGGGCTGAGACCACGGCCCCTGGCCTGCAGGTACGACCTCAATCTCCCTCAGCTCCTAGCAGGAGTCCCCCGGCCCCACTCACTTTGGCCCACTCGTAGAAGCACCCTCATGCCTCTGGTTAAGCACACGCCTCCCTGCAAGCTCTCCAGGCCTTCCCGGGTGCCATCGGACGTGGCTGGAAACAAGGACGCGGAACAAGTCAGCACTCCAGGTCTAGCCCTTCCTGTCCCCGTGCCCTGGGGGAACACTACTGAAGGCACAGAGGTGGAGTCCAATGGTCCCCCCTTCCTCGCCCTCCTCCATCCCAGGGACTCTCCCCTGCCCCTGCCCCCTGCCTGGCAGTACCAATTATGTAGTAGTCGTGGTGGGACCGGAACTCGTGGCCCCAGAGGTTAGGGCTGTATTCTTGGAACTTGATGGTGAAGCGGAGGTCCAGGTCTGGCCGGTCGCATGTGAGAAGCAGGTTTGGAGCAGGGGGTGCCTCACAGCGCCGACCCTGGGCACCTCCTACCAGGTACAGCTTGTAGAATTCATAACTGGGAGAGGAGTGGGGGCCAGGAGGCCGGGCCCGGGGGCAGAGTAGATCTAGCCGGTCCCCGATCTGAGGGTAAAGAACGTAACCACCCTCTGCCTGGAACCTACAGGGAAGACAAAGTAGACGAGGGAGAAATGTCAGGGGTGTGGTGCCCAGAGCTTCCCCTCACTCGCTCGCTCCCAACCCTCCAGGACAGCAATTCTCAGCCCCCACCCATTGCCTTTGTCTGAGTCCCGCGTTCAGGAAGCGCGGGCACCAAGGGCTGCACTAGCCCACATCAGAAGCAGCAGGAGGCCAGGCTCAGAGGTCTCCTGCCCCTTGGTGTGCCCAAATGCACTCTTCAGCCCGCCCTCACCACATGCACACTGCCATCTCCCGCTCCATCACTGGTGCCGTTGCCATGGCAACGGGATGCCAGTTACCAAGGAGCTGGCCTCTCTGGAACCACACAGCCCACCCCTCCCAGGTGATTTCACTATTCCATGGCAGTCAACCATGGGGGTAGAACCTCCCCCTCCTCCAGGCCACCACTGAATTTCAGGGCAATGGGGGGCCGGGGGGGGGCGAGGTAGAGGTTGTGGGGTTGGGAGGGGATCTGGACCAGTTTCCCAGGTTAGCCAGTTAATGAGACATAAAGTGCTAGTTTGGTTCTGATCAAAACGGGGGGTGGGGGGTGCTGATGCGAACCAATGCACAGGGGCCGACCAGACCACCCAGATCACTCTCCTTCCTGCGTCCCGCCTTGGGGCTTAAACTTTCTGAGGAAAGTGCTCTCCTGCTTTGAGTTGAAGTAGTTGACTTCTGCAGCCACAGATGACAGAGCCCAGGATGCATCCTTGGCCAGGAAGCCAGGGGACCCATGGGCCCAGCACAGCCGCAACTTGCCTGCTACTGCAAGCCCTGCCCGTGCATGCATCCATAGGAGGAACTGAGCCTCAGGGGACTGTTGCTCAGCATCTTTCCAGACTCCAAATGACCAGCTCCCACCCAACATCCGAAAGAGTCTCAGAACACCCTAATGCCTTTTCTCAACCCTATCAGGATAGCCCAATGTATAGCCTCAAGCTACACCTGCTACTCAAACCTGCAGCCAGGAGTTGCTGGCAGGTGGGGGAGCCTGAGATTATCCCTACAGAGAGACTGGAGAGAGAGGGTACCAGGACTGGGACAGGACAGGGAGGCCAGAAAGCAAAAAACAAAAACAATCCTACCTCTCCCTTCATGAGCATACAATACGTCCAAATACCTTGCCTCCAATCCTCATAACAGCTGTCAGGACTGAAGACACAAACTCAGAGAGGTTAAGTGACGTGCCTAAGGCTACACAGCGACACACGGCAGAGCTAGCATTAAGACCGAGTACCTGGTGAACTGGGGTCCCCTGCCTCCCACAACCTCTCACAGCCTCCCCAGGGAAGTAGCAAGTCTCTGAAACACAGAACTCTTGGGCTGGTGGTAACAGAAAATGCCATGGAGGCGAATCACTTAGATGACCTCCCATAGGTGCCATCTGCCCTGTGTGACTGACCCTTGGCTTCTTTTCAGCCCAAAGCCAGCATGCCAGGGAAGAGTCCCTGATGGGAGAGTTTGCGGCCAAGAGAGGAGAAGAGGGCAATGGTATCCGCAGGACTCCAGAGGCAAGAAGAAGAAGGGAGAGGCTGGAGGGGCTTGGGGCTCACGCTAGAAAGAAGCCGCCAAGCCAGGGAGACGGGAAGATATTCTAGCTGACAAGTTGTGCGGCCACAGGTTCCCTAGTCCTGGGTCTGGGAACACAAGTTGGGATGGTGAGCTGTTCCTAAGCCCCACACTGAACCAACCCACTTGCTCTCATCTCAACACCGAGTGCCTCCTGGGAGCCAGGCATCCCGGGGTGCCTCAGCCAACCTGGTCAGCACCTCTCTCCTGAGAGCTGACATTAACCAGGCTCCCTTCAACCCAGACGACACAGGTCTCCTACAGATCCAGATAGTCGCTCCACTGCCCTCTCGCCGCCCGTGAACTTTTTATCTTTGCCCCTTTAATGTCTCCAAACTCCTGACACATGGCATCACCACCCACATCCAGCTCTGTGAGACTCAGAGTCTGGGTCCTAAGATCATTGCTGTCTTGGAACCTGTCACCTCACCTCAGTGCTACAGCACCCTTTCGCCAGCCTCCTCCCAGCTGGCAACCCAAACCCTGAAGTCTCCAAGCTTCCATATCCCTTACCCACGGGACTGGAGTCTCCCCAGTCCCAGGCCACTCTCCCCAGTCCCAGGCTACTCACCTCTTATTCGCCGAGTTCCAGTAGACAGGCTCCAGGCTGAGTCCAGACACCAGCCCCGCAAAACCCAGCAGCAGTAGGGCCCCGACTTGCACACCCCCTGGCCCAAAATGGGGGGCCCCCATGACCCTACCAAGGCCTGGGGGCGGGGCACCAACTCCCCCAAAGTCTCTCACCCCCCAGGGGTGGCTACCACGCTGTGGAGCCCCAGTCACCCTGGTGGGTGGCTAATCACCCCCAGCTCCCACAAGGACCCTCTTTTCTGCTGTGCCTGCGCCCCGGCTCCAGAGCGCTCAGCTCCACAAGAACCCTTGCAGGGGCCGTCTGCAGGCGCCCTACGCGCCCCCGGCCCACGCGCCAGCACCTCGGGATTTGTGCGCCCGGCTACGTGGGGGGCATGGGGAGCCGAGGACCGGGCGGGGGCGGCGGCATGGGGTGCCGGACAAGGCAGCGAGGAAGGGGACACCGAGCCGGAGCCCCAGCCTCGCCGGGATTGAAGGCAGCAGGCTAAGGGAGGAAACCAGTCCCGAGCCCAGGAGGGGGGAGTTAAAGGAGAGGCGGGGAGGGGGAGAGCATGGTGGAGGGAAAAACCGGAGCTGGAGCTCAGTCGGAGCGGGCGTCGCATCCCGCGGCCCACGCCCCCCACACCTCCCTCACCTCGCGCACCTCCCGTCCGCCACCCCGCCTCGCTGCCCGGCGCGGTCTCTCACGCCCCCTTTGTCCCTCGCAGTGTCCGTCTCTGGCTGAGTTTCTGCTTGCCTTTCTTCCTTCCTTCCTGCCCTCCGATCGCCCGAGCGGTTGGAACCTTCCTCGCTAGCATCTAGCAAGGCTCCTGCCCTATCCGCCCCGAAAAACCTTCCCCCTCGGCTCCCGCAGCCGGCTCCCCTTCCACCCCCAAACAACACCGCGGCTGCTTCCGGGCGGCCTGGCCAGGGTAATGATAACCTTGGAGGCCGGGCACTTTCACCGAGGATGGCCAAGTTGAGGGTCTACCTGTGTGACGCGGGAGGGGACAGAGCTACCCCGGGCTGCGAGAGGACCCCGTGACTTGCCCAAGGTCACACGGGGAGTTCAGGAAGAAATGAAAATACAACCTAGGCTGCCCAGCTCCCTTTTCCTGGGGTTCCCTTTGTCAGAGCTTCCCGACCCTTGGCTGTTTTCTGTGGATTAGGTGGAGACCAGGGAGTGAATTTTGACCCTCCTTAGATGATCGTGGAGAGAAGTGGGGCTGGGAAAGGAAAGGGGGTACCTATAAACCCCCCAAAGCTGCACTCCACAGGAAGGGCTGTTTCCAATTATCCTGGGGGAAGGGAGGCGCTGCCTTCTTGGGTGTAAGAAGCGAGGCTTTCAGCACCTCCCGGCAGGGGCCGCATTCCTCTCCTTCCTGCCCAATCCTCCGACAGGCTGCTCCCTTCCCTTTGACTGAGGTCCCCACCGCGGCCCCGGCCCCGTTGACAGCAGCTCTTCAAAGACTCCCATTCTGGGTGTCTGACAAGGTGTGTGAGGAGGGGGAGCGTGGACAGATGGAGAAGCAGGACTCGCGCGCCTGCTGAAGGAGCCAGCCCCTTGCCCTGGCGCTGCATTCTAGAGACTCATGTGAAGCAACTGTTTCTCCATTTCCTCCTTCCGGTGTGTCCTTGACTCTGCCTGCCTGGGTGCAGTGGGCACCGTGTTCTTGCACCCTTCCCCTCCACAGCTGGATGATGGTAAACAGAGCGCTGTGCAGCCATGGCGCGGGCTTGTCTGTCACTGTCTGCTTAGTCTCACACAGTCACACTCAACAGTCTGCCACCGAGCTCCTGCCACCCAGGCTCAGGTCAGCTCCCCCTGACCCCTGATGCAGCCACCTCAGGAGTGAGATTTCAAACAGGTTTGCTCCTCAGTTTACCAAGTTGCCTAGCAACCATCTAGTCAATGGCAAGAGGCCCCACCCCCACCTGCTTGACTTCACACCATGCTCAGCACTTCATTGGCTCCTGCCTGGTCCCACCTCTCAACCCCTGGTTTTGGGAACAATACGCCAGACCCCACAGATGCTGGACAAAGGAACCCACGAACGCCCCCACCACACTCCCACCAGCCACCTGCCACCCCAGACACACACGATGACTCCAGCATCATACAAAATCTTTATATTCACTCATCCCCACAGCCCTCTGTCCTTCCTTGTCCCTTCTCATCTTGGTGGTCATCAGGGCTACTGGGGTCCGGTCCCCCTCCACACCACCAGAGCTGAAGCCGCCATTCGGGATGGGCGTGGCACAGGGAGAGCAGGGGAAGATCCAGCTCCGGCTCGCCTTCATCCCCACTATTGGTGGGCTCTGGAAACACACGCTGGCCGGAAGCCGTAGCCAGTAGAGGCAAGCTAGGGTGGAGGCTGGAGGAGAGGGCAGTCCGTCAGCACCCGGGTCAGGACGGTATGTGGGAGGTCCACCTTCCTCCCCAAGCCCAGCTCCAAGCCCCTTCCTTTAGTGACCTCACTCCATTGGTGCAGTCTTTCTGGGGCAGAAACGTCACCACAGGTTCCAGCGTGCTGTCGGTGAAAGCTCCACGGATGTCCCACACGGAGACGACTCCATTGGTGTTGCCACTCACCAGGAACTGCCCGCTCCTGGCAATGAAGGGAAACTTGTGGGCAGACCGGCAGCGTCACTCTGGGGGTAGAGGCCATTCCTACCCAGGGGCCTAGGATGCAGCCAGACTCTGAGGTCTGCAACCTGGAAGGGGCCGCAGCCACTTACGGGTCCAGATCAAAGTAGATGCGCTGATTGGTGGTCACTTCCCGACTCAAAGACCACAGGAGGTGGCCAGGCTGCCGGAGATCCCAGCACAGAAGCTCAGCATCCTGAAGACAAGAACGGGGGTCTGAAGTGTCCCCACCCCCCCTCCTTCTCCCTCCCTCTCCCCTGCCTGCCTCCACCTCAGCCCCCTCAAACCTGGTCTCAACACATTACAAAGGACACCCCCACCCCTGCCTACACACAAGCTTTAGGCTCCGACCGGTACCTTTCGGGCTCCTGAGAAGAAGAGGTTGCCATCGGGATGAAAGCAAAGGTGGGTGACACCCCCTTGGTGGCCTCCCAGCAAGGCGAGAGGAGAACCGTCATCCCAGGCATACAGGCCTAGGGTACGGCCATAGGAGCCACAGGCGTAAAGGGCCTGGGCCGGACTAAAGGCTATACAGGAGATAATGCCACTCTGGCCCTGCTTTTTTGCTGGAGAGGAAACAAGAGGACAATTAGCACAGTAACCAGCCTCGGACCTCTGTACCCTGCCCAGGACTGACATGCAGGGACTCAGTCCCCACCCTGTTTATCTCAAGCAATTTGAAGTTCTCTGATGCTTCCCAGCTCATTCAGTTCCCCTAAAGAACCTAGTCTCCCTCTCCCAATCATAGCCCAGTTTTTCCTGGAAGGGACGGAGAGGTACAGCCCTACAGGAAACGAATTCCCCTTCACCTTCCATTTTGTAAGTTCGGTGGTACAGGGCTTGCTAACACAAGACCCTGGGTTCAGTCCCAGGCACTGAAAGGTTTTGATAGACCACAAAGTACATCTGACCAGCATGAACGGGTCAGGAGTTAACCCAGCTTTCTCATCGACTGCTTGACCTGGGGAGAGAGCCCAGAGGTGGCCCCAGCTCACTCACGGCCCCGTCCATGGGTGCTACGCTTTCATCTCCCGCCCCTTGGAGGCTTACCAAATGTGGTTCGCACCTCGCAGTCTCTACCAGGCCTGGATGTGGAGAAGACACGCACGGTCCGGTTGAAGCCACAGAAGAGCTGGGAACCATCCGGGGAGAAGCAGAGCGAGTGGGCGGCTGTCAGCTCGTCCTAGGGGCAGGAGAGGGCTGGAGACAGGCCTGCAAAGCTTCGTCTGTCTTCCAAAGGGGAGGGCCAGGCCCCAGTGAGCACAGGGGCCGGACTGGGAAGTCAGTACCAGGTGGTTGTACGCGCGAAAGGAAGCCCGGAGTTCTCCAGTGAATGCATCCCAGATGTGAATTGGGTTCTCCCGGCTGCTGCTGGCCACACTGAGAGAAACACGGAGAGGCTGAGGCCTGGCACTAACTAACTGCCAGAGGAAGGGGATGAAGCCAAGTGCCCGGCCCTCCCCGCTTCCATCAGAGGGGCACACTGAGCACCCTCTCACACCCTCCCAGGAGCCCTGGCAGGCTAAGAAGCGGCCTCCTTGAAACTGGGTGTGTGGGCTGGGGGAGGAGATGATGGGGAACACGTGCTGAAGGGCACGGCGAAGGTCGTCACTTATCACTTACTAGGAGGTGTCTGGCTGGCTGGAGGACATCAGGGAATACCAGCAGTAATCATAGATGGTGTCACCCTCCACCATTCGAAGGACAGGAACCTGGACACAGATGTGGGAATGCTGGGGTTACTGGCAGGGGAAAACAGGCAAAAAAAAAAAAAAACAAAAAAAAAACATGTGCCCCCCCTTCCCCCCAGCGGGTGTTGGGACACTAACCAGAGAGAAGGAAGCAGACGGGCATAAAGAACAGTCTTTACTGTTCAAGCATTTCACCCCGGCTCCGATGTCAGACTCGGGCCACCGAATGCAGTGGAGATTCATAATCTTTGTTTTTCAAGACAAGACTTTTTTTGTGTAGCCCTGGCTGTCCTAGAACTCTCCCTGTAGACCAGGCTGGCCTCGAACTCAGAGATCTACCTACCTGCCTCCCAAGTGCTTGCTAGGATTAGAGGCGTGCGCCACCACCTCCGGGCCATAAATTTTTTTAAACACTTACAGAAGACACAAGTAATACCCTAATCTCGAGACAAAGAACCAACCTGGTTCTATGCTCCTCTACCCTTTAAAAAGATTGCCAGGCCTTAGGGACTGAGCTCAGTGGCAACGTTGATTGCCTACCATCTGCAAGGCCCTGAGTCTGATCCCCAGCAATGCAAAAACAAAGTCCCAATCTGCAGAGACTTCTTAAAACACTGTCTCTGTGTATGCTCACCTATCACACTGCACACGTGTGAGTCAGAGGACAACGGGAAGTGAACAGGTTCTCTCTTTCCCACACCGGGGTCCTAGAAATCTAACTCAGATCTCTACCAGCACAGTCACCTCAGGTGTTTGCCCCCCAGACAGTTTCATAGATCCCAGATTGGCCTTGAACTTCTGATCTTCCTGTTCCCACCTCCAGGGGGGGAGGCCATCACACCCTGCTCATGTCCTGCTGGGGAAGGAACCCAGGGCTGAATGCATGAGATACAAGTGCTCTCTGCAAGTGCATTCCCAGCCAAACGTACACACACTTAAACAGCGGAATAAGGGCTGTGGACGTACGTCAGTGGGAGAACACTAGCCTGGCAGGCGTGAGCCCCGGGTTCAATCTTTACTAACACAAACAAGCAAACGCCTACAGACTTTCTATCCAGTTGAAGAAAATAAAGTCGAGTGTGGTGTCTCTTGCCTGTAATCCCAGCACTTGAACTGAGACAGGAGTGGCTGTGAGTTCAAGGCCAACCTGCAATACTTAAACTGAAACACAAAAGGGTCATGGCTGACTGGTAGGGTTTGCCGAGCACTCACAAAACCCTGGGCTGGGATCCTGGAATGTCAGCACTGCAGAGGCACAGACCAGGAGGATGAGGAGTTCAAGGCCCGCCAGGGCTACTCGAAAACCTGTCTCCCAAAAGCAAGCAAAGAAACAAAGGAAACAGGGTGAGGGGTTGAATGGTCAGGTGTGTGCTGTGTGAACCTGGGAACCGTGGTTGGATCTCTGGACCCCAGGTAAAGACGGAAGAGGAGAACACAGATCTGTCACCTGATTTCCGAGAGGTCATAGCCACCTGCACCCACACCTACGCTCACGCCAAGCTAATGAAACAACAGCAATAAAAAACAAAGTAATTCTGACAGCGTGCTGGAGTGTGGCTCAAAGCCCTGGCTTGGATCCTCACCACTCCGAAAACAAAAAGAAAACGGTCCATGCCAGGAAGGTAAAAGAACGCCAGGCACTTTCGGATGCTGCTGCCAAGAGTAAGCAGGGCTGAGTGCGTGGAAAACACTGACGTCTGGCAAGCTGGAGGCTGGGCGTCGTTCGCCTCAGCCTCTGAAGTGGTGGGATCACAGGCAGGTATCACCCGGGCCTGCCCGAAATGTTTCTGTTTGCTGGCTGTGAAATGGGGCTTGTTATGGCCTAACTCGGTATTTCCAACCACACTGTCGAGTTGTGAAGTGAAGGTAAGACCGTCTGCTCTGTTGTTTTTGAGTTTTTACTTGACACAGGGTTTCATTTAGTCCAGGCTGGCCTCAGACTCACCCCGCAGCTCTCAAGGTTGGCCCTGAACTACTGTGTCTCTCTTTCCCAAAGTCTGGATTTACAGACACGCACCACCACATGTGGCTTAAGTCTCTCTGTATGTAGGCACATCGTTTCCTAAATTCTGCCTTTTTTTCCTACTGAGTTGTCCTCTTCTTCACAATGTGTAGAACATTTAAACAGTTTGGACACCAACCCTTTGTAAGCTATGTGTTGACACCACCCAACCCTGACTTCATTTTCTACCCCATCAGCCTGAATCCCACAGCTGACTACTGGGGGGTAGCTCATTGAGATCCCACAGGCACCTCAGACTCTGATCCGCACGGGACCAGCGCCTGCTTGCTGCCCCCGGGCCCCACGCCGGTTTGGAAGTCTAGTCTGTGCAGGAGTGAGTCACGGGAGCTCCAGCTGTCCACCTGACAGAAATCTGGAGGTCCCGAGGGAGAGGACCCTCAGTCGAGGGATTACATGAGTCAGACTGTCAGGGGGGCATTCTCCGGATGCTGGGTGATGTGGGAGGGTCCAGCCGACTGGCGGTGGCGCCATCCCTCGGCAGGTGAGCCTAGACTGTACAAGATGGCTGACCACGAGCCTGGGAACAGCCAGGACGTAGGCAGTGTTGCTCTTCGGCCTCTAATCAGCAGCAGAAAAGCAAACCAGGCCAAAACCCCATCCTCAGCCGTCATCCTTTCTACTCCTGGTCCGGCCCAACCCTGGAATCTGTCTCCTCCACTCCCCCTCCTCCTGGCAGTGCATCACAAGACACTGCCTCCTTGCCAGCACCTCTGCGACATCCCGAGTGCCCTCCAGACCTCCCCACTCCACTGCTCACACCCACCCACCCATGCTCCACCCTGGACCCCAGACCTTAGCAAGCTGGGATTCTACAGTCTCATTCTCCTGCTAAAATATTTTAGAGGCTCCATGTAGCCTTTTTCCTTATGAAGATTTCCATTAACTGTCCTTACCTGCAACTCAACCTTCAAGGCTCACCTCTACCCACTTCCTTAAAAATCACAATGTCCACCACTTGGATTCTCAGGCCCCATAGCAACTCCATACATTCTCAGCCATAGGCTTTCCAGAACTAGTCTCTGTTTGGAATATTATCTCTTCCTCTCCCCTGTACCCCCGGCCCCGGCAGAACCTATATCACCCCAGGTCCCAGGTGCTCCCTCCTCTGAGAAGCTGTCTTTACCCCTGCACCCTCCACGTCCCCAAGCCGTAGATGCTCCTCACTGTTTCTTTTTCTCTCTCTCTCTCTCTCTCTTTTTTTTTTTTTTTTGGTTTTTCGAGACAGGGTTTCTCTGTGTAGCTTTGCGTCTTTCCTGGGACTCGCTTTGTAGACCAGGCTGGCCTCGAACTCACAGAGATCCGCCTGCCTCTGCCTCCTGAGTGCTGGGATTAAAGGCATGCGCCACCACTGCCCAGCCTCACTGTTTCTAACAGCGGCAGAGTGGGTCTCCCTGCTCACCTCTGACCTCTCAACATCCAGGGCAAGATCACAGGCAAAGGATTTACTCGTCTGTTTCCCGTCATTTTACATGTATGAGTGTTTTGCCTGCGTGTATGTGTGTGCACATGTGTGCCTAGTGCCCTCAGAGGTAAGGAGAGGGTGTCAGATCCCCTGGGACTGGAGTTACAGGGGTTAGGAGCCACTGTGTGGGTGCTGAGTCCCGAACCTAGGTCCTCTGCCAGATCAACAAGTGCTCTTAAGCGCCTGGCAACCTCTCCAGACAGCACACTGTTGCAGACCCCAAAATAATCAGACCCGGAGTTAAAGTCAAAGGTGTAAAGTGGGTGACTAGAGGTCAGACAGGCTTCATGAGGGCTGTTTTCAGTGATGTGGGGAGTCAGGAAGGTCACAGGATGAGACCCAGGCTTCTGGCTTGGAGAGCTGAGGCCACAAAGATGAGGAGGACTGAGGAGACACAGCCAGGCTATGAGGCGTCAACCTCCACAGAAGTCATCAAAAAAGACTGCGAGGATAAAGGAGCAATAGCCTAGCTCTGGCACTGGGGGTGAGGACACCCCCACCCCCAATCCGAGAAGGGTGTGAAAGATGCAAAGTCCCCAGAGAGGGCCAGAGTGGTACCAAGAACCACACAGTATGACAACAGGGACACAGGTCAGGAAACAGGCTGGGGAGCCAGTTCTAGAAAGTTCTGAAGAGGTGGAGAAGGTAAGAGGGAGACCACATAGGGAGGAGGAATGCAGTCATCTCTCAGTTCTCAAGAAGCCTCGATTCCAGGACTCTCTCCCACAACATACCAACATCTGTTGATGGTCAGTCTCACAGATTATATAAGGGGCTGTGGTATCTGCAGAGGACTTATATATACCCTCTCAGATGCTTCAATCTCTAGGTTACTTTTAATTACTAATTAATGTAAATGTCACATGAGAGTTGCTATACTGTATGGTCCAGGAAATGTAATAACAAGGGAAGAAAAACCCCAAACACGCCAGTACAGACTCCCTGGTTGGTTGGTTTGTTTGTTTGGTTTTTAACTCATCTATTTATTTTACATCCTGGCCGCTGACTCCCCCAAACCCCAACCAGACTCCCTGGTTTTTTGTTGTTAGTGGTGATGGTGGTGGTTTTTTTGAGACAGGGTTTCTCCGTATAGTTTTGGTGCCTGTCCTGGATCTCCCTCTGTAGACCAGGCTGGCCGGACTCTCTGTTTTTATCAAATATTTTGGACCTGCAGTTGTACAGATGCCAGAAGCATGGACAGAAGACCGACTACATCCACAACTGTCTTCATACACTAGGCAAGCATGCTACATCCTAGTTCCATGGATTTCATCCGTTTTCAAACACTGAGCTCTCAGACAGGAAAAGTGAGAACACTTAGCTAGAACTAACGGCACACATCTGTAACTCCACACTTGGGAGGCTGAGGCAGGAAGGTCACAAGTTCAAGGTCAGTTTGGGATACTAAGACTCAGTCTGAAAAAAAGGGGGGAAGAGGTGAAGATATAGCTCTGCCCTAACACACATGTGAAACCAGGGGTGTGAACCCCAAAACCGGAGTGGGGGAAGAAGCCAGAGAGAATACTTAAGGAGTGTGGTTGCGATAGAACATGTTCACCCACCTACGGCTAAAAGCAAGAAAAAAAAATGGCATAAGAAATTTTTGAAAACAATTCCCTGTATCACAAACCATTAATATATAGAGAAATATCTATAGAGACGTAAGTCCGCACGCACAGACTGTTGGAGCTGAGGTATTTCTTACGCATACAATTTCCTGTAAAAACCCGACTCTGCTTCTCGGCTGGGTGTGACAGATCTTGTCTCCAATCCCAACTCTAAGCAGGTAGAGGCAGGCCCGTCTTTGAGTTCTAGGCCAGCCAGTGTTACAAAGTGAGATCCTGTCTCAAAAACAAAACAAACACCCACAGAAAACAAACAGAGACGGGGAAGAGAGGAGGAAAGCAGGGGGGCTTTCCTGAAATGGAAGGGAAAAGACCCACTTACTTAAAGCATGTGCAGATGTCCACTCAACTGTTTATTTGGAAATAGCTGCTGTGCAGGCCAGGGCACTCTGACCTCTCAATCCTCCTGCCTCAGCCTTCCTGAATGCTTAGACTGCACAGGCATCGGCCACCACACCCAACTGGCTATCAGAAGAATAATACATGCTACTAAAATCCTAGAAACGCAAATGTCCAACGGGAAGAAAAGATTTTTGTTTTGTTTTTTTAAACAAAACCTATCAAAAGCACTCAACACGCACCATTAGACACAGGAACTAGGAAGCCTGGACCACTGTGAAAAACATTTAGCATATAATTGCTGAAAAGGAGAAAGCAGGAAACAAAACCATGGACTTCAGGGTTACAAACACATAAACAACTCCCACACTTGAACACGGCTTTCAGAAACAATGGAAGAAAGTTTCAGGTGCTGATTTTTGTCTAGTGGCAGGCAATGATGGTTTTCTCTTTGTTTGTTTTGAGGCAAGGTCTGGTTGTACAGCTCAGAATGGCCTAAAGCTAACTACATAGCCCAGGCTGGCCTCGAACTCACACTGATCCTTCTACCCCAGCCTCCCAAGTACTGAGATCTGAGCTACCACACTAGGATCTTCTTCTCTCATATTCTCCCTCCTTCCCGTCTCTGTATGTGTGTACGTAAGGTCTCAAGCATGCTAGACAAGCACTCTGCCGTGGAGCTACGTTCCCAGTGAGTTGTGACGGCTAATATTTTTCAATTTATTATCGTGTGTGAGAGTGCAGGCACATGTCACATGCACACATGGCAGTCAGGGGACAAATTTATGGGGCTGGTTCGCTCCTTCCATCTTTATGTGAATTCTAGGGGTCCAACTCAGGTCACCAGGCCGGCACATCACGGGTCTCTACTGTGATGGTGAATGCTGATCATTATAACCTACCAAGACCTAGAACAACCTATGAGATAAACCTGTCACATCTGTGAGGGAACTTCTGGACTGGATTACCTGATGTGGCAGGACCCACCCTAAATGTGAGAGGCCCCACTCTATGGGCTTGGGTCCTCCTGGGCTGAATAAAAAGGACAAAAGTGGAGGGAGGACCAGCTTTCTACACCGCTCTACTTCCTGACTGAGGACAGGGAACTACGACCATGACCTCCCTGCAATGATGGGCTGTACCCTCAAACTGGGACCAAAAGTAACTCTTCCTTCAGATGCTCTGTAAGACACTGTCACAGCAATGAAAAAAATAACCACACCTCAGCATCCTTCCTTGTTTCTCCATAACGGAGCCCCTACAGTCCCAGTGTCTTCTAACCATCCCCACCACAGGCAACCTCTCTAATACACCGTAGCCCCTGGTCTTGAGACACCTCAGTGTCTGTCTGGGAACCAGGGCTTTTTACCGTCTTCCAGAACTCACAGATCTGCAGCCTCTGAGCACCAGGCCACCCTTCTTTCTGGAATCCATCAAGACTCACAGAGACATTAGCCTGTCAAGATGCCGCATGCATTGCAATCTCAGCACACATGAGGCCAAACAGGATCACCACCTGACTGACACCTCTGCCTGGTCTGGTACATAGTAAGTTCCAGGCCAGCCAGAGATACAGAGACTGCCCTCAGAACAAACAAACAAAAACCCCACGGGGCAGGTGGATGGTTGAGTAGTTAAGAGCATGTACTGCTCTCTTGCAGAAGACCTGAGCTCCGGTCCTGTTCCCCTGTCAGGCAGCTCACAACTCCCTGTAAGTCCAGCCCCCAGGGATCCAACACCCTCTCCTGGCCTCTGTGGGCACCTGCACTCACATGCGCAGACAGAGGCAGAGATACACATAATGTCAACAAAAAAATAAATTAATAAATAAATAAATAAGCCATGTGTGGTGGTGTAAACCTTTAATCCCAGCACTTGGGAGGCAGAGCCAGGTGGATCTCTGTGAGTTCAAGGCCAGCCTGGGCTACAGAGCGAGATCCAGGACAGCCATGGATGGCTACACAGAGAAACCCTGTCTTGAAAAACAAACATACAAAACAACAACAACAACAAAACAGTAACAAAAACAACAACACAGTAACAAGCACAAACATATCCATTGGCCTCAGGCACCAGAGAAGCCTCAGCCTTCTGGCTTACCTAGCATTACCTCAACACACACACACACTATTCCACATACCCCAATCTGCCTTACATTAAGGCCTGTCAGCTCCCCCAAATCCTTACTTAGCTAAGGACTTCCGATTTTTTAAAATTTATTTATTATGTATATAGTGTTCTGCCTGCAGGCCAGAAGAGGGCACCAGATCAAATTATAGACAGCTGTGAGTCACCACATGGTTGCTGGGAATTGAACTCAGGACCTCGGGAAGAGCAGCCAACGCTCCCAACCTCTGAGCCATCTCTCCAGCCCCAGGCCTCCCAATATTTATACTCTAGGATCTAAAGTCACCCCTACTCTTATCTTCTTGGAACCCCTTCACCCTCCAGAACTTGCCTAGTCCTGGCTTCCTGTGCCCTCGAGCCAAGATGGATTTCCGGCTCACACTCCCCTCCTCCGTATATACTTCAAGGCCAATGTGTGCAGGGTGATGTCACCTTGTCTTTGACTTCTCTGGGCCCCAGGAGTCCTTACGTGCCCCTTTTCGTCACATACTCAGCCTTCCTGGAATTTTTATTTTTGAACCAGAGGTTGGCCTCAAACTCACTACTTAGACAAGGGTGAACTTGAACTTCTTATCGCCCTGCCTCCATCTCCCTAATGCTGGGTTCCAGGTATGGCCCACCACATCCATTTTATGAAATACTAGGGATCGGGCTGGAGAGATGGCTCAGAGGTTAAGAACACTGGCTGTTCATCCAGAGGTGCTGAGTTCAATTCCCAGCAACCACATGGTGGCTCACAACCATCTGTAATGAGATCTGGTGCCCTCTTCTGGCCTGCAGGGACACATGCAAACAGAACACTGTATACATAATAAATAAATCGTTAAAAAATAAGTAAATAAATATATATATATATATATATATATATATATATATATATATATATATATATATAAAGAAATACTAGGGATCAAACCCAGGGCTTTGTGTGCCAGGTAAACACCACCGACTGGATAAATCCCGGCCCTCTTCGTACCCTGCAACTCTTGATATCAATCTAGCTACTCCTTCTCCCCGACATTTTGGAGGCGAGTCTCACTGTGCAGCCCTGGCTGACCTGGAACTTGCTATATATAGACCAGGCTGGCTTTAAACTCACCTGCTTCTGCCTCCCAAGTGCTGGGATTAAAGGTGCATGCCACCATGTCTGGCTTCCTTTTCTCTTTCTTATTCCCTGAAACTTTACCCGCCTGGTTCTCCATCTTGCTTCCTACAGATCCTTCCGTTATCTTCATTATTACTGTTTTTTTTTTTTTTAAAGATTTATTTATTTATTATGTATACAGTGTTCTGCCTGCATGCCTGCAGGCCAGAAAGGGGCGCCAGATCTGAGTTACAGACAGTTGTGAGCCGCCATGTGCTTGCTGGGACTTGAACTCAGGTCTTCTAGAAGAGCAGTCAGTGCTCTTAACCACTGAGCCATCTCTCCAGCCCCAAGATGTTATTTTTAATTCAAAAAAAGAAAAAGGGTCAGAGAGTGGTGGTGCATGCCTTTAATCCCAGCACTCAGGAGGCAGAGCCAGGTGGATCTCTGTGAGTTCAAGGCCAGCCTGGTCTACAGAGTTCCAGGACAGCCGGGGCTACACAGAGCAACCCTGTCTCAAAAATCCAAGAAAAAAAGTACATGAGCTTTTTGGCTACATGTATATCTTTGTGTACATGTGTGCCTGGTACCCACAAAGGAAGGCCAGAAAAGGGCATCCAATCCCCTCAAACTGGAGTGTATAGACTAGTATGAGCTGCCGTTTGAGTTTGGGGAATTGGGCCCGGGGCCTCTGGAAGAGCAGCCAGGGCTCTTAACTGCTGAGCCATCTCTCCAGCCCTCCCTACGCTCACTCCTGAACTTCCATTTCCACAGGAACTATGAATCAATTCACTGTCCTCTGTCTTCTTCCAGGTGTCACTGCTGCTCATGCCTGTATTCTTTCAGGTCTGCTTCAGAGCCACCTCACAGCGAGGTCTCGCTCAAATACTCTTTTTATTCTTTTTACTGCCCTTTTTTTTAAAAAAAAAAAAAAAAAAAAAAAAACCAGAGCCTCACGGTGTAGCCCAGGCTGGCCTTGAACTCACAGAGCTCCACCTGCCTCTGCCTTCTGTGCTGGGATTAAAGGCATTTGCCAGCGCCCCTGCTCTGAGTCCAGTTTTGAGGCCAGCCTGAGCAATGTAGTGAGACCACAGGAGAGAAGCCCAGCCCAGACCTCCGTGAGCCATCACAGGCCCTGTCCAGCCTGAGTCAGGACTCACAACGATGTGACTCCCCTTTTCTTCCTCGCTGTCTTCAGATACTGACCAGACCCTTCTTGTGAAAGGTCCCCTGAGCCCTGTCGCTCTCTGAAGCGCCTCTCCCCACCACGGGGCTAACGTGATGTAATTCCAATGTCTCTAAAACTGAAAAACAAAAACAACAACCACAACAAAAGCCATGAAGACGAGGACCAGGGCTTCAGCTCTAGAGTTAAGTGCCCACCTGACACATTCCAGACAAACAAACCTGAGGAACCAAAAGCACTGGACAAACAGGCTGAAAAGAAGCGATGGATTCACCCCCCATGGGGCCGTCCATGCCATGCTTATGTCCTCAGTTTACATCTGCCACTCACTCCCACGGCCAAGGGTGGACTGTGTCATCTCCAAACTGGCATCACCATCGCTAACCACCAAGTTCGCTTATCCCATTTCTCCCATTACTCGGTTTCATCAAGAACATGTTTATAGGGTAGGGAGATGGTCTGGGGGCAAAGGTCTTGCTGCATAAGGGTAAAGACCTTAGATCAAACTCCCAAAACCCACTTACGTCAGATGCAGTAGCTCCTGCCTGAAATCTCAGAAGTACTAGGACAGGATACAAAGTAGAAACAAGACAATCCCCAGAAGCCTGCAGGCTACATGGAACAGTGAACAGGGGACCACGCCTCAAACACGTAGAAAGCAAAGACCAATGCCTGGGTTGTTTTCTGACCTCTGCATGCCCCAAAATGCACACATACACACATCTCTCTCTCTCTCACACCCACACACACCATATATACACACAAAGGTTTTTCTTTTTTTTTTTAATGTGCATTGGTGTTTTGCTTGCATGTATGTCTGTGTGAGGATGCCATATCCCCTGGAACTAGAGTTAACAGTTGTGAGCTGCCATGTGGGTGCTGGGAACTGAACCCAGGTGTGGTGATATTGTGTTCCCCAACATATCGTGCACCCTAATAAATTTATCTGGGGTCAGAGAACAGAACAGCCACTAGACAGACATAGAGGCCAGAAAATGGTGGCACACACGCCTTTAATCCTAGCCTTCTGGAGGCAGAGATCCATCCGGATCTCTATGAGTTCAAAGCCACACTGGAAACAGTCAGGCATGGTGACTCATTCCTTTAATCCCAGGAAGTGATGGCAGAAAGCAGAAAGGTATGTAAGGCATGAAAACCAGGAACTAGGCTGGTTAAGCTTTTAGGTTTTTAACAGCAGTTCAGCTGAGGAATTGGCAAGGTGAGGTGGCTGTGGCTTGTTCTGCTTCTCTGATCTTCCAGCATTCACCCCAAAACCTGGCTTCAGGTTTGATTTTATTAATAAGACTCCTTAAGATTCATGCTACACCCGGGTTCTCTGGAAGAGCAGCCAGTGCTCTTAACTGATGAGCCATCTCTCCAGCTCCCACAAATGTTTTTTTTTTTTTTGGTTTGGTTTCATTTTGTTTTTTAAACCCACATTTACAATCAGGATCAGGAGTTCAAGGTCATCCTCAGCTATTTATGAAGTTCAAGGACAGTCTAGGGATATGACCTTACGTGGGGGATGAGGCGGGGGAAGGTGACAATCGGTAGCAGACACAGGACCATCTCTGTGAGTCCGAGGCCAGTTTGGTCTACATAGTGAGTTCCAGCCAGGGTTCCATAGTAAGACCCTATCTCAAAAACATAAAAAGGAGCTACAGAGATGGCTTGTTGATCAAGAGCACTGTCTGCTCTTCTAGAGGGCCTAGGTTGGATTTCCAGTACCCACATGGCAGATCACAACCATCTGTAACCAGTTCCAATGCCCTCTTCTGGTGCACACAGGCACCAGGCACACATGGTATATAGACACATACAGGCAAAACATCCATACACATTACATGGTCTACATAGAGTTTCACGTCAGCAAAGGCCACATAGTAAGACCCCGTCTCAAAAAAAAAAAAAAAAAAGAAAGAAAGAAATAGGATTAAATAAGGTCATGAGTTTGGGGTCCCCTGATAAGACTGTGGCTATATACAGTACAAGGAAGAGGCTGGCAGTTTAGCTTAGTGGTAGGGTTCGACAGGGGCATGGTGGTGGGAGAGACTGTTTCCACAGTCCTGCTACGTGATGCCTCATCTTAGACTTCCCGGCCTCTGAAACTGTGAGAAGAGAAGGCACTGTCTGCCTGACAGTGCTGGGAGTCAAACCCAGGGCCTGTGTGCACAGGCCAGCACTCAGGCTGGCAAGCTAGACCACAGAGCCCTTGGTTTGAGACAGGGTCTTGGCATATAACCTGTCTCCCTGAACTCCCAATCTCCTCCCTCAGCCTCCCAAGTGTTGGGATTGCAGGTGCACACAATGCCCAGAAAGAAATCTTCTCCTGTCAGTTGTGGGGGGCAGGGTGTTAGTTATTAACGGAAGACATCCCAGAACTCACTATGTGACTAGACTAGGCAGGCTCCCGGGTGCTGGGATCACAAACCATGGACCAGCATGTCAGGCTAAATCCTGTCCTTATGAATGACACAGTCTCCGTTATCCCTCCCTCTCTGCTGGGTCACCCGACACACCACTACCTAACAAGTCCCTCCTTGGCCCACATTCCCTCTTATCACTGGTCCATTTCTTGGCTCCCTTTTCACAGCACAAGTCCAAAGAACTGCCCATTCTTTTTCCTTTACACGTTTTACCCAACTTCTGCCCCCACCTCTCCTCCGAAGGCACTTTTGTCTGGGTCACTCGTGTTCTTTGTGGTCACCCCCTAAGCCACCTAGCTCCATCTCTCAGCACCATTAGTCAGGACTCTTCCTTCTGTGTACTGGTGCCGCCTCTCTCGGGGGCTGGAGAGAAGTCTCAGCAGTGAAGAGCAGGTAGGTGGCCGGGCGGTGCTGGCTCGGCCTTTAATTCCAGCACTCGGAAGGCAGAGCCAGACGGATCTCTGTGAGTTCGAGACCAGCCTGGGCTACAGAGCGATTCCCAGGGTAGCCAGAGCTACACAGAGAAAGCCTGTCTCAAACCAAACCAAAACAAAAGGAGCAGGTAGGTACTGCTCTTCCAGAGGACCCTTTTTTTGGGGGGAGGTGGGCGGTGGTTGTTGTTGGATTTGTTTTTAGAGACAGGGTCTCACTTTGTAGCCCTAGCTGTCCTAGGACTCACTATGTAGACCAGGCTGGCCTCAAACTCCTGAGGACTGGGATTAAAGGTGTGTGCCACCAGAGGACAGAAGTTTGAGCTGACCGTGACTCCAGCTCCCCCTTCTAACCTCCAAGGGTAGTCAACACACGTTATAGACACACATACACATACAAATCTAAAATAAATCTTTAAGAAAAGATCCTGCCTCCAAATACACACACACACACACACACACACACACACACACACACACACACGCACACGCACACGCACACCCCGTCAGTGTCACCCTTGCACTTTCGCTCACCCAGAGTCCACTCATCACTGTTTTGAAACTCTCAAAGAGACCCCAAGAGGCCTTCCCACAGGACCCCGCATCATACGGCTGCCCATCGCCTTCCCATCACCCCACACCTCATTTCCTCTATTCCTGAGAACACAAAGCTTCCCCAGCTCGGGGTCTCTGTGCTTCTGTCGCCCTTCCTGGAAGTCTGTTCACATCATTTAGCATTATCACTCTCCAGGTCTCACAAAAAACTGCTCCTTTTCTATCCACCCCTCCCTGACTTATACTTCTAAAGTGCTAGCTTCTGCAAGGTTGTGTGGGTTTGTGTTTTGAGACAGGGTCTTACTAGGTGGCTCTGGCTAGCCTGGAACACGCTTTGTAGATCAGGCTGGCCTCACACTCACAAGAGACTCTTCAGACTCTGCTGTAGGGTTTTGTTGTTTTCTGCAGTGTTGGGAAGTGAACCAAGGGCCCCTCGAATTCTAGGTAAACACAAGAGAGCAGAGGTATACCCCCAGCCGGAAGCACTATCTCCTGGTTACTCTCTCCTTTTCCTGTTTTTCACCTTCAAACCACTTATTTATTTTCCTATTTCTTAAAGAGACAGGCCTCGGGCAAAACATGGTGATATATTCCTGCAACCCCAGCACTTACAGGCAGAGCAGCAGATGAGGGATTCGGGGCCATCCTTGGCTATATAGCGACTTTGAGTTTGAGGCCAGCCTTCTCTACATAAGATCTTGTCTCAAAGGGGGTGGGGTGGGAGGTGGAGCCGCTCAGCAGTTACGAGCACTGGCTGCTCTTTCAGAGGAGCTGGGGTTCAATTCCCAGAACCCACATGACAACTAACAACTGTCTGTAACTCTAGTCCCAGGGGATCTAACGCCCTCTTCTGGCTTCCGCAGGCACTGCATGCATATGAAACACAGAAATACATTCAGGCAAAACACTCACACACATTAAATAAAATTTTTGAATCTCAAAAAAAAAAAAAAAAAAAAAAAGTTTCCCCTGTGTTTGACAAGACGCGCCTGCAGTTCCAACAATAGAAAGGTTAAGAGGAGGGAGGAAGTCCAGGAGTTCAAGGCTAGCCTCAGCTACGAATGAGTTAGAAACCAGAATGAGACCTGTCTCAGAACACAGAGAGGTAGCTGGAAAGATGGCTCAGAGGTCGAGAGGACCTAGGTTCGGTTCCCAGCACCAATGTCAGCTGGCTCACATCCACCTGTAACTCCAGCTTGGCTCCGTGTAGGGAGCACGAAGGTCCTTGCTCCCACACATCTCCAGAGAAGCCAGGGATGTTAAGCACACAGGATGTTCCTCTATCCAGAAAGCCAGAGATGGAGGCGATTAGTCGTCCAGTGATCTGCCATCTGTGTATCTGTTGGGCCAGGCCATATCAAGTTCCTACAACCAGAACTGGAGATACCTAATAGTCTAACTGACCCCTAACAGCCAGGGGCTCCCTAACCTCCCACAAGAACCAGAGATACCTGACAGTTTAAATGACCCTTACATTCATTAACTGTATAGCCAGGGGCTGCCCCAAGCTTCTACAAGGACCAGAGATGGCTAACAGCCCAAATGACCTCTGTGCTCTCTGTACGATCAAGATAAGGCCAGACCCATGCTTAGGCCCTCAAGCTAGTACAGGTAGCCTATCTCAAGAAGTCACCTTCTAGGAAGAAATGACATGTACCCTGAGTCAAGTTCGAATTATGCTGACTTGTGCCCCAGGGATTGTATTACACCAGGAAACTTGTCCCAAGTCATACTGTGTTTAAATTTGTTGGGAATACTGCCTGAGATCAGACTCCCCGACATCCTGATCCAAGCTGATGGATGTCAATCTGAACCTTCCATTCTCACTTCTTCAAGATTCACCTTCTTTCCCCACTCCTCAGCTCCGAAGGCACCAGCGCACACGCACACACACACACACACACACACACACACACACACACACACACAGAAATTAAAAATAAGGCTGAGGAGTGGTGGCACACACCTTTAATCTCAGCACTCAGGAGGCAGAGGCAGGTGGATTTCTGTGAGTTCGAGGCTAGCCTGGATACAAATCAAGTTCCAGAACTACACAGGAAATCCTGTCTCAAGAAACGGGCTGGAGAGATGGCTAAGAGCACTGGCTGCTCTTCCAGAGGACCCAGGTTCAATTCGCAGCACCCACATGGCAGCTCACAACTGTCTGTGACTCCAGTTCCAGGGTATCTGATACCTTCACATCAATGCACATAAAATAAATTATTTTTAAAGAAAAGAAACAGAAACAAAAATTAAAATAAATCTTAAAAGGAGAGAAAGAATGAGAAAGCAAACAAGCAGATATGGAGTCTCACGATGCTGCCCAGGCTGCACTGAGGCTCCCAGGCTGTAGTCATCTCCTGCACAGGGCTTTTAGAGCACTTGTTTTAATGTGCAATGATCTTGTTCACTGATACCCATTTGCACACTACACAAAAAACACAACCAACTCTTCAATCTTTCACTTCTTTAAGAGCCCAGACCAAACACAGTGGCCTAGAACTTTCTATGCAGTTGAGAGGACCTCGAACTTATCCTCCTGCCCCCACCTCCAGAGTGCTGAGATTACGAGGGTAAGCCAACACACCCAGTTTATGAAGTGTGGGAGCTTGAACATGGGCTCTGTGCGCGATGCTAGGCAAGCGTGTATCAACTGAGCCGCCTCCCCAGCCCATGTTAAAAACCATCTAATAAACACCTAGACACACACACTGTCACAGAAGTCCATTACTTGACCACAGAAAACAGGCTCCTGTCTAAAAAAGGGACGGACTTCTCTTTAAATGACTTCAGAATTCAAGGCAGAAAACGATACATGTGGACATCCATGGTGAAGGAATGTCGTGTCTATAAACAGGTAACCCATGAACACACTGTCTTCATTTGCAGGAAGGGCCCTCCTAATGTATAGGGCTGGCAAAGGGATGGAGTCAGGCCTTCCCTTACCATTTCTGCATATTCCACCGGCTCTCCTTCACTGTACAGTTCTGGGGGCAGGTTGTAAATCCGTAGGACGTTATCAGCACTATTGGTCAAGATACAGGAACCGTCAGGGGCCCTAAAAATATAGGAAAATTAGAAAACTGGACAGACCTGTCATTTCCAAGTGTAGGGCTAGGGCTATCTAGAACATATGCCCTTGAGAAGACACCAACCAGTCCTAGGTAAACCTTGAGCTCATGCAGACAGTGGTGGCACACATCCACAACCCCGGCTACTTGAGAGGCTGAGGCAGAGGATCTCAAGTTCCACTTGGCAAGGCCCTATCTCAAAAAAAAAAAAAAAAAAGCTAGGATGTAGCTCAGTGGTGAGGTCCAGGCTAGCATGCTGGCCACCCGAGGCTATATCCACAGTACTAGAAATGGAAGGAAAAATCGAGAGAGCAAAAGGAAGGAAAACACTCACCAGTGTTCTATTACTCCTTAACCACCTCCAGGTAAGTTTGGGACTTTTTTTGTCTGGGCTTTTGGGGGCTGGGTTTTTGTTGTTGTTTTACCTTGAGATAGTGTTTCTCCGTGTAGCCCTGGCTGTCCTGGATCTTACTCTGTAGACCAGGCTGCCCACTGAACTCAAGAGACCCTCCTGCCTCTGCCTCCCAAGTGCTGGGATTAAAAGCGGTGCGCCACCACCGTCCAGCCTAGTTTTTGTTTTTACTTTAAGACAGGGTCTCGCTCTTTGGACAAGGCGAGACTCGAACTCACAGTCCTCCCTCTGTTTCCCAGATGTTGAGATTACAGGACTGTCCCACCACGACGGGCCAGCTATAGGTGAGTGTTCAGATGAAATCCTGGAGGTGGCCATCTCCCTGCCCGCCGTACTCACCACTTACAACCTTTCAGGAAGTTCTCGGAGCGAGTGCTGAACTCGGACCAGGAACCACTGAGGTATCGGGGTACCTGCGAGAAGCTGTAGTTCCAAAAGCTGGAAGGGAGATGGAGAAACAATAAACGGGTCGTCAGAGCAAAACAGGCCTGGAACGGGGCTGAGGAGAGGTGGCTGTCGTGGTGGTCACACGTCCGGGCTCCTCAGATGCCAGAGTCACTTACGTGTCTCCCTCGTCCACAGGACCGGGTTCATCAGACACACCTTCCACGGCTTCTCCTGACTCCAATTCAGGCTGATTCGTTTCTTCTACCGTAAGGCTCGCACTTTCGGAAAGTTCTTGCTCCTCGATTCGAGGGCTCAACTCACCGGGAGTATTAAACTCTTCCTCCGGGGGAGCGGAGAGAGGAACTGGGTCCCCTTGTTGCGGCTCCTGGGACGGAACCGAGCCGGCCACAGAATCTGTGGCTATCTGGGATTGGTCATCTCCACCGCATGGCGGTGGCACCAGTTCAGAGTCTGTATTTTTATCCACAGGGGAACCTTGGGGCACTGGAGCTGGGGCCTGATCAGAAGGGAGGCTGTCCGGAGCTAAGAGTCGCTCCTCCGACGTCTTCATTCTGTAGAGCAAGCAGGACGGACAGGGGCCGGGCAAGCCTCGTTGCACCGGCTACCAGCTGCTGAGGCCAGGCTGCATTAAAACTCCCAGGGATCCGGGCGCAGACCCGCACAGACCCACCGCGCCTGCCTTCCTCTTCCGGGAAGAGTAAGCCGAGCCCCGCAACCGTGGGCAATCACCGGGAAACCAATGCTGAAAGCAAAGCCCCCGGGGTCGCTACGCGCCGCTGGTGCTCCTTGCTCTCGCGGGAGTCGGGCCACCTTCCCATTGGCTCTTTGCATCCCGGTTAAGTTCTGAGCGGTGTGGCGGGAAGGAACGAGTTGGCCCAGCCCTCAAGTACTAGAGAATTCCTAGAGGCTTCTGGGAGTTGTAGTCTTCACTTTCGGCCGTGGCGAAAAGTACACGCGCGCCCCCTACCGTCCGCTGGGGTCATTCTTAAGGTACCTACCCTCCCGGACCTGCAGAGGGAGCTTAATGTCTACAGTTTTTGGCCCCCTTGACTCTTGTTTTGAGTCAGGCAACCTCAAAATAAGGTTTCCTTTCTCCCTCTTCTCCCCATCTCCCTCCCTTCATTCTCCCTTTCTCTCCATCCCCTCTACCTCCCTTCACCTTCCCTCCCTTCTTAGTTTGCAAGTTCTCTATCCCCCTAAAATTTTCGTGGCTGTGCAATTGAAGGCTGTGAAAACAATCTTTACTGATACTGATAAGGACTGTACAGGAAATTAAACAAGATGGTGTGATATGAAGTTCTTGGAGAACACATTCGATTGAGATATTAAGAAAAGCCTTTCTAAAAGTGACATTTTAGCTGAAAGAAAACAACAACAACAACTTAGCTGCCGGCGTTGGCTCATCCCTGTACTTGGAAGGCTAAAGCAGTTGGATTGCCGCGAGTTCGTGGCCAGCTCTGGCTACAAAGAACCTATTTCAAAAAGCCAAAACGAAGACGATTACGATCTACCCAGCTAGATAGGAAAGAGCAGTGTTCCGCGCTCTTCCGAAACGGTTTCCACCGATTTTGTCCTCGCAACTCTGTCTTAGCGTACTTTTCACAACGCGTTCCTATGGACAGCAACAACGCAGGGAGAATCCTGACTCCGCCGCTGCCCCCCTTCCGTTTCTTACCCTCCACCCACAGAATGACTTGCCCTTACTTGTCATGGCGACTATCCAGCTTTTTGCCAGCAGTCTCGCGGGGTTTGCTGGGATAGGGACTTTCCCCTCCCATGTGCTCATACTAAAAGTTTTGTGCTTGAGTCCAGTGCCACCGGCCTGGCTGCAGCTGGCTGCAGGTAGCACCGGGGTCTGTGAGCACCCGGCATCCGGGTCCGGAACCTCCTTTCCAGCAGCGTGACACGCTCCCCTGGAGACCCGGTAAGTTACCGACTGAGCCTGATGAGTGCTCTCTGAGTCACCGGCTCTCGGTTCGCATCATCTGAGGCTAGAGAGAATCGTGGGGTTTGGGGGTGGGGAAGTGGGGGGGACTCCGCCGGCTTGGGCGAGGTGGGGGCAATGAGAGTTTGGCTGGCGGGATGAACAGGAATGCAATGTTGGAGATGATGTAGATGATGGGGCTCCTAGGACCAACCAGCCGAACACCTGAAAAGTAGATAGGGGGCTTGGGGGCAGCTGAGACGAACTAAGGGCTTTTCTCTCTGCCACCCCAGATGCACACCTATCTAGTCGCTGCTGGGCGGTGGAAGCCCCGGAAATAACATGCACAAAGCACCGTGATTCGAGGTCCACAGCTTAAGACTTTACAGCCCACAGCATCCTACTGGAACCTCGGGCTCCATTCCTTAATTAAATCTGGGTGACTCGGGAAGCCCTAGCTGCTACGGTCCCGCAACTTCCGGACCTTTGTCCCTAGAGTGATTTTTTTTTTTTTTCCAGCCGCACCCCAACCCTGCTAGTCGAAGAAAATCCAAAAGAAAAAACTGTTAGTCTTGACAATAAGAAGTGTTTGTCCTCGGGACCGACCGAGATCTCTTGGTCTGAAAGGCCCGCCGACCCTGTTATTGTTTGGCTCCACATCTGCATTTCTGCCGCTTGCGGGAGCATTTCCGGTTTCTTTTCTTAACCTTTTTTTTTTTTTTTCCGGAGCAGCTCACTGCTCACTCGACGAGAGGGGAGCAAAAAGGGGGGGACATGTATTCTAGACTGGTGCGGTTGCTTGAGGAAAACTGCTATCCTCGATCATCGCGTTTTCCTGGACTACTTGCTTGCTTTTGCAAAGGAGGAGGTGTTTATTTAAAAGAGTGCGAGGATAGGTCGTTTTTTGGTGCCGGAAAAACAAATTACTTAGTATCCGGTTTTGGGGTGAGCCATTCCCTTGCTGAACGCATTCCACACGTCCTGAAAGCGGAAGGGGCGTGCCTAGGCCACGGGCGCCCTGAGATCCTAAGTGCAGTCGCCCTGTGCAGGACTCTTCCAGGATAGACTATCCCCTGGCCCTGCATCGTCCATCTATAGAGCAGGTCATTTTATTAGAATTTCTTGCCGCGCACTAGACATTGTGCGCCTTTTTTCTTATTCTTAAGTAGTATCTCCACACAGCACTTGTGAAGGGGAATAAATTTCTTTTAGTCCCTCTGAAGGGACAAAATAAGTGAACGATGGATAGACCGGAAAAAAAAAATGTTTTTTCGTGGCTGCAGGCATAAAACTCAGTGGCAGACTAGAAATTCAAATTTATAGAGAAGTATACAAATGACTACCCTTGAAGTTTTAGCCGGGAAGGGAACCGAGTTAGTGAAGGTTAGACCAGACCATCCCGGGGGGTGGGGGGGGGTCGCTATTTTGTTATGCAGATAGCCTCCCAGCTCTTGTGATCCCTTGACTGGACTCTGAATGTGAAAAGACTCCAATCCAAAGCTAAAAAGGGAGTGCCCCTGAGCCCCTCCCCGGTTTACAAATGTAGAAATATGTAAATTTTGTTTACTTTTTTTTGCAACAACAACTTCGAGAGCTAGCCTTTATTTACAAAGGTCTTCAGTTTTAGTGCAGGGGAGTTGAGATCCAGGATGGGTAGTATACGCCTGTAATCTATGCTTAAATCATCTGTAGCTTACTTAAGACCATGTAATGTAAATGCTATTCAAATAATGTTATAGTGTTGGAGCCAGGCTAGACAGGGTGCTGCTAACCTTTAATCCCAGCGCTAGGGAGGCAGAGGCAGGTATCTTGTGAGTTTGGGGCCAGCCTGGTCTCAATAGAGAGAGTTCCAGACAGTCCGGCTATGCAGTGAGACACTATCTCAAAAAGCTGAATGTGTTAATGTTCAGCGCAGACGTGGGCCTGCATTACACAGTGGTGCTTTAGCAGCCTTAGAAAGCCAGAAGTAGGAGGGTCTCAAGTTCCAAACCAGCGTCTGATACATACAGGGAGTTCAAGATCAGCCTGAGCAATACAGTGAGACCCTGTCTTTAAACACACACACACACACACACACACACACACACACACACACACAGAAGTAGACACAGAAGGAACTGAAGTTCAAGGTCATCCATGGCTCTGTAGTTCTAGACCAACTTGGGATGAATTAGACAGTGTCTCAAAAAGAAGTTCAGGGGCCAGAGAGATGGCTCAGCAGTTAAGAGCACTGGCTGCTCTTCCAGAGGACCCGGGTTCAATTCCCAGCACCCACGTGGCAGCTCACAGTTCCAGGGGGCCCAACACCCTCACACAGACATGCATGCAGGCAAAACACCAGTGCACCTAAAATGAATGAGTTAATTTTTTTTAAAAAAAAGAAGTACAAAAATTAACATGTGTTAGCAAATCAAGCCTAGGAGGCGTTTGTTTCTACTGGAAGGAAGGGTCAGTGTGCGAGTCTGCAGTGCCAGGACTCCGAGGATGCTGAGACAAGAGAATTTGCCTTGAGTTGGAAACCATCCTGGGCTGCATGGCAAAACCTTGTCTCAGAAAAACCAAACAGTTGGGAGATATACGTGGTAGAGTATTTCACCTAGCATGCCTGAAGCCTGGGTTTAAACCCCAGAACCACGAAAACAAAGGATGAGTCAATCCATCTTGACCAAATGTGATTTGACCATGGATTGCTGTGTATCAAACAAATCTCTGTAATTCACACGAAAGTCCTGTGAATGCTTCAACAAGAGAGAAATGGCGGTTGACTGGACCTCGGCCTTTTCCATCCCTTTATTTCCGTTACATTTGTGATGTGGAACAATCTGAGTGCCTAGAATCCAGCGCTACCGCAGTTGTTAAGGCAGTCCAGGAACGAACAAGGCCGGCCTGCACTGTGAGGCTGTCTCAAGAAAGGGACAGGGGCACGGGCACGGAATAAATTCCAAAAGTGATGTATCCAAGGTGCTCAAGTGTTGACTCATTAGAGAAACTCACCTTGGAAGGGACAAAAGTAACTTTGACTCCTTAGTGTTAACTTGGTGGGATTCAAGACCTACACATAAAACTGGTAAACTTTTAGGGGAAAGTAACATCTTGTTGGGTTTGGTTTGGTTTGTTGCTTATTTTTCTGTCTTTAGCTGATGGAATGGGCCAAGTGTCTTTGTCTTGGTGTAGGAGAGGGTTGGTTACGAGGCTATTTGAAAATTTACCAAGCAAACATTGAATATTTTCTCTTGTTTCCACATTTTAGTTACATAAACAGTGTATGCGCCTGCTCTCTCTTGCTCTCTCTCTCTCTCTCTCTCTCTCTCTCCCTCTCTCCCTCTCTCCCTCTCTCTCTCTCTCCCTCTCTCCCTCTCCCTCTCCCTCTCCCTCTCCCTCTCCCTCTACCCTCTTGTTTAATAAAACTAAAGCCTTCTCTGGTGGTCAGCCAGGGTCCCATGAACTCTCTTCCTGAGACTTTCACAGGTTTTCACAGGTTTGTGAATTTTTGCTCGCCCTGACTTCCACACATTTTCATACATGTTTATAAAAATAAGTAGTCTTGTTGGACAGTGGTGGCGCACACCTTTAATCCCAGCACTTGGAAGGCAGAGCCAGGTGGATCTCTGTGAGTTCGAGGCCAGCCTGGTCTACAGAGCGAGTTCTAAGACAGCCAGGGCTGTACAGAGAAACTCTTGTCTTGAAAAACCAAAAAGAAGGAAAGAAAAGAGTTCTAAACTAGATGCAGTGGCTCACACCTGTAGTCTCAACACTTAGGAAACTGCGACAGGAGAATTGCCGTGTAGCCAGTCTACAGAGACTCAAAATAGAAAATAAAAGTACATAAAAAATAATGGTCTGCTTTTATTTATTTAGCTGGGATGTGTGTGTGTGTGTGTGTACACATGAGTTTTGGGGTAAGCAGGCTTGGTAGCCAGTACCTTTTCCAGTCACGAACCCATATATTTTCTGATTTTCATTAACTATTTTGAGTTTTCCTGCAGATTATATTTTTCACCCAATAGGTTTCCGAAGCATTTTTCAGGTGTGATTTCTCTAGCTCCGCATCCAGAGGAGCGCTGAGAGGAGCGCTTTTTGGTGCCAGCCTCCTGCTGGTCATGTCAGCTTTTCTAGGAAGTGTACCTGAGAAGTGGTTTTGCTGAGTAGGGAGAAGCCTGCTTTCAGCCGCCCCAGACACTGCCTTGTTACTTTTTAGAACCAGCAGTGTGTCCCTGACTTTTTTTTTTCCAGCGCTGGGAGTTGAACCCAGGGCCTTGGACATCATAGGCAAGAACTCTGCCACCAAGCTACACAGCCAGCTCCAGAAGATTTTTATACTAAACTCTGAAACATTAGGAGAATAATTTTGTTCGGAGTAGGGTGTGGCTTCCGGGTTCCCTTCCTTTGGTGGCAGTGGTGGTGGCGGCGGCCATGCCAATGGCGTTTGTTTGCTTTGGTTTGGCGGGTTGGAAGGTTGCCATAGACAAGCCTTGAACGCTTCCAGCCATCCTGCCTCAGCTTGAAGATCCTGGATACATGATTTCATTCCCTTAGCTCTCCTCCGTCTGTTAATAGCTCCTGCTTAGCTTTCTCGGGATCAAATGAGCGAGTCCCTGAAAGTAGCGGGCCTCTTCCGGCTTTATTACCTTCCCACCTGGCACTTTTCTTAAACATCCAGCCTTCATGACCATTGGCTTGATAAAATCCTAATATCGCAGCCTCCTGATAAGTTCCGAATCAAAGGGGTCTATATTGGCAACTGCTCTTTGTAAGGAAACCCTGAAAACATAATTACTCCTAACGACCTGGTGATAGAGCAAGGAGACCTCCTGTGTCTTATGAGGCACCCTCGAAGGAAGACGGAGACATTGGACAGCCGTCCCAGCACACACAGCACAGTTCCCTGACGAGGTGAACTGGATTAATGGGGAGCAGTTGGTACCACAGGGGCCCCACTAGCGCATAGAGCAAACGAGGCCATCACATTAACATTGCTGAGCCCTTAATACGCCAGGCACTTGTCTCCGTTTACGTGTGTGTGTGTGTGTGTGTGTGTGTGTGTGTGAAGGGTGAGGGGCGCTGAACCTGGGGCTTCACAAGCTAAGGAACTAGTCCACCACCGAGCTCCCCCAAGGTCAGATCTCAAGGAAATGAAAAGGCCAAAAGGTAGCCCTTTCAGATAGGCAGGATTTTACGGTAAATGTAAGAGTGAAATGTCTGACTGGGGACCTTTGGCTTCTGAACGTCCTCTCATAAATGTCTGTGGTTTTAATTATTAATCTGAAGAGGCTCTGGGCCTCCCCCACCCCTTTCCAGAGCCTCCTCAGTACCCAGAGTGAAGGGCTACAGTGTCCTTCCGTTTGTTTTCATCAGCTAAGACCTGCCTTGACAAGAGCCTGTGGTGGACAGGATCGTTGGGAGGCCATCTTTAACAAACGCTCGTTCCTTTGCCTTCTGTGTGTCCTCTGCAGGTCAGGTGGCAGGTGTGACTGTCAGACAGATAGGGTAGCCCATGTGAAGAGATTTCTCCAACTCCTAAGTCAATGAACCGGGCTCAAGCTACAGAAAAGTGGAAGTAGACGTTAAGATTATAATCAGCATTAGCAGCAATCGCCCTGGAATGTTTGTCGGTATTGTTAGAGAGAAAGGAAATGTGTGATGTCCCGGGGCGCTGGCCACAGGGCCCTGGTAGTTAATCCTGACACCTGAATTTAGTCCCCAGAACCCACCTTGTAGAAGGGGGGGGGGACCAAATCCTGCAGTCCGATCTCCACACTCGACTTGGCACACACACAAGTACACTTACAACAAATAAGTAAATGTTTAAATAAGGAAGTAATTCTTGTTTTAAGGATAGCCTAGTGCGGCCGCTTGAAAGCCAGCCTGGGAGAAAGTGAGATCATAGCCACATGGCTAATAATAATAACGAGCAAGAGAAAGTACCATACAGCTTAAGTGCTGTGAAGAATATAATGGTGTGGCCTGATGGAGCTTGGCTGGCTGCGATTGAGCATTCCTGAGGAGCTATGGCATACAAGATAAGGAAGAGCCTACCTCATAGCCACAGGGAGAAGAGCAACAGGAACCTTGCTCTTGTAGAAGGAATCACCACCCACTGAGCCGGGGAAGCTGGCTAGGGCCCAAAGAGAGGGACATTGGAATGTAGGGACATTGCTGATTCTTCAGGGATTTGTAAGGGGTTGGGGAGCCGTCCCAAGGGGACAGGAAGGACGACACTCACTGGTGGTCATTCTTGGAGATTTGCCCTAAAGAGGGTGTGAGCAGTGGGATCGTGTGTGTGTGTGTGTGTGTGTGTGTGTGTGTGTGTGTGTGTGTGTGAGAGAGAGAGAGAGAGAGAGAGATGAGTGATAACGGGGGTCGGGGGGGGGGGTGTGCTTCCCCAAAGGGAAGGAGGAGGAGAGTTGTAGGCTGTGGGTGGAGGAGAGCTCCTGAGGTGGGAAGTGCCTAATGCGAATCTGGTCAGAGGCCAGGCCAAGGCTAGGGCAACCTGGGAAGAGACAGAAGAGCTGCCCACTCCCTGCTGCTCGGGAAGTGGTGTCCCCTCACAGACTGTCTCAGACCCGGCCCTTCCCTTTCTTCTCACAGAAGCCTGGCTGACTTGTTGGATACTGCCATGGAGGAGCCACAGTCAGACCTCAGCGTTGAGCCCCCTCTCAGTCAGGAGACATTTTCAGACTTATGGAAACTGTGAGTAGATCTCATGGGGCCCCTAAGGTACACCATCCCTCCCCCACCCCAAGCACCCTGTCTGCCAGCAGAGGCCTATGATAAACAAAAACAGTGCTGAAACATGATATGGGCTTGGGTGCCTGTAATCCCTGCGTTTGGGAGGTGGAGGCAGGGGGATCCAAAGTTTGAGGTCATCCTCAACTACACAGCAAGTTCAAGGCCAGCCTGGGATAAGTGAGATTCTGTCTACAAAAAAAAGGCGGTCAGAAGTGCTAACTCTCTGCTCTTGTCTTACAGACTTCCTCAAAACAACGTTCTGGTAAGGATCAGGGCAGAACGGGACTGGAGGGCTGGGTGGGCTGGGCGGGTGGTGGACTGAGAGCACAGAACTGAAGTTCTCCTTTGGCCCATCCACAGTCCACCTCGCTGTCCTCTAATTCCATGGAGGATCTGTTCCTGTCCCAGGATGTTGCAAACTGGTTAGAAGGCCCAGATGAGACCCTCCAAGTGTCAGCAGCGACCTCTGCCGCCGAGGACCCTGTACCAGAGGCTCCCCTGCCGGTGGCCCCGGCACCAGCCACTCCTTGGCCCCTTTCGTCTTCTGTCCCATCCCAGAAAACCTACCAGGGCAAATATGGTTTCCGTCTGGGCTTCCTGCACTCAGGGACGGCCAAATCTGTCACGTGCACGGTCAGTGGCCCTCGGGCGGTGACTTTCATGTGACCTTTCCATGCCTGTTTTTTTCTGTCTAGGTTTTGGGGGTGGACTTTGATGTATGTCTCGGGGTTTAATTTCCCCCTGGACCTTGGCCTTTTATCCTTCTTCTCCGGTTCTCTGCATCTCTCCAGGGGGCCATGGAACTTTCTTTCCTTGAATTCCTTTCTTGGCTTTTGAAAATGCTCTTCTGAAGCCAGCACGGTGGCATACAGTGGAGCCCCAGCAGTTTGGGAGGTTGAGGCAGGATTGCTGAAGGCCAGCCTGAGCAGTATAGCAAGACTCCTTCTTACAAAAACAGGTCCCAGCGGGGTGACACACACCTATAACCTCAGCACTGGGGAGACTAAGAGAGGGGGAACAAAAGTTCAGGGCCATCCTTGGCTACATAGTAAGGTTCCCTTCTCAGGAAAAAAGAGAGAGAGGCCAGCGCAGACATTTAATCCCAGCACTCAGGAGGCAGAGTCAGGCGGATCTCTGTGAGTTCGAGGCCAGCCTGGGCTACAGAGTGAGTCCCAGGACAGCCAGGGCTACACAGAGAAACCCTGTCTCGAAAACCCCAAGACAGAGAGAGAAGGAAATGAGAGCTGCTGGTGTGTACCAATCCCGTCGTTGCCGGCTGCCCTCCACCGCGATACCCCGCATCCGGTAGCTGCTGGGCAGTGTTGTTCCTCAGATCCCCGTTCCAACCTTGTCCCTAAGCTGGCTTGTCCCCTGACCTTCGATTCTTTCTCCTCTCTTACAGTACTCCCCTCCCCTCAATAAGCTGTTCTGCCAGCTGGCAAAGACGTGCCCTGTGCAGCTGTGGGTCAGCTCCACCCCGCCGCCTGGGACCCGTGTCCGTGCCATGGCCATCTACAAGAAGTCACAGCACATGACAGAAGTTGTGAGACGCTGCCCCCACCACGAGCGCTGCTCCGATGGCGACGGTGAGCTCCCCGGGCTGGTGGCGGGGTTCGAACTGGTTGCCTGGGGTCTCCCAGCCTCTGACGTTCTTGATTGCTCTTAGGCTTGGCTCCTCCTCAGCATCTTATCCGGGTGGAAGGAAACTTGCGTGCCGAGTATCTGGATGACAGGCAGACTTTTCGGCACAGTGTGGTGGTGCCGTACGAGCCGCCTGAGGTTTGTTCTTTTGGTTTGGTTTGAAGATGGGGTTTGATTTGCTCTAGCCCAGACTGATTGATGTTGACCTTCTGGGAACCCTCCCGCCGCAGACTCCCGAGTGGTAGGCTTGTAGGTGTGAACTGCCACGCCCAGCCTGAGGTTTACTCTAACAAGAGGGTCTCTGGGAGAAGAGAGCTGGAAGGGGTTGTGGGTAGCCACTCAGGTGGGAGACAGAGAGGCTGAGTCCTGCCCCCTCACCATCACCGTGCTTGGGATACACCCCAGCCTCACACACGCTAAACAAGTGTTGTATCCACCTCCAGCCCGCTGGCTTCTCATCTCGCACCCTCTTCCCCAGGAGCTGTGCAGAGTGGGTAGGATGGCCCCGCTCAGCAACTGAAACTGAGGCTTTCTAGAGGCTGTAGGCCTGGTTGCTGCAGGTTCCCTGTGGTGGGATGGGGAGTGACCTGGCCTGGGTCCTGTGTGTGTGCTATGCTGTGTCCTCCCCCAGGTTGGCTCTGACTGTACCACTATCCACTACAACTACATGTGTAATAGCTCCTGCATGGGCGGCATGAACCGCCGGCCCATCCTCACCATCATCACACTGGAAGACCCCAGGTAGGCAGCCGCACGCTACGCCGAGCTCCTCCCCAGCCTGTCCCTGTGCCGTGGCTCCCACCGGCTACCACATGCCTAGCTAGCCCTCTTTAGCTCTTGCCCTGTTTGTATAATGAAGTCTCCTCCTCCGTTCCCTCTCTGGCTCGGGGACTTCACCTATCTGTGGCTTCTGGGTGTCCCTTGGGCTGGGGGGCCGGTTGTTTACTGATACTCAGAATAGGACCAGCTTTCTTACAGTCTTGAGTTTCCCCTCTTCTCACCCCGGGCAGTGGGAACCTGCTGGGACGGAACAGCTTTGAGGTTCGTATTTGTGCCTGTCCTGGGAGAGACCGTCGCACGGAGGAAGAAAATTTCCGGAAAAAGGGAGAACCTTGCCCAGAACTGCCCCCAGGGAGTGCTAAACGAGGTAGGCGGGCAGGGCCGAGAAGGTGGAGGACGGGGTTCAGCGTCACCCCAAACTCATCCTCTTGTCTCCGCTTTCCTTTTTCACAGCGCTGCCCACCAGCACCAGCTCCTCTCCCCAGCCAAAGAAAAAGACACTCGACGGAGAATATTTCACCCTTAAGGTACCAAGACTGGGGGGGTCGCATGCCAAGATGTGTCTGTTACTGCCTTTGTCGATGCCTCTCGCAGGTATCAAGCTAGAATTACTGCCAGGTTCAAGTTCTGAGTCTAGTACACGAAATACTATTTCTCTTTCAGCTGCTTTGTCTCTAGCTACGGCGGCATTAGCCTCAGAGCGCATGCTCAGTGGGCAGTGATGCCTCCGAGACTGCGGCTCTCCTTTGTACCTAACTTGAGAACACCGACTTAGACCATAATACAGGTGCTCCTCTGCTTAAGATAGGAACGTGTCCTGGCAAACTCATCGTCAGAGGAAAATGCCATCTGTAAAAAATGCATTTAGAGCCAGGCATGGTTGACACGTACCTGTAATCTCAGAACTGGGGACAGTGGCTGCAAATCTGAAGCTTGCAAAAAAAAAAAAGATAATCAAAAAAGGACATTTGGGTTTAAGGACACAGCTCAGTTTCAGGATACTTACCTAGCATGCACCAGGCCCTAGATTCCTGGTGGCACACGGTGCATTTGATCCACCTAACCTCCAGGACTCCACAGACCAGCAGCACAGCGCATTTCCCAGATTGAATTTCCCCCTGTGATCGTGCTGTTGAGAGCTGGGGCTGTCTGTCTGTCTGTCTGTCTGTCTGCCGCCAGCATCAACAGGGCATCCCGCTATGTTATCGTTCACTGGAAAGGGCCCAAATTTGATGCACACTTTCTCCTGAATGCCCGTTGCTTTCACACCATCATAAAGTACCCCCCAAAACTGTAAGTCATACCATCTTAAGTTGGGGACCAACTTTCAGAAAGGAAGTTGTCAGAGGCATGGAAGCGGTTCCGTGGCTTTGCCCGACACCCATCCCCTCCTCCCTTGTCGCAGATCCATGGTCGGGAACGCTTCGAGATGTTCCGGAAGCTGAATGAGGCCTTGGAGTTCAAGGATGCTCACACTGCAAAGGGGTCGGGAGACAGCAGGGCCCACTCCAGGTGAGAGAGGCGAGGCGGCTCCCAGCTGCGGTGACCCCACCCGACCTTACACTTTCTGGTAAAAGACAGCAGACTCATTCTGCTGGGTGGGGTGGTTCTTTGGGGGTCTGGGGTTATTCTACCCTGCCAAGTGCTAATGGGCCCTGGAAGGCCTGCTTACCACCCCCCCATCTCAGGCTCAGTTTCCTCATAACGTGGAATGAGGGAGAAGGGATGGTGTCACGTGAGATCCTGTAACCTCAGCAGTAAGGGAGGCAGAGGTCAGGCCATTATTGGAAGTTTGCAGTCTTCATAAATGTGTGTGTGTATCAAGTTCCAGGCCAGCTAGGGCTACATAGCAAGACCCGGGGGGAGGGGGGGGTTTGCTGGTGCTGGTGTGAAAGGAGAGATAAACTGATTCCCACAAGTGCTTCAACCTTTTCTGCGAGACCATTTTAAATTCTTAAATCCCCACCTTTTTCCACCGAGCGGCACTTTTAATCCCAGCACTCGGGAGGCAGAACCAGGCGGATCTCTGTGAGTTCAAGGCCAGCCTGGGCTATAGAGCGAGATCTAGAACAAGCACCAAAACAACACAGAGAAACCCTGTCTTGAAAAACCAAAAAAAAAAAGGGGGGGGGGGGCTGGAGAGATGGCTCAGAGGTTAAGAGCACTGGCTGCTCTTCCAGAGGTCCTGAGTTCAATTCCCAGCAACCATATGGTGGCTCACAACCATCTGTAATGAGATCTGGTGCCCTCTTCTGGCCTGCAGGTGTATATGCTCTATACAAAATAAGTAAATAAATCCTTTAAAAAAAAAAAAAAAAAAACCCAAAAAAAAAAAAAGGTCCAGTTTTTCCAGCCTCCAACCTAGAGCCTTCCAGACTTGATCAAGGAGAAAAGCCCAAACTGCTACCTCCTATCACACCATCTCTCCTGTCTTCCTCCAGCTACCTGAAGTCCAAGAAGGAACAGTCTACCTCCCGTCATAAAAAACTAATGATCAAGAGAGAGGGGCCTGATTCAGACTGACATCCTCTGCCCCAGTCAGCAACCTCCAGTCCCCTGTCCTTTCCGCCGTTGTGACTTGGGTGGTGGGATGCACCAACGCAGCTTTTAGGATTCTGACCCTGAGGAGAGTCCTGAAGAGAGGAAGAAAATTCCTGTAGGTGGGGTGGAAGTTTCCAATTGGCTCTATGCAGTGGTGAGGCTTTTATACCTTGCGGCTAGGACGCGGCCCCCTCTGTGAGCGCTGGTTCCTGGCCCCTGTTGGGGGATGGGTTGGTAGTTGCCAGGTCTCTGCTGGCCCAGCGAAATCCTATCCAGCCACTTGTTGGACCCTGGCACCTAAAATGAAATTTCACCCCACCCTACGCCCTGTAAGATTCTATCTTGGGCTCTCAGGGTCCCATGTCCACCAAGACCCATTTTCATTCCCCGCTCTGCTCAGGATCAGTGTCTTCGAGCTCTGCCTACCCTTTCTGCCTTCACCACCCCCTCCCTTTTTATACCCTCTTTTATATATCAATCTCTCATTTTACAATAAAATTTTGTTATCACTGGTATGGTTTTTGAGGGGTTGATAGCAGCCTAGGCTGCCTGGACCCCCAGGTTACGGGGATGAATTTGAGGGGCAGCCTCCTGAGTCCAGACAGTGTTGGAGTCAGGGGTGGAGTTCTGGGGTTCCAGAAGAGGAACAAAGCTAGGGACTGGGTCAGTCTGTGGGCTGCATGACAACAAGGGAGAGCGGTCGCTCCATTCATAACCGGGGAACCGACTGTCCCTCCTCCCCCCTGCCAGGGCTGGCACACAGTCCTCACCCACCCCTACTTCTAGGCTCAGGCGGCTGCTGCTGTCCTCTGGGCAGCCTCTCACCGAGGATTACGGGATTTAAATGTCTGATTTAGCAAGCCTGAGCCTCTGGAGCGGCCATCTGCTCCACAGGAAAGGATTCGGGGTGCCTGGGTCCACAGGGAACGGGGTGGCTGCTGCTGGGTGGAGAGGCCAGTGGGAGGCCTGCCAGCTGGGGTCCCAGGAAACCGGGGGCAGTTAAGGTGAGGTGTGGGGCCTTCCCAGCATCCCCACATCCTGGGCCCCGGGCCAGGCAATTGAATGAATTGAAGCCTTGCACTTTGCCAGGAAATCCTTTGAAAGGGCTTCTTGGGATAGGGAGGAGAGTCAGAGCTGGGCAGCCCGACACCCTCCCACCCACCCTTCTCAGTGCTGCTGGCTCCCAGGGAGGGGGGCTAGGCCAAGCTCCCCCCATCGCCTGCTGTGGCCTGAGCCAGTGCCAACGGGGAGAGCCAGTCGGTGAGCACGTGGCTTGGCCTTGTCTCTTGGTAATGGAGAAAGGGGTACTGGTACTGAGGTCCAGAGGGACTTTAGGGCCACCGTCCTCTGCCTGTCAACCAGGCTTGAAGTGCCAGTGGTGTCCTTTGCCTGCCTAAGGGTCCTGTACAGCTTGAAGGGACCAGCCTCCTACCTCAAGTGGCTACCAGATGTTCTCACAGCAAACTAGGACCCACTTTTCACTTTTAGTTCTATGTGTGTGTGATACCAATCAAACCCAAAACTTTTTTGATGTGGGGGTTGGTTTATTACTTTTTTTTGGGGGGGGGGGTTAATTTGCTTTTAGTTTTTTCTTGAGACATGGTTTCTCTGTGCATCCTTGGCTGCCTTGGAACTTGCTCTGTAAACCAGGCTGGCCTTGAACTCAAAGATCCACCTGCCTCTGCCTCCCAAGTGCTGGGATTAAAGGCCTGTGCCGCCACCACCCGGCTCCCAAAACTGTCTTACATGCTAGTTACTGTCTTTATCCACAGACCTTTCATGTGGCCATTGGCTCCAGCTACCAAGCAAGCTGGAGTTCTTTTCTCTTTTTCTTTTTTTAAAAAGATTTATTTATTATGTATACAATGTTCTGCTTCTGCTTGCACATATCCCTTCAGACCAGAAGAGGGCACCAGATCTCATTACAGATGGTTGTGAGCCACCATGTGGTTGCTGGGAATTGAACTCGGGACCTCTGGAAGAGCAGCCAGTGCTCTTAACCTCTGAGCCATCTCTCCAGCCCCTGGAGTTCTTTCTTTTAACTCAGTCCTTCTCCCTCTTATACACAGGACACAGAAAAGGGCTTCCCACCCACTCCCCCTTATCCCCTCTTTTTGTTCCATAGCTTTACTGAGATATGAATAAATCCAAAGAACTGTGTTCAAGGGTCACAAACATGAGCCCCTTATCTTAAAAAAAAAAAAAAAAAAAGTAGATGATAGCCAAATTAGGCGTTTTCTTTACAGTTACCGTTTGTGTGGGGGGCAGGTAACAGTTACGATAGACTCTTCTGGCAGAATTCTACTAAACAGAAAAAATGCAGCACTACCACCCCATTCCTTTGTTTGGTTTGGTTTTGGTTTTTTTGGTTTGGTTTTGGTTTTGGTTTTGGTTTGTTTGTTTGTTTGTTTTGGTTTTTCGAGACAGGGTTTCTCTGTGTAGTTTTGGTGCCTGTCCTGGATCTCACTCCGTAGACCAGGCTGGCCTCGGACTCAAAGATCCACCAGGCTCTGCCTCCCGAGTGCTGGGACTAAAGGTGTGTGCCATTACCACTCAGCTCCCATTCCTTCATTTTTTATTTTCAGACAATATCTTGCTAACTAAGTAGCCCAGGCTGGCCTCAACACTGATCTCTTTACTTCCAAGTGCAAGGATTAGAGCCATGGATCATCACACTCAGCCAGACCAGAACCTAACACTCCCTCACGCTCACATTTCCCTATATTTTGTCTTTAATTCTGTCCTGCTCCCCCAGGTCTTCAGAAAGATCCATATTGGTCCTCTAATCCCCTTTTTGAGGAGCTGGTATCAGTTGATGGAGAATACTGAGGTTTCCGGTTTCTGGCCAGCTCTTCTGTGAGCTGTGTAACCTGGCGTGAATTACTAACCTCTCTGGCTCCACTCACTGGCTATTTTCTTTGATTGCATCCATCATCTATTAGTTGATATTCACAGGGACCCTGTGGCATTTGACCCCTGCCAGGAGGTAAATACCTCAGAACTTATTCCACTGAGGTCTAAAATCCAATCTCCTTGTAACTCTAACCTACTTTACAACATTTTAGGTCAATATATTTTTTTGTTTTTTGAAGAAATGGTGAGGTACTGGACCTGGGATTTAGACATGCTAAGCATGAATTATACCATGAGCCAAACCCCCAACCCCTATCCTGGCTTGATTTTGTTTGGTTTCAGGGGTTTTGTTATTGTTGTTGCTGTTTTGTTTTGTTTTGTTAGTTTTTGAGGTGGTAGGGTCTCATGTAACACAGCTCGCTTCCAGGCTGCTGTGTAATATAGAATGCACTGGACTCTTGCCTCTACCTCCAGAATGCTGTGATTATAAACATGTCACCCCTCCCATTGTGTGTGTGTGTGTGTGTGTGTGTGTGTGTGTGTTTAGAAATTTAGGAAACATATTGGATCTCTGGATTTGAGACCAGCCTGGTGTACACTGAAAGTTCCAAGATAGCCAGGACTACACAGAGAAACGTCTTGAATAAACAAACAAACAAACAAAAAAACATAGGGCCAGGCGGCGGCGGCGCACGCCTTTAGTCCCAGCACTCGGGAGGCAAAGCCAGGCAGATCTCTGAGTTCGAGGCCAGCCTGGTTTATCTACCTAGTGAATTCCAGGACAACCTGGTCCACATAGTGAGTTCCAGGTATTCTGGGAAATACATAGCCCTGAGTGCTTTCATTATTTAAGAGAGAAAAATGAAGGAACTTGGGGGTTGGAGGAGAGGCTCCATGTCTGGAAACACATCCTGCTCTTCCGGAGGACCAGGGTTCTCTTCCCAGCACCCGTCAGGGGGTTCACAAATCTCTAGGAGATTCAACTTCTTCTCCAAAGGTACCTGCACACACATGGTACACATACACACACTCACACACACACACATGCACAAATAAAACAAGTGACTAAGTCTTAAAGAAAAGAAAGGGACCTAGTACTCATCCTAAAATTGAAGCTATAAATTACTGACATCTGATTGAAAGGATAAATCCGAAGCAGGAACTTTAAAATGTATGTTTACAATGAAAAGTTAAAAGGCTGCAGCCATAGCTTGGCAGAGACTCAAGATGTGCAAAGCCCTGGGTCCATCCCCAGTGCTGTCACCAAAAGAGAAAGGGAGGCGGGGGAAGGGGAAAGGGGAGGGACGAGGAAAGGGAAGGAAAAGGAAGACCTGGGGAAGGATCATTTGGGCTCAGAGATTGGAGGTCAGTTTAGGCAAGACAGTAAGACACTACCTTGAAAGAAGGAAGAGGAGAGGGAGGACACCGAGGGGCTGGAGGTGTAACTCCATGTTAGAGCACGTGCCCATCCTGAAGACCTTAGCTTTGATTCCCCACATCAAAAAGTCAAGTATCGCCGGGCGGTGGTGGCGCACGCCTTTAATCCCAGCACTCGGGAGGCAGAGGCAGGCGGATCTCTGTGAGTTCGAGGCCAGCCTGGTCTACCAAGTGAGTTCCAGGAGAGGCGCAAAGCTACACAAGAGAAACCCTGTCTCGAAAAACCAAAAAAAAAAAAAAAAAAAAAGTCAAGTATCTGAGTGTGGTGGCAGAGGGAAGCAGAGGCGGGAAGGTCTCCGTGAGTTCAAGGCCAGGCTAGTCTACAAAGCCATTCTAGGCCAGCCAGTGCTTCATAGCGAGACTGTGTCTCAAACAGGTAAGTAAACAAGCAAACAAAAACCTCCTCTGAGGAAAGCTGAGGCAGGAGCGCAAGAATGCCAGGTAGCTTGGCCAACATCAGGAGATCCTTTCTCAAAACAAACAAAATTGAGCTAGTCTGGAAGGAAAAATATAAAATCAAATGGCCCACTGTTTATTCTGGGACATAGGAAAAGAGTCAACGTCTCTGAATCTGTTCAAAATTATGCTACGGGTCTGACATACTGTCACACACCTTCAGTCGCAGCACTCACTCAGGAGGCAGAGGCAGGTGGATCTATGTGAGTTCGAGGCCAGCCTGATCATAGCAAGCTCCAGGCCCGCTAGGGCTATATAGTGAGACCTTGTCTCAAATAATAACAACAACAACAACAACATTACACTAAGGGTTAAGACTGTAGCTCTGCGGAGTGTGTGCCTACCATGCTAGAGACCCTTCTCTCCATCCAGAGTGAAAGAAAGAAAGAAAGAAAGACAGCGCGGATGTCACTCGGTTGGTGGAGCATTTGCCTAATACGCATGAAGCTCTGGGTTTAATACTCATCGCCAAACAAGTCAGGTATCCCTGACCCAAATATTATCAGAATACATCGCTGAATTTGAAAAATATTATGCTCTAACCAGTTTAGTCCAGAGTCAGGGTTCATTTTAGCATAGAATCTGTCAACAATTCATAATTGTAACAAAATAAAGGAAAAATTATATGATCATATCAACAGGTGCTGAAACATATTTGATTACATTGCAACTGCCATGCCTTAAAAGATACTTTTTTAATTAAAACAGAATAGACTGGTAATAGAATACCCATGAGTTTTTTTTGTTTTTGTTTTTTTGTTTTTTTTAAATACTCAAAGTTGAACTGAGGGCCTTGCACAGACTATACAAGCTACTGAGCTGTATGGCCAACAGATCAATCCTACAAATAGGTAAGGGTTAAGACCATTTTCAGCTGGAGTGAGAGCTGTACAGGGCTGTCCGCTAACTTTGGTTTTAATGCACTGGAGAAGGCCAAAAAGAGGCCAGAGCGATGACACAGCCCTTAAGAGGCCTGGCTGCTCTTTCAGGGGACTGGGGTTCGATTCCTAGCACCACATGGCGGCTCCTAACCATCTGTAACTCCAGTTCCAGGCCATCCGATGCCCTCTTCTGGCCTCCTTGGGCACCAGGCACGAATGTGATGCACAGATGTACATGTGAAACATTCATACACATGAAAAAATAAATCTTAGACTGAAATTGAGATTGATTCTCTCTCAAAGAAAAGCCCATGCCTGCCATCCCAGTGCCTGGGGGGGGGGGGTAGTACAGGAAGACTGAAGCAAATTGGAGGCTAGCCTTGGCTACATGCACCCTCATTTCAGAAAGCGGGGGTGGGAGGCTTTTATATTTTTAGACCAGTCTGTAGCTCAGGCTGATTTCAAGTTCCCGTGGAAGGGGTGATGACCTGGAACCTTTTAGCCGCTGGCCTCCGTCTCTGAGTACTACCAGGTTTGTTGTTTTCTGCTTTTTTGGTTTTGGTTTTTTGAGACAGGGTTTCTCTGTATAGCCTTGGCTATCCTGGAACTCGTTCTGTAGACCAGGCTGGCCTTGAACTCACAGAGATTCACCTGCCTCCTGTGTGCTAGATTAAAAGGTGTGCTCACGAATACTACCAGTCTTACTCAGTGGAAATTAAACTAGGGGGCCTCGTGTATGCCAGGCTTCTACTTTGGGGATGGGAGAAGCAGCAGGCATCGGTTCTCAGGCTATGTTCTCTACCACCCAGCTGCACTTCCAACCGAAATTATCACAAATTTATAGGCATAGCCAATAGTGCTTTAAAACAAAGAGTGAGGACTGGGCACGTAGCTGTACAGTATAGCATTACTATCAAGGCATCGCACCCATGTGCACAGACCCATACTCAGACACACATGCAAATACATAATTAAAATTTTTTAAATAAAAATTAAAGTTAGGAGCTAGCACACACTTGCAATCGCAGTATTCTGGAAGTACAGGTGAGCCTATCAGGAGTTCAAGGCCAACCTGTCTTCACATTAAATTGGGCTTAATATTTGCATAGAAAAATAACTTGTACATGTGCATGCACAGCATTATGAATGCCAAAACAAAAGGTAAAATCCGAAACCTAGCAAGCGGTGGTGGCACACGCCTTTAATCCCAGCACTCGGGAGGCAGAGCCAGGCAGATCTCTGTGAGTTCGAGGCCAGCCTGGTCTACAGAGTGAGTTCCAGGACAGGCTCCAAAAGCTACACAGAGAAACCCTGTCCCAAAAAAGCCAAAACAAAATCCACAACCTAAGAAGAAAATGATTAGTTATCAATACATTTCCTTCCCTATATACCACAATGAATGTATATATACACCTATCCTTTTTTCGTATGTTTCTGTATATTTTCACACAAAATTGAGATCCTAGGTCAATATGGTCATGCAGACCAGCACTTGGAAGGCTAAAGCCGGAAAATTGCCATAAATTTCAAAGAAAAAAGAAAAAAATTGGAATCCTACAGTTCCTAGTTCCCTTGTCAACTAATCTGTCTCAAATCGTTTATGAATGCTCTTGTCTCTAAGAGAACTTGCCTGTGGAGCCCGACAACAGACCACTCTCCTTCCCGGAAGCACCAGTCTGTCTTGTACGACAGTTTCTCATGTGCTTCTTATGTGTCTATTAAACCGGGGCCAAGGGCGCTGCCCTCGGCATAAGTGTGTACTCTACTCAAGGTGCCTAACGTCCACACAGAGGCTTCAGAGAGCTAACCCAGTGTGCGTGAACGTGAGGACATAAGAGAAGGGACCTGATGCTTCGCCGCCGGAAGGCAAAGGTCAAAATGGGAGTCCGTGCTCAAGGCCTGGCAACCCCAGCATCTCCTAAATCCATCCTCCAGTCGTTTCTCAGGATCATCCCAAATTCTCAGGAAAGGACAAGCACACGGGGCTCTGTGTATGATATATATTTATATATATAATCACTCTCATTTTATTGTACTTCATCCTTTTTACAGTAGATCTGACACAGGCATTAAATAACTGCGGGGGGACCACTGGGAAGATGAAGGGGCGGGAGAACCCGGGCACACGAGGGAGGAAGACACAGATCCAGTGGGAGGGAAGAGGAAAGGATCCATTTGAGGGTGGGATGCAGGGGCCGCAGTGTTAACGAAGAAGGCGAGGTTAGGAAGGATAAAGACAAGCAGAGGAACCGGAGGAAAATGCCTCTCCAACGGAAGAAAACTCAGAGCAGGAGACTCTTACTTAACATTCTAGGGGAGTTATGGGAGTTGTTTGTTTGTTTGTTTTTTAAAGGCAAAAGAGTCTGAAGGAGATGGAGCCCAGAAACTCGGAGCTGGGCCAGAGGGGGGTGTCCGAGGCTTTCAGGCTGGCGTGCAGAAAGCAGAAAGGGAGAAGCGAGTGAGTGATCGGTTACTAACTTGCGAGGAGAAGCCAGAGAGAGCATGGGGGTGGGTAGATCTGGGCTCAGGGAGTCCCCCCAGGCAGCTGACGTTTCCAAGGTGGCCACTGGGGATAGAGCCAAGACAGCAGCCCCTCCCCCAGAGCTCCCTGGGAAGTAGAACTTGAAAGATATTCTGGGAAGGCCAGTGGGGGAAGGGAGTCAACAGTTAAAAACAAAGTGGATAGTCAGCCCAGGTCAAGCCCGACTGTGTAGGAGCTGTTTGGATGACAGGAGGGACCAGGATGAAGTTCAAGTCCAGGCCTACTAGAGAATTTTCTAGAAGAATTAGAGCCTTCTCTTCCAGTCCCCCTTCCCCAGAACATGGACTCCTAATTGGGGGAGAAGTAGGGTGTACCAGGAAGGAAAGAAAAGGCCACAGAACCTACTCAGTACTCAGTTACAAATGGCTCTTCTCAGAGGGGACGGGGAGGGGAGAGGAGAGAGACCTGCTGGAGGAAGCAGAGGTCAAAGCCACCAAGATACTGGCTACAGTGACAGAAGTGTGAAGAGATAAAAGGAAGAGAGGAGCCCAGTAACGGTGGAAGAACATTCATCTCTGGGAAGCAAAGGGCTGACCGTGGCCAGGGGAGGGGTCTGTGAGGTGAGGGAGAGGGGTCTGTGGAGGGGAGGAGGAGGGGCCTGTGAGGTGAGGGAGAGGGGTATGTGGAGGGGAGGGGGGGCCTGTGGAGGTGAGGGAGAGGGGTCTGTGGAGGTGAGGAGGAGGGGCCTGTGAGGGGAGGGGGGGCCTGTGGAGGTGAGGGAGAGGGCTCTGTGGAGGTGAGGGAGAGGGGTATGTGGAGGGTAGGGGGGGCCTGTGGAGGTGAGGGAGAGGGGTCTGTGGAGGGGAGGGGGAGAGGTATGTGGAGGGGAGGGGAAGGGGTGAGAATATAGGTGGGTGGATTCATGGCCATTTTCTATAGCTCTCAGGGGATGGGAGTAGAAACTGAGGCAGGAGCTGGGGACATCTCACTCATAAACTCAAACTAGAAAGAGTCCAGCAGAGCTGAGGCCCTTGGGCATGCCAGGCACGTCCTCTATCACTGAGTAACAGCTCCAGCTCCCGACTAGAAAACTCCTCAGTCCTCTGCGGCCATCCTGATAGCCCATCTATCTGTCTCTGGCTAAGCTAAGGTTGGAAGATGTTGGAAATGGTGTGGACATCAGGCTGGGTTGAGAAGTTGAAGCTTTACAGGGATGTGAGGCGCAGACAAGTCATAGCTCTGTTATAAAAAATACCTTTGGGGTGGGTGAGGGAGGGATCAGGCAGGGTCAAGGACATTCCAGAAGCATCCACAGGAAAGTGGGGGGAGGGGGAGCCTCAGGTTTTGTTGATTCGAAGTTTGAAGGCCACGCGGCCAGCGAACTTGTCTCTCTCATCATCTGTGGCGATGTTGGCAGCGTTAATGCGGCATTCTACGTTCACCTCCACGTTGGGGGTCACATTCAGGAACTTCACAGCCACCAAGGGCTGTGTATAGTTCACCTAGGTCAGAAGAAGACGAGGACTTAAGCCTCTGGTGCCGTGGCCTCTTTCCCAAGACCCCCGTTTTTCCCTTCAGGAGCCGCCATCCCTGGGACTTACATGGAATTTTTTGCCATAGTAGGGAAAGTACATGAGGTCAATGTTGCCATTGGCGGGGAACATGACGAAGTGGCCAAGATTCTCGGCATCTTCATCTCTCTGTGGGGGTGCAGGAAGGTTAAGGAGAGAGGATGTCAGGATCAGCAGGCACCTGGAAGAGCTCACAAGACTTCCCTTGCACCTCCTTCACCCCAAATTATTCCTCTCAAATTTGTTTTCCTTGAGCTGTGCATCTGCTCTGCAGGTGTGTGTGTGTGTGTGTGTGTGTGTGTGTGTGTGTGTGTGTGTGGTGTGTTTGTGCACCCATGTTCTTATCTGCGTGTCTACAGGAAGGGGCGGCCTGTCTCCGATCAGACGGGATTGCCTAAGGGCGCTAACACAGTGGAGGCTTCAACTCCGCTGTCAACCCCGAGTTCTTACCCCATCCTTGGGAATCGGTCTCTGGAGCAGAGCCAAGAAAGAACAGATAAACAGTAAGGACTCAGTAGGAAGAAGGGGGGGGGGGGCAGCAAATTTCTAGAGAGGACAGGAACGGGTACAGGGTTCCAAGGACAACTTAGCTGTAGCAAATGATGCTAAGTGATCAGCAGCTACCAGACATCTAAGGGGAACTGGGAAACAAGGCAAGATGGCAGGAACACAGACGGCTGAGATAAAAGAGAAGGTAGATAGGGAAGGAGCCAGAGGCCAGGGCTTTGGTGCAGGAGGGGGGTGGGTCTGTCTCCAGGAGAGCAGGCTTCTGTATCCTAGAGAGAAGCAACAGGGCTAAGAGTCCCTTAGAACTACAGCTGCGTAAGCCCGCTCTTACCCCCTTGTCCCTATAGTGTTGGGGTCTCTGAAAGCAAAACAGATGGTGAGGTCTGGGTGAGGCACTCAGAAACCATGAAGCACAAACAGGTCAGCAGGCCGGGAGGCCCACACACTCACCTTCCCAACACAGGTCACGTTCATACTCTGATTTGCCCCTGCATAAAAGTTGATGACCTGAAGAAAGGAAGGAGGGTGGGGTTAGACGTTGCCCTATCTCGGTCCCCAGCCTTCCAGCGCCTGAACTCAGCTTCCAGCAGCCCCACCTCTTACTCTGGACGAACAACCAAAAATCTCTTTAATGCCCATTAACCCCAGTGAAAGGACACATTAGTTAACAGATGGTGGCCCCAGCTCCCTCGTTCATTCTCCCTAGCGGCCAAGGTCATGGGTACCCGGTTCATTTTGATGAAGACACAGGGCTGTCCAGTGCTGTAACCATAGTGGGTAGGGTCCCCAATGCCAGAGCAATTGCCCAGCTGAGTCCGGTTGAACTGGCAGGCACGCTTTGGATAGTTGAGAACCCCATTATCTGGCTGCTCATAATATCGACCAGGGCGGCAGACGTCGTTCTTTTGAGCTTGGATGGAGTCGTTGTAAGCTAGGAGGTGGGAGGGAGAAAGAGAGAGTCAGGGGCCTGATGTTCCACTTTTAGGGTCCCCAGCCCCTCCTCTAGGTCCTAGACTAGCCCCCACACTCACGCTCTAAGAACTTGTTGAGCTTCTGGACATGCTGCTCCCAGCTCTCGGCATCACTGATGTTGACAATGACGTCGAGGTTCTCAGTCTTGGGGCGAATCATCAAGCCTGGAGTCAGCATGAACAAAGGTGGGGGGGTTCATATACGAGGAACACATCAAGGAAAGAAAACCGACGTGAAGAACACCAGGGTGAGGCATGGGGTAAGGATGTGAGACTGCCTTCCTGGGAGGGCAATCTCCTGTGGCATTTGCCAGTCCTCCAGGTCACACAACTGCCCCCGGGGGCAGAGCATGGGAAGGAAGGCCGGGTTCAAGAACTTCCCGTCAAACTCCTGGGAAGAACTATGTTCCCTCAGGAGGGCTCGAAGACACAGTCGTTCGCGTGGCCGGTAGGGGAACCTCTCCGCTCACCTGGTGTGGCCAGTCGATCCTGGTACTTGGGAGTGTGTTCAGAGACAGTCTGCAGCATCACCCACATGGTGAGGGTGAACATGGCCGTGAGGAAGCCATAGAAGACGAGGTAGAAGAGGAGGATGAAGGCTAGGATGGAGGAACGAGAGTCAGCAGGTCCCACGCCCCCTTTAGGACCTCACCTAGCCCACCACCCCCACCCATCCTTCTTTCCTCTCAAGCTGTGCCTGGGATAGCCAAGGAGCGACAGGCTATCTTAGGGCCTTCCCCTGGGAGCCAAAGGAAACAAGCAGCAAACAGGCAGAGCCCAGTTCCAGCCCTGACTCCCAGCCTCCTCCTGGGGCGCAGTCAAGTCCGACCTTTTGGAGGCCACAAGAGACCTAAACTGTAGCTGTTGTGACAATTCCAAGAATAGGCCACTGTCGTTCTGCCCCTAATTACATTCCCAACTTCTCAACCTGCTCACGGTCCTGGAAAGGCACAGCTGTTCCTGCGGGAACCTGGGACTCATGCTTAGAGCTATGTTAGTACTGGGAGCTGGTGAGGCCACTGTTCTCAGCCAAGTTCTTACCACCTCAGACCAGGCTCCTAGGACTCAAATAGCAAGATCACACACACACACACACACACACACCCTGTGGAAGCAGCTCCTGAAATGGGGCTAACACTGGCCCAGCTACAAAGACTCATCCTGGTCAGAGTCAAGGAGAAGACAGACTCCTTCCCTGGAAGGAGAAGACTAGAAGCCTTCCCTGGACATCTTATCTCAATGACTCCTCTCCTAGGCCTCGTGTGAGAAGGACATGCTGTTCCAAGCACCCTGAGCTATCAGTCTTTCCACCTCAGAAGACACAGTTCCTCTGTGGAGTCTTCTGATTGTCCCAAGCATTGATTCATTGATCCTTGACATCCCAGAGGGTCTCTGGTTCCTTGCGGAAAAGGGCTGCATTGATCTCCTTTCACAGCCCCCTAAGTCCTAGGTGGGTGGTCTGATGAAATTGTGTCCAATCAATGTGGATCTATTGTACATTATGTCACACAGGATCCCTTGTGCTTTAATTATCCAGCTCGGCACTGTCTTTGGCAAGAGCATCACCCTCACCTCACCCGTGCCCATCAGCAGACCCTAGCTACATAAAAGTCCTTGCACACCCCTAAGGTAAGGGTAGACAGCTCCCCCAAGGCATCAGAGTCCCATGGAAACACCCAGTCTGAGGATGGATCCATCTCTGCACCGTTGACCATTTCTCCTTCCGCCTCTGACATCTGAAAACATCTAGCCAGAAAGAGTGTCATCCCTCCTGGCAGCCCCCGACCCACAAAGCAGCCACGGAAGGCTCCAAACGCCCAATGGTGGAATATAGACAAACAACTTCCGCTGTTAAGAACGCCCCCCCCTCCCCAGACCCTCCTGCCAGATCCGCCCCCTCATGAATGTTCCCAGGGTCCAAGGGGGTGGGTGAGAGCTAAAAATAGACGCGGTTGGCTAGCTAGTGAAAGCCAGAGGGAGAGAGTTAGGGCACTCTTCGGGGAGGGGGGCCGAAGACCGTGTGCAACCGGCAGGGCCTGAGCCGGAGCGGGAGCGCCGCAGCGCGGACACGCGCGCAGAACCCGCGACCCCCCGCCCGAGGGGGCTCCGCGGGGGGCGGGCAGGCGGCAGTGACCTACTTTCTCCGCCTCCGCAGCGGCCAGCCAGAGAGATTAGACCGCTGACTCGGGCCCCTCCCGGTCCAAAGCCCGGCCGTGGGGGCTGGACGCCAGGGACCCGGCAGGGGAGCTGGGGCGACGCCCGCGGGACCCTGCGCCCCAAAGGCGTCGCCGGGCCGTCAGCCACCACCTTTCCCGCGCCAGCCCCGCGTACCCCAGCTGGTCCCGGTGCGCCCCATGAACTGGTGCGTCCGCGGGTTCCACACGAACTCCTTCCACTCCTCAACCACCTGCCCGCAGCTCTTCTTCTCTTTCTGGATGACCATCTTGGCGGCACGGGGCGAGTCCCGGCGCGCTGCGGGGGGCTGCGGAGAAGCGGGGGCGTCGCACGCTGAAGCCCTCCACGCACCCAAATGCGCGGGGAGCGAGGCGAGGGAGACTCCGCTCAGATATTGCAGCTGCTGCAAATTCCGGGGTGCACAGCCACTCGCTGTGGTCTGCTGGCAGCGTAGCGGAGGTGCGCCGCGGCTAGGCCCCCCCGACTGCGATAGAAAGGGGGGCTATCTAAACAGGGAAAGATAACCAGGGGAAAGGGATGCCAAGACAGCTTCACCCTACACACCGCCTAGAAGCAAAGCAAAAAAAAAAAGGGGTGCAAAAACACAGACAGCTACAAAACCCTGGCGGAACGCAGAAAAAGCGGGGTGCAAAGAAGCAGGGAAAGATGGGGGAGGGAAAAGATGCCGCCCCGAAATCCGAGATGCAAGGAAGCTGTGGAACGCGGCAGGTGGCCGATTAAGGCTCCTCCGACGAACGGCGACAGCCACACCACAGTTGGCCCAGCCAATGGGAGCTGGGGTGGGGACGGGTAGTTGCGGGGAAACAGGCAAAAAACGAGGAGCCCCAGGCGGAGGCTCCGCTCCTCAGCAGTGCGGGGAGCGCGGTCCCTGCGCACGGTCTTTATACTCTGTGACTCTGAGGGTGTCCGCCCCCTTCCCACCCACTCCCCAGGAACCCCGCCTCTTCGATGCTCGCCCGGGAGACCTCATACATATGTAAATAAGAGAGGGATTGGACCCGCCCCCTGAGGCGTCTTTTGGTCCCAGAGGGGTCTTTCTTACCCCTGACCCCAGGGACTGTCCCGAAACAAGGTGGGACAAGAGGACAGAGGGGGTGTCTGGGTGGAATAGAGGAAAAGATCACACTCAGAGGCTCAAACAGAAAGACAAGCTGATACGTACTCAAAAGTGGGGGCACCGGGCAGGGAATTTTAAAGGAGACTAAGATAGAGTTACTTCGAAAGCCTCCGGAACAGAGGACAGAATGTGAGAGGAATAAAGAAGAGCGCCAGACACCAAGGAAGGGCCGAGAAACTAGAACACACGGGGAGGGATAGAAGCCACCACAGCATGCTCTGAGCCTGAGCCTCACCCTGTCCTGAGCCTCCAGAACTACCCTACGACTTAGCTCTGCAGCTATTAGTCCCCCCAGCATCCCACCCTGGTCTGATCTCCCCTCCACATTTGCCTATTTGGGCAAATCATTACGGAAGCCGAACAAGTCAAGTCACTTAGACTGAAGTTGCAGCTTATACTTAAATTCCATTATCTGCACTTCTTTCTGTGGCAGGAATGCCACAGCCCACTCGCGGAGGTCAGAGGATAACTTGCAGGGTTGATTCTTTTCTTCAACTGGCTCTGTACATTGGGCTGGTCTTGAAGAGATCCTCCTGCCTGTGCCTCCCCAAATTTATAAAAATAGGCCCTGCCAAGACGGCGGTGGTGGTGATGCAAGCCTTTAATCCCAGCACTCAGGAGGTAGAGGCAGGTGAATCTCTGAGTTCGAAGCCAGCCTGGTCTACAAAGTGAGTTCCAGGACTACACAGAGAAACCCTGTCTCAAAAACCAAACAAACAAACAAAGAAAAAGTCACTATGATTTGTTAGTGCTGTTGGTGGTGATGGTTTTGGTTTTGTTTTGATCTTGAGACAGAGTCTCGTTTTCCCCAGGCTGGTCTGGAATAGCCAAGATAAATTTGAACTCCTTCCTCGCCTCTTGCTTCGCCTCCTGAATACTGGGATTGCAGGTGTACACGATCATATCCAGCTCAGGTTAGCCTTGAACTCCTGATCCTCCTTTCTCTGCCTTCTGCATGCTGAAATTACAGGTGTGTGTGTGACTGTGTCGGACTGTAATTTCAAGTTTAATCCAAGTATCATGGAAGTAATTCTAGCATTTTAAACTGTGGAATGACATGACTAAATTCAATAAACCTATCAGGCATGGTGACAACCTGGATTCAGCTATTGGGAAACTGGGGTAAACGGATTGATTGGGGCCAGGAGCTCAAGGTCAGTTGGGACAACACAACTAGACCCTAACTCAGAAAAAAGAGCCAACTATGCTAGTCCATCCTGGTAATCCAAACCCAAGGCACAAAGATAACGTCTGAGGCCAACCTGGGCTGCAGAGAGAAACCTTGTCTCAAAAACACAGTCAATGTGTATGTGTGTGTGGGGGGGTCATCCTGGGAGAGCTGGAGGAGAAGGTGTGAGTAGCTGTTATTAAAATACATAGTATATGTGGAAAAGTTCTCAAAGAATAAATAAAATATTCTATTATATATATTACCCTCGCATCCACAATTGTGCGTGTGTGTGTGTGTGTGTGTGTGTGTGTGTGTATGTGTGTGTGCAAGGCCAGCTAGAAGACAGCATAGTATTCCAGGGGAGAGTGGTGACTGACTTGAACAAGGCTCTCAAGGAAGACGGAAACGAGAGAGAGAGAGAGAGAGAGAGAGAGAGAGAGAGAGAGAGAGACAGACAGACGGACAGACAGACAGAGAGAGAGGAAGAGCACACAGTGGGGAGAAGGCAAGGAGCCCGGGCGGCACCCGAAACTCCCTCCTGAGCAAACGATCATGAACTTGCTTGTGTGCTCTGTCTATGCAACTACATTGTAAACGTCCCCTCCCCCCACCCCAGTGCTGAGGATTGAAACCCTGGCCCCAAACAGAGTAGGCAAATACTCTACCACTGAGCTAACCAGCTCCCCAACCCTGGACTCTACACTTTTTGAGAGTAGGCCTTTGTCTTAGCAAGATAATGCTGGCTGCTGAATTCAGCTTAAATATGCAATGGCTTCTTCTGCAAGAAACCCAGGACAGCAGCTTGTTCTCCTCGCCACTAGGAGAAAGCATTAAATCGGACAGGGACACACACACACACAACATGGCAAATACAGCGTGTGGTGGCCTCCAGCTCCTCGACTGAGTCTCGACCCTGAGCACCAGGCTCACTTTCTTAGAAAAGAAAGAGTGAATGCCTTCTGGGCACTAGAGATAGGTCTGAGTGAGATGCCTGTCCTCCCTTTCTTAGTCTTCTGGAGGTAAGGCGTGGGTAGATGGGGGAGGGGCGAGGTCTGTACCAAATACCTGACGGTACACAAAGGGAGACAAGCTGAGAAAGGGAAGATCCAGAAAAGTCCGGGGTGGACCTGGGGGACATTAGCAACCCTTTAACCTTAAGACTGGGCCTATAGCTCAGTGGTGCTGCGCTTGCCTCTATGTACAGAGCCCTGGGTTCGAGCCCAAGCGAAGGAGGAACCAGAGGAGGGAAAGGTCCTCTTCTGGAACCTGCTTCCATCCAGGATCTCCAGAAAGGAAGGCGGGGTTAGGGGCCTGGGCGGCGGCTGCTCCTCACTGGCCCAGAGCCAGAGCCAGTCCACAAAGGCCTAGACCCCTTCATATGCGCGTAAGTCAGGAGCTAACCTTTTTTCCTATTATTTACGTGTGTGTCTGTGTGTGTGTGTGTCTGCGTGTGTGTGTGTGTGTGTGGTGTGTGTGTGTGTGTGTCTGCGTGTGTGTGTGTGTGTGGTGTGTGTGTGTGTGTGTCTGCGTGTGTGTGTGTGTGTGTGTGTGTGTGTGTGTGTGTGGTGTGTGTGTGTGTGTGTGTGTGTGTGTCTGTCTGTGTGTGTGTAGAAGCCAGAGTACAACTTGTGGGAGTCAGTTCTCTCCACCCATTTTTTATGTAAGCTCTAAGAATGAAACTCAGTAGTCATGCTTGGTACCCGCTGAGCCATCCAGCCCTAATTCCAGGACTTAGATGAATGAGTTAAACAAGGTGACTCTTTGCAAAGACCGAGACTGGGAAAGCTCAGTTTTTGCAAGCTGAAAGCAATCCTCCAGTACAGCCCGTGGTAGAGAGCACTTACCTTGCACACGTGAGGTACTAAGATCTGTCCTTAAAACTCAAAAAAAAAAAAAAAAAAAAAAAAAAAAAAAAAAAAAATTCTGTGGATGGATAGTGGTGATGTTTGTGCAGCATGTAAATGTCCTTTATGCTACTGAAATGAACCTTGACAATGGTTAGGGTGGTGATTTTTATGTTGCTTGTATTTTATCACAGTTAAAACAAAACAAAACAGTAAGATAAAACACAAATGTTCCTGCACTGACCAGATGGAGCCCAGACTCTCAGCAGGACACACTGGGCCTTTCATCACATGACCCAAGGAGCCTCCACAACCTACCTTCTTTCCTGCCCAAGGCTCAACCGCGCAACATGCCCTTCCCGGTTCTCTAGATTCAGCAGCCTCAGATTTACTCACCAAAAAACTAAATGTGACGTTAACAACAACAACAACAACAAAAAAAAAAAAAAAAATATATATATATATATATATATATATATATATATATATATATAACACACATTTTGAGCACTTTTCATATGCCAAGCACTGTAGTAGATATTTTTACCTACATGATTCTATCAAATCTTTGGAGCACTCCTAGAGACAGAGTGAAGCAGACTTCTGTGAGTTAGAGATCGGCCGGGTCTACCTAGTGAGTTCTAGGCCAGCCAGAGTTACAGAGTCAAATCTCGTCTAAAAAAATATTGGTGAGGACTAAGAGTTAATATCATTTATTCAACTTCATACATCTAATAGATCATCCCTTTGATATTCCCTGATGAAATTAATATCTAGATTCCCTGGTACCTCATAGCTGACAACGATTTTGGGATTTTGTTTTTCTCCATTTATTTATTTATTTATTTATTTATTTATTTATTTATTTATTTATTTATTTATTTGGGTTTTTCCAGACAGGGTTTCTAGGTGTAGCCCTGGCAGTCCTGGAACTCGATCTGTAGACCTGGCTGCCCATCATACCTGGTGCTTGGTTTGTTTGTTTGTTTTTTCCTTTTAGATATCCCTACTAGGAGCTGGGAATGTAGCTCAATGTTAGAATATTCTCTCAGCATATCCATTGTCCCAGATAAAAGTGGGGTATGGTGGTCTATATGGTGAGTCCAGGCCAGACAGAACTACATGGCGAAACCCTCCCTGGAAGGGAAAAAAGTAAAAACATAAATGAAGCATATGACAGCCTGGCAATGTAATTCAGTTGGTAGAGTATGCTGTGCCGAAGGTGAATTGGTTGTGCCGGCATCCGAGCACTCAAGACATCACATAGCAAGATGAAGATTCGATGCAGTCTCATGGTAGGTAGCAACATAAACTGGGAATTATCATCTCCCAGAAGCGAGACTACCCAGTGTGGCAAGGTATGAGCATAAAGTAGTGAAAGAACAGAAATGAGAGAGGACAGCGGGCATGGCAAGTGTAAGGGTAAGGAGGGAGGTTGAGAAAGGAAAAGAACATGGGCAGGGTGGTGAGCCAGTAGCCTTCGGGTGGCCATCTAGCGTTTGTTAGACTTCAGTGGCTTGGTGCTGCTGCACAGTCCATGAAGAGTGTAGAACATCTGCGGATCAGCTACATAGATCAGCTACAGAGTTTGAAGGCAGCTTGGGCGATGAGAAACACAGTCTCAAAAATAAGTTGTAGTTTTGTTTGTTTTCAGTAACATTTTACATATGTACCTCTCAACACCCAGGGTTCCGGGGACATTATCAAGCCTTCTCCATCCTTAGAATTCCTGTCCATGACCTAACCCAGTGCTTGGCATCCTGTCATCAGCCAGTAAATGTTAGGTGGAAGAAAGAGAGAGAGAGGACAGGGGCAGGCAAGGGGGGGGAGGGAGGGAGGGAGGGAGGGAGGGAGGAAAGGAAAGAGAAGCAGGGGACAGGGTGGTGAGTGGGGTAGGCCAGGCCTTGAGGCTTCAGGGTGTGCTGCCAAATCTGGAAAGTTCCTTTTTTCTGGAGTGGGGTGGGTGTTGGAGAAGGCAAGGGATGGTGAGCAGGCACAGTAGATGCCCTTGGTGGGGGCTTGGCAAAGTCTGTGTCAAAGCAAAGTCAGTCTTAATGAAAGAGTGTAGACAGCTTTGGACGGCGATCAGGAATCCTGGAATCTAGGGCAGGCTGGAGAAGAAAGGTTGGGGGCATAGTGTCCTGGAGAGGACAGGGTGGAGGCAGAGGAGAAAAACTAGCCCCTGAGACATTCTGAGCACATAAAGTCAGGAAGTTACCACCCAGAACACAGCCCTCCTTGATGGATGCCCACATGTACACAGACTCTTCAATCAACTCCCTGCCGGCTCACACCTGAGGCCTCCACTGGGTGACTTCTCTTTATTCCAGTGACATTGCCCCAGAGGCCTTTCCTGACCACCTGACGACCCACGCCACAACGTCCTTTCTTCTTCCCCTGCTCTGTCTTGGTCTTTACTCCCTTTATAGCTACCATTCAAATGACGCTGTCTGGAGAGCTATTTTATTAGTTTTTGTTTTGTTTGAGACAGGGTCTCACTTATGAAGCCCAGGCTAGCTTGGAACTCACTATGAAGCCCAGGCTGTCCTTGAACTCACAGAGAGCCTCTTGCCTCTGCCTCCCGAGTGCTGGGGTTAAAGGCGAGCGCAGCACACTGGGCCTGATTTTTTTTTTTTTTTTTATTTGTATATGGGTGTTTTGCCTGCACCTGTCTGTGCACCAAGTGTGTGCAGTGCCCAAAGAGGCCAGAAGAGGGTGTTGGATCCTTTGGAACTGGAGTTACAGACAGTTGTGAGCCATCATGTGGGTGTTAAATGGATCCCAATCCTCTGGAAGAACAGCAAATACTCTTAACTTCTTTTGAGATAGGGTTTCAGATAAACCAGGTTAGCCTTCGGTCTGTATAACTAAGGATGACCCGTGAAGTCCTTTTTCCTTCTGTTCCCACCCACCCCCAAGTACTGGGATCACAGATTGAGCTGCCGACCTGTCTTTTGTTTTGAGTTTTTAGGTAGGGTCTCTGTAGCCCAGGCTGTCTGTCCTTACCTTAATCCTCTTACCTGAACCTCCCAAGTACTGAGATCACAGGGATGAGCCACTCACTGTTGCCTGACATTATTTGTTCGCGTAATGGGTTAACTGTTCCCCTCCCACCACGCTGTGACATCCACAGCAGCAGGGACTGAGTGTGTCCTTTCCACCGACGTTGCCTCAGAGTCCAGAACAGAGGTAGACACACAGTGTATAATAGTTGAATGAACATGCCCAGGGGGTCAAAGTTGACCTTGAACATACACCAGGGATCAGAATTGAATTTGGACTCCCTGGCATGCGGAAGATTCTTCTGTAAACACTGCTGGCTGGATGGAAGACAATCTACAGGAACAGAATGGGAAGGATACAAGGCTGGATTTGTGGTTTGTGCCTTCCACCGCAGAGGCTTCCCTGAGACCCCTTGCTCTGGAGTCATCAAGGAGGTCCAGGAGTGAGATCCTACTGCTTGGGTTACTGGGTGGCTGGGGCTGAGGACATAGCCTGTGATTGGTCGAGTGTTTCTCTACTATGCATGAAACCCTGGATTCCTCTCCAGTACCCCATAAAACTAGCCTAGTAACCCACACTTGTTTCAGTTACAGCACTCAAGAGGTAGAGACAGGAGGAGCAGAGTTCGAGGTCTTCCTTGACTACATATCAAGTTTGAAGCCAGTCTGGAATACTCGAGATCCTTCCTAAAAAAAAAAAAAAAAAAAAAAAAAAAAAGGAAGGAAGGGAGAGAAAGAAAGAAAGAGGGAAGCAAAAACAGGGTCTGGAGAGATGGCTCAGTGAGAGAGAGCACTGGCTGCCCTTGAGGAGCACCCGGGTTTGGGTCTCAGCACCCTTGCCAGCTGTCTCTCAACTGTCTATTCTTGTAGTACTTGTAGCTGCAGAGAATATCACACCCTCTCTCTCTTCTGGCTTCCTCAGGCACCTGCATGCATGCGGTGTACATACACACACTTAAGCACACACACATACACATAACATTTCAATTTTTTTTTTTTTTTTTTTTTTTTTGCGACAGGATTGTTCTACATAGCCCTGGCTATCCTGGAATTCACTATGTAGACCAGGCTAGCCTCAAACTCACAGAGATTCCCCTGCCTCTGCTTCCTAAGTACCTAAAGGCGTGTGCCACCACACTTGCCCTTAAAAAATATATATATTTTTAAGGGGAAAAAAAAGAGGCTTTTGAGTATCAGTCCTACCGAACTCATTCCCTAGCCCACTCTCACTCCTGGGAGACTTTCTTCTCTTTTTTCAGTAGACTGTCTCTAAGCTGGACATGTGGCACACGTTATTAGTCCCAACACTTGGGAAGCAGAGACAGGAGGATCTCTGTGAGTCTGAGGCCAGCTCACTCTACGTAGTTGAGTTCCAGACCATCCAGAGCTACCTACTTAATGAGACCCTGTTTCAAAAAACAAAAATAAATAAGTAAATAACTATTTCTTTTCTCCTTATTAAAAAAGAGAAGAGAAGAAATAAGTTGGGAGACTGGAAACTTGGGATTCTCACTAGGGATGGTTTCAAAGTTCTTGGGTGGGCCAGGTGGCGGTGCTCGCCTTTAATCCCAGCACTCAGGAGGCAGAGGCAGGAGGATCTCTGTGAGTTCAAGGCCAGCCTGGTTTACAGGCTCCAGAACTACACAAAGAAACCCTGTCTCGAAAAACCAAAAAAAAAAAAAAAAAAAGTTCTTGAGTGGCTCAGAGGTTAAGAGCACTGGCTGCTCTTCCAGACATCCTGAGTTCAATTCCCAGCAACCACATGTTGGCTCACAACCATCTGTAGTAGAATCTGATGCCCTCTTCTGGCGTGAAGTCATACATGCAGCCGGGCAGTGCTGGCGGCGCACGCCTTTAATCCCAGCACTCGGGAGGCAGAGGCAGGTGGATCTCTGTGAGTTCCAGGCCAGCCTGGTCTACAGAGCGAGATCCAGGAAAGGTGCAAAGCTACACAGAGAAACTCTGTCTCGAAAAACAAAACAAAACAAAAAACAAACAAACAAAAGTCATACATGCAGATAGAGCACTCATATACATAAATAAATAAATCTTTAAAAAATTCTTGAGTAAAGCAGGACATGGTGGTACACACACAACAGAGTGTCTGAGTCAGAAGAATCTCTGTGAGTTTGAGTGAAGTCAGCATGGTCTACACAGTAAGTTCCAGGCCAGCCAGGGCTGCACAGTGAGACTGACAGACAGACCTGAGGGCTGGAGCCTCCTGAGGACTCCTTGACAGCTAGGATGCAAGGATTTTGAAAAGAGTTGAAACATGGATCTGGCGGCTTGGGCATGAAGGGTCCCCACAGAGAGTGAGGGTCACCAGTGTTCTCCAGAGGCTCCATAAATATACTGTTTTTATTTCTAGACAGGCTCTCAGACTGGAGATGTATTTTAGCGGTAGAGTGTTTGCCTAGCATGCACAGACCCTGATTCCATCCCTAGCACCACAAAATCAAACAGACCTGGCAGGTCTCCTAGTCCAGGCTGGCCTCCACCTCATCAGATAGAGAAGTAACGGGAACCTCTGGAGGTCCTGCCCGCCTCCTGAGCGGTGGGATCACAGGCACCACCACTGTGCACAAGGCTGCACATCCCACCCCGGGGTTCCTGCGTGCCAGGCAAGCATTCCACCAAGGGAATGGCATCCCTGTCCCTCGCTAAATGCTTTGATGTCAGAAATTTTCCTGAATCTGCCTTCTCTTTCCAGTTGGAACCAGGACAAACTAGTCTTTGTTTAATGGCAACAGACTGACTGCTCTGGGGCAGCAGCAAAGACCAGGCTGGGAGAGTGGGTGCTTGGCCCCTCGGCCTCTTCTTTTCCTCTCCTTTTTCCACAGTGTTGGGGACAGAACCCAGGGCCTCCCGGGGCAAGGAAAGCTTTCCTCTCCAAGCTCTTCCCTGGCTTTCCCAGAACGTCTGCCCCTTCTCTCTGCAGCACTCCTGCGCCCCCTGCTGCCCCTTCCCTGAACAGCAGTGGCCATGCCAAAGATCAGGATGACCCAGGCTGACATGAGAGACGAAGGGAAGCTGGAGTCTCAGAATGTGGATGTTGGGAAAGAGGTCAGGCTCCGGGCTTCCAGAAAGTGGTGTGTGTGTGTGTGTGTGTGTGTGTGTGTGTGTGTGTGTGTGTGTGTGTGTGTGTGTGTGTGTGTGTGTGTGTGTGTGTGTGTGTCCATGGTTCCTGTTGCTGGGGCTCAGCCTAAGTCACCACATCCTTGGGAAAGCGCTCTCTTTCTGCCTTTCAGACTATGTTAAAGCCTCAGTCTCTGCACTCTCTATGTGCACTCCTGCAGGACACAGAATTTCCAACTGTCCTTCTGTTTGCTGACATTCAAAGCAGACCCGCCTCTCCTAAGGGCCCATGAGCATCGAAAGGAAGCATGGTTGTTTTTGTCCTTCAATACATCTCAATGCTCGCTTGCCACACTGCCTGGTCCACTGCCAGAGCACAGTAAATATTTGCTGAATAAATGAGTGAGTTGCATTCAAAGTTCCTCTTTATTTTTAACAACAGGGTTGCCCATAGCCCAGGCTGGTCTCAAACATGTTATGTAGCCAGGGATGACATGGAGGTCCTGATTCTCCCAACTCCACCTGTCCTGGGTTTACAGGCATGTACCACCATGCCTCCTTCACAAAGGGGGTTTAGTGGGAAGTGTGAGTGACATTGCTTGGGCTCCGAGGGCAGCTGTGAGTCCAGATGTTCTGGCTTCTGTTCAGGGCCCGGTCTATGTCTAGTCTCTGTCCTTGTATCCAAAGACCACTCAAGCAAAAGAAAGCAGAAGAATTGTCTCCTGGAGGAAGGGGGCAGAGAGGTGGCATCAGAGCATCAGGGTGGCTCAGACCGAGTAGCTCTTGCTCCACTACCTGAATTTCCACAACCATTTCCTCTCCCTTTTTAAAGACTTTTTTTTTTTTTTAGGACCAAGTCTTGCTATGAAGCCCAGGCTTCTTAGAACGTGCGCTCTTCCTGCCTGACCCTCCCCAGTGTTGACTGTACATATATCTATCCCGTGCCTAACTCCCCATTTTTATTCCAGTTTTACTTTCTAGTTATAAAACCAGGGCCCGGGTGCATGTTAGGTTTGCACTCCATGCCTGAGCAACGCCCCCCAGTCACCCCTTTCTTCTCTCGCTGAGGTCTCCTTCCCTCAGAATATGTTTGCTCGCCCTGGAGCTAATATACTTAAACAGCATCCTCTTACCTGGTAAAGCCCCAAGAGAGAGATGGCCCTGAGGGTGGGACCAGAGTCTCCGGAGGGAGTCCAGTCCCGACAGGGACACAGCAAGGACCTCCATCGTTGGCCCTTGGCTCAGGACCACTTTGAAAACATCCAGCTTCAGCTGAAGAGGGAGCCCCATGTCCAAGGGTAAAGCTAAGTTTGGCTCCACTCCAGAAGACAGCACCACCTTCTGCAGTGGACGGGGCAGAGACAGGCATTGAGAGAGCAAAGAAGGAGGCCCAGCTACACTCTGTTGCTCTCTTATCTGTTTTAATTCAGCCTCTGCGCTATACGTCCATGCGATTTCACGCTTTGATTTTCTATGAAACCAGCCCCAGCCCCAAATAAACAAGCAGTCTAGGTAAAAGCTGTTTGCGTTCTGTGATGTCTCTGACTCTCCACCATTTAAGCCTTTCTACTATTAAAAGCCCCCTTTGCCTCATTTGTCCCAGAATCCACTAACTATAGCCAGCATCCCACCCTCTTCCTTTACTTGATCTTGGAGGTGAAGGGTAAGCCAAGAAGAATTTGTTCCTGTCCCAAGAGCAAGGAGGCATCCTGAGCCTTCCGCCAGCTTTAATCCCAGCTCCAGGGAAAAGCTCCAGGGGTCTGTGTGAGGCTGGGGAATGTCTAGGGGGAGAAATGAGTCTCCTGAGGCCTTAGATTTTATGGAGAGATGGGTACAGTGTTAAAGAGAGACAAAGAGAGGCAGAACTGGACATGGAGGGGAAAGAGATTTTCAAAAGTCTACCTTGGAGACTGAATTCTGCATGGGTCCCTGCAGGGAAAAACAGTCCAGGTTGCAAGTCCACAACATCACAGTTTCCGAGGCTAGTAGGGGCAGAGGGTGAGAGCTGGGCCTGGTGGCCCAGCCAAGTATCTCGACGTATACAGCCATCCAGGGCAGGTGCCAGCTGAAGTGAGTGGGAGTGGAGCGGAGGGAAACGTTGGGACGGTGGAACCAGGGTATCTGAATCCTGACCCCAAGCACATTCCCTCAGAAACGTGAAGGCTTAGCTTTCTCCATGTAGCGCTACTCCACCTCCCGCTCCCTAGAATCTGAATGTAGGTTTCCATAGCTTGGCCCTAGGATGTCGTTACCTACCGGGAGCCGAAGACTGGAGGCAGGGAGGAGGAGTCCCCCTAGAGCGATCCTCATGGTGGTCCGGGAACTGTCAGCCAGGGATCTAGAGACCTGTCTCAGGCACAAGATGTCCTTCCCATCCACCCACAGCAGCAGTGAATCCCCATTCATCTTCAGCTCCACCTGCAGGAGATGGTCAGAAGCAGAAGAAAGCTGAAGCAGAGGGCCCTGAGCCTGCCGCCTCCGCTTTCTTCAGAGTCCAGCTGAAAGAAGATGCCCTTGTAGGCACATCCTTGGCTCACTCAGACTGTGCCACTTACATACTGACTCAGCCTTGGGATTTCCATCTGATGAAACAGAGACAAGAATAGCTCCGTCACCGGGACTGTGTCTTGCTAAGAAGTGAGGACCATGGCGAAGGGATGCTCCTGTTCTCCTTCCTCATCAGATCAAGGTGACCTCTCCCCACAGAGGCAGAGTCCTCTTACCTGGTGCCATCTCCCATCATTCAGCTGAGGGCCAAAGCCTACTGTGAGCCGAGCCCAGAGGTTGTACAGCTGGATTTCAAGCTGGCCATCTCGAAGTCCCAGCATGAACCAATCATCTTCGGTGTTGGTGTCCCCACAAAAAATCACTCCCTCTGGATCCAAGGTTCGGAACTCAAAGGAGGAATGGGGTCTGGAAGGACACAGGGGAGACTGTATATGGGGTGTGGGGGTTGAGGGGTGGAGGGGGAAAGGAACTTAGGGAGATAACACAGCAGGGAAGAGGAGGTCAGAAGGCTGGGTCAAGAGGCCAAGTTCAGGGCCTGGAGAGATGGCTCAGCAGTTAAGAGCACTGGCTGCTCTTCCAGAGGACCAGGGTTCAATTCCTAGCACCCACATGGCAGCTCACAACTGTCTGTAACTCCAGTTCCAGGGGACCTGACTCCCTTCCACAGATATACATGCAGGCCAAACATCAATGCACACAAAAATAGAAATAAGTTTTAAAAAAAGAGGCCAAGTGACTCATACTTGCTGATTTTGGTGAGGTCAATGGTCATCACAGAGACGGGCTCCTGTCCTGGGCCATTGCTGAGGTACCTAGCTGGAGGGTCCTGGGCACTCTGTCAGAAAAAGAAAATAAGCTGACCCAAGACATTTCAGAGACAGGCACAGCTACACGGTCGGAGGAGGAGAGAAGGGGGAAAGACAACCGAAATGCAGCTCATTTCAACACACAGGGGTGAGAACCCCGTCCCGTTCCCGTTCCGTACCTCGGCGAGGACAATGAGTCCCAGGGCCTGTCCCTGGCGGGTGTGAGGTGGGGACAGCAGCAGCAGCAGCTGAAGGAGCCATCGGTGCAGGCAGGCCACAGAGTCTCGGTTCTCCATAGTCGGCAGCTGAACACTCCGTGGCTCAGACGATCTGAGGAGAACGGGTGGGGGTAGGCAGCCTTGCCCGGGGTGGCGGAGGGTTAAAGGTTGCTCCGGGGGAAGAAGGGGGGCAGGAGATGGGGCCGCTGACCGTGCGGCCCCTCTGAAGTCAAATGAGGTGGAGGACAGAGTCCCTACGCAACATGACTACCCCCCCCCAAATCTGTGAGAGAGCATCTCACCTCTCCTCCTCCCCTGTCGGCCAGTGTGGCTCCTCCAAGCATTCCTCCCAAAGGGGGAGGCTGCCTAGGCCAACCTGAGCTCTGGAAACAGTTCTCCTTGCTCGCTCAAGCAGCATCTTCTACCAGGGCTAAAGCTGAGGTGTGGAATCCAGATATCTTGCTGACTGACCTTGGGAGACACACTTCACCTTTGTGCTCCAGTGACTTTGTCTGTCAAAGGGGGAACATAACGCTTCTTTCATGGAGCTGCTGGGCATGGAGACTGGGACGGCACAGGCAGAATGCCCAGTGACTGATATGAACGCCTCCCTTAGCTTTCCCACATCTTACGATGCTGCTCTCACAAGGAGGTATTGTCTCTCTCTGTGTTTTAATGGCTACTAAGAAGAAATCCGCCAATAACCTGAGCACGGGCGAGACTGAGACAGCAGGATCAGGAGTTCAAAGCTAGTCTGGGCTACACAGAAAGACTCTTCTCAACAGTGGGGGTACAGACGGCTCAGTGGGTAAGAGCATCTGCTGCCAGCCTGAGGACTTGAGTTTATGCCACAGGACCCACAGGATGGAAGGAGAAAACTGACTCCCGAAAGTTGTCTTCTGGCCTCCACATACGCACATATGCACACGTGTGCACAGGCACTTGTTATACACACACACACACACACACACACACACATACACACACACACACACCAAATGTTTGAAAGAAGGAAGGAGGAAAATAGTGAAAAAAAGCAATAAATATTTGTAGCTGGACATAGTTGGACATTCATTTAATCTCATCACTTGGCAGGCAGAGGCAGGTGGATCTCTGTGAGTTTGAAGTCAGCCTGCTCTACATTGCAAGTTCTAGGCCAGCCAAGGCTACATAGTACTGTCTCAAAAAAGAAAAAAAGAAAAGAAAAAAGTGGGGGGTGTGGGCAGCAGTAGAGAGATGACTCAGTGGTTGAGAGCATTGGCTGCTTTTCCAGAGGCCCTGGTTTCCATTCCCATCACTCATATGGTCGCTCACAACCATCTGTAACTCTAGGACCCAGGGATCCAACACATTCTTTTGGCCTCTGTAGGTACCAGGCATGTAGGTGATTCACAGATATCCATGCAGGTAAATACCCATACACATAAAATAAATTTAAAAATTAACAACTATAGATTAAAAAGAAAGTTATGCTGGGCATGGTGGCGCACGCCTTTAATCCCAGCACCCTGGAGGCAGAGACAGGGGTGTAGCTGGAGTTTTCCTGGTCCTGCCTGGCCCACAGTCAGGACAAATCTCTCTCACCTGCCAATCCCAGAGCCACTCAGTCTCAACCAAGTAAACACACAGAGACTTACATTACTTAACAACTGTATGGCCGTGGCAGGCTTCTTGCTAACTGTTCTTATCTCTTAAATTAACCCATTTCTATTAATCTATAAGTTGCAATGTGGCTCATGGCTTACCGGTATCTTACATCTGCTTCTCACTGGGGCTGCTGGCAGCATCTCTCTGTCTCAGCCTTCCTCCTCCCAGAATTCTCCTCTCTCTTTGTCCCGCCTATACTTCCTGCCTGGCTACTGGCCAATCAGCACTTTATTTATTGACCAATCAGAGCAACACATCCACAGCATAGAGAACATCCCACAACACTTCCCATTTTCTTTTCTTTTTTTCAAAAAAGAAGGTTTTTAACTTTCACATAGTAAAATTACATATAACAAAACAATTATCAAGCAAGAACTACAGTTACAATATTCAGTCTATTTATAATATCTAGTCTATTTGTATTTGGCAAAATTAAAGAAGATATTCTATCTCTTTTATATTTGTGAGTCTAAGGTTTCATATCTAACTTATCTTTTATCATAACAAAGAAAATTATAACTATCTAGTCTTCAAGTACATCAAAGACCCCAGAAGGAAAAATATACTATTACCTGAGAAAAGGGAGATGCACTCAAGCAGCTTTTGGGAGTCTTGCAAGAGTAGACAGAGACAGCTGGCAGCCTGGACAGTCATCCAAAGTTCCTCTGTAAAGTTGGACATCTGTCTTCAGTCCACAGGCCTAGAGTCTCTCAGTCATTTTTCTCTGTGTCCTGTAGAATGTCTGGCAGTTTCCTCTGAGAAGCAGGAACCTGAAGGTCCATTTTGCCAAGCAAAGTTCAGTGGTCACCTTCCTATGGGTCCTGCATGTCCAGTCGATCAAACAGTCCAGGCAAGAACAGTTTCTTGCCCAAATGGCTATTTTTGTCAAGAAGAAGATAAACTCCATATAGAGTGTCTTTGATGCCCATCCTCCTCTCTGAGGTAAATCGGTGCTGCCAGGAGCAGACATGTCTCATTGTCCAGAAAAGTCTAAATTTTTTAAAACATTTTAAATGCCATATTCTGTAGGTCTTTGAAGTATTTGAAGACTAGATAGTTATAATTTTCTTTAGTTACGATAAAAGATAAGTTAGATATGAAACATTAGACTCACAAATATAAGGTAGATAGGATATCTTCTTTAATTTTGCCAAATACAAATAGACTAGATATCATAAATAGACTAAATATTGTAACTGTAATTTTTTTTTTTTTCGGTTTTTTGAGACAGGGTTTCTCTGTGTAGCTTTGTGCCTTTCCTGGAGCTCACTTGGTAGCCCAGGCTGGCCTTGAACTCACAGAGATCCGCCTGGCTCTGCCTCCCGAGTGCTGGGATTAAAGGCGTGCCCCACTAACACCCAGCTCGTAACTGTAATTCTTGCTTGATAATTGTTTTGTTATATGTAATTTTACTATGTGAAAGTTCAACCCTTCCTTTTGGAAAAAAAAAAAAAGAAAAGAAAAGGGTATGCTGGAGAGATGGCTCAAAGGTTAAGAGCACTGGCTGCTCTTCCAGAGGTCCTGAGTTCAATTCCCAGCAACCACATAGTGGCTCACAACTACATGTAAATGAGATCTGGTGCCCTCTTCTGGCATGCAGGTATACATGCAGACAGAACACTGTACATAATAAATAAATAAAATCTTTTTTAAAAAAGAAGAGAAAAGGGGAAGTGTTGTGGGATGTTCTCTATGCTGTGGATGTGTTGCTCTGATTGGTCAATAAATAAAGTGCTGATTGGCCAGTAGCCAGGCAGGAAGTATAGGCGGGACAAAGAGAGAGGAGAATTCTGGGAGGAGGAAGGCTGAGACAGAGAGATGCTGCCAGCAACCCCAGTGAGAAGCAGATGTTAAGATACCGGTAAGCCATGAGCCACATGGCAACTTATAGATTAATAGAAATGGGTTAATTTAAGATATAAGGACAGTTAGCAAGAAGCCTGCCACGGCCATATAGTTGTTAAGTAATGTAAGTCACTGTGTGTTTACTTGGTTGGATCTGAGTGGCTGTGGGACTGGCGAGTGAGAGAGATTTGTCCTGATTGTGGGCCAGGCAGGACTGGAGAAAACTCCAGCTACACAGGTGGATCTCTGTGAGTTTGCTCTCTCTTAACTGCTGAGCCATCTCTCCAGCCCAGAAAAGAAACACATTTTTTAAAAAAAGAACATGGGGCTGGAGAGATGGCTCAGCAGTTAAGAGTGCTGGCTGCTCTTCCAGAGGACTCACACTGAGTTCTCAGCACCCACATGGCAGCTCACAACTGACTCCACTTCCGAGGATCTAACACCTTCACAGAGACATGCATACAAGCAAAACACCCATGCATATACAATAAGAAACAAATAACTGAAATCACTTTTAAAAAGGCAGTTGGAGAGATGGCTCAGCAGTTAAGAGCACTGAGGCTCTTGCAGAGGACCTGGGTTCGATTCCCAGCACCCACAAGGCAGCTCACAGC